>NC_054470.1:69239434-69902882 GCF_017639515.1 Carcharodon carcharias
TGTGCATTGTCTACAATCTCTTTACTGTTCTACAATCTCTGCACTGTTCTACAATCTCTGTGCTGTTCTACATCCTATGCATTGTCTACAATCTCTTTACTGTTCTACAATATCTGCAATGTTCTACAGTGTTTGCACTGTTCTACAATCTCTGCACTGTTCTACAACCTCTGCATTGTCTACAATTTCTTTACTATTCTACAATCTCTGCACTGTTCTACAATCTCTGGAATGTACTCCAATCTCTGCAGTGTTCTACAATCTCTGCATTGTTCTCCAATCTCTGGAATGTACTCCAATCTCTGCATTGTTCTGCAATCTCTGCATTGTTCTACAATCTCTGCATTGTTCTACAGTCTCTGCATTGTCTACAATCTCTTTACTGTTCTACAATCTCTGCACTGTTCTACAACCTCTGCATTGTCTACAATTTCTTTACTATTCTACAATCTCTGCACTGTTCTACAATCTCTGGAATGTACTCCAATCTCTGCAGTGTTCTACAATCTCTGCATTGTTCTCCAATCTCTGGAATGTACTCCAATCTCTGCATTGTTCTGCAATCTCTGCATTGTTCTACAATCTCTGCATTGTTCTACACTCTCTGTATTGTTGTATATTCTCTGCACTGTTCTACAATCTCCGCAATGTACTCCAATTTCTGCATTGTTCTACCATCTCTGCATTGTTCTACAATCTCTGCATTGTTCTAGTCTTTGCATTGTTTACAATCTCTTTACTGATCTCCAATCTCTGCACTGATCTACCATCTCTTTCCCATTCTACAATCTCTGCATACTTCTACAACCTCTGCATCATCGACAATTTCTTTACTGTTCTACAATATCTGCAATTTTCAACAGTGTTTGCACTGTTCTACAATCTCTGCACTGTTCTACAACCTCTGCATTGTCTACAATCTCTGCACTGTCTACAATTTCTTTACTATTCTACAATCTCTGCACTGTTCTACAATCTCTGGAATGTACTCCAATCTCTGCAGAGTTCTACAATCTCTGCATTGTTCTCCAATCTCTGGAATGTACTCCAATCTCTGCATTGTTCTGCAATCTCTGCATTGTTCTACAATCTCTGCATTGTTCTACAGTCTCTGCATTGTTTACAATCTCTTTTCTGATCTCCAATCTCTGCACGGTTCTTCAATCTCTTTCCAGTCTACAATCTCTGCATAATTCTACAACCTCTGCAATATCTACAATCTCTTTACTGTTCTACAATATCTGCAATGTTCTACAGTGTTTGCACTGTTCTACAATCTCTGCACTGTTCTACAATCTCTGGAATGTACTCCAATCACTGCATTGTTCTACCATCTCTGCATTGTTCTACAATCTCTGCATTGTTCTACAATCTCTGCATTGTCTACAATTTCTTTACTATTCTACAATCTCTGCACTGTTCTACGATCTCTGGAATGTACTCCTATCTCTGCAGTGTTCTACAATCTCTGCATTGTTCTACAATCTCTGGAATGTACTCCAATCTCTGCAGTGTTGTACAATCTCTGCATTGCTCTTCAATCTCTGGAATGTACTCCAATCTCTGCATTGTTCTACAATCTCTGCATTGTTCTACAGTCTCTGCATTTTTACAATGTCTTTACTGATCGCCAATCTATGCACTGTTCTACAATCTCTTTCCCGTTCTACAATCTCTGCATACTTCTACAACCTCTGCATCATCGACAATTTCTTTACTGTTCTACAATATCTGCAATTTTCAACAATGTTTGCACTTTTCTACAATCTCTGCACTGTTCTACAACCTCTGCATTGTCTACAATCTCTGCATTGTCTACAATTTCTTTACTATTCTACAATCTCTGCACTGTTCTACAATCTCTGGAATGTACTCCAATCTCTGCAGTGTTCTACAATCTCTGCATTGTTCTTCAATCTCTGGAATGTACTCCAATCTCTGCATTGTTCTACAATCTCTGCATTGTTCTACAGTCTCTGCATTTTTACAATGTCTTTACTGATCTCCAATCTCTGCACTGTTCCACAATCTCTTTCCCGTTCTACTATCTCTGCATAATTCTACAACCTCTGCATTATCGACAATCTCTTTACTGTTCTACAATATCTGCAATTTTCAACATTGTTTGCACTGCTCTACAATCTGTGCACTGTTCTACAACATCTGCATTGTCTACAATTTCTTTACTATTCTACAATCTCTGCACGGTTCTGCAATTTCTGGAATGTCCTCCAATCTCTGCATTGTTCTACCATCTCTGCATTGTTCTACAACCTCTGCATTGTTCTACAGTCTCTGCATTGTTTACAATCTCTTATCTGATCTCCAATCTCTACACTGTTCTACAATCACTTTCCCGTCTACAATCTCTGCATAATTCTACAACCTCTGCAATATCTACAATCTCTTTACTGTTCTACAATATCTGCACTGTTCTGCAATCTCTGGAATGTACTCCAATCTCTGCAGTGTTCTACAATCTCTGCATTGTTCTCCAATCTCTGCATTGTTCTACAATCTCTGCATTGTTCTACAGTCTCTGCATTGTTTACAATCTCTTTTCTGATCTCCAATCTCTGCACGGTTCTACAATCTCTTTCCAGTCTACAATCTCTGCATAATTCTACAACCTCTGCAATATCTACAATCTCTTTACTGTTCTACAATATCTGCAATGTTCTACAGTGTTTGCACTGTTCTACAATCTCTGCACTGTTCTACAATCTCTGGAATGTACTCCAATCACTGCATTGTTCTACCATCTCTGCATTGTTCTACAATCTCTGCATTGTTCTACAATCTCTGCATTGTCTACAATTTCTTTACTATTCTACAATCTCTGCACTGTTCTACGATCTCTGGAATGTACTCCTATCTCTGCAGTGTTCTACAATCTCTGCATTGTTCTACAATCTCTGGAATGTACTCCAATCTCTGCAGTGTTGTACAATCTCTGCATTGTTCTTCAATCTCTGGAATGTACTCCAATCTCTGCATTGTTCTACAATCTCTGCATTGTTCTACAGTCTCTGCATTTTTACAATGTCTTTACTGATCTCCAATCTCTGCACTGTTCTACAATCTCTTTCCCGTTCTACTATCTCTGCATAATTCTACAACCTCTGCATTATCGACAATCTCTTTACTGTTCTACAATATCTGCAATTTTCAACAGTGTTTGCACTGTTCTACAATCTCTGCACTGTTCTACAACCTATGCATTGTCTACAATCTCTGCATTGTCTACAATTTCTTTACTATTCTACAATCTCTGCACTGTTCTGCAATCTCTGGAATGTCCTCCAATCTCTGCATTGTTCTACCATCTCTTCATTGTTCTACAACCTCTGCATTGTTCTACAGTCTCTGCATTGTTTACAATCTCTTTTCTGATCTCCAATCTCTGCACTGTTCTACAATCACTTTCCCGTCTACAATCTCTGCATAATTCTACAACCTCTGCAATATCTACAATCTCTTTACTGTTCTACAATATCTGCAATGTTCTACAGTGTTTGCACTGTTCTACAATCCCTGCACTGTTCTACAACGCCTGCATTGTTTTACAGTTTAAGCACTTTTCTACAACTCCTTACTGATCTCCAATCTCTGCGCTGTTCTACAATCTCTTTCCCGTTCTACAATCTCTGCATAATTCTACAACCTCTGCAATATCTAGAATCTCTTTACTGTTCTACAGTCTTTGCACTGTTCTACAATCTCTGCAGTGTTCTACATCCTCTACATTGTCTACAATCTCTTTACTGTCCTACAATATCTGCAATGTTCAACAGTGTCTGCACTGTTCTACAATCTCTGCACTGTTGTACAACCACTGCATTGTTTACAATCTCTGCATTGTTCTACAATTTCTTTACTATTTTACAATCTCTGCACTGTTCTGCAATCTCTGCACTGTTCTGCAGAGACTGTTCTCCCATTTCTGCATTGTTCTACAGTCTCTGCATTGTCTACAATCTCTTTACTGTTCTACAATCTCTGCACTGTTCTACAACCAATGCATTGTCTACAATTTCTTTACTATTCTACAATCTCTGCACTGTTCTACAATCTCTGGAATGTACTCCAATCTCTACAGTGTTCTACAATCTCTGCATTGTTCTCCAATCTCTGGAATGTACTCCAATCTCTGCATTGTTCTGCAATCTCTGTATTGTTCTACAATCTCTGCATTGTTCTACAGTCTCTGTATTGTTGTATATTCTCTGCACTGTTCTACAATCTCTGCAATGTACTCCAATTTCTGCATTGTTCTACCATCTCTGCATTGTTCTACAATCTCTGCATTGTTCAAGTCTTTGCATTGTTTACAATCTCTTTACTGATCTCCAATCTCTGCACTGATCTACCATCTCTTTCCCATTCTACAATCTCTGCATACTTCTACAACCTCTGCATCATCGACAATTTCTTTACTGTTCTACAATATCTGCAATTTTCAACAGTGTTTGCACTGTTCTACAATCTCTGCACTGTTCTACAACCTCTGCATTGTCTACAATGTCTGCATTGTCTACAATTTCTTTACTATTCTACAATCTCTGCACTGTTCTGCAATCTCTGGAATGTACTCCAATCTCTGCAGTGTTCTACAATCTCTGCATTGTTCTCCAATCTCTGGAATGTACTCCAATCTCTGCATTGTTCTGCAATCTCTGCATTGTTCTACAGTCTCTGCATTGTTTACAATCTCTTTTCTGATCTCCAATCTCTGCACGGTTCTACAATCTCTTTCCAGTCTACAATCTCTGCATAATTCTACAACCTCTGCAATATCTACAATCTCTTTACTGTTCTACAATATCTGCAATGTTCTACAGTGTTTGCACTGTTCTACAATCTCTGCACTGTTCTACAATCTCTGGAATGTACTCCAATCACTGCATTGTTCTACCATCTCTGCATTGTTCTACAATCTCTGCATTGTTCTACAATCTCTGCATTGTCTACAATTTCTTTACTATTCTACAATCTCTGCACTGTTCTACGATCTCTGGAATGTACTCCTATCTCTGCAGTGTTCTACAATCTCTGCATTGTTCTACAATCTCTGGAATGTACTCCAATCTCTGCAGTGTTGTACAATCTCTGCATTGTTCTTCAATCTCTGGAATGTACTCCAATCTCTGCATTGTTCTACAATCTCTGCATTGTTCTACAGTCTCTGCATTTTACAATGTCTTTACTGATCTCCAATCTCTGCACTGTTCTACAATCTCTTTCCCGTTCTACTATCTCTGCATAATTCTACAACCTCTGCATTATCGACAATCTCTTTACTGTTCTACAATATCTGCAATTTTCAACAGTGTTTGCACTGTTCTACAAACTGTGCACTGTTCTACAACCTCTGCATTGTCTACAATCTCTGCATTGTCTACAATTTCTTTACTATTCTACAATCTCTGCACTGTTCTGCAATCTCTGGAATGTCCTCCAATCTCTGCATTGTTCTACCATCTCTGCATTGTTCTACAACCTCTGCATTGTTCTACAGTCTCTGCATTGTTTACAATCTCTTTTCTGATCTCCAATCTCTACACTGTTCTACAATCACTTTCCCGTCTACAATCTCTGCATAATTCTACAACCTCTGCAATATCTACAATCTCTTTACTGTTCTACAATATCTGCACTGTTCTGCAATCTCTGGAATGTACTCCAATCTCTGCAGTGTTCTACAATCTCTGCATTGTTCTCCAATCTCTGGAATGTACTCCAATCTCTGCATTGTTCTGCAATCTCTGCATTGTTCTACAATCTCTGCATTGTTCTACAGTCTCTGCATTGTTTACAATCTCTTTTCTGATCTCCAATCTCTGCACGGTTCTTCAATCTCTTTCCAGTCTACAATCTCTGCATAATTCTACAACCTCTGCAATATCTACAATCTCTTTACTGTTCTACAATATCTGCAATGTTCTACAGTGTTTGCACTGTTCTACAATCTCTGCACTGTTCTACAATCTCTGGAATGTACTCCAATCACTGCATTGTTCTACCATCTCTGCATTGTTCTACAATCTCTGCATTGTTCTACAATCTCTGCATTGTCTACAATTTCTTTACTATTCTACAATCTCTGCACTGTTCTACGATCTCTGGAATGTACTCCTATCTCTGCAGTGTTCTACAATCTCTGCATTGTTCTACAATCTCTGGAATGTACTCCAATCTCTGCAGTGTTGTACAATCTCTGCATTGCTCTTCAATCTCTGGAATGTACTCCAATCTCTGCATTGTTCTACAATCTCTGCATTGTTCTACAGTCTCTGCATTTTTACAATGTCTTTACTGATCGCCAATCTATGCACTGTTCTACAATCTCTTTCCCGTTCTACAATCTCTGCATACTTCTACAACCTCTGCATCATCGACAATTTCTTTACTGTTCTACAATATCTGCAATTTTCAACAATGTTTGCACTTTTCTACAATCTCTGCACTGTTCTACAACCTCTGCATTGTCTACAATCTCTGCATTGTCTACAATTTCTTTACTATTCTACAATCTCTGCACTGTTCTACAATCTCTGGAATGTACTCCAATCTCTGCAGTGTTCTACAATCTCTGCATTGTTCTTCAATCTCTGGAATGTACTCCAATCTCTGCATTGTTCTACAATCTCTGCATTGTTCTACAGTCTCTGCATTTTTACAATGTCTTTACTGATCTCCAATCTCTGCACTGTTCCACAATCTCTTTCCCGTTCTACTATCTCTGCATAATTCTACAACCTCTGCATTATCGACAATCTCTTTACTGTTCTACAATATCTGCAATTTTCAACATTGTTTGCACTGCTCTACAATCTGTGCACTGTTCTACAACATCTGCATTGTCTACAATTTCTTTACTATTCTACAATCTCTGCACTGTTCTGCAATTTCTGGAATGTCCTCCAATCTCTGCATTGTTCTACCATCTCTGCATTGTTCTACAACCTCTGCATTGTTCTACAGTCTCTGCATTGTTTACAATCTCTTATCTGATCTCCAATCTCTACACTGTTCTACAATCACTTTCCCGTCTACAATCTCTGCATAATTCTACAACCTCTGCAATATCTACAATCTCTTTACTGTTCTACAATATCTGCACTGTTCTGCAATCTCTGGAATGTACTCCAATCTCTGCAGTGTTCTACAATCTCTGCATTGTTCTCCAATCTCTGGAATGTACTCCAATCTCTGCATTGTTCTGCAATCTCTGCATTGTTCTACAATCTCTGCATTGTTCTACAGTCTCTGCATTGTTTACAATCTCTTTTCTGATCTCCAATCTCTGCACGGTTCTACAATCTCTTTCCAGTCTACAATCTCTGCATAATTCTACAACCTCTGCAATATCTACAATCTCTTTACTGTTCTACAATATCTGCAATGTTCTACAGTGTTTGCACTGTTCTACAATCTCTGCACTGTTCTACAATCTCTGGAATGTACTCCAATCACTGCATTGTTCTACCATCTCTGCATTGTTCTACAATCTCTGCATTGTTCTACAATCTCTGCATTGTCTACAATTTCTTTACTATTCTACAATCTCTGCACTGTTCTACGATCTCTGGAATGTACTCCTATCTCTGCAGTGTTCTACAATCTCTGCATTGTTCTACAATCTCTGGAATGTACTCCAATCTCTGCAGTGTTGTACAATCTCTGCATTGTTCTTCAATCTCTGGAATGTACTCCAATCTCTGCATTGTTCTACAATCTCTGCATTGTTCTACAGTCTCTGCATTTTTACAATGTCTTTACTGATCTCCAATCTCTGCACTGTTCTACAATCTCTTTCCCGTTCTACTATCTCTGCATAATTCTACAACCTCTGCATTATCGACAATCTCTTTACTGTTCTACAATATCTGCAATTTTCAACAGTGTTTGCACTGTTCTACAATCTCTGCACTGTTCTACAACCTATGCATTGTCTACAATCTCTGCATTGTCTACAATTTCTTTACTATTCTACAATCTCTGCACTGTTCTGCAATCTCTGGAATGTCCTCCAATCTCTGCATTGTTCTACCATCTCTTCATTGTTCTACAACCTCTGCATTGTTCTACAGTCTCTGCATTGTTTACAATCTCTTTTCTGATCTCCAATCTCTGCACTGTTCTACAATCACTTTCCAGTCTACAATCTCTGCATAATTCTACAACCTCTGCAATATCTACAATCTCTTTACTGTTCTACAATATCTGCAATGTTCTACAGTGTTTGCACTGTTCTACAATCCCTGCACTGTTCTACAACGCCTGCATTGTTTTACAGTTTAAGCACTTTTCTACAACTCCTTACTGATCTCCAATCTCTGCGCTGTTCTACAATCTCTTTCCCGTTCTACAATCTCTGCATAATTCTACAACCTCTGCAATATATAGAATCTCTTTACTGTTCTACAGTCTTTGCACTGTTCTACAATCTCTGCAGTGTTCTACATCCTCTACATTGTCTACAATCTCTTTACTGTCCTACAATATCTGCAATGTTCAACAGTGTCTGCACTGTTCTACAATCTCTGCACTGTTGTACAACCACTGCATTGTTTACAATCTCTGCATTGTTCTACAATTTCTTTACTATTTTACAATCTCTGCACTGTTCTGCAATCTCTGCACTGTTCTGCAGAGACTGTTCTGCCATTTCTGCATTGTTCTACAGTCTCTGCATTGTCTACAATCTCTTTACTGTTCTACAATCTCTGCACTGTTCTACAACCAATGCATTGTCTACAATTTCTTTACTATTCTACAATCTCTGCACTGTTCTACAATCTCTGGAATGTACTCCAATCTCTACAGTGTTCTACAATCTCTGCATTGTTCTCCAATCTCTGGAATGTACTCCAATCTCTGCATTGTTCTGCAATCTCTGTATTGTTCTACAATCTCTGCATTGTTCTACAGTCTCTGTATTGTTGTATATTCTCTGCACTGTTCTACAATCTCTGCAATGTACTCCAATTTCTGCATTGTTCTACCATCTCTGCATTGTTCTACAATCTCTGCATTGTTCAAGTCTTTGCATTGTTTACAATCTCTTTACTGATCTCCAATCTCTGCACTGATCTACCATCTCTTTCCCATTCTACAATCTCTGCATACTTCTACAACCTCTGCATCATCGACAATTTCTTTACTGTTCTACAATATCTGCAATTTTCAACAGTGTTTGCACTGTTCTACAATCTCTGCACTGTTCTACAACCTCTGCATTGTCTACAATGTCTGCATTGTCTACAATTTCTTTACTATTCTACAATCTCTGCACTGTTCTGCAATCTCTGGAATGTACTCCAATCTCTGCAGTGTTCTACAATCTCTGCATTGTTCTCCAATCTCTGGAATGTACTCCAATCTCTGCATTGTTCTGCAATCTCTGCATTGTTCTACAGTCTCTGCATTGTTTACAATCTCTTTTCTGATCTCCAATCTCTGCACGGTTCTACAATCTCTTTCCAGTCTACAATCTCTGCATAATTCTACAACCTCTGCAATATCTACAATCTCTTTACTGTTCTACAATATCTGCAATGTTCTACAGTGTTTGCACTGTTCTACAATCTCTGCACTGTTCTACAATCTCTGGAATGTACTCCAATCACTGCATTGTTCTACCATCTCTGCATTGTTCTACAATCTCTGCATTGTTCTACAATCTCTGCATTGTCTACAATTTCTTTACTATTCTACAATCTCTGCACTGTTCTACGATCTCTGGAATGTACTCCTATCTCTGCAGTGTTCTACAATCTCTGCATTGTTCTACAATCTCTGGAATGTACTCCAATCTCTGCAGTGTTGTACAATCTCTGCATTGTTCTTCAATCTCTGGAATGTACTCCAATCTCTGCATTGTTCTACAATCTCTGCATTGTTCTACAGTCTCTGCATTTTACAATGTCTTTACTGATCTCCAATCTCTGCACTGTTCTACAATCTCTTTCCCGTTCTACTATCTCTGCATAATTCTAGAACCACTGCATTATCGACAATCTCTTTACTGTTCTACAATATCTGCAATTTTCAACAGTGTTTGCACTGTTCTACAATCTGTGCACTGTTCTACAACCTCTGCATTGTCTACAATCTCTGCATTGTCTACAATTTCTTTACTATTCTACAATCTCTGCACTGTTCTGCAATCTCTGGAATGTCCTCCAATCTCTGCATTGTTCTACCATCTCTGCATTGTTCTACAACATCTGCATTGTTCTACAGTCTCTGCATTGTTTACAATCTCTTTTCTGATCTCCAATCTCTACACTGTTCTACAATCACTTTCCCGTCTACAATCTCTGCATAATTCTACAACCTCTGCAATATCTACAATCTCTTTACTGTTCTACAATATCTGCACTGTTCTGCAATCTCTGGAATGTACTCCAATCTCTGCAGTGTTCTACAATCTCTGCATTGTTCTCCAATCTCTGGAATGTACTCCAATCTCTGCATTGTTCTGCAATCTCTGCATTGTTCTACAATCTCTGCATTGTTCTACAGTCTCTGCATTGTTTACAATCTCTTTTCTGATCTCCAATCTCTGCACGGTTCTACAATCTCTTTCCAGTCTACAATCTCTGCATAATTCTACAACCTCTGCAATATCTACAATCTCTTTACTGTTCTTCAATATCTGCAATGTTCTACAGTGTTTGCACTGTTCTACAATCTCTGCACTGTTCTACAATCTCTGGAATGTACTCCAATCATTGCATTGTTCTACCATCTCTGCATTGTTCTACAATCTCTGCATTGTTCTACAATCTCTGCATTGTCTACAATTTCTTTACTATTCTACAATCTCTGCACTGTTCTACGATCTCTGGAATGTACTCCTATCTCTGCAGTGTTCTACAATCTCTGCATTGTTCTACAATCTCTGGAATGTACTCCAATCTCTGCAGTGTTGTACAATCTCTGCATTGTTCTTCAATCTCTGGAATGTACTCCAATCTCTGCATTGTTCTACAATCTCTGCATTGTTCTACAGTCTCTGCATTTTTACAATGTCTTTACTGATCTCCAATCTCTGCACTGTTCTACAATCTCTTTCCCGTTCTACTATCTCTGCATAATTCTACAACCTCTGCATTATCGACAATCTCTTTACTGTTCTACAATGTCTGCAATTTTCAACAGTGTTTGCACTGTTCTACAATCTCTGCACTGTTCTACAACCTCTGCATTGTCTACAATCTCTGCATTGTCTACAATTTCTTTACTATTCTACAATCTCTGCACTGTTCTGCAATCTCTGGAATGTCCTCCAATCTCTGCATTGTCCTACCATCTCTGCATTGTTCTACAACCTCTGCATTGTTCTACAGTCTCTGCATTGTTTATAATCTCTTTTCTGATCTCCAATCTCTGCACTGTTCTACAATCACTTTCCCGTCTACAATCTCTGCATAATTCTACAACCTCTGCAATATCTACAATCTCATTACTTTTCTACAATATCTGCAATGTTCTACAGTGTTTGCACTGTTCTACAATCCCTGCACTGTTCTACAACGCCTGCATTGTTTTACAGTTTAAGCACTTTTCTACAACTCCTTACTGATCTCCAATCTCTGCGCTGTTCTACAATCTCTTTCCCGTTCTACAATCTCTGCATAATTCTACAACCTCTGCAATATCTAGAATCTCTTTACTGTTCTACAGTCTTTGCACTGTTCTACAATCTCTGCAGTGTTCTACATCCTCTACATTGTCTACAATCTCTTTACTGTCCTACAATATCTGCAATGTTCAACAGTGTCTGCACTGTTCTACAATCTCTGCACTGTTGTACAACCACTGCATTGTTTACAATCTCTGCATTGTCTACAATTTCTTTACTATTTTACAATCTCTGCACTGTTCTGCAATCTCTGCACTGTTCTGCAGAGACTGTTCTCCCATTTCTGCATTGTTCTACAGTCTCTGCATTGTCTACAATCTCTTTACTGTTCTACAATCTCTGCACTGTTCTACAACCTGTGCATTGTCTACAATCTCTTTACTGTTCTACAATCTCTGCACTGTTCTACAATCTCTGTGCTGTTCTACATCCTATGCATTGTCTACAATCTCTTTACTGTTCTACAATATCTGCAATGTTCTACAGTGTTTGCACTGTTCTACAATCTCTGCACTGTTCTACAACCTCTGCATTGTCTACAATTTCTTTACTATTCTACAATCTCTGCACTGTTCTACAATCTCTGGAATGTACTCCAATCTCTGCAGTGTTCTACAATCTCTGCATTGTTCTCCAATCTCTGGAATGTACTCCAATCTCTGCATTGTTCTGCAATCTCTGCATTGTTCTACAATCTCTGCATTGTTCTACAGTCTCTGCATTGTCTACAATCTCTTTACTGTTCTACAATCTCTGCACTGTTCTACAACCTCTGCATTGTCTACAATTTCTTTACTATTCTACAATCTCTGCACTGTTCTACAATCTCTGGAATGTACTCCAATCTCTGCAGTGTTCTACAATCTCTGCATTGTTCTCCAATCTCTGGAATGTACTCCAATCTCTGCATTGTTCTGCAATCTCTGCATTGTTCTACAATCTCTGCATTGTTCTACAGTCTCTGTATTGTTGTATATTCTCTGCACTGTTCTACAATCTCTGCAATGTACTCCAATTTCTGCATTGTTCTACCATCTCTGCATTGTTCTACAATCTCTGCATTGTTCTAGTCTTTGCATTGTTTACAATCTCTTTACTGATCTCCAATCTCTGCACTGATCTACCATCTCTTTCCCATTCTACAATCTCTGCATACTTCTACAACCTCTGCATCATCGACAATTTCTTTACTGTTCTACAATATCGGCAATTTTCAACAGTGTTTGCACTGTTCTACAATCTCTGCACTGTTCTACAACCTCTGCATTGTCTACAATCTCTGCATTGTCTACAATTTCTTTACTATTCTACAATCTCTGCACTGTTCTACAATCTCTGGAATGTACTCCAATCTCTGCAGTGTTCTACAATCTCTGCATTGTTCTCCAATCTCTGGAATGTACTCCAATCTCTGCATTGTTCTGCAATCTCTGCATTGTTCTACAATCTCTGCATTGTTCTACAGTCTCTGCATTGTTTACAATCTCTTTTCTGATCTCCAATCTCTGCACGGTTCTACAATCTCTTTCCAGTCTACAATCTCTGCATAATTCTACAACCTCAGCAATATCTACAATCTCTTTACTGTTCTACAATATCTGCAATGTTCTACAGTGTTTGCACTGTTCTACAATCTCTGCACTGTTCTACAATCTCTGGAATGTACTCCAATCACTGCATTGTTCTACCATCTCTGCATTGTTCTACAATCTCTGCATTGTTCTACAATCTCTGCATTGTCTACAATTTCTTTACTATTCTACAATCTCTGCACTGTTCTACGATCTCTGGAATGTACTCCTATCTCTGCAGTGTTCTACAATCTCTGCATTGTTCTACAATCTCTGGAATGTACTCCAATCTCTGCAGTGTTGTACAATCTCTGCATTGTTCTTCAATCTCTGGAATGTACTCCATTCTCTGCATTGTTCTACAATCTCTGCATTGTTCTACAGTCTTTGCATTTTTACAATGTCTTTACTGATCTCCAATCTCTGCACTGTTCTACAATCTCTTTCCCGTTCTACTATCTCTGCATAATTCTACAACCTCTGCATTATCGACAATCTCTTTACTGTTCTACAATATCTGCAATTTTCAACAGTGTTTGCACTGTTCTACAATCTCTGCACTGTTCTACAACCTCTGCATTGTCTACAATCTCTGCATTGTCTACAATTTCTTTACTATTCTACAATCTCTGCACTGTTCTGCAATCTCTGGAATGTCCTCCAATCTCTGCATTGTTCTACCATCTCTGCATTGTTCTACAACCTCTGCATTGTTCTACAGTCTCTGCATTGTTTACAATCTCTTTTCTGATCTCCAATCTCTGCACTGTTCTACAATCACTTTCCCGTCTACAATCTCTGCATAATTCTACAACCTCTGCAATATCTACAATCTCTTTACTGTTCTACAATATCTGCAATGTTCTACAGTGTTTGCACTGTTCTACAATCCCTGCACTGTTCTACAACGCCTGCATTGTTTTACAGTTTAAGCAGTTTTCTACAACTCCTTACTGATCTCCAATCTCTGCGCTGTTCTACAACCTCTTTCCCATTCTACAATCTCTGCATAATTCTACAACCTCTGCATTACCTACAATCTCTTTACTGTTCTACAATATCTGCAATGTTCAACAGTGTTTGCAATGTTATACAATCTCTGCACTGTTCTACAGCCTCTGCATTGTCGACAATCTCTGCATTGTCTACAATCTCTTTTCTATTCTACAATGTCTGCACAGTTCTCCAGTCTCTGCACTGCTCTCCAGTCTCTGCGCTGCTCTCCAGTCTCTGCACTGTTCTACAATCTCTGTATTGTTCTGCAGAGACTGTTCTCCCATTTCTGCATTGTTCTACAGTCTCTGCATTGTCTACAATCTCTTCACTGTTCTACAATCTCTGCACTGTTCTACAACCTCTGCATTGTCTACAATTTCTTTACTATTCTACAATCTCTGCGGTGTTCTCCAATCTCTGGAATGTACTCCAATCTCTGCAGTGTTCTACAATCTCTGCATTGTTCCACAATCTCTGGAATGTACTCCAATCACAGCATTGTTCTACCATCTCTGCATTGTTCTACAATCCCTGCATTGTTCTACAATCTCTGCACTCTTCTGCAGCCTCTGCACTGTTCTACAATATCTGCATTTTTCTACAGTCCCTGTGTTGTTGTATAATCTCTTCACTGTTCTACAATCTCTGAAATGTACTCCAATCTCTGCATTGTTCCACCATCTCTGCATTGTTCTACAATCTCTGCATTGTTCTACCATCTCTGCATTGTTCTACAATCCCTGCATTGTTCTACAATCTCGGCACTCTTCTGCAGCCTCTGCACTGTTCTACAATCTCTGCATTTTTCTACAGTCTCTGTGTTGTTGTATAATCTCTGCACTGTTCTACAATCTCTGAAATGTACTCCAATCTCTGCATTGTTCCACCATCTCTGCATTGTTCTACAATCTCTGGAATGTACTCCAATCTCTGCATTGTTCTGGAATCGCTGCATTGTTCTACAATCTCTGCATTGTTCTACAATCTCTGCAGTGTTCTAGAGTTTCTGTATTGATGTATAATCTCTGCACTGTTCTACAATCTCTGGAATGTACTCCAATCTCTGCATTGTTCTACCATCTCTGCATTGTTCTACAATCTCTGGAATGTACTCCAATCTCTGCATTGTTCTGGAATCGCTGCATTGTTCTACAATCTCTGTATTGTTCTAAAGTCTCTGTATTGTTGTATAATCTCTGCACTGTTCTACAATCTCTGGAATGTCATACAATCTCTGCATTGTTCCACCATCTCTGCATTGTTCTACAATCTCTGCATTCTTCTACAGTCTCTGTATTGTTTACAAAACTCTCTACTGATCTCCAATCTCTGCACTGTTCTACAATCTCTTTCCCGTTCAACAATCTCTGCATAATTCTACAACCACTGCATTATCTACAATCTCTTTACTGTTCTACAATATCTGCAATGTTCAACAGTGTTTGCACTGTTCTACAACCTCTGCACTGTTCTACAACCACTGAATTGTCTACAATCTCTGCATTGACTACAATTTCTTTATTATTCTACAATCTCTGCACTGTTCTACAATCACTGGAATGTACTCCAAACTCTGCAGTGTTCTACAATCTCTGCATTGTTCTACAATCTCTGGAATGTACTCCAATCTCTGCATTGTTCTACAATCTGTACATTGTTCTACAATCACTGGAATGTACTCCAATCTCTGCATTGTTCTTCAATCTCTGCATTGTTCTACAATCTCTGCAGTGTTCTACAGTTTCTGTATTGATGTATAATCTCTGCACTGTTCTACAATCTCTGGAATGTACTCCAATCTCTGCATTGTTCTACAATCCCTGCATTGTTCTACAATCTCTGCACTCTTCTGCAGCCTCTGCACTGTTCTACAATCTCTGCATTTTTCTACAGTCTCTGTGTTGTTGTATAATCTCTGCACTGTTCTACAAACTCTGAAATGTACTCCAATCTCTGCATTGTTCCACCATCTCTGCATTGTTCTACAATCTCTGGAATGTACTCCAATCTCTGCATTGTTCTGGAATCGCTGCATTGTTCTACAATCTCTGCATTGTTCTACAGTCTCTATATTGTTGTATAATCTCTGCACTGTTCTACAATCTCTGGAATGTCCTACAATCTCTGCATTGTTCCACCATCTCTGCATTGTTCTACAATCTCTGCATTGTTCTACAGTCTCTGCATTGTTTACAAACTCTCTACTGATCTCCAATCTCTGCACTGTTCTACAATCTCTTTCCCGTTCTAAAATCTCTGCATAATTCTACAACCACTGCATTATCTACAATCTCTTTACTGTTCTACAATATCTGCAATGTTCAACAGTGTTTGCACTGTTGTACAATCTCAGCACTGTTCTACAGCCTCTGCATTGTCGACAATCTCTGCATTGTCTACAATCTCTTTACTATTCTACAATCTCTGCACAGTTCTCCAGTCTCTGCACTGCTCTCCAGTCTCTGCGCTGCTCTCCAGTCTCTGCACTGTTCTACAATCTCTGTATTGTTTTACAGTCTCTGTATTGTCTACCATCTCTTTACTGTTCTACAATCTCCGCACTGTTCTACAACCTCTGCATGGTCTACAATGTGTGCATTGTCTACAATTTCTTTACTATTCTACAATCTCTGCGCTGTTCTACAATCTCTGGAATGTACTCCAATCTCTGCAGTGTTCTACAATCTCTGCATTGTTCTACAGTCTCTGGAATGTACTCCAATCTCTGTATTGTTCTGCAATCTCTGCATTGTTCTACAATCTCTGCAATGTTCTAGAGTTTCAGTATTGATGTATATTCTCTGCACTGTTCTACAATCTCTGGAATGTACTCCAATCTCTGCATTGTTCTACCATCTCTGCATTGTTCTACAATCTCTGGAATGTACTCCAATCTCTGCATTGTTCTGGAATCGCTGCATTGTTCTACAATCTCTGCATTGTTCTACAGTCTCTGTACTGTTGTATAATCTCTGCACTGTTCTACAATCTCTGGAATGTCCTACAATCTCTGCATTGTTCCACCATCTCTGCATTGTTCTACAATCTCTGCATTGTTCTACAGTCTCTGCATTGTTTACAAACTCTCAACTGATCTACAATCTCGGCACTGTTCTACAATCTCTTTCCCGTTCTACAATCTCTGCATAATTCTACAACCACTGCATTATCTACAATCTCTTTACTGTTGTACAATATCTGCAATGTTCAACAGTGTTTGCACTGTTCTACAACCTTTGCACTGTTCTACAACCTCTGCATTGTCTACAATCTCTGCATTGTCTACAATTTCTTTATTATTCTACAATCTCTGCACTGTTCTACAATCACTGGAATGTACTCCAATCTCTGCAGTGTTCTACAATCTCTACATTGTTCTACAATCTCTGGAATGTACTCCAATCTCTGCATTGTTCTACAATCTCTACATTGTTCTACAATCACTGGAATTTACTCCAATCTCTGCAGTGTTCTACAATGTCTGCATTGTTCTACAATCTCTGGAATGTACTCCAATCTCTGCATTGTTCTGCAATCTCTGCATTGTTCTACAATCTCTGCAGTGTTCTACAGTTTCTGTATTGATGTATAATCTCTGCATTGTCCTACAATCTCTGGAATGTACTCCCATCTCTGCATTGTTCTACAGTCTCTGCATTGCTCTACAATCTCTGGAATGTACTCCAATCTCTGCATTGTTCTGCAATCTCTGCATTGTTCCACAATCTTTGCATTGTTCTGCAGTCTCTGTATTGTTGTCTCATCTCTGCACTGTTCTACAATCTCTGGAATGTCCTCCAATCTCTGCATTGTTCTACAATCTCTGCATTGTCCTACAATCTCTGCACTCTTCTGCAGCCTCTGCACTGTTCTACAATCTCTGCATTTTTCTACAGTCTCTGTGTTGTTGTATAATCTCTGCACTGTTGTACAATCTCTGAAATGTACTCCAAACTCTGCATTGTTCTACCATCTCTGCATTGTTCTACAATCTCTGCATTGTTCTACAGTCTCTGCATTGTTTACAATCTCTTTACTGATCTCCAATCTCTGCACTGTTCTACAATCTCTTTCCCGTTCTACAATCTCTGCATAATTCTACAACCTCTGCATTATCTACAATCTCTTTACTGTTCTACAATATCTGCAATGTTCAACAGTGTTTGTACTGTTCTACAATCTATGCACTGTTCTACAGCCTCTGCATTGTCGACAATCTCTGCATTGTCTACAATCTCTATACTATTCTACAATCTCTGCACAGTTCTCCAATCTCTGCACTGCACTCCTGTCTCTGCGCTGCTCTCCAGTCTCTGCACTGTTCTACAATCTCTGTATTGTTTTCCAGTCTCTGCATTGTCTACCATCACTTTATTGTTCTACAATCTCTGCACTGTTCAACCACCTCTGCATTGTCTACAATCTCTGCATTGTCTACAATTTCTTTACTATTCTACAATCTCTGCACTGTTCTACAATCTCTGGAATGTACTCCAATCTCTGCAGAGTTCTTCAATCTCTGCACGGTTCTCCAATCTCTGGAATGTACTCCAATCTCTGCATTGTTTTACCGTCTCAGCATTGTTCTACCATCTCTGGAATGTACTCCAATCTGTGCATTGTTCTGCAATCTCTGCATTGTTCTACAATCTCTGCATTGTTCTGCAGTCTCTGTATTGTTGTATCAACTCTGCACTGTTCTACAATCTCTGGAATGTCCTCCAATCACTGCATTGTTCTACCATCTCTGCATTGTTCTACAATCTCTGCACTGTTCTACAGCCTCTGCATTGTCTACAATCTCTGCATTGTCTACAATTACTTTACTATTCTACAATCTCTGCACTGTTCTGCAATCTCTGGAATGTAATCCAATCTCTGCAGTGTTCTACAAGCTCTGCATTGTTCTACAATCTCTGGAATGTACTCCAATCTCTGCATTGTTCCACCATCTCTACATTGTTCTACAATCTCTGCATTGTTCTACAGTCTCTGCTTTGTTTACATTCTCTTTACTGATCTCCAATCTCTGCACTGTTCTACAATCTCTTTCCCGTTATACAATCTCTGCACAATTGTACAACCTCTGCATTATCGACAATCTCTTTACTGTTCTACAATATCTGCAATGTTCAACAGTGTTTGCAATGTTGTACAATCTCAGCACTGTTCTACAACCTCTGCATTGTCTACAATCTCTGCATTGTCTACAATTTCTTTACTATTCTACAATCTCTGCGCAGTTCTACAATCTCTGGAATGTACTCCAATCTCTGCAGTGTTCTACAAGCTCTGCATTGTTCTACAATCTCTGGAAAGTACTCCAATCTATGCATTGTTCTGCAATCTCTGCATTGTTCTACAATCTCTGCATTGTTCTACAGTCTCTGTATTGTTGTATAATCTCTGCACTGTTCTATACTCTCTGGAATGTACTCCAATCCCTGCATTGTTCTACCATCTCTGCATTGTTCTACAATCTCTGGAATGTACTCCAATCCCTGCATTGTTCTACCATCTCTGCATTGTTCTACAGTCTCTGAAATGTACTCCAATCTCTGCATTGTTCTACCATCTCTGCATTATTCTACAATCTCTGCATTGTTCTACAGTCTCTGCATTGTTTACAATCTCTTTACTGATCTCCAATCTCTGCACTGTTCTACAATCTCTTTCCTGTTCTACAATCTCTGCATAATTCTACAACCTCTGCATTATCTACAATCTCTTTACTGTTCTACAATATCTGTAATGTTCAACAGTGTTTGTACTGTTCTACAATCTCTGCACTGTTCTACAGCCTCTGCATTGTCGACAATCTCTGCATTGTCTACAATCTCTATACTATTCTACAATCTCTGCACAGTTCTCCAGTCTCTGCACTGCTCTCCTGTCTCTGCGCTGCTCTCCAGTCTCTGCACTGTTCTACAATCTCTGTATTGTTTTACAGTCTCTGCATTGTCTACCATCACTTTATTGTTCTACAATCTCTGCACTGTTCTACAACCTCTGCATTGTCTACAATCTCTGCATTCTCTACAATTTCTTTACTATTCTGCAATCTCTGCACTGTTCTACAATCTCTGGAATGTACTACAATCTCTGCAGTGTTCTACAATCTCTGCATTGTTCTACAATCTCTGCATTGTTCTACAATCTCTGTATTGTTGTATAATCTCTGCACTGTTCTACAATCTCTGGAATGTACTCCAATCACAGCATTGTTCTACCATCTCTGCACTGTTCTACAATCCCTGCATTGTTCTACAATCTCTGCACTCTTCTGCAGCTTCTGCACTGTTCTACAATCTCTGCATTGTTCTACCATCTCTGCATTGTTCTACAATCCCTGCATTGTTCTACAATCTCGGCACTCTTCTGCAGACTCTGCACTGTTCTACAATCTCTTTCCCGTTGTACAATCTCTGCATAATTGTACAACCTCTGCATTATCGACAATCTCTTTACTGTTCTACAATATCTGCAATGTTCAACAGTGTTTGCACTGTTGTACAATCTCAGCACTGTTCTACAACCTCGGCATTGTCTACAATCTCTGCATTGTCTACAATTTCTTTACTATTCTACAATCTCTGTGCTGTTCTACAATCTCTGGAATGTACTCCAATCTCTGCAGTGTTCTACAAGCTCTGCATTGTTCTACAATCTCTGGAATGTACTCCAATCTATGCATTGTTCTGCAATCTCTGCATTGTTCTACAATCTCTGCATTGTTCTACAATCTCTGCATTGTTCTACAGTCTCTGTATTGTTGTATAATCTCTGCACTGTTCTACAATCTCTGGAATGTACTCCAATCCCTGCATTGTTCTACCATCTCTGCATTGTTCTACAATCTCTGGAATGTACTCCAATCTCTGCATTGTTCCACCATCTCTGCATTGTTCTACAATCTCTGCATTGTTCTACAGTCTCTGCATTGTTTACAATCTCTCTACTGATCTCCAATCTCTGCACTGTTCTACAATCTCTTTCCCGTCCTACAAGCTGTGCATAATTCTACAACCTCTGCATTATCGACAATCTCTTTACTGTTCAACAATATCTGCAATGTTCAACAGTGTTTGCAATGTTCTACAACCTCTGCACTGTTCTACAACCTCTGCATTGTCTACAATCTCTGTATTGTCTACAATTTCTTTACTATTCTACAATCTCTGCACTGTTCTACAATCACTGGAATGTACTCCAATCTCTGCATTGTTCTACTATCTCTGCATTGTTCTACAATCTCTGGAATGTACTCCAATGTCTGCATTGTTCTACAATCTCTGCATGGTTCTACAATCTCTGCATTGTTCTACAATCTCTGTATTGTTGTATAATCTCTGCACTCTTCTACAATCTCTGGAATGTACTCCAATCACTGCATTGTTCTACCATCTCTGCATTGTTCTACAATCCCTGCATTGTTCTACAGTCTCTGCACACCTCTGCAGCCTCTGCACTGTTCTACAATCTCTGCATTTTTCTACAGTCCCTGTGTTGTTGTATAATCTCTGCACTGTTCTACAATCTCTGAAATGTACTCCAATCTCTGCATTGTTCTACCATATCTGCATTGTTCTACAATCTCTGCATTGTTCTACATTCTCTGCATTGTTTACAATCTCTTTACTGATCTCCAATCTCTGCACTGTTCTACAATCTCTTTCCCATTCTACAATCTCTGCATAATTCTACAACCTCTGCATTATCTGCAATCTCTTTACTGTTCTACAATATCTGCAATGTTCAACAGTGTTTGCACTGTTCTACAATCTCTGCACTGTTCTACAGCCTCTGCATTGACGACAATTTCTGCATTGTCTACAATCTCTTTACTATTCTATAATCTCTGCACATTTCTCCAGTCTCTGCACTGCTCTCCAGTCTCTGCGCTGCTCTCCAGTCTCTGCACTGTTCTAAAATCTCTGTATTGTTTTACAGTCTCTGCATTGTCTACCATCTCTTTACTGTTCTACAATCTCTGCACTGTTCTACAACCTCTGCATTGTCTACAATCTCTGCATTGTTTACAATTTCTTTACTATTCTACAATCTCTACGCTGTTCTACAATCTCTGGAACGTACTCCAATCTTTGCAGTGTTCTACAATCTCTGCATTGTTCTACAATCTCTGGAATGTACTCCAATCTTTGTATTGTTCTGCAATCTCTGCATTGTTCTACAATCTCTGCAGTGTTCTAGAGTTTCTGTATTGATGTATAATCTCTGCACTGTTCTACAATCTCTGGAATGTACTCCAATCTCTGCATTGTTCTACCATCTCTGCATTGTTCTACAATCTCTGGAATGTACTCCAATCTCTGTATTGTACTGGAATCGCTGCATTGTTCTACAATCTCTGCATTGTTCTACAGTCTCTGCATTGTTGTATAATCTCTGCACTGTTCTACAATCTCTGGAATGTCCTACAATCTCTGCATTGTTCCACCATCTCTGCATTGTTCTACAATCTCTGCATTGTTCTACAGTCTCTGCATTGTTTACAAACTCTCTACTGATCTCCAATCTCTGCACTGTTCTACAATCTCTTTCCCATTCTACAATCTCTGCATAATTCTACAACCACTGCATTATCTACAATCTCTTTACTGTTCTACAATATCTGCAATGTTCAGCAGTGTTTGCACTGTTCTACAACGACTGCACTGTTCTACAACCTCTGCATTGTCTACAATCTCCGCATTGTCTGCAATTTCTTTACTATTCAACAATCTCTGCACTGTTCTACAATCACTGGAATGTACTGCAATCTCTGCAGTGTTCTACAATCTCTACATTGTTCTACAATCTCTGGAATTTACTCCAATCTCTGCAGTGTTCTACCATATCTGCATTGTTCTACAATCTCTGGAATGTACTCCAGTCTCTGCATTGTTGTGTAATCTCTGCATTGTTCTACAATCTCTGCAGGATTCTACAGTTTCTGTATTGATGTATAATCTCTGCACTGTTCTACAATCTCTGGAATGTACTCCAATCTCTGCATTGTTCAACCATCTCTGCATTGTTCTACAATCTCTGTAATGTACTCCAATCTCTGCATTGTTCTGCAATCTCTGCATTGTTCCACAATCTCTACATTGTTCTACAATCTCTGGAATTTACTCCAATCTCTGCAGTGTTCTACAGTCTCTGCATTGTTCTACAATCTCTGGAATGTACTCCAATCTCTGCATTGTTCTACAATCTCTGCATTGTTCTACAGTCTCTGCATTGTTCTACAATCTCTGTATTGTTGTATAATCTCTGCACTGTTCTACAATCTCTGGAATGTACTCCAGTCACTGCATTGTTCTACCATCTCTGCATTGTTCTACAATCCCTGCATTGTTCTATAATCTCTGCACTCTTCTGCAGCCTCTGCACTGTTCTACAATCTCTGCATTTTTCTACAGTCTCTGTGTTGTTGTATAATCTCTGCACTGTTCTACAATCTCTGAAATGTACTCCAATCTCTGCATTGTTGTACCATATCTGCATTGTTCTACAATCTCTGCATTGTTCTACAGTCTCTGCATTGTTTACAATCTCTTTACTGATCTCCAATTTCTGCACTGTTCTACAATCTCTTTCCCGTTCTACAATCTCTGCATAATTCTACAACCTCTGCATTATCTGCTATCTCTTTACTGTTCTACAATATCTGCAATGGTCAACAGTGTTTGAACTGTTCTACAATCTCTGCACTGTTCTACAGCCTCTGCATTGTCGACAATCTCTGCATTGTCTACAATCTCTTTACTATTCTACAATCTCTGCACATTTCTCCAGTCTCTGCACTGCTCTCCAGTCTCTGCGCTCCTCTCCAGTCTCTGCACTGTTCTACAATCTCTGTATTGTTTTACAGTCTCTTTATTGTCTACCATCTCTTTGCTGTTCTACAATCTCCGCACTGTTCTACAACCTCTGCATTGTCTACAATCTCTGTATTGTCTACAATTTCTTTACTATTCTACAATCTCTGCACTGTTCTACAATCACTGGAATGTACTACAATCTCTGCAGTGTTCTACAATCTCTGCATTGTTCTACAATCTCTGCATTGTTCTACAATCTCTGTATTGTTGTATAATCTCTGCACTGTTCTACAATCTCTGGAATGTACTCCAATCACAGCATTGTTCTACCATCTCTGCACTGTTCTACAATCCCTGCATTGTTCTACAATCTCTGCACTCTTCTGCAGCTTCTGCACTGTTCTACAATCTCTGCATTGTTCTACCATCTCTGCATTGTTCTACAATCCCTGCATTGTTCTACAATCTCGGCACTCTTCTGCAGACTCTGCACTGTTCTACAATCTCTTTCCCGTTGTACAATCTCTGCATAATTGTACAACCTCTGCATTATCGACAATCTCTTTACTGTTCTACAATATCTGCAATGTTCAACAGTGTTTGCACTGTTGTACAATCTCAGCACTGTTCTACAACCTCGGCATTGTCTACAATCTCTGCATTGTCTACAATTTCTTTACTATTCTACAATCTCTGTGCTGTTCTACAATCTCTGGAATGTACTCCAATCTCTGCAGTGTTCTACAAGCTCTGCATTGTTCTACAATCTCTGGAATGTACTCCAATCTATGCATTGTTCTGCAATCTCTGCATTGTTCTACAATCTCTGCATTGTTCTACAGTCTCTGTATTGTTGTATAATCTCTGCACTGTTCTACAATCTCTGGAATGTACTCCAATCCCTGCATTGTTCTACCATCTCTGCATTGTTCTACAATCTCTGGAATGTACTCCAATCTCTGCATTGTTCCACCATCTCTGCATTGTTCTACAATCTCTGCATTGTTCTACAGTCTCTGCATTGTTTACAATCTCTCTACTGATCTCCAATCTCTGCACTGTTCTACAATCTCTTTCCCGTCCTACAAGCTGTGCATAATTCTACAACCTCTGCATTATCGACAATCTCTTTACTGTTCAACAATATCTGCAATGTTCAACAGTGTTTGCAATGTTCTACAACCTCTGCACTGTTCTACAACCTCTGCATTGTCTACAATCTCTGTATTGTCTACAATTTCTTTACTATTCTACAATCTCTGCACTGTTCTACAATCACTGGAATGTACTCCAATCTCTGCATTGTTCTACTATCTCTGCATTGTTCTACAATCTCTGGAATGTACTCCAATGTCTGCATTGTTCTACAATCTCTGCATGGTTCTACAATCTCTGCATTGTTCTACAATCTCTGTATTGTTGTATAATCTCTGCACTCTTCTACAATCTCTGGAATGTACTCCAATCACTGCATTGTTCTACCATCTCTGCATTGTTCTACAATCCCTGCATTGTTCTACAGTCTCTGCACACCTCTGCAGCCTCTGCACTGTTCTACAATCTCTGCATTTTTCTACAGTCCCTGTGTTGTTGTATAATCTCTGCACTGTTCTACAATCTCTGAAATGTACTCCAATCTCTGCATTGTTCTACCATATCTGCATTGTTCTACAATCTCTGCATTGTTCTACATTCTCTGCATTGTTTACAATCTCTTTACTGATCTCCAATCTCTGCACTGTTCTACAATCTCTTTCCCATTCTACAATCTCTGCATAATTCTACAACCTCTGCATTATCTGCAATCTCTTTACTGTTCTACAATATCTGCAATGTTCAACAGTGTTTGCACTGTTCTACAATCTCTGCACTGTTCTACAGCCTCTGCATTGACGACAATTTCTGCATTGTCTACAATCTCTTTACTATTCTATAATCTCTGCACATTTCTCCAGTCTCTGCACTGCTCTCCAGTCTCTGCGCTGCTCTCCAGTCTCTGCACTGTTCTAAAATCTCTGTATTGTTTTACAGTCTCTGCATTGTCTACCATCTCTTTACTGTTCTACAATCTCTGCACTGTTCTACAACCTCTGCATTGTCTACAATCTCTGCATTGTTTACAATTTCTTTACTATTCTACAATCTCTACGCTGTTCTACAATCTCTGGAACGTACTCCAATCTTTGCAGTGTTCTACAATCTCTGCATTGTTCTACAATCTCTGGAATGTACTCCAATCTTTGTATTGTTCTGCAATCTCTGCATTGTTCTACAATCTCTGCAGTGTTCTAGAGTTTCTGTATTGATGTATAATCTCTGCACTGTTCTACAATCTCTGGAATGTACTCCAATCTCTGCATTGTTCTACCATCTCTGCATTGTTCTACAATCTCTGGAATGTACTCCAATCTCTGTATTGTACTGGAATCGCTGCATTGTTCTACAATCTCTGCATTGTTCTACAGTCTCTGCATTGTTGTATAATCTCTGCACTGTTCTACAATCTCTGGAATGTCCTACAATCTCTGCATTGTTCCACCATCTCTGCATTGTTCTACAATCTCTGCATTGTTCTACAGTCTCTGCATTGTTTACAAACTCTCTACTGATCTCCAATCTCTGCACTGTTCTACAATCTCTTTCCCATTCTACAATCTCTGCATAATTCTACAACCACTGCATTATCTACAATCTCTTTACTGTTCTACAATATCTGCAATGTTCAGCAGTGTTTGCACTGTTCTACAACGACTGCACTGTTCTACAACCTCTGCATTGTCTACAATCTCCGCATTGTCTGCAATTTCTTTACTATTCAACAATCTCTGCACTGTTCTACAATCACTGGAATGTACTCCAATCTCTGCAGTGTTCTACAATCTCTACATTGTTCTACAATCTCTGGAATTTACTCCAATCTCTGCAGTGTTCTACCATATCTGCATTGTTCTACAATCTCTGGAATGTACTCCAATCTCTGCATTGTTGTGTAATCTCTGCATTGTTCTACAATCTCTGCAGGATTCTACAGTTTCTGTATTGATGTATAATCTCTGCACTGTTCTACAATCTCTGGAATGTACTCCAATCTCTGCATTGTTCAACCATCTCTGCATTGTTCTACAATCTCTGTAATGTACTCCAATCTCTGCATTGTTCTGCAATCTCTGCATTGTTCCACAATCTCTACATTGTTCTACAATCTCTGGAATTTACTCCAATCTCTGCAGTGTTCTACAGTCTCTGCATTGTTCTACAATCTCTGGAATGTACTCCAATCTCTGCATTGTTCTACAATCTCTGCATTGTTCTACAGTCTCTGCATTGTTCTACAATCTCTGTATTGTTGTATAATCTCTGCACTGTTCTACAATCTCTGGAATGTACTCCAGTCACTGCATTGTTCTACCATCTCTGCATTGTTCTACAATCCCTGCATTGTCCTACAATCTCTGCACTCTTCTGCAGCCTCTGCACTGTTCTACAATCTCTGCATTTTTCTACAGTCTCTGTGTTGTTGTATAATCTCTGCACTGTTGTACAATCTCTGAAATGTACTCCAAACTCTGCATTGTTCTACCATCTCTGCATTGTTCTACAATCTCTGCATTGTTCTACAGTCTCTGCATTGTTTACAATCTCTTTACTGATCTCCAATCTCTGCACTGTTCTACAATCTCTTTCCCGTTCTACAATCTCTGCATAATTCTACAACCTCTGCATTATCTACAATCTCTTTACTGTTCTACAATATCTGCAATGTTCAACAGTGTTTGTACTGTTCTACAATCTATGCACTGTTCTACAGCCTCTGCATTGTCGACAATCTCTGCATTGTCTACAATCTCTATACTATTCTACAATCTCTGCACAGTTCTCCAATCTCTGCACTGCACTCCTGTCTCTGCGCTGCTCTCCAGTCTCTGCACTGTTCTACAATCTCTGTATTGTTTTCCAGTCTCTGCATTGTCTACCATCACTTTATTGTTCTACAATCTCTGCACTGTTCAACCACCTCTGCATTGTCTACAATCTCTGCATTGTCTACAATTTCTTTACTATTCTACAATCTCTGCACTGTTCTACAATCTCTGGAATGTACTCCAATCTCTGCAGAGTTCTTCAATCTCTGCACGGTTCTCCAATCTCTGGAATGTACTCCAATCTCTGCATTGTTTTACCGTCTCAGCATTGTTCTACCATCTCTGGAATGTACTCCAATCTGTGCATTGTTCTGCAATCTCTGCATTGTTCTACAATCTCTGCATTGTTCTGCAGTCTCTGTATTGTTGTATCAACTCTGCACTGTTCTACAATCTCTGGAATGTCCTCCAATCACTGCATTGTTCTACCATCTCTGCATTGTTCTACAATCTCTGCACTGTTCTACAGCCTCTGCATTGTCTACAATCTCTGCATTGTCTACAATTACTTTACTATTCTACAATCTCTGCACTGTTCTGCAATCTCTGGAATGTAATCCAATCTCTGCAGTGTTCTACAAGCTCTGCATTGTTCTACAATCTCTGGAATGTACTCCAATCTCTGCATTGTTCCACCATCTCTACATTGTTCTACAATCTCTGCATTGTTCTACAGTCTCTGCTTTGTTTACATTCTCTTTACTGATCTCCAATCTCTGCACTGTTCTACAATCTCTTTCCCGTTATACAATCTCTGCACAATTGTACAACCTCTGCATTATCGACAATCTCTTTACTGTTCTACAATATCTGCAATGTTCAACAGTGTTTGCAATGTTGTACAATCTCAGCACTGTTCTACAACCTCTGCATTGTCTACAATCTCTGCATTGTCTACAATTTCTTTACTATTCTACAATCTCTGCGCAGTTCTACAATCTCTGGAATGTACTCCAATCTCTGCAGTGTTCTACAAGCTCTGCATTGTTCTACAATCTCTGGAAAGTACTCCAATCTATGCATTGTTCTGCAATCTCTGCATTGTTCTACAATCTCTGCATTGTTCTACAGTCTCTGTATTGTTGTATAATCTCTGCACTGTTCTATACTCTCTGGAATGTACTCCAATCCCTGCATTGTTCTACCATCTCTGCATTGTTCTACAATCTCTGGAATGTACTCCAATCCCTGCATTGTTCTACCATCTCTGCATTGTTCTACAGTCTCTGAAATGTACTCCAATCTCTGCATTGTTCTACCATCTCTGCATTATTCTACAATCTCTGCATTGTTCTACAGTCTCTGCATTGTTTACAATCTCTTTACTGATCTCCAATCTCTGCACTGTTCTACAATCTCTTTCCTGTTCTACAATCTCTGCATAATTCTACAACCTCTGCATTATCTACAATCTCTTTACTGTTCTACAATATCTGTAATGTTCAACAGTGTTTGTACTGTTCTACAATCTCTGCACTGTTCTACAGCCTCTGCATTGTCGACAATCTCTGCATTGTCTACAATCTCTATACTATTCTACAATCTCTGCACAGTTCTCCAGTCTCTGCACTGCTCTCCTGTCTCTGCGCTGCTCTCCAGTCTCTGCACTGTTCTACAATCTCTGTATTGTTTTACAGTCTCTGCATTGTCTACCATCACTTTATTGTTCTACAATCTCTGCACTGTTCTACAACCTCTGCATTGTCTACAATCTCTGCATTCTCTACAATTTCTTTACTATTCTGCAATCTCTGCACTGTTCTACAATCTCTGGAATGTACTACAATCTCTGCAGTGTTCTACAATCTCTGCATTGTTCTACAATCTCTGCATTGTTCTACAATCTCTGTATTGTTGTATAATCTCTGCACTGTTCTACAATCTCTGGAATGTACTCCAATCACAGCATTGTTCTACCATCTCTGCACTGTTCTACAATCCCTGCATTGTTCTACAATCTCTGCACTCTTCTGCAGCTTCTGCACTGTTCTACAATCTCTGCATTGTTCTACCATCTCTGCATTGTTCTACAATCCCTGCATTGTTCTACAATCTCGGCACTCTTCTGCAGACTCTGCACTGTTCTACAATCTCTTTCCCGTTGTACAATCTCTGCATAATTGTACAACCTCTGCATTATCGACAATCTCTTTACTGTTCTACAATATCTGCAATGTTCAACAGTGTTTGCACTGTTGTACAATCTCAGCACTGTTCTACAACCTCGGCATTGTCTACAATCTCTGCATTGTCTACAATTTCTTTACTATTCTACAATCTCTGTGCTGTTCTACAATCTCTGGAATGTACTCCAATCTCTGCAGTGTTCTACAAGCTCTGCATTGTTCTACAATCTCTGGAATGTACTCCAATCTATGCATTGTTCTGCAATCTCTGCATTGTTCTACAATCTCTGCATTGTTCTACAGTCTCTGTATTGTTGTATAATCTCTGCACTGTTCTACAATCTCTGGAATGTACTCCAATCCCTGCATTGTTCTACCATCTCTGCATTGTTCTACAATCTCTGGAATGTACTCCAATCTCTGCATTGTTCCACCATCTCTGCATTGTTCTACAATCTCTGCATTGTTCTACAGTCTCTGCATTGTTTACAATCTCTCTACTGATCTCCAATCTCTGCACTGTTCTACAATCTCTTTCCCGTCCTACAAGCTGTGCATAATTCTACAACCTCTGCATTATCGACAATCTCTTTACTGTTCAACAATATCTGCAATGTTCAACAGTGTTTGCAATGTTCTACAACCTCTGCACTGTTCTACAACCTCTGCATTGTCTACAATCTCTGTATTGTCTACAATTTCTTTACTATTCTACAATCTCTGCACTGTTCTACAATCACTGGAATGTACTCCAATCTCTGCATTGTTCTACTATCTCTGCATTGTTCTACAATCTCTGGAATGTACTCCAATGTCTGCATTGTTCTACAATCTCTGCATGGTTCTACAATCTCTGCATTGTTCTACAATCTCTGTATTGTTGTATAATCTCTGCACTCTTCTACAATCTCTGGAATGTACTCCAATCACTGCATTGTTCTACCATCTCTGCATTGTTCTACAATCCCTGCATTGTTCTACAGTCTCTGCACACCTCTGCAGCCTCTGCACTGTTCTACAATCTCTGCATTTTTCTACAGTCCCTGTGTTGTTGTATAATCTCTGCACTGTTCTACAATCTCTGAAATGTACTCCAATCTCTGCATTGTTCTACCATATCTGCATTGTTCTACAATCTCTGCATTGTTCTACATTCTCTGCATTGTTTACAATCTCTTTACTGATCTCCAATCTCTGCACTGTTCTACAATCTCTTTCCCATTCTACAATCTCTGCATAATTCTAGAACCTCTGCATTATCTGCAATCTCTTTACTGTTCTACAATATCTGCAATGTTCAACAGTGTTTGCACTGTTCTACAATCTCTGCACTGTTCTACAGCCTCTGCATTGACGACAATTTCTGCATTGTCTACAATCTCTTTACTATTCTATAATCTCTGCACATTTCTCCAGTCTCTGCACTGCTCTCCAGTCTCTGCGCTGCTCTCCAGTCTCTGCACTGTTCTAAAATCTCTGTATTGTTTTACAGTCTCTGCATTGTCTACCATCTCTTTACTGTTCTACAATCTCTGCACTGTTCTACAACCTCTGCATTGTCTACAATCTCTGCATTGTTTACAATTTCTTTACTATTCTACAATCTCTACGCTGTTCTACAATCTCTGGAACGTACTCCAATCTTTGCAGTGTTCTACAATCTCTGCATTGTTCTACAATCTCTGGAATGTACTCCAATCTTTGTATTGTTCTGCAATCTCTGCATTGTTCTACAATCTCTGCAGTGTTCTAGAGTTTCTGTATTGATGTATAATCTCTGCACTGTTCTACAATCTCTGGAATGTACTCCAATCTCTGCATTGTTCTACCATCTCTGCATTGTTCTACAATCTCTGGAATGTACTCCAATCTCTGTATTGTACTGGAATCGCTGCATTGTTCTACAATCTCTGCATTGTTCTACAGTCTCTGCATTGTTGTATAATCTCTGCACTGTTCTACAATCTCTGGAATGTCCTACAATCTCTGCATTGTTCCACCATCTCTGCATTGTTCTACAATCTCTGCATTGTTCTACAGTCTCTGCATTGTTTACAAACTCTCTACTGATCTCCAATCTCTGCACTGTTCTACAATCTCTTTCCCATTCTACAATCTCTGCATAATTCTACAACCACTGCATTATCTACAATCTCTTTACTGTTCTACAATATCTGCAATGTTCAGCAGTGTTTGCACTGTTCTACAACGACTGCACTGTTCTACAACCTCTGCATTGTCTACAATCTCCGCATTGTCTGCAATTTCTTTACTATTCAACAATCTCTGCACTGTTCTACAATCACTGGAATGTACTGCAATCTCTGCAGTGTTCTACAATCTCTACATTGTTCTACAATCTCTGGAATTTACTCCAATCTCTGCAGTGTTCTACCATATCTGCATTGTTCTACAATCTCTGGAATGTACTCCAATCTCTGCATTGTTGTGTAATCTCTGCATTGTTCTACAATCTCTGCAGGATTCTACAGTTTCTGTATTGATGTATAATCTCTGCACTGTTCTACAATCTCTGGAATGTACTCCAATCTCTGCATTGTTCAACCATCTCTGCATTGTTCTACAATCTCTGTAATGTACTCCAATCTCTGCATTGTTCTGCAATCTCTGCATTGTTCCACAATCTCTACATTGTTCTACAATCTCTGGAATTTACTCCAATCTCTGCAGTGTTCTACAGTCTCTGCATTGTTCTACAATCTCTGGAATGTACTCCAATCTCTGCATTGTTCTACAATCTCTGCATTGTTCTACAGTCTCTGCATTGTTCTACAATCTCTGTATTGTTGTATAATCTCTGCACTGTTCTACAATCTCTGGAATGTACTCCAGTCACTGCATTGTTCTACCATCTCTGCATTGTTCTACAATCCCTGCATTGTTCTATAATCTCTGCACTCTTCTGCAGCCTCTGCACTGTTCTACAATCTCTGCATTTTTCTACAGTCTCTGTGTTGTTGTATAATCTCTGCACTGTTCTACAATCTCTGAAATGTACTCCAATCTCTGCATTGTTGTACCATATCTGCATTGTTCTACAATCTCTGCATTGTTCTACAGTCTCTGCATTGTTTACAATCTCTTTACTGATCTCCAATTTCTGCACTGTTCTACAATCTCTTTCCCGTTCTACAATCTCTGCATAATTCTACAACCTCTGCATTATCTGCTATCTCTTTACTGTTCTACAATATCTGCAATGGTCAACAGTGTTTGAACTGTTCTACAATCTCTGCACTGTTCTACAGCCTCTGCATTGTCGACAATCTCTGCATTGTCTACAATCTCTTTACTATTCTACAATCTCTGCACATTTCTCCAGTCTCTGCACTGCTCTCCAGTCTCTGCGCTCCTCTCCAGTCTCTGCACTGTTCTACAATCTCTGTATTGTTTTACAGTCTCTTTATTGTCTACCATCTCTTTGCTGTTCTACAATCTCCGCACTGTTCTACAACCTCTGCATTGTCTACAATCTCTGTATTGTCTACAATTTCTTTACTATTCTACAATCTCTGCACTGTTCTACAATCACTGGAATGTACTACAATCTCTGCAGTGTTCTACAATCTCTGCATTGTTCTACAATCTCTGCATTGTTCTACAATCTCTGTATTGTTGTATAATCTCTGCACTGTTCTACAATCTCTGGAATGTACTCCAATCACAGCATTGTTCTACCATCTCTGCACTGTTCTACAATCCCTGCATTGTTCTACAATCTCTGCACTCTTCTGCAGCTTCTGCACTGTTCTACAATCTCTGCATTGTTCTACCATCTCTGCATTGTTCTACAATCCCTGCATTGTTCTACAATCTCGGCACTCTTCTGCAGACTCTGCACTGTTCTACAATCTCTTTCCCGTTGTACAATCTCTGCATAATTGTACAACCTCTGCATTATCGACAATCTCTTTACTGTTCTACAATATCTGCAATGTTCAACAGTGTTTGCACTGTTGTACAATCTCAGCACTGTTCTACAACCTCGGCATTGTCTACAATCTCTGCATTGTCTACAATTTCTTTACTATTCTACAATCTCTGTGCTGTTCTACAATCTCTGGAATGTACTCCAATCTCTGCAGTGTTCTACAAGCTCTGCATTGTTCTACAATCTCTGGAATGTACTCCAATCTATGCATTGTTCTGCAATCTCTGCATTGTTCTACAATCTCTGCATTGTTCTACAGTCTCTGTATTGTTGTATAATCTCTGCACTGTTCTACAATCTCTGGAATGTACTCCAATCCCTGCATTGTTCTACCATCTCTGCATTGTTCTACAATCTCTGGAATGTACTCCAATCTCTGCATTGTTCCACCATCTCTGCATTGTTCTACAATCTCTGCATTGTTCTACAGTCTCTGCATTGTTTACAATCTCTCTACTGATCTCCAATCTCTGCACTGTTCTACAATCTCTTTCCCGTCCTACAAGCTGTGCATAATTCTACAACCTCTGCATTATCGACAATCTCTTTACTGTTCAACAATATCTGCAATGTTCAACAGTGTTTGCAATGTTCTACAACCTCTGCACTGTTCTACAACCTCTGCATTGTCTACAATCTCTGTATTGTCTACAATTTCTTTACTATTCTACAATCTCTGCACTGTTCTACAATCACTGGAATGTACTCCAATCTCTGCATTGTTCTACTATCTCTGCATTGTTCTACAATCTCTGGAATGTACTCCAATGTCTGCATTGTTCTACAATCTCTGCATGGTTCTACAATCTCTGCATTGTTCTACAATCTCTGTATTGTTGTATAATCTCTGCACTCTTCTACAATCTCTGGAATGTACTCCAATCACTGCATTGTTCTACCATCTCTGCATTGTTCTACAATCCCTGCATTGTTCTACAGTCTCTGCACACCTCTGCAGCCTCTGCACTGTTCTACAATCTCTGCATTTTTCTACAGTCCCTGTGTTGTTGTATAATCTCTGCACTGTTCTACAATCTCTGAAATGTACTCCAATCTCTGCATTGTTCTACCATATCTGCATTGTTCTACAATCTCTGCATTGTTCTACATTCTCTGCATTGTTTACAATCTCTTTACTGATCTCCAATCTCTGCACTGTTCTACAATCTCTTTCCCATTCTACAATCTCTGCATAATTCTACAACCTCTGCATTATCTGCAATCTCTTTACTGTTCTACAATATCTGCAATGTTCAACAGTGTTTGCACTGTTCTACAATCTCTGCACTGTTCTACAGCCTCTGCATTGACGACAATTTCTGCATTGTCTACAATCTCTTTACTATTCTATAATCTCTGCACATTTCTCCAGTCTCTGCACTGCTCTCCAGTCTCTGCGCTGCTCTCCAGTCTCTGCACTGTTCTAAAATCTCTGTATTGTTTTACAGTCTCTGCATTGTCTACCATCTCTTTACTGTTCTACAATCTCTGCACTGTTCTACAACCTCTGCATTGTCTACAATCTCTGCATTGTTTACAATTTCTTTACTATTCTACAATCTCTACGCTGTTCTACAATCTCTGGAACGTACTCCAATCTTTGCAGTGTTCTACAATCTCTGCATTGTTCTACAATCTCTGGAATGTACTCCAATCTTTGTATTGTTCTGCAATCTCTGCATTGTTCTACAATCTCTGCAGTGTTCTAGAGTTTCTGTATTGATGTATAATCTCTGCACTGTTCTACAATCTCTGGAATGTACTCCAATCTCTGCATTGTTCTACCATCTCTGCATTGTTCTACAATCTCTGGAATGTACTCCAATCTCTGTATTGTACTGGAATCGCTGCATTGTTCTACAATCTCTGCATTGTTCTACAGTCTCTGCATTGTTGTATAATCTCTGCACTGTTCTACAATCTCTGGAATGTCCTACAATCTCTGCATTGTTCCACCATCTCTGCATTGTTCTACAATCTCTGCATTGTTCTACAGTCTCTGCATTGTTTACAAACTCTCTACTGATCTCCAATCTCTGCACTGTTCTACAATCTCTTTCCCATTCTACAATCTCTGCATAATTCTACAACCACTGCATTATCTACAATCTCTTTACTGTTCTACAATATCTGCAATGTTCAGCAGTGTTTGCACTGTTCTACAACGACTGCACTGTTCTACAACCTCTGCATTGTCTACAATCTCCGCATTGTCTGCAATTTCTTTACTATTCAACAATCTCTGCACTGTTCTACAATCACTGGAATGTACTGCAATCTCTGCAGTGTTCTACAATCTCTACATTGTTCTACAATCTCTGGAATTTACTCCAATCTCTGCAGTGTTCTACCATATCTGCATTGTTCTACAATCTCTGGAATGTACTCCAATCTCTGCATTGTTGTGTAATCTCTGCATTGTTCTACAATCTCTGCAGGATTCTACAGTTTCTGTATTGATGTATAATCTCTGCACTGTTCTACAATCTCTGGAATGTACTCCAATCTCTGCATTGTTCAACCATCTCTGCATTGTTCTACAATCTCTGTAATGTACTCCAATCTCTGCATTGTTCTGCAATCTCTGCATTGTTCCACAATCTCTACATTGTTCTACAATCTCTGGAATTTACTCCAATCTCTGCAGTGTTCTACAGTCTCTGCATTGTTCTACAATCTCTGGAATGTACTCCAATCTCTGCATTGTTCTACAATCTCTGCATTGTTCTACAGTCTCTGCATTGTTCTACAATCTCTGTATTGTTGTATAATCTCTGCACTGTTCTACAATCTCTGGAATGTACTCCAGTCACTGCATTGTTCTACCATCTCTGCATTGTTCTACAATCCCTGCATTGTTCTATAATCTCTGCACTCTTCTGCAGCCTCTGCACTGTTCTACAATCTCTGCATTTTTCTACAGTCTCTGTGTTGTTGTATAATCTCTGCACTGTTCTACAATCTCTGAAATGTACTCCAATCTCTGCATTGTTGTACCATATCTGCATTGTTCTACAATCTCTGCATTGTTCTACAGTCTCTGCATTGTTTACAATCTCTTTACTGATCTCCAATTTCTGCACTGTTCTACAATCTCTTTCCCGTTCTACAATCTCTGCATAATTCTACAACCTCTGCATTATCTGCTATCTCTTTACTGTTCTACAATATCTGCAATGGTCAACAGTGTTTGAACTGTTCTACAATCTCTGCACTGTTCTACAGCCTCTGCATTGTCGACAATCTCTGCATTGTCTACAATCTCTTTACTATTCTACAATCTCTGCACATTTCTCCAGTCTCTGCACTGCTCTCCAGTCTCTGCGCTCCTCTCCAGTCTCTGCACTGTTCTACAATCTCTGTATTGTTTTACAGTCTCTTTATTGTCTACCATCTCTTTGCTGTTCTACAATCTCCGCACTGTTCTACAACCTCTGCATTGTCTACAATCTCTGTATTGTCTACAATTTCTTTACTATTCTACAATCTCTGCACTGTTCTACAATCACTGGAATGTACTACAATCTCTGCAGTGTTCTACAATCTCTGCATTGTTCTACAATCTCTGCATTGTTCTACAATCTCTGTATTGTTGTATAATCTCTGCACTGTTCTACAATCTCTGGAATGTACTCCAATCACAGCATTGTTCTACCATCTCTGCACTGTTCTACAATCCCTGCATTGTTCTACAATCTCTGCACTCTTCTGCAGCTTCTGCACTGTTCTACAATCTCTGCATTGTTCTACCATCTCTGCATTGTTCTACAATCCCTGCATTGTTCTACAATCTCGGCACTCTTCTGCAGACTCTGCACTGTTCTACAATCTCTTTCCCGTTGTACAATCTCTGCATAATTGTACAACCTCTGCATTATCGACAATCTCTTTACTGTTCTACAATATCTGCAATGTTCAACAGTGTTTGCACTGTTGTACAATCTCAGCACTGTTCTACAACCTCGGCATTGTCTACAATCTCTGCATTGTCTACAATTTCTTTACTATTCTACAATCTCTGTGCTGTTCTACAATCTCTGGAATGTACTCCAATCTCTGCAGTGTTCTACAAGCTCTGCATTGTTCTACAATCTCTGGAATGTACTCCAATCTATGCATTGTTCTGCAATCTCTGCATTGTTCTACAATCTCTGCATTGTTCTACAGTCTCTGTATTGTTGTATAATCTCTGCACTGTTCTACAATCTCTGGAATGTACTCCAATCCCTGCATTGTTCTACCATCTCTGCATTGTTCTACAATCTCTGGAATGTACTCCAATCTCTGCATTGTTCCACCATCTCTGCATTGTTCTACAATCTCTGCATTGTTCTACAGTCTCTGCATTGTTTACAATCTCTCTACTGATCTCCAATCTCTGCACTGTTCTACAATCTCTTTCCCGTCCTACAAGCTGTGCATAATTCTACAACCTCTGCATTATCGACAATCTCTTTACTGTTCAACAATATCTGCAATGTTCAACAGTGTTTGCAATGTTCTACAACCTCTGCACTGTTCTACAACCTCTGCATTGTCTACAATCTCTGTATTGTCTACAATTTCTTTACTATTCTACAATCTCTGCACTGTTCTACAATCACTGGAATGTACTCCAATCTCTGCATTGTTCTACTATCTCTGCATTGTTCTACAATCTCTGGAATGTACTCCAATGTCTGCATTGTTCTACAATATCTGCATGGTTCTACAATCTCTACATTGTTCTACAATCTCTGTATTGTTGTATAATCTCTGCACTCTTCTACAATCTCTGGAATGTACTCCAATCACTGCATTGTTCTACCATCTCTGCATTGTTCTACAATCCCTGCATTGTTCTACAGTCTCTGCACACCTCTGCAGCCTCTGCACTGTTCTACAATCTCTGCATTTTTCTACAGTCCCTGTGTTGTTGTATAATCTCTGCACTGTTCTACAATCTCTGAAATGTACTCCAATCTCTGCATTGTTCTACCATATCTGCATTGTTCTACAATCTCTGCATTGTTCTACATTCTCTGCATTGTTTACAATCTCTTTACTGATCTCCAATCTCTGCACTGTTCTACAATCTCTTTCCCATTCTACAATCTCTGCATAATTCTACAACCTCTGCATTATCTGCAATCTCTTTACTGTTCTACAATATCTGCGATGTTCAACAGTGTTTGCACTGTTCTACAATCTCTGAACTGTTCTACAGCCTCTGCATTGACGACAATTTCTGCATTGTCTACAATCTCTTTACTATTCTATAATCTCTGCACATTTCTCCAGTCTCTGCACTGCTCTCCAGTCTCTGCGCTGCTCTCCAGTCTCTGCACTGTTCTAAAATCTCTGTATTGTTTTACAGTCTCTGCATTGTCTACCATCTCTTTACTGTTCTACAATCTCTGCACTGTTCTACAACCTCTGCATTGTCTACAATCTCTGCATTGTTTACAATTTCTTTACTATTCTACAATCTCTACGCTGTTCTACAATCTCTGGAACGTACTCCAATCTTTGCAGTGTTCTACAATCTCTGCATTGTTCTACAATCTCTGGAATGTACTCCAATCTCTGTATTGTTCTGCAATCTCTGCATTGTTCTACAATCTCTGCAGTGTTCTAGAGTTTCTGTATTGATGTATAATCTCTGCACTGTTCTACAATCTCTGGAATGTACTCCAATCTCTGCATTGTTCTACCATCTCTGCATTGTTCTACAATCTCTGGAATGTACTCCAATCTCTGTATTGTACTGGAATCGCTGCATTGTTCTACAATCTCTGCATTGTTCTACAGTCTCTGTATTGTTGTATAATCTCTGCACTGTTCTACAATCTCTGGAATGTCCTACAATCTCTGCATTGTTCCACCATCTCTGCATTGTTCTACAATCTCTGCATTGTTCTACAGTCTCTGCATTGTTTACAAACTCTCTACTGATCTCCAATCTCTGCACTGTTCTACAATCTCTTTCCCATTCTACAATCTCTGCATAATTCTACAACCACTGCATTATCTACAATCTCTTTACTGTTCTACAATATCTGCAATGTTCAGCAGTGTTTGCACTGTTCTACAACGACTGCACTGTTCTACAACCTCTGCATTGTCTACAATCTCCGCATTGTCTGCAATTTCTTTACTATTCAACAATCTCTGCACTGTTCTACAATCACTGGAATGTACTCCAATCTCTGCAGTGTTCTACAATCTCTACATTGTTCTACAATCTCTGGAATTTACTCCAATCTCTGCAGTGTTCTACCATATCTGCATTGTTCTACAATCTCTGGAATGTACTCCAATCTCTGCATTGTTGTGTAATCTCTGCATTGTTCTACAATCTCTGCAGGATTCTACAGTTTCTGTATTGATGTATAATCTCTGCACTGTTCTACAATCTCTGGAATGTACTCCAAACTCTGCATTGTTCAACCATCTCTGCATTGTTCTACAATCTCTGTAACGTACTCCAATCTCTGCATTGTTCTGCAATCTCTGCATTGTTCCACAATCTCTACATTGTTCTACAATCTCTGGAATTTACTCCAATCTCTGCAGTGTTCTACAGTCTCTGCATTGTTCTACAATCTCTGGAATGTACTCCAATCTCTGCATTGTTCTACAATCTCTGCATTGTTCTACAGTCTCTGCATTGTTCTACAATCTCTGTATTGTTGTATAATCTCTGCACTGTTCTACAATCTCTGGAATGTACTCCAGTCACTGCATTGTTCTACCATCTCTGCATTGTTCTACAATCCCTGCATTGTTCTATAATCTCTGCACTCTTCTGCAGCCTCTGCACTGTTCTACAATCTCTGCATTTTTCTACAGTCTCTGTGTTGTTGTATAATCTCTGCACTGTTCTACAATCTCTGAAATGTACTCCAATCTCTGCATTGTTCTACCATATCTGCATTGTTCTACAATCTCTGCATTGTTCTACAGTCTCTGCATTGTTTACAATCTCTTTACTGATCTCCAATTTCTGCACTGTTCTACAATCTCTTTCCCGTTCTACAATCTCTGCATAATTCTACAACCTCTGCATTATCTGCTATCTCTTTACTGTTCTACAATATCTGCAATGGTCAACAGTGTTTGAACTGTTCTACAATCTCTGCACTGTTCTACAGCCTCTGCATTGTCGACAATCTCTGCATTGTCTACAATCTCTTTACTATTCTACAATCTCTGCACATTTCTCCAGTCTCTGCACTGCTCTCCAGTCTCTGCGCTCCTCTCCAGTCTCTGCACTGTTCTACAATCTCTGTATTGTTTTACAGTCTCTTTATTGTCTACCATCTCTTTGCTGTTCTACATTCTCCGCACTGTTCTACAACCTCTGCATTGTCTACAATCTCTGTATTGTCTACAATTTCTTTACTATTCTACAATCTCTGCACTGTTCTACAATCACTGGAATGTACTACAATCTCTGCAGTGTTCTACAATCTCTGCATTGTTCTACAATCTCTGGAATGTACTCCAATCTCTGCATTGTTCTACAATCTCTGCATTGTTCTACAATCTCTGCATTGTTCTACAATCTCTGTATTGTTGTATAATCTCTGCACTGTTCTACAATCTCTGGAATGTACTCCAATCACAGCATTGTTCTACCATCTCTGCACTGTTCTACAATCCCTGCATTGTTCTACAATCTCTGCACTCTTCTGCAGCCTCTGCACTGTTCTACAATCTCTGCATTGTTCTACCATCTCTGCATTGTTCTACAATCCCTGCATTGTTCTACAATCTCGGCACTCTTCTGCAGCCTCTGCACTGTTCTACAATCTCTGCATTTTTCTACAGTCTCTGTGTTGTTGTATAATCTCTTCACTGTTCTACATCTCTGAAATGTACTCCAATCTCTGCATTGTTCCACCATCTCTGCATTGTTCTACAATCTCTGGAATGTACTCCAATCTCTGCATTGTTCTGGAATCGCTGCATTGTTCTACAATCTCTGCATTGTTCTACAATCTCTGCAGTGTTCTAGAGTTTCTGTATTGATGTATAATCTCTGCACTGTTCTACAATCTCTGGAATGTACTCCAATCTCTGCATTGTTCTACCATCTCTGCATTGTTCTACAATCTCTGGAATGTACTCCAATCTCTGCATTGTTCTGGAATCGCTGCATTGTTCTACAATCTCTGTATTGTTCTACAGTCTCTGTATTGTTGTATAATCTCTGCACTGTTCTACAATCTCTGGAATGTCCTACAATCTCTGCATTGTTCCACCATCTCTGCATTGTTCTACAATCTCTGCATTCTTCTACAGTCTCTGCATTGTTTACAAAACTCTCTACTGATCTCCAATCTCTGCACTGTTCTACAATCTCTGCATTGTTCTACCATCTCTGCATTGTTCTACAATCCCTGCATTGTTCTACAATCTCGGCACTCTTCTGCAGCCTCTGCACTGTTCTACAATCTCTGCATTTTTCTACAGTCTCTGTGTTGTTGTATAATCTCTTCACTGTTCTACATCTCTGAAATGTACTCCAATCTCTGCATTGTTCCACCATCTCTGCATTGTTCTACAATCTCTGGAATGTACTCCAATCTCTGCATTGTTCTGGAATCGCTGCATTGTTCTACAATCTCTGCATTGTTCTACAATCTCTGCAGTGTTCTAGAGTTTCTGTATTGATGTATAATCTCTGCACTGTTCTACAATCTCTGGAATGTACTCCAATCTCTGCATTGTTCTACCATCTCTGCATTGTTCTACAATCTCTGGAATGTACTCCAATCTCTGCATTGTTCTGGAATCGCTGCATTGTTCTACAATCTCTGTATTGTTCTACAGTCTCTGTATTGTTGTATAATCTCTGCACTGTTCTACAATCTCTGGAATGTCCTACAATCTCTGCATTGTTCCACCATCTCTGCATTGTTCTACAATCTCTGCATTCTTCTACAGTCTCTGCATTGTTTACAAAACTCTCTACTGATCTCCAATCTCTGCACTGTTCTACAATCTCTTTCCCGTTCAACAATCTCTGCATAATTCTACAACCACTGCATTATCTACAATCTCTTTACTGTTCTACAATATCTGCAATGTTCAACAGTGTTTGCACTGTTCTACAACCTCTGCACTGTTCTACAACCTCTGAATTGTCTACAATCTCTGCATTGACTACAATTTCTTTATTATTCTACAATCTCTGCACTGTTCTACAATCACTGGAATGTACTCCAAACTCTGCAGTGTTCTACAATCTCTGCATTGTTCTACAATCTCTGGAATGTACTCCAATCTCTGCATTGTTCTACAATCTCTACATTGTTCTACAATCACTGGAATGTACTCCAATCTCTGCATTGTTCTTCAATCTCTGCATTGTTCTACAATCTCTGCAGTGTTCTACAGTTTCTGTATTGATGTATAATCTCCGCACTGTTCTACAATCTCTGGAATGTACTCCAATCTCTGCATTGTTCTACAATCCCTGCATTGTTCTACAATCTCTGCACTCTTCTGCAGCCTCTGCACTGTTCTACAATCTCTGCATTTTTCTACAGTCTCTGTGTTGTTGTATAATCTCTGCACTGTTCTACAATCTCTGAAATGTACTCCAATCTCTGCATTGTTCCACCATCTCTGCATTGTTCTACAATCTCTGGAATGTACTCCAATCTCTGCATTGTTCTGGAATCTCTGCATTGTTCTACAATCTCTGCATTGTTCTACAGTCTCTATATTGTTGTATAATCTCTGCACTGTTCTACAATCTCTGGAATGTCCTACAATCTCTGCATTGTTCCACCATCTCTGCATTGTTCTACAATCTCTGCATTGTTCTACAGTCTCTGCATTGTTTACAAACTCTCTACTGATCTCCAATCTCTGCACTGTTCTACAATCTCGTTCCCGTTCTAAAATCTCTGCATTATTCTACAACCACTGCATTATCTACAATCTCTTTACTGTTCTACAATATCTGCAATGTTCAACAGTGTTTGCACTGTTGTACAATCTCAGCACTGTTCTACAGCCTCTGCATTGTCGACAATCTCTGCATTGTCTACAATCTCTTTACTATTCTACAATCTCTGCACAGTTCTCCAGTCTCTGCACTGCTCTCCAGTCTCTGCGCTGCTCTCCAGTCTCTGCACTGTTCTACAATCTCTGTATTGTTTTACAGTCTCTGTATTGTCTACCATCTCTTTACTGTTCTACAATCTCCGCACTGTTCTACAACCTCTGCATGGTCTACAATGTGTGCATTGTCTACAATTTCTTTACTATTCTACAATCTCTGCGCTGTTCTACAATCTCTGGAATGTACTCCAATCTCTGCAGTGTTCTACAATCTCTGCATTGTTCTACAGTCTCTGGAATGTACTCCAATCTCTGCATTGTTCTGCAATCTCTGCATTGTTCTACAATCTCTGCAATGTTCTAGAGTTTCAGTATTGATGTATATTCTCTGCACTGTTCTACAATCTCTGGAATGTACTCCAATCTCTGCATTGTTCTACCATCTCTGCATTGTTCTACAATCTCTGGAATGTACTCCAATCTCTGCATTGTTCTGGAATCGCTGCATTGTTCTACCATCTCTGCATTGTTCTACAATCCCTGCATTGTTCTACAGTCTCTGCACACCTCTGCAGCCTCTGCACTGTTCTACAATCTCTGCATTTTTCTACAGTCTCTGTGTTGTTGTATAATCTCTTCACTGTTCTACATCTCTGAAATGTACTCCAATCTCTGCATTGTTCCACCATCTCTGCATTGTTCTACAATCTCTGGAATGTACTCCAATCTCTGCATTGTTCTGGAATCGCTGCATTGTTCTACAATCTCTGCATTGTTCTACAATCTCTGCAGTGTTCTAGAGTTTCTGTATTGATGTATAATCTCTGCACTGTTCTACAATCTCTGGAATGTACTCCAATCTCTGCATTGTTCTACCATCTCTGCATTGTTCTACAATCTCTGGAATGTACTCCAATCTCTGCATTGTTCTGGAATCGCTGCATTGTTCTACAATCTCTGTATTGTTCTACAGTCTCTGTATTGTTGTATAATCTCTGCACTGTTCTACAATCTCTGGAATGTCCTACAATCTCTGCATTGTTCCACCATCTCTGCATTGTTCTACAATCTCTGCATTCTTCTACAGTCTCTGCATTGTTTACAAAACTCTCTACTGATCTCCAATCTCTGCACTGTTCTACAATCTCTTTCCCGTTCAACAATCTCTGCATAATTCTACAACCACTGCATTATCTACAATCTCTTTACTGTTCTACAATATCTGCAATGTTCAACAGTGTTTGCACTGTTCTACAACCTCTGCACTGTTCTACAACCTCTGAATTGTCTACAATCTCTGCATTGACTACAATTTCTTTATTATTCTACAATCTCTGCACTGTTCTACAATCACTGGAATGTACTCCAAACTCTGCAGTGTTCTACAATCTCTGCATTGTTCTACAATCTCTGGAATGTACTCCAATCTCTGCATTGTTCTACAATCTCTACATTGTTCTACAATCACTGGAATGTACTCCAATCTCTGCATTGTTCTTCAATCTCTGCATTGTTCTACAATCTCTGCAGTGTTCTACAGTTTCTGTATTGATGTATAATCTCTGCACTGTTCTACAATCTCTGGAATGTACTCCAATCTCTGCATTGTTCTACAATCCCTGCATTGTTCTACAATCTCTGCACTCTTCTGCAGCCTCTGCACTGTTCTACAATCTCTGCATTTTTCTACAGTCTCTGTGTTGTTGTATAATCTCTGCACTGTTCTACAATCTCTGAAATGTACTCCAATCTCTGCATTGTTCCACCATCTCTGCATTGTTCTACAATCTCTGGAATGTACTCCAATCTCTGCATTGTTCTGGAATCTCTGCATTGTTCTACAATCTCTGCATTGTTCTACAGTGTCTATATTGTTGTATAATCTCTGCACTGTTCTACAATCTCTGGAATGTCCTACAATCTCTGCATTGTTCCACCATCTCTGCATTGTTCTACAATCTCTGCATTGTTCTACAGTCTCTGCATTGTTTACAAACTCTCTACTGATCTCCAATCTCTGCACTGTTCTACAATCTCGTTCCCGTTCTAAAATCTCTGCATTATTCTACAACCACTGCATTATCTACAATCTCTTTACTGTTCTACAATATCTGCAATGTTCAACAGTGTTTGCACTGTTGTACAATCTCAGCACTGTTCTACAGCCTCTGCATTGTCGACAATCTCTGCATTGTCTACAATCTCTTTACTATTCTACAATCTCTGCACAGTTCTCCAGTCTCTGCACTGCTCTCCAGTCTCTGCGCTGCTCTCCAGTCTCTGCACTGTTCTACAATCTCTGTATTGTTTTACAGTCTCTGTATTGTCTACCATCTCTTTACTGTTCTACAATCTCCGCACTGTTCTACAACCTCTGCATGGTCTACAATGTGTGTATTGTCTACAATTTCTTTACTATTCTACAATCTCTGCGCTGTTCTACAATCTCTGGAATGTACTCCAATCTCTGCAGTGTTCTACAATCTCTGCATTGTTCTACAGTCTCTGGAATGTACTCCAATCTCTGCATTGTTCTGCAATCTCTGCATTGTTCTACAATCTCTGCAATGTTCTAGAGTTTCAGTATTGATGTATATTCTCTGCACTGTTCTACAATCTCTGGAATGTACTCCAATCTCTGCATTGTTCTACCATCTCTGCATTGTTCTACAATCTCTGGAATGTACTCCAATCTCTGCATTGTTCTGGAATTGCTGCATTGTTCTACAATCTCTGCATTGTTCTACAGTCTCTGTACTGTTTTATAATCTCTGCACTGTTCTACAATCTCTGGAATGTCCTACAATCTCTGCATTGTTGCACCATCTCTGCATTGTTCTACAATCTCTGCATTGTTCTACAGTCTCTGCATTGTTTACAAACTCTCAACTGATCTACAATCTCTGCACTGTTCTACAATCTCTTTCCCGTTCTACAATCTTTGCATAATTCTACAACCACTGCATTATCTACAATCTCTTTACTGTTCTACAATATCTGCAATGTTCAACATTGTTTGCACTGTTCTACAACCTCTGCACTGTTCTACAACCTCTGCATTGTCTACAATCTCTGCATTGTCTACAATTTCTTTATTATTCTACAATCTCTGCACTGTTGTACAATGACTGGAATGTACTCCAATCTCTGCAGTGTTCTACAATCTCTGCATTGTTCTACAATCTCTGGAATGTACTCCAATCTCTGCATTGTTCTACAATCTCTACATTGTTCTACAATCACTGGAATTTACTCCAATCTCTGCAGTGTTCTACAATGTCTGCATTGTTCTACAATCTCTGGAATGTACTCCAATCTCTGCATTGTTCTGCAATCTCTGCATTGTTCTACAATCTCTGCAGTGTTCTACAGTTTCTGTATTGATGTATAATCTCTGCACTGTCCTACAATCTCTGGAATGTACTCCCATCTCTGCATTGTTCTACCATCTCTGCATTGCTCTACAATCTCTGGAATGTACTCCAATCTCTGCATTGTTCTGCAATCTCTGCATTGTTCCACAATCTTTGCATTGTTCTGCAGCCTCTGTATTGTTGTCTCATCTCTGCACTGTTCTACAATCTCTGGAATGTCCTCCAATCTCTGCATTGTTCTACAATCTCTGCATTGTCCTACAATCTCTGCACTCTTCTGCAGCCTCTGCACTGTTCTACAATCTCTGCATTTTTCTACAGTCTCTGTGTTGTTGTATAATCTCTGCACTGTTGTACAATCTCTGAAATGTACTCCAAACTCTGCATTGTTCTACCATCTCTGCATTGTTCTACAATCTCTGCATTGTTCTACAGTCTCTGCATTGTTTACAATCTCTTTGCTGATCTCCAATCTCTGCACTGTTCTACAATCTCTTTCCCGTTCTACAATCTCTGCATAATTCTACAACCTCTGCATTATCTACAATCTCTTTACTGTTCTACAATATCTGCAATGTTCAACAGTGTTTGTACTGTTCTACAATCTATGCACTGTTCTACAGCCTCTGCATTGTCGACAATCTCTGCATTGTCTACAATCTCTATACTATTCTACAATCTCTGCACAGTTCTCCAATCTCTGCACTGCACTCCTGTCTCTGCGCTGCTCTCCAGTCTCTGCACTGTTCTACAATCTCTGTATTGTTTTCCAGTCTCTGCATTGTCTACCATCACTTTATTGTTCTACAATCTCTGCACTGTTCTACCACCTCTGCATTGTCTACAATCTCTGCATTGTCTACAATTTCTTTACTATTCTACAATCTCTGCACTGTTCTACAATCTCTGGAATGTACTCCAATCTCTGCAGAGTTCTTCAATCTCTGCACGGTTCTCCAATCTCTGGAATGTACTCCAATCTCTGCATTGTTTTACCGTCTCAGCATTGTTCTACCATCTCTGGAATGTACTCCAATCTGTGCATTGTTCTGCAATCTCTACATTGTTCTACAATCTCTGCATTGTTCTGCAGTCTCTGTATTGATGTATCAACTCTGCACTGTTCTACAATCTCTAATATGTCCTCCAATCACTGCATTGTTCTACCATCTCTGCATTGTCTACAATTTCTTTACTATTCTACAATCTCTGCACTGTTCTACAATCTTTGGAATGTACTCCAATCTTTGCATTGTTCCACCATCTCTGCATTGTTCTACAATCTCTGCATTGTTCTACAGTCTTTGCATTGTTTACAATCTCTTTACTGATCTCCAATCTCTGCACTGTTCTACAATCTCTTTCCCGTCCTACAATCTGTGCATAATTCTACAACCACTGCATTATCGACAATCTCTTTACTGTTCAACAATATCTGCAATGTTCAACAGTGTTTGCAATGTTCTACAACCTCTGCATTGTCTACAATCTCTGTATTGTCTACAATTTCTTTACTATTCTACAATCTCTGCATTGTTCTACAATCTCTGCATGGTTCTACAATCTCTGCATTGTTCTACAATCTCTGTATTGTTGTATAATCTCTGCACTCTTCTACAATCTCTGGAATGTACTCCAGTCACTGCATTGTTCTACCATCTCTGCATTGTTCTACAATCCCTGCATTGTTCTACAGTCTCTGCACACCTCTGCAGCCTCTGCACTGTTCTACAATCTCTGCATTTTTCTACAGTCTCTGTGTTGTTGTATAATCTCTGCACTGTTCTACAATCTCTGAAATGTACTCCAATCTCTGCATTGTTCTACCATATCTGCATTGTTCTACAATCTCTGCATTGTTCTACATTCTCTGCATTGTTTACAATCTCTTTACTGATCTCCAATCTCTGCACTGTTCTACAATCTCTTTCCCATTCTACAATCTCTGCATAATTCTACAACCTCTGCATTATCTGCAATCTCTTTACTGTTCTACAATATCTGCAATGTTCAACAGTGTTTGCACTGTTCTACAATCTCTGCACTGTTCTACAGCCTCTGCATTGTCGACAATTTCTGCATTGTCTACAATCTCTTTACTATTCTATAATCTCTGCACATTTCTCCAGTCTCTGCACTGCTCTCCAGTCTCTGCGCTGCTCTCCAGTCTCTGCACTGTTCTAAAATCTCTGTATTGTTTTACAGTCTCTGCATTGTCTACCATCTCTTTACTGTTCTACAAACTCTGCACTGTTCTACAACCTCTGCATTGTCTACAATCTCTGCATTGTCTACAATTTCTTTACTATTCTACATTCTCTACGCTGTTCTACAATCTCTGGAACGTACTCCAATCATTGCAGTGTTCTACAATCCCTGCATTGTTCTACAATCTCTGGAATGTACTCCAATCTCTGTATTGTTCTGCAATCTCTGCATTGTTCTACAATCTCTGCAGTGTTCTAGAGTTTCTGTATTGATGTATAATCTCTGCACTGTTCTACAATCTCTGGAATGTACTCCAATCTCTGCATTGTTCTACCATCTCTGCATTGTTCTACAATCTCTTGAATGTACTCCAATCTCTGTATTGTTCTGGAATCGCTGCATTGTACTACAATCTCTGCATTGTTCTACCGTCTCTGTATTGTTGTATAATCTCTGCACTGTTCTACAATCTCTGGAATGTCCTACAATCTCTGCATTGTTCCACCATCTCTGCATTGTTCTACAATCTCTGCATTGTTCTACAGTCTCTGCATTGTTTACAAACTCTCTACTGATCTCCAATCTCTGCACTGTTCTACAATCTCTTTCCCATTCTACAATCTCTGCATAATTCTACAACCACTGCATTATCTACAATCTCTTTACTGTTCTACAATATCTGCAATGGTCAACAGTGTTTGAACTGTTCTACAATCTCTGCACTGTTCTACAGCCTCTGCATTGTCGACAATCTCTGCATTGTCTACAATCTCTTTACTATTCTACAATCTCTGCAGATTTCTCCAGTCTCTGCACTGCTCTCCAGTCTCTGCGCTCCTCTCCAGTCTCTGCACTGTTCTACAATCTCTGTATTGTTTTACAGTCTCTTTATTGTCTACCATCTCTTTACTGTTCTACAATCTCCGCACTGTTCTACAACCTCTGCATTGTCTACAATCTCTGTATTGTCTACAATTTCTTTACTATTCTACAATCTCTGCACTGTTCTACAATCACTGGAATGTACTACAATCTCTGCAGTGTTCTACAATCTCTGCATTGTTCTACAATCTCTGGAATGTACTCCAATCTCTGCATTGTTCTACAATCTCTGCATTGTTCTACAATCTCTGTATTGTTGTATAATCTCTGCACTGTTCTACAATCTCTGGAATGTACTCCAATCACAGCATTGTTCTACCATCTCTGCATTGTTCTACAATCCCTGCATTGTTCTACAATCTCTGCACTCTTCTGCAGCCTCTGCACTGTTCTACAATCTCTGCATTGTTCTACCATCTCTGCATTGTTCTACAATCCCTGCATTGTTCTACAATCTCGGCACTCTTCTGCAGCCTCTGCACTGTTCTACAATCTCTGCATTTTTCTACAGTCTCTGTGTTGTTGTATAATCTCTGCACTGTTCTACAATCTCTGAAATGTACTCCAATCTCTGCATTGTTCCACCATCTCTGCATTGTTCTACAATCTCTGGAATGTACTCCAATCTCTGCATTGTTCTGGAATCGCTGCATTGTTCTACAATCTCTGCATTGTTCTACAATCTCTGCAGTGTTCTAGAGTTTCTGTATTGATGTATAATCCCTGCACTGTTCTACAATCTCTGGAATGTACTCCAATCTCTGCATTGTTCTACCATCTCTGCATTGTTCTACAATCTCTGGAATGTACTCCAATCTCTGCATTGTTCTGGAATCGCTGCATTGTTCTACAATCTCTGTATTGTTCTACAGTCTCTGTATTGTTGTATAATCTCTGCACTGTTCTACAATCTCTGGAATGTACTCCAATCCCTGCATTGTTCTACCATCTCTGCATTGTTCTACAATCTCTGGAATGTACTCCAATCTCTGCATTGTTCCACCATCTCTGCATTGTTCTACAATCTCTGCATTGTTCTACAGTCTCTGCATTGTTTACAATCTCTCTACTGATCTCCAATCTCTGCACTGTTCTACAATCTCTTTCCCGTCCTACAATCTGTGCATAATTCTACAACCACTGCATTATCGACAATCTCTTTACTGTTCAACAATATCTGCAATGTTCAACAGTGTTTGCAATGTTCTACAACCTCTGCACTGTTCTACAACCTCTGCATTGTCTACAATCTCTGTATTGTCTACAATTTCTTTACTATTCTACAATCTCTGCATTGTTCTACAATCTCTGCATGGTTCTACAATCTCTGCATTGTTCTACAATCTCTGTATTGTTGTATAATCTCTGCACTCTTCTACAATCTCTGGAATGTACTCCAGTCACTGCATTGTTCTACCATCTCTGCATTGTTCTACAATCCCTGCATTGTTCTACAGTCTCTGCACACCTCTGCAGCCTCTGCACTGTTCTACAATCTCTGCATTTTTCTACAGTCTCTGTGTTGTTGTATAATCTCTGCACTGTTCTACAATCTCTGAAATGTACTCCAATCTCTGCATTGTTCTACCATATCTGCATTGTCCTACAATCTCTGCATTGTTCTACATTCTCTGCATTGTTTACAATCTCTTTACTGATCTCCAATCTCTGCACTGTTCTACAATCTCTTTCCCATTCTACAATCTCTGCATAATTCTACAACCTCTGCATTATCTGCAATCTCTTTACTGTTCTACAATATCTGCAATGTTCAACAGTGTTTGCACTGTTCTACAATCTCTGCACTGTTCTACAGCCTCTGCATTGTCGACAATTTCTGCATTGTCTACAATCTCTTTACTATTCTATAATCTCTGCACATTTCTCCAGTCTCTGCACTGCTCTCCAGTCTCTGCGCTGCTCTCCAGTCTCTGCACTGTTCTAAAATCTCTGTATTGTTTTACAGTCTCTGCATTGTCTACCATCTCTTTACTGTTCTACAAACTCTGCACTGTTCTACAACCTCTGCATTGTCTACAATCTCTGCATTGTCTACAATTTCTTTACTATTCTACATTCTCTACGCTGTTCTACAATCTCTGGAACGTACTCCAATCATTGCAGTGTTCTACAATCCCTGCATTGTTCTACAATCTCTGGAATGTACTCCAATCTCTGTATTGTTCTGCAATCTCTGCATTGTTCTACAATCTCTGCAGTGTTCTAGAGTTTCTGTATTGATGTATAATCTCTGCACTGTTCTACAATCTCTGGAATGTACTCCAATCTCTGCATTGTTCTACCATCTCTGCATTGTTCTACAATCTCTTGAATGTACTCCAATCTCTGTATTGTTCTGGAATCGCTGCATTGTACTACAATCTCTGCATTGTTCTACAGTCTCTGTATTGTTGTATAATCTCTGCACTGTTCTACAATCTCTGGAATGTCCTACAATCTCTGCATTGTTCCACCATCTCTGCATTGTTCTACAATCTCTGCATTGTTCTACAGTCTCTGCATTGTTTACAAACTCTCTACTGATCTCCAATCTCTGCACTGTTCTACAATCTCTTTCCCATTCTACAATCTCTGCATAATTCTACAACCACTGCATTATCTACAATCTCTTTACTGTTCTACAATATCTGCAATGTTCAGCAGTGTTTGCACTGTTCTACAACGACTGCACTGTTCTACAACCTCTGCATTGTCTACAATCTCTGCATTGTCTGCAATTTCTTTACTATTCTACAATCTCTGCACTGTTCTACAATCACTGGAATGTACTCCAATCTCTGCAGTGTTCTACAATCTCTACATTGTTCTACAATCTCTGGAATGTACTCCAATCTCTGTAGTTTTCTACCATATCTGCATTGTTCTACAATCTCTGGAATGTACTCCAATCTCTGCATTGTTGTGTAATCTCTGTATTGTTCTACAATCTCTGCAGGGTTCTACAGTTTCTGTATTGATGTATAAGCTCTGCACTGTTCTACAATCTCTGGAATGTACTCCAATCTCTGCATTGTTCTACAATCTCTGCAGGGTTCTACAGTTTCTGTATTGATGTATAATCTCTGCACTGTTCTACAATCTCTGGAATGTACTCCAATCTCTGCACTGTTCTACAATCTCTGCATTTTTCTACAGTCTCTGTGTTGTTGTATAATCTCTGCACTGTTGTACAATCTCTGGAATGTACTCCAATCTCAGCATTGTTCTACAATCTCTGCATTGTTCTACAATCTCTGCATTGTTCTACAATCTCTGTATTGTTGTATAATCTCTGCACGGTTCTACAATCTCTGGAATGTACTCCAATCACAGCATTGTTCTACCATCTCTGCATTGTTCTACAATCCCTGCATTGTTCTACAATCTCTGCACTCTCCTGCAGCCACTGCACTGTTCTACAATATCTGCATTTTTCTACAGTCTCTGTGTTGTTGTATAATCTCTTCACTGTTCTACAATCTCTGAAATGTACTCCAATCTCTGCATTGTTCCACCATCTCTGCATTGTTCTACAATCTCTGCATTGATCTACCATCTCTGCATTGTTCTACAATCCCTGCATTGTTCTACAATCTCTGCACTCTTCTGCAGCCTCTGCACTGTTCTACAATCTCTGCATTTTTCTACCGTCTCTGTGTTGTTGTATAATCTCTGCACTGTTCTACAATCTCTGAAATGTACTCCAATCTCTGCATTGTTCCACCATCTCTGCGTTGTTCTACAATCTTTGGAATGTACCCCAATCTCTGCATTGTTCTGGAATCGCTGCATTGTTCTACAATCTCTGCATTGTTCTACAATCTCTGCAGTGTTCTAGAGTTTCTGTATTGATGTATAATCTCTGCACTGTTCTACAATCTCTGGAATGTACTCCAATCTCTGCATTGTTCTTCCATCTCTGCATTGTTCTACAATCTCTGGAATGTACTCCAATCTCTGCATTGTTCTGGAATCGCTGCATTGTTCTACAATCTCTGTATTGTTCTACAGTCTCTGTATTGTTGTATAATCTCTGCACTGTTCTACAATCTCTGGAATGTCCTACAATCTCTGCATTGTTCCACCATCTCTGCATTGTTCTACAATCTCTGCATTCTTCTACAGTCTCTGCATTGTTTACAAACTCTCTACTGATCTCCAATCTCTGCACTGTTCTACAATCTCTTTCCCGTTCAACAATCTCTGCATAATTCTACAACCACTGCATTATCTACAATCTCTTTACTGTTCTACAATATCTGCAATGTTCAACAGTGTTTGCACTTTTCTACAGCCTCTGCACTGTTCTACCACCTCTGAATTGTCTACAATCTCTGCATTGACTACAATTTCTTTATTATTCTACAATCTCTGCACTGTTCTACAATCACTGGAATGTACGCCAAACTCTGCAGTGTTCTACAATCTCTGCATTGTTCTACAATCTCTGGAATGTAGTCCAATCTCTGCATTGTTCTACAATCTCTACATTGTTCTACAATCACTGGAATGTACGCCAAACTCTGCAGTGTTCTACAATCTCTGCATTGTTCTACAATCTCTGGAATTTACTCCAATCTCTGCATTGTTCTACAATCTCTGCATTGTTCTACAATCTCTGCATTGTTCTACAATCTCTGTATTGTTGTATAATCTCTGCACTGTTCTACAATCTCTGGAATGTACTCCAATCACAGCATTGGTCTACCATCTCTGCATTGTTCTACAAACCCTGCATTGTTCTACAATCTCTGCACTCTTCTGCAGCCTCTGCACTGTTCTATAATCTCTGCATTTTTCTACAGTCTCTGTGTTGTTGTATAATCTCTTCACTGTTCTACAATCTCTGAAATGTACTCCAATCTCTGCATTGTTCCACCATCTCTGCATTGTTCTACAATCTCTACATTGTTCTACCATCTCTGCATTGTTCTACAATCCCTGCATTGTTCTATAATCTCTGCAGTCTTCGGCAGCCTCTGCACTGTTCTACAATCTCCGCATTTTTCTACAGTCTCTGTGTTGTTGTATAATCTCTGCACTGTTCTTCAATCTCTGAAATGTACTCCAATGTCTGCATTGTTCCACCATCTCTGCATTGTTCTACAATCTCTGGAAAGTACTCCAATCTCTGCATTGTTCTACAATCTCTGCATTGTTCTACAGTCTCTGTATTGTTGTATAATCTCTGCACTGTTCTACAATCTCTGGTATGTCCTACAATCTCTGCATTGTTCCACCATCTCTGCATTGTTCTACAATCTCTGTATTGTTCTACAGTCTCTGAATTGTTTACAAACTCTCTACTGATCTCCAATCTCTGCACTGTTCTACAATCTCTTTCCCGTTCTACAATCTCTGCACAATTCTACAACCACTGCATTATCTACAATCTCTTTACTTGTGTACAATATCTGCAATGTTCAACAGTGTTTGCACTGTTCTACAACCTCTGCACTGTTCTACAACCTCTGCATTGTCTACAATTTCTTTACTATTCTACAATCTCTCCACTGTTCTACAATCACTGGAATGTACTCCAATCTCTGCATTGTTCTACAATCTCTGCATTGTTCTACAGTCTCTGCATTGTTTACAATCTCTTTTCTGATCTTCATTGTCTGCACTGTTCTACAATCTCTTTCCAGTCTACAATCTCTGCATAATTCTACAACCTCTGCAATATCTACTATCTCTTTACTGTTCTACAATATCTGCAATGTTCTACAGTGTTTGCACTGTTCTACAATCTCTGCACTGTTCTACAACCTCTGCATTGTCTACAATCTCTGCATTGTCTACAATTTCTTTACTATTCTACAATGGCTGCACTCTTCTGCAATCTCTGCACTGTTCTGCAATCTCTGCACTCTTCTGCAGCCTCTGCACTGTTCTACAATCTCTGCATTGTTCTACAGTCTTTGCATTGTCAACAATCTCTTTACTGTTCTACAATCTTTGGAATGTACTCGAATCTCTGCAGTGTTCTACAATCTCTTCATTATTCAACAATCTCTGGAATGTACTCCAATCACTGCATTGTTCTAACGTCTCTGCATTGTCTACAATCTCTGCATTGTCTGCAATTTCTTTACTATTCTAAAATCTCTGCACTGTTCTACAATCTCTGGAATGTACTCCAATCTCTGCAGTGTTCTACAATCTCTGCATTGTTCTACAATCTCTGGAATGTACTCCAATCTCTGCATTATTCTACAATCTCTGGAATGTACTCCAATCTCTGCATTGTTCTGCAATCTCTGCATAATTCTACAACCTCTGCATTATCGACAATCTCTTTACTGTTCTACAATATCTGCAATGTTCAACAGTGTTTGTACTGTTCTACAATCTCTGCACTGTTCTACAACCTCTGCATTGTCTACAATCTCTGCATTGTCTACAATTTATTTACTATTCTACAATCTCTGCGCTGTTCTACAATCTCTGGAATGTACTCCAATCTCTGCAGTGTTCTACAAGCTCTGCATTGTTCTGCAATCTCTGGAATGTACTCCAATCCCTGCATTGTTCTACCATCTCTGCATTGTTCTACAATCTCTGCATTCTTCTACAGTCTCTGCATTGTTTACAAACTCTCTACTGATCTCCAATCTCTGCACTGTTCTACAATCTCTTTCCCGTTCAACAATCTCTGCATAATTCTACAACCACTGCATTATCTACAATCTCTTTACTGTTCTACAATATCTGCAATGTTCAACAGTGTTTGCACTTTTCTACAGCCTCTGCACTGTTCTACCACCTCTGAATTGTCTACAATCTCTGCATTGACTACAATTTCTTTATTATTCTACAATCTCTGCACTGTTCTACAATCACTGGAATGTACGCCAAACTCTGCAGTGTTCTACAATCTCTGCATTGTTCTACAATCTCTGGAATGTAGTCCAATCTCTGCATTGTTCTACAATCTCTACATTGTTCTACAATCACTGGAATGTACGCCAAACTCTGCAGTGTTCTACAATCTCTGCATTGTTCTACAATCTCTGGAATTTACTCCAATCTCTGCATTGTTCTACAATCTCTGCATTGTTCTACAATCTCTGCATTGTTCTACAATCTCTGTATTGTTGTATAATCTCTGCACTGTTCTACAATCTCTGGAATGTACTCCAATCACAGCATTGGTCTACCATCTCTGCATTGTTCTACAAACCCTGCATTGTTCTACAATCTCTGCACTCTTCTGCAGCCTCTGCACTGTTCTATAACCTCTGCATTTTTCTACAGTCTCTGTGTTGTTGTATAATCTCTTCACTGTTCTACAATCTCTGAAATGTACTCCAATCTCTGCATTGTTCCACCATCTCTGCATTGTTCTACAATCTCTACATTGTTCTACCATCTCTGCATTGTTCTACAATCCCTGCATTGTTCTATAATCTCTGCAGTCTTCGGCAGCCTCTGCACTGTTCTACAATCTCCGCATTTTTCTACAGTCTCTGTGTTGTTGTATAATCTCTGCACTGTTCTTCAATCTCTGAAATGTACTCCAATGTCTGCATTGTTCCACCATCTCTGCATTGTTCTACAATCTCTGGAAAGTACTCCAATCTCTGCATTGTTCTACAATCTCTGCATTGTTCTACAGTCTCTGTATTGTTGTATAATCTCTGCACTGTTCTACAATCTCTGGTATGTCCTACAATCTCTGCATTGTTCCACCATCTCTGCATTGTTCTACAATCTCTGTATTGTTCTACAGTCTCTGAATTGTTTACAAACTCTCTACTGATCTCCAATCTCTGCACTGTTCTACAATCTCTTTCCCGTTCTACAATCTCTGCACAATTCTACAACCACTGCATTATCTACAATCTCTTTACTTGTGTACAATATCTGCAATGTTCAACAGTGTTTGCACTGTTCTACAACCTCTGCACTGTTCTACAACCTCTGCATTGTCTACAATTTATTTACTATTCTACAATCTCTGCGCTGTTCTACAATCTCTGGAATGTACTCCAATCTCTGCAGTGTTCTACAAGCTCTGCATTGTTCTGCAATCTCTGGAATGTACTCCAATCCCTGCATTGTTCTACCATCTCTGCATTGTTCTTCATTCTCTGCATTGTTGTATAATCTCTGCACTGTTCTACAATCTCTGGAATGTACTCCAATCCCTGCATTGTTCTACCATCTCTGCATTGTTCTACAATCTCTGGAATGTACTCCAATGTCTCAATTTTTCCACCATCTCTGCATTGTTCTGCAATCTCTGCATTGTTCTACAGTCTCTGCATTGTTTACAATCTCTCTACTGATCTCCAATCTCTGCACTGTTCTACAATCTCTTTCCCGTCCTACAATCTCTGCATAATTCTACAACCTCTGCATTATCGACAATCTCTTTACTGTTCTACAATATCTGCAACGTTCAACAGTGTTTGCACTGTTCTACAACCTCTGCACTGTTCTACAACCTCTGCATTGTCTACAATCTCTGTATTGTCTACAATTTCTTTACTATTCTACAAACTCTGCACTGTTCAACAATCACTGGAATGTACTCCAATCTCTGCAGTGTTCTACAATCTCTGCATTGTTCTACAATCTCTGCATTGTTCTACAATCTCTGTATTGTTGTATATTCTCTGCACTGTTCTACAATCTCTGGAATGTACTCCAATCACAGCATTGTTCTACCATCTCTTCATTGTTCTACAATCCCTGCATTGTTCTACAATCTCTGCACTCTTCTGCAGCCTCTGAACTGTTCTACAGTCTCTGCATTTTTCTACAGTCTCTGTGTTGTTGTACAATCTCTGCACTGTTCTACTATCTCTGAAATGTACTCCAATCTCTGCATTGTTCCACCATCTCTGCATTGTTCTACAATCTCTGGAATGTACTCCAATCTATGCATTGTTCTGGAATCGCTGCATTGTTCTACAATCTCTGCATTGTTCTACAGTCTCTGTATTGTTGTATAATCTCTGCACTGTTCTACAATCTCTGGAATGTCCTACAATCTCTGCATTGTTCCACCATCTCTGCATTGTTCTACAATCTCTGCATTGTTCTACAGTCTCTGCATTGTTTACAAACTCTCTACTGATCTCCAATCTCTGCACTGTTCTACAATCTCTTTCCCGTTCTACAATCTCTGCATTGTTCTACAATCTCTGCATTGTTCTACAATCTCTGCATTGTTCTACAATCTCTGTATTGTTCTACAGTCTCTGCATTGTTTACAATCTCTTTTCTGATCTTCAATGTCTGCACGGTTCTACAATCTCTTTGCAGTCTACAATCTCTGCATAATTCTACAACCTCTGCAATATCTACAATCTCTTTACTGTTCTACAATATCTGCAATGTTCTACAGTGTTTGCACTATTCAACAATCTCTGCACTGTTCTACAACCTCTGCATTGTCTACAATCTCTGCATTGTCTACAATTTCTTTACTATTCTACAATTGCTGCACTCTTCTGCAATCTCTGCACTGTTCTGCAATCTCTGCACTCTTCTGCAGCCTCTGCACTGTTCTACAATCTCTGCATTGTTCTACAGTCTTTGCATTGTCAACAATCTCTTTACTGTTCTACAATCTCTGGAATGTACTCCAATCTCTGCAGTGTTCTACAATCTCTGCATTGTTCTACAATCTCTGGAATGTACTCCAATCTATGCATTGTTCTGCAATCTCTGCATTGTTCTACAATCTCTGCATTGTTCTACAGTCTCTGTATTGTTGTATAATCTCTGCACTGTTCTACAATCTTTGGAATGTACTCCAATCCCTGCATTGTTCTACCATCTCTGCATTGATCTACAATTTCTGGAATGTACTCCAATGTCTGCATTTTTCCACTATCTCTGCATTGTTCTGCAATCTCTGCATTGTTCTACAGTCTCTGCATTGTTTACAATCTCTCTACTGATCTCCAATCTCTGCGCTGTTCTACAATCTCTTTCCCGTCCTACATTCTCTGCATAATTCTACAACCTCTGCATTAGCGACAATCTCTTTACTGTTCTACAATATCTGCAATGTTCAACAGTGTTTGCACTGTTCTACAACCTCTGCACTGTTCTACAACCTCTGCATTGTCTACAATCTCTGTATTGTCTACAATTTCTTTACTATTCTACAATCTCTGCACTGTTCTACAATCACTGGAATGTACTCCAATCTCTGCAGTGTTCTACAATCTCTGGAATGTACTCCAATTGTTCTGCAATCTCTGCATTGTTCTACAATCTCTGCAGTGTTCTACAGTTTCTGTATTGATGTATAATCTCTGCACTGTTCTACAATCTCTGAAATGTACTCCAATCTCTGCATTGTTCCACCATCTCTGCAGTGTTCTACAATCTCTGCATTGTTCTACAGTCTCTGCATTGTTTACAAACTCTCTACTGATCTCCAATCTCTGCACTGTTCTACAATCTCTTTCCCGTTCTACAATCTCTGCACTGTTCTACAACCTCTGCATTGTCTACAATTTCTTTACTATTTTACAATAAATCCACTGTTCTACAATCACTGGAATGTACTCCAATCTCTGCAGTGTTCTACAATCTCTGCATTGTTCTACAATCTCTGCATTGTTCTACAATCTCTGCATTGTTCTACAATCTCTGTATTGTTCTACAGTCTCTGCATTGTTTACAATCTCTTTTCTGATCTTCAATGTCTGCACGGTTCTACAATCTCTTTGCAGTCTACAATCTCTGCATAATTCTACAACCTCTGCAATATCTACAATCTCTTTACTGTTCTACAATATCTGCAATGTTCTACAGTGTTTGCACTATTGAACAATCCCTGCACTGTTCTACAACCTCTGCATTGTCTACAATCTCTGCATTGTCTACAATTTCTTTACTATTCTACAATCGCTGCACTCTTCTGCAATCTCTGCACTGTTCTGCAATCTCTGCACTCTTCTGCAGCCTCTGCACTGTTCTACAATCTCTGCATTGTTCTACAGTCTTTGCATTGTCAACAATCTCTTTACTGTTCTACAATCTCTGGAATGTACTCCAATCTCTGCAGTGTTCTACAATCTCTGCATTGTTCTACAATCTCTGGAATGTACTCCAATCTATGCATTGTTCTGCAATCTCTGCATTGTTCCATAATCTCTGCATTGTTCTACAGTCTCTGTATTGTTGTATAATCTCTGCACTGTTCTACAATCTTTGGAATGTACTCCAATCCCTGCATTGTTCTACCATCTCTGCATTGTTCTATAATTTCTGGAATGTACTCCAATGTCTGCATTTTTCCACTATCTCTGCATTGTTCTGCAATCTCTGCATTGTTCTACAGTCTCTGCATTGTTTACAATCTCTCTACTGATCTCCAATCTCTGCACTGTTCTACAATCTCTTTCCCGTTCTACAATCTCTGCATAATTCTACAACCACTGCATTATCTACAATCTCTTTACTGCTCTACAATATCTGCAATGTTCAACAGTGTTTGCACAGTTCTACAACCTCTGCACTGTTCTACAACCTCTGCATTGTCTACAATTTCTTTACTATTCTACAATCTCTGCACTGTTCTACAATCACTGGAATGTACTCCAATCTCTGCACTGTTCTACAATCTCTGCATTGTTCTACAATCTCTGGAATGTACTCCAATCTCTGCATTGTTCTAAAATCTCTGCATTGTTCTACAGTCTCTGCATTGGTCTACAATCTCTGTATTGTTGTATAATCTCCGCACTATTCTACAATCTGTGGAATGTACTCCAATCTCTGCAGTGTTCTACAATCTCTGCATTGTTCTACAATCTCTGGAATGTACTCCAATCTCTGCATTGTTCTACAATCACTGGAATTTACTCCAATCTCTGCAGTGTTCTACAATGTCTGCATTGTTCTACAATCTCTGGAATGTACTCCAATTGTTCTGCAATCTCTGCATTGTTCTACAATCTCTGCAGTGTTCTACAGTTTCTGTATTGATGTATAATCTCTGCACTGTCCTACAATCTCTGGAATGTACTCCCATCTCTGCATTGTTCTACCATCTCTGCATTGCTCTACAATCTCTGGAATGTACTCCAATCTCTGCATTGTTCTACAATCTCTGCATTGTCCTACAATCTCTGCACTCTTCTGCAGCCTCTGCACTGTTCTACAATCTCTGCATTTTTCTACAGTCTCTGTGTTGTTGTATAATCTCTGCACTGTTCTACAATCTCTGAAATGTACTCCAATCTCTGCATTGTTCCACCATCTCTGCATTGTTCTACAATCTCTGGAATGTACTCCAATCTCTGCATTGTTCTGGAATCGCTGCATTGTTCTACAATCTCTGCATTGTTCTACAGTCTCTATATTGTTGTATAATCTCTGCACTGTTCTACAATCTCTGGAATGTCCTACAATCTCTGCATTGTTCCACCATCTCTGCATTGTTCTACAATCTCTGCATTGTTCTACAGTCTCTGCATTGTTTACAAACTCCTAACTGATCTCCAATCTCTGCACTGTTCTACAATCTCTTTCCCGTTCTAAAATCTCTGCATAATTCTACAATCACTGCATTATCTGCAATCTCTTTACTGTTCTACAATATCTGCAATGTTCAACAGTGTTTGCACTGTTCTACAATCTCAGCACTGTTCTACAGCCTCTGCATTGTAGACAATCTCTGCATTGTCTACAATCTCTTTACTATTCTACAATCTCTGCCCATTTCTCCAGTCTCTGCACTGTTCTCCAGTCTCTGCGCTGCTCTCCAGTCTCTGCACTGTTCTACCATCTCTGTATTGTTTTACAGTCTCTGTATTGTCTACCATCTCTTTACTGTTCTACAATCTCCGCACTGTTCTACAACCTCTGCATTGTCTACAATGTGTGCATTGTCTACAATTTCTTTACTATTCCACAATCTCTGCGCTGTTCTACAATCTCTGGAATGTACTCCAATCTCTGCAGTGTTCTACAATCTCTGCATTGTTCTACAGTCTCTGGAATGTACTCCAATCTCTGCATTGTTCTGCAATCTCTGCATTGTTCTACAATCTCTGCAATGTTCTAGAGTTTCTGTATTGATGTATAATCTCTGCACTGTTCTACAATCTCTGGAATGTCCTACAATCTCTGCATTGTTCCACCATCTCTGCATTGTTCTACAATCTCTGCATTGTCCTACAGTCTCTGCATTGTTTACAAACTCTCAACTGATCTACAATCTCGACACTGTTCTACAATCTCTTTCCCGTTCTACAATCTCTGCATAATTCTACAATCACTGCATTATCTACAATCTCTTTACTATAGTTCTACAATCTCTGCATTGTTCTACAGTCTCTGGAATGTACTCCAATCTCTGCATTGTTCTGCAATCTCTGCATTGTTCTACAATATCTGCAATGTTCAACAGTGTTTGCACTGTTCTACAACCTCTGCACTGTTCTACAACCTCTGCATTGTCTACAATCTCTGCATTGTCTACAATTTCTTTATTATTCTACAATCTCTGCACTGTTGTACAATCACTGGAATGTACTCCAATCTCTGCAGTGTTCTACAATCTCAGCATTGTTCTACAATCTCTGGAATGTACTCCAATCTCTGCATTGTTCTACAATCTCTACATTGTTCTAAAATCACTGGAATTTACTCCAATCTCTGCAGTGTTCTACAATGTCTGCATTGTTCTACAATCTCTGGAATGTACTCCAATCTCTGCATTGTTCTGCAATCTCTGCATTGTTCTACAATCTCTGCAGTGTTCTACAGTTTCTGTATTGATGTATAATCTCTGCACTGTCCTACAATCTCTGGAATGTACTCCCATCTCTGCATTGTTCTACCATCTCTGCATTGCTCTACAATCTCTGGAATGTACTCCAATCTCTACATTGTTCTGCAATCTCTGCATTGTTCCACAATCTTTGCATTGTTCTGCAGTCTCTGTATTGTTGTATAATCTCTGCACTGTTCTACAATCTCTGGAATGTCCTCCAATCTCTGGAATGTCCTCCAATCTCTGCATTGTTCTACAATCTCTGCTTTGTCCTACAATCTCTGCACTCTTCTGCAGCCTCTGCACTGTTCTACAATCTCTGCATTTTTCTACAGTCTCTGTGTTGTTGTATAATCTCTGCACTGTTCTACAATCTCTGAAATGTACTCCAAACTCTCCATTGTTCTACCATCTCTGCATTGTTCTACAATCTCTGCATTGTTCTACAGTCTCTGCATTGTTTACAATCTCTTTACTGATCTCCAATCTCTGCACTGTTCTACAATCTCTTTCCCGTTCTACAATCTCTGCATAATTCTACAACCTCTGCATTTTCTACAATCTCTTTACTGTTCTACAATATCTGCAATGTTCAACAGTGTTTGTACTGTTCTACAATCTATGCACTGTTCTACAGCCTCTGCATTGTCGACAATCTCTGCATTGTCTACAATCTCTATACTATTCTACAATCTCTGCACAGTTCTCCAGTCTCTGCACTGCTCTCCTGTCTCTGCGCTGCTCTCCAGTCTCTGCACTGTTCTACAATCTCTGTATTGTTTTACAGTCTCTGCATTGTCTACCATCACTTTATTGTTCTACAATCTCTGCAATGTTCTACAACCTCTGCATTGTCTACAATCTCTGCATTGTCTACAATTTCTTTACTATTCTACAACCTCTGCACTGTTCTACAATCTCTGGAATGTACTCCAATCTCTGCAGAGTTCTTCAATCTCTGCACGGTTCTCCAATCTCAGGAATGTACTCCAATCTCTGCATTATTTTACCGTCTCAGCATTGTTCTACCATCTCTGGAATGTACTCCAATCTGTGCTTGTTCTGCAATCTCTGCATTGTTCTACAATCTCTGCATTGTTCTGCAGTCTCTGTATTGTTGTTTCAACTCTGCACTGTTCTACAATCTCTGGAATGTCCTCCAATCACTGCATTTTTCTAACATCTCTGCAATGTTCTGCAATCTCTGCACTGTTCTACAGCCTCTGCACTCTTCTGCAGCCTCTGCACTGTTCTACAATCTCTGCATTGTTCTACAGTCTTTGCATTGTCAACAATATCTTTACTGTTCTACAATCTCTGGAATGTACTCGAATCTCTGCAGTGTTCTACAATCTCTTCATTATTCTCCAATCTCTGGAATGTACTCCAATCTCTGCATTGTTTTACCGTCTCTGCATTGTTCTACCATCTCTGGAATGTACTCCAATCTGTGCATTGTTCTGCAATCTCTGCATTGTTCTACAATCTCTGCATTGTTCTGCAGTCTCTGTATTGTTGTATAAACTCTGCACTGTTCTACAATCTCTGGAATGTCCTCCAATCACTGCATTGTTCTACCATCTCTGCATTGTTCTACAATCTCTGCACTGTTCTACAGCCTCTGCATTGTCTACAATCTCTGCATTGTCTACAACTTCTTTACTATTCTACAATCTCTGCACTGTTTTGCAATCTCTGGAATGTAATCCAATCTCTGCATTGTTCCACCATCTCTGCATTGTTCGACAATCTCTGCATTGTTCTACAGTCTCTGCTTTGTTTACATTCTCTTTACTGATCTCCAATCTCTGCACTGTTCGACAATCTCTTTCCCGTTCTACAATCTCTGCATAATTGTACAACCTCTGCATTATCGACAATCTCTTTACTGTTCTACAATATCTGCAATGTTCAACAGTGTTTACACTGTTCTACAATCTCTGCACTGTTCTACAACCTCTGCATTGTCTACAATCTCTGCATTGTCTACAATTTCTTTACTATTCTACAATCTCTGCGCTGTTCTACAATCTCTGGAATGTACTCCAATCTCTGCAGTGTTCTACAAGCTCTGCATGGTTCTACAATCTCTGGAAAGTACTCCAATCTATGCATTGTTCTGCATTCTCTGCATTGTTCTACATTCTCTGCATTGTTCTACAGTCTCTGTATTGTTGTATAATCTCTGCACTGTTCTACAATCACTGGAATGTACTCCAATCCCTGCATTGTTCTACCATCTCTGCATTGTTCTACAATCTCTGGAATGTACTCCAATCTCTGCATTGTTCCACCATCTCTGCATTGTTCTACATTCTCTGCATTGTTCTACAGTCTCTGCATTGTTTACAATCTCTCTACTGATCTCCAATCTCTGCACTGTTCTACAATCTCTTTCCCGTCCTACAATCTCTGCATAATTCTACAACCTCTGCATCATCTACAATCTCTTTACTGTTCTACAATATCTGTAATGTTCAACAGTGTTTGTACTGTTCTACAATCTCTGCACTGTTCTACAGCCTCTGTATTGTCGACAATCTCTGCATTGTCTACAATCTCTATACTATTCTACAATCTCTGCACAGTTCTCCAGTCTCTGCACTGCTCTCCTGTCTCTGCGTTGCTCTCCAGTCTCTGCACTGTTCTACAATCTCTGTATTGTTTTACAGTCTCTGCATTGTCTACCATCACTTTATTGTTCTACAATCTCTGCACTGTTCTACAACCTCTGCATTGTCTACAATCTCTGCATTGTCTACAATTTCTTTACTATTCTACAATCTCTGCACTGTTCTAAAATCTCTGGAATGTAGTCCAATCTCTGCAGTGTTCTACAATCTCTGCACGGTTCTCCAATCTCTGGAATGTACTCCAATCTCTGCATTGTTCTACAATCTCTGCATTGTTTACAATCTCTTTTCTGATCTTCAATGTCTGCACGGTTCTACAATCTCTTTCCAGTCTACAATCTCTGCATAATTCTACAACCTCTGCAATATCTACAATCTCTTTACTGTTCTACAATATCTGCAATGTTCTACAGTGTTTGCACTGTTCTACAATCTCTGCACTGTTCTGCAACCTCTGCATTGTCTACAATCTCTGCATTGTCTACAATTTCTTTACTATTCTACATATCGCTGCAGTGTTCTGCAATCTCTGCACTGTTCTGCAATCTTTGCATTGTTCTACAGTCTTTGCATTGTCAACAATATCTTTACTGTTCTACAATCTCTGGAATGTACTCGAATCTCTGCAGTGTTCTACAATCTCTTCATTATTCTCCAATCTCTGGAATGTACTCCAATCTCTGCAGTGTTCTACAATCTCTGTATTATTCTACAATCTCTGGAATGTACTCCAATCTCTGCATTGTTCTGCAATCTCTGCATTGTTCTACAATCTCTGCATTGTTCTACAGTCTCTGAGTTGTTGTATAATCTCTGCACTGTTCTACAATCTCTGGAATGTACTCCAATCTCTGCATTGTTTTACCATCTCTGCATTGTTCTACCATCTCTGGAATGTACTCCAATCTGTGCATTGTTCTGCAATCTCTGCATTGTTCTACAATCTCTGCATTGTTCTGCAGTCTCTGTATTGTTGTATAAACTCTGCACTGTTCTACAATCTCTGGAATGTCCTCCAATCACTGCATTGTTCTACCATCTCTGCATTGTTCTACAATCTCTGCACTGTTCTACAGCCTCTGCATTGTCTACAATCTCTGCATTGTCTACAACTTCTTTACTATTCTACAATCTCTGCACTGTTTTGCAATCTCTGGAATGTAATCCAGTCTCTGCATTGTTCCACCATCTCTGCATTGTTCGACAATCTCTGCATTGTTCTACAGTCTCTGCTTTGTTTACATGCTCTTTACTGATCTCCAATCTCTGCTCTGTTCTACAATCTCTTTCCCATTCTACAATCTCTGCATAATTCTACAACCTCTGCATTATCTGCAATCTCTTTACTGTTCTACAATATCTGCAATGTTCAACAGTGTTTGCACTGTTCTACAATCTCTGCACTGTTCTACAGCCTCTGCATTGTCGACAATTTCTGCATTGTCTACAATCTCTTTACTATTCTATAATCTCTGCACATTTCTCCAGTCTCTGCACTGCTCTCCAGTCTCTGCGCTCCTCTCCAGTCTCTGCACTGTTCTACAATCTCTGTATTATTTTACAGTCTCTGCATTGTCTACCATCTCTTTACTGTTCTACAATCTCTGCACTGTTCTACAACCTCTGCATTGTCTACAATCTCTGCATTGTCTACAATTTCTTTACTATTCTACAATCTCTGCGCTGTTCTACAATCTCTGGAACGTACTCCAATCTCTGCAGTGTTCTACAATCTCTGCATTGTTCTACAATCTCTGGAATGTACTCCAATCTCTGCATTGTTCTGCAATCTCTGCATTGTTCTACAATCTCTGCAGTGTTCTAGAGTTTCTGTATTGATGTATAATCTCTGCACTGTTCTACAATCTCTGGAATGTACTCCAATCTCGGCATTGTTCTACCATCTCTGCATTGTTCTACAATCTCTGGAATATACTCCATTCTCTGTATTGTTCTGGAATCGCTGCATTGTTCTACAATCTCTGCATTGTTCTACAGTCTCTGTATTGTTGTATAATCTCTGCACTGTTCTACAACCTCTGCATTGTCTACAATCTCTGCATTGTCTACAATTTCTTTACTATTCTACAATCTCTGCACTGTTCTACAATCTCTGGAATGTACTCCAATCTCTGCGGTGTTCTACAATCTCTGCACGGTTCTCCAATCTCTGGAATGTACTCCAATCTCTGCATTGTTCTACAGTCTCTGCATTGTTTACAATCTCTTTTCTGATCTTCAATGTCTGCACAGTTCTACAATCTCTTTCCAGTCTACAATCTCTGCATAATTCTACAACCTCTGCAATATCTACAATCTCTTTACTGTTCTACAATATCTGCAATGTTCTACAGTGTTTGCACTGTTCTACAATCTCTGCACTGTTCTGCAACCTTTGCATTGTCTACAATCTCTGCATTGTCTACAATTTCTTTACTATTCTACATATCGCTGCACTGTTCTGCAATCTCTGCACTGTTCTGCAATCTCTGCACTCTTCTGCAGCCTCTGCACTGTTCTACAATCTCTGCATTGTTCTACAGTCTTTGCATTGTCAACAATATCTTTACTGTTCTACAATCTCTGGAATGTACTCGAATCTCTGCAGTGTTCTACAATCTCTTCATTATTCTCCAATCTCTGGAATGTACTCCAATCTCTGCAGTGTTCTACAATCTCTGTATTATTCTACAATCTCTGGAATGTACTCCAATCTCTGCATTGTTCTACAATATCTGCATTGTTCTACAATCTCTGAGTTGTTGTATAATCTCTGCACTGTTCTACAATCTCTGGAATGTACTCCAATCTCTGCATTGTTTTACCGTCTCTGCATTGTTCTACCATCTCTGGAATGTACTCCAATCTGTGCATTGTTCTGCAATCTCTGCATTGTTCTACAATCTCTGCATTGTTCTGCAGTCTCTGTATTGTTGTATAAACTCTGCACTGTTCTACAATCTCTGGAATGTCCTCCAATCACTGAATTGTTCTACCATCTCTGCATTGTTCTACAATCTCTGCACTGTTCTACAGCCTCTGCATTGTCTACAACTTCTTTACTATTCTACAATCTCTGCACTGTTTTGCAATCTCTGGAATGTAATCCAATCTCTGCATTGTTCCACCATCTCTGCATTGTTCTACAATCTCTGCATTGTTCTACAGTCTCTGCTTTGTTTACATTCTCTTTACTGATCTCCAATCTCTGCACTGTTCTACAATCTCTTTCCCGTTCTACAATCTCTGCATAATTCTACAACCTCTGCATTATCGACAATCTCTTTACTGTTCTACAATATCTGCAATGTTCAACAGTGTTTGCACTGTCGTACAATCTCAGCACTGTTCCACAACCTCGGCATTGTCTACAATCTCTGCATTGTCTACAATTTCTTTACTATTCTACAATCTCTGTGCTGTTCTACAATCTCTGGAATGTACTCCAATCTCTGCAGTGTTCTACAAGCTCTGCATTGTTCTACAATCTCTGGAATGTACACCAATCTGTGCATTGTTTTGCAATCTCTGCATTGTTCTCCAATCTCTTGATTGTTCTACAGTCTCTGTATTGTTGTATAATCTCTGCACTGTTCTACAATCTCTGGAATTTCCTCCAATCCCTGCATTGTTCTACCATCTCTGCATTGTTCTACAATCTCTGCATTGTTCTACAGTCTCTGCATTGTTTACAATCTCTCTACTGATCTCCAATCTCTGCACTGTTCTACAATCTCTTTCCCGTCCTACAATCTGTGCATAATTATACAACCTCTGCATTATCGACAATCTCTTTACTGTTCAACAATTTCTGCAATGTTCAACAGTGTTTGCAATGTTCTACAATCTCTGCACTGTTCTACAACCTCTGCATTGTCTACAATCTCTGTATTGTCTACAATTTCTTTACTATTCTACAATCTCTGCACTGTTCTACAATCACTGGAATGTACTCCAATCTCTGCAGTGTTCTACAATCTCTGCATTGTTCTACAATCTCTGGAATGTACTCCAATCTCTGCATTGTTCTACAATCTCTGCATGGTTCTACGATCTCTGCATTGTTCTACAATCTCTGTATTGTTGTATAATCTCTGCACTCTTCTGCAATCTCTGGAATGTACTCCAATCACTGCATTGTTCTACCATCTCTGCATTGTTCTACAATCCCTGCATTGTTCTACAATCTCTGCACACTTCTGCAGCCTCTGCACTGTTCTACAATCTCTGCATTTTTCTACAGTCTCTGTGTTGTTGTATAATCTCTGCACTGTTCTACAATCTCTGAAATGTACTCCAATCTCTGCATTGTTCTACCATATCTGCATTGTTCTACAATCTCTGCATTGTTCTACAGTCTCTGCATTGTTTACAATCTCTTTACTGATCTCCAATCTCTGCACTGTTCTACAATCTCTTTCCCATTCTACAATCTCTGCATAATTCTACAACCTCAGCATTATCTGCAATCTCTTTACTGTTCTACAATATCTGCAATGTTCAACAGTGTTTACACTGTTCTACAAACTCTGCACTGCTCTACAGCCTCTGCATTGTCGACAATTTCTGCATTGTCTACAATCTCTTTACTAATCTATAATCTCTGCACATTTCTCCAGTCTCTGCACTGCTCTCCAGTCTCTGCGCTGCTCTCCAGTCTCTGCACTGTTCTACAATCTCTGTATTGTTTTACAGTCTCTGCATTGTCTACCATCTCTTTACTGTTCTACAATCTCTGCACTGTTCTACAACCTCTGCATTGTCTACAATCTCTGCATTGTCTACAATTTCTTTACTATTCTACAATCTCTGCGCTGTTCTACAATCTCTGGAACGTACTCCAATCTCTGCAGTGTTCTACAATCTCTGCATTGTTCTACAATCTCTGGAATGTACTCCAATCTCTGTATTGTTCTGCAATCTCTGCATTGTTCTACAATCTCTGCAGTGTTCTAGAGTTTCTGTATTGATGTATAATCTCTGCACTGTTCTACAATCTCTGGAATGTACTCCAATCTCTGCATTGTTCTACCATCTCTGCATTGTTCTACAATCTCTGGAATGTACTCCATTCTCTGTATTGTTCTGGAATCGCTGCATTGTTCTACAATCTCTGCATTGTTCTAAAGTCTCTGTATTGTTGTATAATCTCTGCACTGTTCTACAATCTCTGGAATGTCCTACAATCTCTGCATTGTTCCACCATCTCTGCATTGTTCTACAATCTCTGCATTGTTCTACAGTCTCTGCATTGTTTACAAACTCTCTACTGATCTCCAATCTCTGCACTGTTCTACAATCTATTTCCCATTCTACAATCTCTGCATAATTCTACAACCACTGCATTATCGACAATCTCTTTACTGTTCTACAATATCTGCAATGTTCTGCAGTGTTTGCACTGTTCTACAATGACTGCACTGTTCTACAACCTCTGCATTGTCTATAATCTCTGCATTGTCTGCAATTTCTTTACTATTCTACAATCTCTGCACTGTTCTACAATCACTGGAATGTACTCCAATCTCTGCAGTGTTCTACAATCTCTACATTGTTCTACAATATCTGGAATTTACTCCAATCTCTGCAGTGTTCTACAATCGCTGCATTGTTCTACAATCTCTGGAATGTACTCCAATCTCTGCATTGTTGTGTAATCTCTGCATTGTTCTACAATCTCTGCAGGGTTCTACAGTTTCTGTATTGATGTATAATCTTTGCACTGTTCTACAATCTCTGGAATGTACTCCCATCTCTGCATTGTTCTACCATCTCTGCATTGTTCTACAATCTCTGGAATGTACTCCAATCTCTGCATTGTTCTGCAATCTCTGCATTGTTCCACAATCTTTGCATTTTTCTGCAGTCTCTGTATTGTTGTATAATCTCTGCACTGTTCTACATTCTCTGGATTGTCTTCCAATCTCTGCATTGTTCTACAATCTCTGCATTGTTCTACAATCTCTGCATTGTTCTACAATCTCTGCAGTCTTCTGCAGCCTCTGCACTGTTCTACAATCTCTGCATTTTTCTACAGTCTCTGTGTTGTTGTATAATCTCTGCACTGTTCTACAATCTCTGAAATGTACTCCAATCTCTGCATTGTTCTACCATCTCTGCATTGTTCTACAATCTCTGCATTGTTCTACAGTCTCTGCATTGTTTACAATCTCTTTACTGATCTCCAATCTCTGCACTGTTCTACAATCTCTTTCCCGTTCCACAATCTCTGCATAATTCTACAACCTCTGCATTATCTACAATCTCTTTACTGTTCTACAATATCTGCAATGTTCAACAGTGTTTGTACTGTTCTACAATCTCTGCACTGTTCTACAGCCTCTGCATTGTCGACAATCTCTGCATTGTCTACAATCTCTGTACTATTCTACAATCTCTGCACAGTTCTCCAGTCTCTGCACTGCTCTCCTGTCTCTGCGCTGCTCTCCATTCTCTGCACTGTTCTACAAGCTCTGTATTGTTTTACAGTCTCTGTATTGTCTACCATCACTGCATTGTCTACAATCTCTGCATTGTCTACAATCTCTGCATCGTCTATAATTTCTTTACTATTCTATAATCTCTGCACTGTTCTACAATCTCTGGAATGTACTCCAATCTCTGCAGTGTTCTACAGTCTCTGCATTGTTTACAATCTCTTTTCTGATCTTCAATGTCTGCACGGTTCTACAATCTCTTTGCAGTCTACAATCTCTGCATAATTCTACAACCTCTGCGATATCTACAATCTCTTTACTGTTCTACAATATCTGCAATGTTCTACAGTGTTTGCACTGTTCTACAATCTCTGCACTGTTCTACAACCTCTGCATTGTCTACAATCTCTGCATTGTCTACAATTTCTTTACTATTCTACAATCGCTGCACTCTTCTGCAATCTCTAGCCTGTTCTGCAATCTCTGCACTCTTCTGCAGCCTCTGCACTGTTCTACAATCTCTGCATTGTTCTACAGTCTTTGCATTGTCAACAATCCCTTTACTGTTCTACACTCTCTGGAATGTACTCGAATCTCTGCAGTGTTCTACAATCTCTTCATTATTCTCCAATCTCTGGAATGTACTCCAATCACTGCATTGTTCTACCGTCTCTGCATTGACTACGATCTATGCATTGTCTACAATTTCTTTACTATTCTACAATCTGTGCACTGTTCTACAATCTCTGGAATGTACTCCAATCTCTGCAGTGTTCTACAATCTCTGCACTGTTCTCCAATCTCTGGAATGTACTCCTATCTCTGCAGTGTTCTACAATCTCTGCATTGTTCTACAATCTATGGAATGTACTCCAATCTCTGCAGTGTTCTACAATCTCTGCATTATTCTACAATCTCTGGAATGTACTCCAATCTCTGCATTGTTCTGCAATCTCTGCATTGTTCTACAATCTCTGCATTGTTCTACAGTCTCTGTGTTGTTGTATAATCTCTGCACTGTTCTACAATCTCTGGAATGTACTCCAATCTCTGCATTGTTTTACCGTCTCTGCATTGTTCTACCATCTCTGGAATGTACTCCAATCTCTGCATTGTTCTGCAATCTCTGCATTGTTCTACAATCTCTGCATTGTTCTACAGTCTTTGTATTGTTGTATAATCTCTGCACTGTTCTACAATCTCTGGAATGTCCTACAATCTCTGCATTGTTCCACCATCTCTGCATTGTTCTACAATCTCTGCATTCTTCTACAGTCTCTGCATTGTTTACAAACTCTCTACTGATCTCCAATCTCTGCACTGTTCTACAATCTCTTTCCCGTTCTACAATCTCTGCATAATTCTACAACCACTGCATTATCTACAATCTCTTTACTGTTCTACAATATCTGCAATGTTCAGCAGTGTTTACACTGTTCTACAATCTCTGCACTGTTCTACAACCTCTGCATTGTCTACAATCTCTGCATTGTCTGCAATTTCTTTACTATTCTACAATCTCTGCACTGTTCTACAATCACTGGAATGTACTCCAATCTCTGCAGTGTTCTACAATCTCTACATTGTTCTACAATCTCTGGGATTTACTCCAATCTCTGCAGTGTTCTACAATCGCTGCATTGTTCTACAATATCTGGAATGTACTCCAATCTCTGCATTGTTGTGTAATCTCTGCATTGTTCTACAATCTCTGCAGGGTTCTACAGTTTCTGTATTGATGTATAATTTCTGCACTGTTCTACAATCTCTGGAATGTACTCCAATCTCTGCATTGTTCTTCCATCTCTGCATTGTTCTACAATCTCTGGAATGTACTCCAATCTCTGCATTGTTCTGCAATCTCTGCATTGTTCCACAATCTTTGCATTGTTCTGCAGTCTCTGTATTGTTGTATAATCTCTGCACTGTTCTACATTCTCTGGAATGTCTTCCAATCTCTGCATTGTTCTACAATCTCTGCATAATTCTACAATCTCTGCATTGTTCTACAATCTCTACAGTCTTCTGCAGCCTCTGCACTGTTCTACAATCTCTGTTTTTTTCTACAGTCTCTGTGTTGTTGTATAATCTCTGCACTGTTCTACAATCTCTGAAATGTACTCCAATCTCTGCATTGTTCTACCATCTCTGCATTGTTCTACAATCTCTGCATTGTTCTGCAGTCTCTGTATTGTTGTATAATCTCTGCACTGTTCTACAAACTCTGGAATGTCCTCCAATCACTGCATTGTTCTACCATCTCTGCAATGTTCTACAATCTCTGCACTGTTCTACAGCCTCTGCATTGTCTACAATCTCTGCATTGTCTACAATTTCTTTACTATTCTACAATCTCTGCACTGTTCTGCAATCTCTGGAACGTACTCCAATTTCTGCATTGTTCCACCATCTCTGCATTGTTCTACAATCTCTGCATTGTTCTACAGTCTCTGCATTGTTTCCAAACACTCTACTGATCTCCAATCTCTGCACTGTTCTACAATCTCTTTCCCGTTCTACAATCTCTGCATAATTCTACAACCTCTGCATTATCGACAATCTCTTTACTGTTCTACAATATCTGCAATGTTCAACAGTGTTTGCACTGTTCTGCAACCTCTGCACTGTTCTACAACCTCTGCATTGTCTACAATCTCTGCATTGTCAACAATTTCTTTACTATTCTACAATCTCTGCACTGTTCGACAATCACTGGAATGTACTCCAATCTCTGCAGTGTTCTATAATCTCTGCATTGTTCTACAATCTCTGGAATGTACTCCAATCTCTGGAATGTAATCCAATCCCTGCATTGTTCTACGATCTCTGCAGTGGTCTACAATCTCTGTATTGTTGTCTAATTTCTGCACTGTTCTACGATCTCTGAAATGTACTCCAATCTCTGCATTGTTCTACCATCTCTGCATTGTTCTACAATCTCTGCATTGTTCTACAGTCTCTGCATTGTTTACAATCTCTTTACTGATCTCCAATCTCTGCACTGTTCTACAATCTCTTTCCCGTTCTACAATCTCTGCATAATTCTACAACCTCTGCATTATCTACAATCTCTTTACTGTTCTACAATATCTGTAATGTTCAACAGTGTTTGTACTGTTCTACAATCTCTGCACTGTTCTACAGCCTCTGCATTGTCGACAATCTCTGCATTGTCTACAATCTCTATACTATTCTACAATCTCTGCAGAGTTCTCCAGTCTCTGCACTGCTCTCCAGTCTCTGCGCTGCTCTCCAGTCTCTGCACTGTTCTACAATCTCTGTATTGTTTTAGAGTCTCTGCATTGTCTACCATCACTTTATTGTTCTACAATCTCTGCACTGTTCTACAACCTCTGCATTGTCTACAATCTCTGCATTGTCTACAATTTCTTTACTATTCTACAATCTCTGCACTGTTCTACAATCTCTGGAATGTAGTCCAATCTCTGCAGTGTTCTACAATCTCTGCACAGTTCTCCAATCTCTGGAATGTACTCCAATCTCTGCATTGTTCTACAGTCTCTGCATTGTTTACAATCTCTTTTCTGATCTTCAATGTCTGCACGGTTCTACAATCTCTTTCCAGTCTACAATCTCTGCATAATTCTACAACCTCTGCAATATCTACAATCTCTTTACTGTTCTACAATATCTGCAATGTTCTACAGTGTTTGCACTGTTCTACAATCTCTGCATTGTTCTGCAACCTCTGCATTGTCTACAATCTCTGCATTGTCTACAATTTCTTTACTATTCTACATATCGCTGCACTGTTCTGCAATCTCTGCACTGTTCTGCAATCTCTGCACTCTTCTGCAGCCTCTGCACTGTTCTACAATCTCTGCATTGTTCTACAGTCTTTGCATTGTCAACAATATCTTTACTGTTCTACAATCTCTGGAATGTACTCGAATCTCTGCAGTGTTCTACAATCTCTTCATTATTCTCCAATCTCTGGAATGTACTCCAATCTCTGCAGTGTTCTACAATCTCTGCATTGTTCTGCAGTCTCTGTATTGTTGTATAAACTCTGCACTGTTCTACAATCTCTGGAAGGTCCTCCAATCACTGCATTGTTCTACCATCTCTGCATTGTTCTACAATCTCTGCACTGTTCTACAGCCTCTGAATTGTCTACAATCTCTGCATTGTCTACAATTTCTTTACTATTCTACAATCTCTGCACTGTTTTGCAATCTCTGGAATGTAATCCAATCTCTGCATTGTTCCACAATCTCTGCATTGTTCTACAATCTCTGCATTGTTCTACAGTCTCTGCTTTGTTTACATTATCTTTAATGTTCTACAATCTCTGCACTGTTCTACAATCTCTTTCCCGTTCTACAATCTCTGCATAATTCTACAACCTCTGCATTATCGACAATCTCTTTACTGTTCTACAATATCTGCAATGTTCAACAGTGTTTGCACTGTTGTACAATCTCAGCACTGTTCTACAACCTCTGCATTGTCTACAATCTCTGCATTGTCAACAATTTCTTTACTATTCTACAATCTCTGTGCTGTTCTACAATCTCTGGAATGTACTCCAATCTCTGCAGTGTTCTACAAGATCTGCATTGTTCTACAATCTCTGGAATGTACTCCAATCTATGCATTGTTCTGCAATCTCTGCATTGTTCTACAATCTCTGCATTGTTCTACAGTCTCTGTATTGTTGTATAATCTCTGCACTGTTCTACAATCTCTGGAATTTCCTCCAATCCCTGCATTGTTCTACCATCTCTGCATTGTTCTACAATCTCTGGAATGTACTCCAATCTCTGCATTGTTCCACCATCTCTGCATTGTTCTACAATCTCTGCATTGTTCTACAGTCTCTGCATTGTTTACAATCTCTCTATTGATCTCCAAACTCTGCACTGTTCGACAATCTCTTTCCCGTCCTACAATCTGTGCATAATTCTACAACCTCTGCATTATCGACAATCTCTTTACTGTTCAACAATATCTGCAATGTTCAACAGTGTTTGCATTGTTCTACAACCTCTGCACTGTTCTACAACCTCTGCATTGTCTACAATCACTGTATTGTCTACAATTTCTTTTCTATTCTACAATCTCTGCACTGTTCTACAATCACTGGAATGTACTCCAATCTCTGCAGTGTTCTACAATCTCTGCATTGTTCTACAATCTCTGGAATGTACTCCAATCTCTGCATTGTTCTACAATCTCTGCATGGTTCTACAATCTCTGCATTGTTCTACAATCTCTGTATTGTTGTATAATCTCTGCACTCTTCTACAATCTCTGGAATGTACACCAATCACTGCATTGTTCTACCATCTCTGCATTGTTCTACAATCCCTGCATTGTTCTACAATCTCTGCACACTTCTGCAGCCTCTGCACTGTTCTACAATCTCTGCATTTTTCTACAGTCTCTGTGTTGTTGTATAATCTCTGCACTGTTCTACAATCTCTGAAATGTACTCCAATCTCTGCATTGTTCTACCATATCTGCATTGTTCTACAATCTCTGCATTGTTCTACAGTCTCTGCATTGTTTACAATCTCTTTACTGATCTCCAATCTCTGCACTGCTCTACAATCTCTTTCCCATTCTACAATCTCTGCATAATTCTACAACCTCTGCATTATCTGCAATCTCTTTACTGTTCTACAATATCTGCAATGTTCAACAGTGTTTGCACTGTTCTACAATCTCTGCACTGTTCTACAGCCTCTGCATTGTCGACAATCTCTGCATTGTCTACAATCTCTTTAATATTATACAATCTATGCACAGTTCTCCAGTCTCTGCACTGCTCTCCAGTCTCTGCGCTGCTCTCCAGTCTCTGCGCTGCTCTCCAGTCTCTGCACTGTTCTACAATCTCTGTATTGTTTTACAGTCTCTGCATTGTCTACCATCTCTTTGCTGTTCTACAATCTCTGCACTGTTCTACAACGTCTGCATTGTCTACAATCTCTGCATTGTCTACAATTTCTTTACTATTCTACAATCTCTGCACTGTTCTACAATCTCTGGAATGTACTCCAATCTCTGCAGTGTTCTACAATCTCTGCATTGTTCTACAATCTCTGGAATGTACTCCAATCTCTGCAATGTTCTACAATCTCTGCATTATTCTACAATCTCTGGAATGTACTCCAATCTCTGCATTGTTCTGCAATCTCTGCATCGTTCTACAATCTCTGCGTTGTTCTACAGTCTCTGTGTTGTTGTATAATTTCTGCACTGTTCTACAATCTCTGGAATGTACTCCAATCTCTGCATTGTTCTTCCATCTCTGCATTGTTCTACAATCTCTGGAATGTACTCCAATCTCTGCATTGTTCTGCAATCTCTGCATTGTTCCACAATCTTTGCATTGTTCTGCAGTCTCTGTATTGTTGTATAATCTCTGCACTGTTCTACATTCTCTGGAATGTCTTCCAATCTCTGCATTGTTCTACAATCTCTGCATAATTCTACAATCTCTGCATTGTTCTACAATCTCTACAGTCTTCTGCAGCCTCTGCACTGTTCTACAATCTCTGTTTTTTTCTACAGTCTCTGTGTTGTTGTATAATCTCTGCACTGTTCTACAATCTCTGAAATGTACTCCAATCTCTGCATTGTTCTACCATCTCTGCATTGTTCTACAATCTCTGCATTGTTCTGCAGTCTCTGTATTGTTGTATAATCTCTGCACTGTTCTACAAACTCTGGAATGTCCTCCAATCACTGCATTGTTCTACCATCTCTGCAATGTTCTACAATCTCTGCACTGTTCTACAGCCTCTGCATTGTCTACAATCTCTGCATTGTCTACAATTTCTTTACTATTCTACAATCTCTGCACTGTTCTGCAATCTCTGGAACGTACTCCAATTTCTGCATTGTTCCACCATCTCTGCATTGTTCTACAATCTCTGCATTGTTCTACAGTCTCTGCATTGTTTCCAAACACTCTACTGATCTCCAATCTCTGCACTGTTCTACAATCTCTTTCCCGTTCTACAATCTCTGCATAATTCTACAACCTCTGCATTATCGACAATCTCTTTACTGTTCTACAATATCTGCAATGTTCAACAGTGTTTGCACTGTTCTGCAACCTCTGCACTGTTCTACAACCTCTGCATTGTCTACAATCTCTGCATTGTCAACAATTTCTTTACTATTCTACAATCTCTGCACTGTTCGACAATCACTGGAATGTACTCCAATCTCTGCAGTGTTCTATAATCTCTGCATTGTTCTACAATCTCTGGAATGTACTCCAATCTCTGGAATGTAATCCAATCCCTGCATTGTTCTACGATCTCTGCAGTGGTCTACAATCTCTGTATTGTTGTCTAATTTCTGCACTGTTCTACGATCTCTGAAATGTACTCCAATCTCTGCATTGTTCTACCATCTCTGCATTGTTCTACAATCTCTGCATTGTTCTACAGTCTCTGCATTGTTTACAATCTCTTTACTGATCTCCAATCTCTGCACTGTTCTACAATCTCTTTCCCGTTCTACAATCTCTGCATAATTCTACAACCTCTGCATTATCTACAATCTCTTTACTGTTCTACAATATCTGTAATGTTCAACAGTGTTTGTACTGTTCTACAATCTCTGCACTGTTCTACAGCCTCTGCATTGTCGACAATCTCTGCATTGTCTACAATCTCTATACTATTCTACAATCTCTGCAGAGTTCTCCAGTCTCTGCACTGCTCTCCAGTCTCTGCGCTGCTCTCCAGTCTCTGCACTGTTCTACAATCTCTGTATTGTTTTAGAGTCTCTGCATTGTCTACCATCACTTTATTGTTCTACAATCTCTGCACTGTTCTACAACCTCTGCATTGTCTACAATCTCTGCATTGTCTACAATTTCTTTACTATTCTACAATCTCTGCACTGTTCTACAATCTCTGGAATGTAGTCCAATCTCTGCAGTGTTCTACAATCTCTGCACGGTTCTCCAATCTCTGGAATGTACTCCAATCTCTGCATTGTTCTACAGTCTCTGCATTGTTTACAATCTCTTTTCTGATCTTCAATGTCTGCACGGTTCTACAATCTCTTTCCAGTCTACAATCTCTGCATAATTCTACAACCTCTACAATATCTACAATCTCTTTACTGTTCTACAATATCTGCAATGTTCTACAGTGTTTGCACTGTTCTACAATCTCTGCATTGTTCTGCAACCTCTGCATTGTCTACAATCTCTGCATTGTCTACAATTTCTTTACTATTCTACATATCGCTGCACTGTTCTGCAATCTCTGCACTGTTCTGCAATCTCTGCACTCTTCTGCAGCCTCTGCACTGTTCTACAATCTCTGCATTGTTCTACAGTCTTTGCATTGTCAACAATATCTTTACTGTTCTACAATCTCTGGAATGTACTCGAATCTCTGCAGTGTTCTACAATCTCTTCATTATTCTCCAATCTCTGGAATGTACTCCAATCTCTGCAGTGTTCTACAATCTCTGCATTGTTCTGCAGTCTCTGTATTGTTGTATAAACTCTGCACTGTTCTACAATCTCTGGAAGGTCCTCCAATCACTGCATTGTTCTACCATCTCTGCATTGTTCTACAATCTCTGCACTGTTCTACAGCCTCTGAATTGTCTACAATCTCTGCATTGTCTACAATTTCTTTACTATTCTACAATCTCTGCACTGTTTTGCAATCTCTGGAATGTAATCCAATCTCTGCATTGTTCCACAATCTCTGCATTGTTCTACAATCTCTGCATTGTTCTACAGTCTCTGCTTTGTTTACATTATCTTTAATGTTCTACAATCTCTGCACTGTTCTACAATCTCTTTCCCGTTCTACAATCTCTGCATAATTCTACAACCTCTGCATTATCGACAATCTCTTTACTGTTCTACAATATCTGCAATGTTCAACAGTGTTTGCACTGTTGTACAATCTCAGCACTGTTCTACAACCTCTGCATTGTCTACAATCTCTGCATTGTCAACAATTTCTTTACTATTCTACAATCTCTGTGCTGTTCTACAATCTCTGGAATGTACTCCAATCTCTGCAGTGTTCTACAAGATCTGCATTGTTCTACAATCTCTGGAATGTACTCCAATCTATGCATTGTTCTGCAATCTCTGCATTGTTCTACAATCTCTGCATTGTTCTACAGTCTCTGTATTGTTGTATAATCTCTGCACTGTTCTACAATCTCTGGAATTTCCTCCAATCCCTGCATTGTTCTACCATCTCTGCATTGTTCTACAATCTCTGGAATGTACTCCAATCTCTGCATTGTTCCACCATCTCTGCATTGTTCTACAATCTCTGCATTGTTCTACAGTCTCTGCATTGTTTACAATCTCTCTATTGATCTCCAAACTCTGCACTGTTCGACAATCTCTTTCCCGTCCTACAATCTGTGCATAATTCTACAACCTCTGCATTATCGACAATCTCTTTACTGTTCAACAATATCTGCAATGTTCAACAGTGTTTGCATTGTTCTACAACCTCTGCACTGTTCTACAACCTCTGCATTGTCTACAATCACTGTATTGTCTACAATTTCTTTACTATTCTACAATCTCTGCACTGTTCTACAATCACTGGAATGTACTCCAATCTCTGCAGTGTTCTACAATCTCTGCATTGTTCTACAATCTCTGGAATGTACTCCAATCTCTGCATTGTTCTACAATCTCTGCATGGTTCTACAATCTCTGCATTGTTCTACAATCTCTGTATTGTTGTATAATCTCTGCACTCTTCTACAATCTCTGGAATGTACACCAATCACTGCATTGTTCTACCATCTCTGCATTGTTCTACAATCCCTGCATTGTTCTACAATCTCTGCACACTTCTGCAGCCTCTGCACTGTTCTACAATCTCTGCATTTTTCTACAGTCTCTGTGTTGTTGTATAATCTCTGCACTGTTCTACAATCTCTGAAATGTACTCCAATCTCTGCATTGTTCTACCATATCTGCATTGTTCTACAATCTCTGCATTGTTCTACAGTCTCTGCATTGTTTACAATCTCTTTACTGATCTCCAATCTCTGCACTGCTCTACAATCTCTTTCCCATTCTACAATCTCTGCATAATTCTACAACCTCTGCATTATCTGCAATCTCTTTACTGTTCTACAATATCTGCAATGTTCAGCAGTGTTTGCACTGTTCTACAATCTCTGCACTGTTCTACAGCCTCTGCATTGTCGACAATCTCTGCATTGTCTACAATCTCTTTAATATTATACAATCTATGCACAGTTCTCCAGTCTCTGCACTGCTCTCCAGTCTCTGCGCTGCTCTCCAGTCTCTGCGCTGCTCTCCAGTCTCTGCACTGTTCTACAATCTCTGTATTGTTTTACAGTCTCTGCATTGTCTACCATCTCTTTGCTGTTCTACAATCTCTGCACTGTTCTACAACGTCTGCATTGTCTACAATCTCTGCATTGTCTACAATTTCTTTACTATTCTACAATCTCTGCACTGTTCTACAATCTCTGGAATGTACTCCAATCTCTGCAGTGTTCTACAATCTCTGCATTGTTCTACAATCTCTGGAATGTACTCCAATCTCTGCAATGTTCTACAATCTCTGCATTATTCTACAATCTCTGGAATGTACTCCAATCTCTGCATTGTTCTGCAATCTCTGCATCGTTCTACAATCTCTGCGTTGTTCTACAGTCTCTGTGTTGTTGTATAATCTCTGCACTGTTCTACAATCTCTGGAATGTACTCCAATCTCTGCATTGTTTTACCGTCTCTGCATTGTTCTACCATCTCTGGAATGTACTCCAATCTCTGCATTGTTCTGCAATCTCTGCATTGTTCTACAATCTCTGCATTGTTCTACAGTCTCTGTATTGTTGTATAATCTCTGCACTGTTCTACAATCTCTGGAATGTCCTCCAATCACTGCATTGTTCTACCATCTCTGCATTGTTCTACAATCTCTGCACTGTTCTACAGCCTCTGAATTGTCTACAATCTCTGCATTGTCTACAATTTCTTTACTATTCTACAATCTCTGCACTGTTCTACAATCTCTGGAATGTACTCCAATCTCTGAATTTTTCCACCATCTCTGCATTGTTCTACAATCTCTGCATTGTTCTACAGTCTCTGCTTTGTTTACATTATCTTTAATGTTCTCCAATCTCTGCACTGTTCTACGATCTCTTTCTCGTTCTACAATCTCTGCATAATTCTACAACCTCAGTATTATCGACAATCTCTTTACTGTTCTACAATATCTGCAATGTTCAACAGTGTTTGCACTGTTGTACAATCTCTGCACTGTTCTCCAACCTCTGCATTGTGCACAATATCTGCATTGTCTACAATTTCTTTACTATTCTACAATCTCTGCGCTGTTCTACAATCTCTGGAATGTACTCCAATCTCTGCAGTGTTCTACAAGCTCTGCATTGTTCTACAATCTCTGGAATGTACTCCAATCTCTGCATTGTTCTGCAATCTCTGCATTGTTCTACAATCCCTGCATTGTTCTACAATCTCTGCATTGTTCTACAGTCTCTGCATTGTTTACAATCTCTTTTCTGATCTTCAATGTCTGCACGGTTCTACAATCTCTTTGCAGTCTACAATCTCTGCATAATTCTACAACCTCTGCAATATCTACAATCTCTTTACTGTTCTACAATATCTGCAATGTTCTACAGTGTTTGCACTGTTCTACAATCTCTGCATTGTTCTACAACCTCTGCATTGTCTACAATCTCTGCATTGTCTACATTTCTTTACTATTCTACAATCGCTGCACTCTTCTGCAATCTCTAGACTGTTCTGCAATCTCTGCACTCTTCTGCAGCCTCTGCACTGTTCTACAATCTCTGCATTGTTCTACAGTCTTTGCATTGTCAACAATCTCTTTACTGTTCTACAATCTCTGGAATGTACTCGAATCTCTGCAGTGTTCTACAATCTCTTCATTATTCTCCAATCTCTGGAATGTACTCCAATCACTGCATTGTTCTACCGTCTCTGCATTGACTACGATCTATGCATTGTCTACAATTTCTTTACTATTCTACAATCTGTGCACTGTTCTACAATCTCTGGAATGTACTCCAATCTCTGCAGTGTTCTACAATCTCTGCACTGTTCTCCAATCTCTGGAATGTACTCCTATCTCTGCAGTGTTCTACAATCTCTGCATTGTTCTACAATCTCTGGAATGTACTCCAATCTCTGCAGTGTTCTACAATCTCTGCATTATTCTACAATATCTGGAATGTACTCCCATCTCTGCATTGTTCTACAATCTCTGCACTGTTCTACAGCCTCTGAATTGTCTACAATCTCTGCATTGTCTACAATTTCTTTACTATTCTACAATCTCTGCACTGTTCTACAATCTCTGGAATGTACTCCAATCTTTGAATTGTTCCACCATCTCTGCATTGTTCTACAATCTCTGCATTGTTCTACAGTCTCTGCTTTGTTTACATTATCTTTAATGTTCTCCAATCTCTGCACTGTTCTACAATCTCTTTCTCGTTCTACAATCTCTGCATAATTCTACAACCTCTGTATTATCGACAATCTCTTTACTGTTCTACAATATCTGCAATGTTCAACAGTGTTTGCACTGTTGTACAATCTCTGCACTGTTCTACAACCTCTGCATTGTCCACAATATCTGCATTGTCTACAATGTCTTTACTATTCTACAATCTCTGCGCTGTTCTACAATCTCTGGAATGTACTCCATTCTCTGCAGTGTTCTACAAGCTCTGCATTGTTCTACAATCTCTGGAATGTACTCCAATCTCTGCATTGTTCTGCAATCTCTGCATTGTTCTACAATCCCTGCATTGTTCTACAATCTCTGCATTGTTCTACAGTCTCTGCATTGTTTACAATCTCTTTTCTGATCTTCAATGTCTGCACGGTTCTACAATCTCTTTGCAGTCTACAATCTCTGCATAATTCTACAACCTCTGCAATATCTACAATCTCTTTACTGTTCTACAATATCTGCAATGTTCTACAGTGTTTGCACTGTTCTACAATCTCTGCATTGTTCTACAACCTCTGCATTGTCTACAATTTCTGCATTGTCTACATTTCTTTACTATTCTACAATCGCTGCACTCTTCTGCAATCTCTGGACTGTTCTGCAATCTCTGCACTCTTCTGCAGCCTCTGCACTGTTCTACAATCTCTGCATTGTTCTACAGTCTTTGCATTGTCAACAATCTCTTTACTGTTCTACAATCTCTGGAATGTACTCGAATCTCTGCAGTGTTCTACAATCTCTTCATTATTCTCCAATCTCTGGAATGTACTCCAATCACTGCATTGTTCTACCGTCTCTGCATTGACTACGATCTATGCATTGTCTACAATTTCTTTACTATTCTACAATCTGTGCACTGTTCTACAATCTCTGGAATGTACTCCAATCTCTGCAGTGTTCTACAATCTCTGCACTGTTCGCCAATCTCTGGAATGTACTCCTATCTCTGCAGTGTTCTACAATCTCTGCATTATTCTACAATCTCTGGAATGTACTCCAATCTCTGCAGTGTTCTACAATCTCTGCATTATTCTACAATATCTGGAATGTACTCCAATCTCTGCATTGTTCTGCAATCTCTGCATTGTTCTACAATCTCTGCATTGTTCTACAGTCTCTGTGTTGTTGTATAATCTCTGCACTGTTCTACAATCTGTGGAATGTACTCCAATCTCTGCATTGTTTTACCGTCTCTGCATTGTTCTACCATCTCTGGAATGTACTCCAATCTCTGCATTGTTCTGCAATCTCTGCATTGTTCTACAATCTCTGCATTGTTCTACAGTCTTTGTATTGTTGTATAATCTCTGCACTGTTCTACAATCTCTGGAATGTCCTACAATCTCTGCATTGTTCCACCATCTCTGCATTGTTCTACAATCTCTGCATTGTTCTACAGTCTCTGCATTGTTTACAAACTCTCTACTGATCTCCAATCTCTGCACTGTTCTACAATCTCTTTCCCGTTCTACAATCTCTGCATAATTCTACAACCACTGCATTATCTACAATCTCTTTACTGTTCTACAATATCTGCAATGTTCAGCAGTGTTTGCACTGTTCTACAATGACTGCACTGTTCTACAACCTCTGCATTGTCTACAATCTCTGCATTGTCTGCAATTTCTTTACTATTCTACAATCTCTGCACTGTTCTACAATCACTGGAATGTACTCCAATCTCTGCAGTGTTCTACAATCTCTACATTGTTCTACAATCTCTGGAATTTACTCCAATCTCTGCAGTGTTCTACAATCGCTGCATTGTTCTACAATCTCTGGAATGTACTCCAATCTCTGCATTGTTGTGTAATCTCTGCATTGTTCTACAATCTCTGCAGGGTTCTACAGTTTCTGTATTGATGTATAATCTCTGCACTGTTCTACAATCTCTGGAATGTACTCCAATCTCTGCATTGTTCTACCATCTCTGCATTGTTCTACAATCTCTGGAATGTACTCCAATCTCTGCATTGTTCTGCAATCTCTGCATTGTTCCACAATCTTTGCATTGTTCTGCAGTCTCTGTATTGTTGTATAATCTCTGCACTGTTCTACATTCTCTGGAATGTCTTCCAATCTCTGCATTGTTCTACAATCTCTGCATTGTTCTACAATCTCTGCATTGTTCTACAATCTCTACAGTCTTCTGCAGCCTCTGCACTGTTCTACAATCTCTGTATTTTTCTACAGTCTCTGTGTTGTTGTATAATCTCTGCACTGTTCTACAATCTCTGAAATGTACTCCAATCTCTGCATTGTTCTACCATCTCTGCATTGTTCTACAATCTCTGCATTGTTCTACAGTCTCTGCATTGTTTACAATCTCTTTACTGATCTCCAATCTCTGCACGGTTCTACAATCTCTTTCCCATTCCACAATCTCTGCATAATTCTACAAGCTCTGCATTATCTACAATCTCTTTACTGTTCTACAATATCTGCAATGTTCAACAGTGTTTGTACTGTTCTACAATCTCTGCACTGTTCTACAGCCTCTGCATTGTCGACAATCTCTGCATTGTCTACAATCTCTGTACTATTCTACAATCTCTGCACAGTTCTCCAGTCTCTGCACTGCTCTCCTGTCTCTGCGCTGCTCTCCATTCTCTGCACTGTTCTACAATCTCTGTATTGTCTACAATCTCTGCATTGTCTACAATCTCTGCATCTTCTATAATTTCTTTACTATTCTATAATCTCTGCACTGTTTTACAATCTCTGGAATGTACTCCAATCTCTGCATTGTTCTACAGTCTCTGCATTGTTTACAATCTCTTTTCTGATCTTCAATGTCTGCACGGTTCTACAATCTCTTTCCAGTCTACAATCTCTGCATAATTCTACAACCTCTGCAATATCTACTATCTCTTTACTGTTCTACAATATCTGCAATGTTCTTCAGTGTTTGCACTGTTCTACAATCTCTGCATTGTCTACAATCTCTGCATTGTCTACAATTTCTTCACTGTTCTACAATCGCTGCACTCTTCTGCAATCTCTAGACTGTTCTGCAATCTCTGCATTCTTCTGCAGCCTCTGCACTGTTCTACAATCTCTGCATTGTTCTACAGTCTTTGCATTGTCAACAATCTCTTTACTGTTCTACAATCTCTGGAATGTACTCGAATCTCTGCAGTGTTCTACAATCTCTTCATTATTCTCCAATCTCTGGAATGTACTCCAATCTATGCATTGTTCTACCGTCTCTGCATTGACTACGATCTATGCATTGTCTACAATTTCTTTACTATTCTACAATCTCTGCACTGTTCTGCAATCTCTGGAATGTACTCCAATCTCTGTAGTGTTCTACAATCTCTGCACTGTTCTCCAATCTCTGGAATGTACTCCTATCTCTGCAGTGTTCTACAATCTCTGCATTCTTCTACAATCTCTGGAATGTACTCCAATCTCTGCAGTGTTCTACAATCTCTGCATTATTCTACAATCGCTGGAATGTACTCCAATCTCTGCATTGTTCTGCAATCTCTGCATTGTTCTACAATCTCTGCATTGTTCTACAGTCTCTGTTTTGTTGTATAATCCCTGCACTGTTCTACAATCTCTGGAATGTAGTCCAATCTCTGCATTGTTTTACCGTCTCTGCATTGTTCTACCATCTCTGGAATGTACTCCAATCTCTGCATTGTTCTGCAATCTCTGCATTGTTCTACAATCTCTGCATTGTTCTGCAGTCTCTGTATTGTTGTATAATCTCTGCACTGTTCTACAATCTCTGGAATGTCCTCCAATCACTGCATTGTTCTACCATCTCTGCAATGTTCTACAATCTCTGCACTGTTCTACAACCTCTGCATTGTCTACAATCTCTGCATTGTCTACATTTCTTTACTATTCTACAATCGCTGCACTCTTCTGCAATCTCTAGACTGTTCTGCAATCTCTGCACTCTTCTGCAGCCTCTGCACTGTTCTACAATCTCTGCATTGTTCTACAGTCTTTGCATTGTCAACAATCTCTTTACTGTTCTACAATCTCTGGAATGTACTCGAATCTCTGCAGTGTTCTACAATCTCTTCATTATTCTCCAATCTCTGGAATGTACTCCAATCACTGCATTGTTCTACCGTCTCTGCATTGACTACGATCTATGCATTGTCTACAATTTCTTTACTATTCTACAATCTGTGCACTGTTCTACAATCTCTGGAATGTACTCCAATCTCTGCAGTGTTCTACAATCTCTGCACTGTTCTCCAATCTCTGGAATGTACTCCTATCTCTGCAGTGTTCTACAATCTCTGCATTGTTCTACAATCTCTGGAATGTACTCCAATCTCTGCAGTGTTCTACAATCTCTGCATTATTCTACAATATCTGGAATGTACTCCAATCTCTGCATTGTTCTGCAATCTCTGCATTGTTCTACAATCTCTGCATTGTTCTACAGTCTCTGTGTTGTTGTATAATCTCTGCACTGTTCTACAATCTCTGGAATGTACTCCAATCTCTGCATTGTTTTACCGTCTCTGCATTGTTCTACCATCTCTGGAATGTACTCCAATCTCTGCATTGTTCTGCAATCCCTGCATTGTTCTACAATCTCTGCATTGTTCTACAGTCTTTGTATTGTTGTATAATCTCTGCACTGTTCTACAATCTCTGGAATGTCCTACAATCTCTGCATTGTTCCACCATCTCTGCATTGTTCTACAATCTCTGCATTGTTCTACAGTCTCTGCATTGTTTACAAACTCTCTACTGATCTCCAATCTCTGCACTGTTCTACAATCTCTTTCCTGTTCTACAATCTCTGCATAATTCTACAACCACTGCATTATCTACAATCTCTTTACTGTTCTACAATATCTGCAATGTTCAGCAGTGTTTGCACTGTTCTACAACGACTGCACTGTTCTACAACCTCTGCATTGTCTACAATCTCTGCATTGTCTGCAATTTCTTTACTATTCTACAATCTCTGCACTGTTCTACAATCACTGGAATGTACTCCAATCTCTGCAGTGTTCTACAATCTCTACATTGTTCTACAATCTCTGGAATTTACTCCAATCTCTGCAGTGTTCTACAATCTCTGCATTGTTCTACAATCTCTGCAGTGTTCTACAGTTTCTGTATTGATGTATAATCTCTGCACTGTTCTACAATCTCTGGAATGTACTCCAATCTCTGCATTGTTCTACCATCTCTGCATTGTTCTACAATCTCTGGAATGTACTCCAATCTCTGCATTGTTCTGCAATCTCTGCATTGTTCCACAATCTTTGCATTGTTCTGCAGTCTCTGTATTGTTGTATAATCTCTGCACTGTTCTACATTCTCTGGAATGTCTTCCAATCTCTGCATTGTTCTACAATCTCTGCATTGTTCTACAATCTCTGCATTGTTCTACAATCTCTACAGTCTTCTGCAGCCTCTGCACTGTTCTACAATCTCTGTATTTTTCTACAGTCTCTGTGTTGTTGTATAATCTCTGCACTGTTCTACAATCTCTGAAATGTACTCCAATCTCTGCACTGTTCTACCATCTGTGCATAGTTCTACAATCTCTGCATTGTGCTACAGTCTCTGCATTGTTTACAATCTCTTTACTGATCTCCAATCTCTGCACTGTTCTACAATCTCTTTCCTGTTCCACAACCTCTGCATTATCTACAATCTCTTTACTGTTCTACAATATCTGCAATGTTCAACAGTGTTTGTACTGTTCTACAATCTCTGCACTGTTCTACAGCCTCTGCATTGTCGACAATCTCTGCATTGTCTACAATCTCTGTACTATTCTACAATCTCTGCACAGTTCTCCAGTCTCTGCACTGCTCTCCTGTCTCTGCGCTGCTTTCCATTCTCTGCACTGTTCTACAATCTCTGTATTGTCTACAATCTCTGCATTGTCTACAATCTCTGCATCGTCTATAATTTCTTTACTATTCTATAATCTCTGCACTGTTTTACAATCTCTGGAATGTACTCCAATCTCTGCATTGTTCTACAGTCTCTGCATTGTTTACAATCTCTTTTCTGATCTTCAATGTCTGCACGGTTCTACAATCTCTTTCCAGTCTACAATCTCTGCATAATTCTACAACCTCTGCAATATCTACTATCTCTTTACTGTTCTACAATATCTGCAATGTTCTTCAGTGTTTGCACTGTTCTACAATCTCTGCATTGTCTACAATCTCTGCATTGTCTACAATTTCTTCACTGTTCTACAATCGCTGCACTCTTCTGCAATCTCTAGTCTGTTCTGCAATCTCTGCATTCTTCTGCAGCCTCTGCACTGTTCTACAATCTCTGCATTGTTCTACAGTCTTTGCATTGTCAACAATCTCTTTACTGTTCTACAATCTCTGGAATGTACTCGAATCTCTGCAGTGTTCTACAATCTCTTCATTATTCTCCAATCTCTGGAATGTACTCCAATCTATGCATTGTTCTACCGTCTCTGCATTGACTACGATCTATGCATTGTCTACAATTTCTTTACTATTCTACAATCTCTGCACTGTTCTGCAATCTCTGGAATGTACTCCAATCTCTGCAGTGTTCTACAATCTCTGCACTGTTCTCCAATCTCTGGAATGTACTCCTATCTCTGCAGTGTTCTACAATCTCTGCATTCTTCTACAATCTCTGGAATGTACTCCAATCTCTGCAGTGTTCTACAATCTCTGCATTATTCTACAATCGCTGGAATGTACTCCAATCTCAGCATTGTTCTGCAATCTCTGCATTGTTCTACAATCTCTGCATTGTTCTACAGTCTCTGTTTTGTTGTATAATCCCTGCACTGTTCTACAATCTCTGGAATGTACTCCAATCTCTGCAGTGTTCTACAATCTCTGCATTATTCTACAATCGCTGGAATGTACTCCAATCTCTGCATTGTTCTGCAATCTCTGCATTGTTCTACAATCTCTGCATTGTTCTACAGTCTCTGTTTTGTTGTATAATCCGTGCACTGTTCTACAATCTCTGGAATGTACTCCAATCTCTGCATTGTTTTACCGTCTCTGCATTGTTCTACCATCTCTGGAATGTACTCCAATCTCTGCATTGTTCTGCAATCTCTGCATTGTTCTACAATCTCTGCATTGTTCTGCAGTCTCTGTATTGTTGTATAATCTCTGCACTGTTCTACAACCTCTGGAATGTCCTCCAATCACTGCATTGTTCTACCATCTCTGCAATGTTCTACAATCTCTGCACTGTTCTACAACCTCTGCATTGTCTACAATCTCTGCATTGTCTACATTTCTTTACTATTCTACAATCGCTGCACTCTTCTGCAATCTCTAGACTGTTCTGCAATCTCTGCACTCTTCTGCAGCCTCTGCACTGTTCTACAATCTCTGCATTGTTCTACAGTCTTTGCATTGTCAACAATCTCTTTACTGTTCTACAATCTCTGGAATGTACTCGAATCTCTGCAGTGTTCTACAATCTCTTCATTATTCTCCAATCTCTGGAATGTACTCCAATCACTGCATTGTTCTACCGTCTCTGCATTGACTACGATCTATGCATTGTCTACAATTTCTTTACTATTCTACAATCTGTGCACTGTTCTACAATGTCTGGAATGTACTCCAATCTCTGCAGTGTTCTACAATCTCTGCACTGTTCTCCAATCTCTGGAATGTACTCCTATCTCTGCAGTGTTCTACAATCTCTGCATTGTTCTACAATCTCTGGAATGTACTCCAATCTCTGCAGTGTTCTACAATCTCTGCATTATTCTACAATATCTGGAATGTACTCCAATCTCTGCATTGTTCTGCAATCTCTGCATTGTTCTACAATCTCTGCATTGTTCTACAGTCTCTGTGTTGTTGTATAATCTCTGCACTGTTCTACAATCTCTGGAATGTACTCCAATCTCTGCATTGTTTTACCGTCTCTGCATTGTTCTACCATCTCTGGAATGTACTCCAATCTCTGCATTGTTCTGCAATCTCTGCATTGTTCTACAATCTCTGCATTGTTCTACAGTCTTTGTATTGTTGTATAATCTCTGCACTGTTCTACAATCTCTGGAATGTCCTACAATCTCTGCATTGTTCCACCATCTCTGCATTGTTCTACAATCTCTGCATTGTTCTACAGTCTCTGCATTGTTTACAAACTCTCTACTGATCTCCAATCTCTGCACTGTTCTACAATCTCTTTCCTGTTCTACAATCTCTGCATAATTCTACAACCACTGCATTATCTACAATCTCTTTACTGTTCTACAATATCTGCAATGTTCAGCAGTGTTTGCACTGTTCTACAACGACTGCACTGTTCTACAACCTCTGCATTGTCTACAATCTCTGCATTGTCTGCAATTTCTTTACTATTCTACAATCTCTGCACTGTTCTACAATCACTGGAATGTACTCCAATCTCTGCAGTGTTCTACAATCTCTACATTGTTCTACAATCTCTGGAATTTACTCCAATCTCTGCAGTGTTCTACAATCGCTGCATTGTTCTACAATCTCTGGAATGTACTCCAATCTCTGCATTGTTGTGTAATCTCTGCATTGTTCTACAATCTCTGCAGTGTTCTACAGTTTCTGTATTGATGTATAATCTCTGCACTGTTCTACAATCTCTGGAATGTACTCCAATCTCTGCATTGTTCTACCATCTCTGCATTGTTCTACAATCTCTGGAATGTACTCCAATCTCTGCATTGTTCTGCAATCTCTGCATTGTTCCACAATCTTTGCATTGTTCTGCAGTCTCTGTATTGTTGTATAATCTCTGCACTGTTCTACATTCTCTGGAATGTCTTCCAATCTCTGCATTGTTCTACAATCTCTGCATTGTTCTACAATCTCTGCATTGTTCTACAATCTCTACAGTCTTCTGCAGCCTCTGCACTGTTCTACAATCTCTGTATTTTTCTACAGTCTCTGTGTTGTTGTATAATCTCTGCACTGTTCTACAATCTCTGAAATGTACTCCAATCTCTGCACTGTTCTACCATCTGTGCATAGTTCTACAATCTCTGCATTGTTCTACAGTCTCTGCATTGTTTACAATCTCTTTACTGATCTCCAATCTCTGCACTGTTCTACAATCTCTTTCCCGTTCCACAACCTCTGCATTATCTACAATCTCTTTACTGTTCTACAATATCTGCAATGTTCAACAGTGTTTGTACTGTTCTACAATCTCTGCACTGTTCTACAGCCTCTGCATTGTCGACAATCTCTGCATTGTCTACAATCTCTGTACTATTCTACAATCTCTGCACAGTTCTCCAGTCTCTGCACTGCTCTCCTGTCTCTGCGCTGCTTTCCATTCTCTGCACTGTTCTACAATCTCTGTATTGTCTACAATCTCTGCATTGTCTACAATCTCTGCATCGTCTATAATTTCTTTACTATTCTATAATCTCTGCACTGTTTTACAATCTCTGGAATGTACTCCAATCTCTGCATTGTTCTACAGTCTCTGCATTGTTTACAATCTCTTTTCTGATCTTCAATGTCTGCACGGTTCTACAATCTCTTTCCAGTCTACAATCTCTGCATAATTCTACAACCTCTGCAATATCTACTATCTCTTTACTGTTCTACAATATCTGCAATGTTCTTCAGTGTTTGCACTGTTCTACAATCTCTGCATTGTCTACAATCTCTGCATTGTCTACAATTTCTTCACTGTTCTACAATCGCTGCACTCTTCTGCAATCTCTAGTCTGTTCTGCAATCTCTGCATTCTTCTGCAGCCTCTGCACTGTTCTACAATCTCTGCATTGTTCTACAGTCTTTGCATTGTCAACAATCTCTTTACTGTTCTACAATCTCTGGAATGTACTCGAATCTCTGCAGTGTTCTACAATCTCTTCATTATTCTCCAATCTCTGGAATGTACTCCAATCTATGCATTGTTCTACCGTCTCTGCATTGACTACGATCTATGCATTGTCTACAATTTCTTTACTATTCTACAATCTCTGCACTGTTCTGCAATCTCTGGAATGTACTCCAATCTCTGCAGTGTTCTACAATCTCTGCACTGTTCTCCAATCTCTGGAATGTACTCCTATCTCTGCAGTGTTCTACAATCTCTGCATTCTTCTACAATCTCTGGAATGTACTCCAATCTCTGCAGTGTTCTACAATCTCTGCATTATTCTACAATCGCTGGAATGTACTCCAATCTCAGCATTGTTCTGCAATCTCTGCATTGTTCTACAATCTCTGCATTGTTCTACAGTCTCTGTTTTGTTGTATAATCCCTGCACTGTTCTACAATCTCTGGAATGTACTCCAATCTCTGCAGTGTTCTACAATCTCTGCATTATTCTACAATCGCTGGAATGTACTCCAATCTCTGCATTGTTCTGCAATCTCTGCATTGTTCTACAATCTCTGCATTGTTCTACAGTCTCTGTTTTGTTGTATAATCCGTGCACTGTTCTACAATCTCTGGAATGTACTCCAATCTCTGCATTGTTTTACCGTCTCTGCATTGTTCTACCATCTCTGGAATGTACTCCAATCTCTGCATTGTTCTGCAATCTCTGCATTGTTCTACAATCTCTGCATTGTTCTGCAGTCTCTGTATTGTTGTATAATCTCTGCACTGTTCTACAACCTCTGGAATGTCCTCCAATCACTGCATTGTTCTACCATCTCTGCAATGTTCTACAATCTCTGCACTGTTCTACAACCTCTGCATTGTCTACAATCTCTGCATTGTCTACATTTCTTTACTATTCTACAATCGCTGCACTCTTCTGCAATCTCTAGACTGTTCTGCAATCTCTGCACTCTTCTGCAGCCTCTGCACTGTTCTACAATCTCTGCATTGTTCTACAGTCTTTGCATTGTCAACAATCTCTTTACTGTTCTACAATCTCTGGAATGTACTCGAATCTCTGCAGTGTTCTACAATCTCTTCATTATTCTCCAATCTCTGGAATGTACTCCAATCACTGCATTGTTCTACCGTCTCTGCATTGACTACGATCTATGCATTGTCTACAATTTCTTTACTATTCTACAATCTGTGCACTGTTCTACAATGTCTGGAATGTACTCCAATCTCTGCAGTGTTCTACAATCTCTGCACTGTTCTCCAATCTCTGGAATGTACTCCTATCTCTGCAGTGTTCTACAATCTCTGCATTGTTCTACAATCTCTGGAATGTACTCCAATCTCTGCAGTGTTCTACAATCTCTGCATTATTCTACAATATCTGGAATGTACTCCAATCTCTGCATTGTTCTGCAATCTCTGCATTGTTCTACAATCTCTGCATTGTTCTACAGTCTCTGTGTTGTTGTATAATCTCTGCACTGTTCTACAATCTCTGGAATGTACTCCAATCTCTGCATTGTTTTACCGTCTCTGCATTGTTCTACCATCTCTGGAATGTACTCCAATCTCTGCATTGTTCTGCAATCTCTGCATTGTTCTACAATCTCTGCATTGTTCTACAGTCTTTGTATTGTTGTATAATCTCTGCACTGTTCTACAATCTCTGGAATGTCCTACAATCTCTGCATTGTTCCACCATCTCTGCATTGTTCTACAATCTCTGCATTGTTCTACAGTCTCTGCATTGTTTACAAACTCTCTACTGATCTCCAATCTCTGCACTGTTCTACAATCTCTTTCCTGTTCTACAATCTCTGCATAATTCTACAACCACTGCATTATCTACAATCTCTTTACTGTTCTACAATATCTGCAATGTTCAGCAGTGTTTGCACTGTTCTACAACGACTGCACTGTTCTACAACCTCTGCATTGTCTACAATCTCTGCATTGTCTGCAATTTCTTTACTATTCTACAATCTCTGCACTGTTCTACAATCACTGGAATGTACTCCAATCTCTGCAGTGTTCTACAATCTCTACATTGTTCTACAATCTCTGGAATTTACTCCAATCTCTGCAGTGTTCTACAATCGCTGCATTGTTCTACAATCTCTGGAATGTACTCCAATCTCTGCATTGTTGTGTAATCTCTGCATTGTTCTACAATCTCTGCAGTGTTCTACAGTTTCTGTATTGATGTATAATCTCTGCACTGTTCTACAATCTCTGGAATGTACTCCAATCTCTGCATTGTTCTACCATCTCTGCATTGTTCTACAATCTCTGGAATGTACTCCAATCTCTGCATTGTTCTGCAATCTCTGCATTGTTCCACAATCTTTGCATTGTTCTGCAGTCTCTGTATTGTTGTATAATCTCTGCACTGTTCTACATTCTCTGGAATGTCTTCCAATCTCTGCATTGTTCTACAATCTCTGCATTGTTCTACAATCTCTACAGTCTTCTGCAGCCTCTGCACTGTTCTACAATCTCTGTATTTTTCTACAGTCTCTGTGTTGTTGTATAATCTCTGCACTGTTCTACAATCTCTGAAATGTACTCCAATCTCTGCACTGTTCTACCATCTGTGCATAGTTCTACAATCTCTGCATTGTTCTACAGTCTCTGCATTGTTTACAATCTCTTTACTGATCTCCAATCTCTGCACTGTTCTACAATCTCTTTCCCGTTCCACAACCTCTGCATTATCTACAATCTCTTTACTGTTCTACAATATCTGCAATGTTCAACAGTGTTTGTACTGTTCTACAATCTCTGCACTGTTCTACAGCCTCTGCATTGTCGACAATCTCTGCATTGTCTACAATCTCTGTACTATTCTACAATCTCTGCACAGTTCTCCAGTCTCTGCACTGCTCTCCTGTCTCTGCGCTGCTTTCCATTCTCTGCACTGTTCTACAATCTCTGTATTGTCTACAATCTCTGCATTGTCTACAATCTCTGCATCGTCTATAATTTCTTTACTATTCTATAATCTCTGCACTGTTTTACAATCTCTGGAATGTACTCCAATCTCTGCATTGTTCTACAGTCTCTGCATTGTTTACAATCTCTTTTCTGATCTTCAATGTCTGCACGGTTCTACAATCTCTTTCCAGTCTACAATCTCTGCATAATTCTACAACCTCTGCAATATCTACTATCTCTTTACTGTTCTACAATATCTGCAATGTTCTTCAGTGTTTGCACTGTTCTACAATCTCTGCATTGTCTACAATCTCTGCATTGTCTACAATTTCTTCACTGTTCTACAATCGCTGCACTCTTCTGCAATCTCTAGTCTGTTCTGCAATCTCTGCATTCTTCTGCAGCCTCTGCACTGTTCTACAATCTCTGCATTGTTCTACAGTCTTTGCATTGTCAACAATCTCTTTACTGTTCTACAATCTCTGGAATGTACTCGAATCTCTGCAGTGTTCTACAATCTCTTCATTATTCTCCAATCTCTGGAATGTACTCCAATCTATGCATTGTTCTACCGTCTCTGCATTGACTACGATCTATGCATTGTCTACAATTTCTTTACTATTCTACAATCTCTGCACTGTTCTGCAATCTCTGGAATGTACTCCAATCTCTGCAGTGTTCTACAATCTCTGCACTGTTTTACAATCTCTGGAATGTACTCCAATCTCTGCATTGTTCTACAGTCTCTGCATTGTTTACAATCTCTTTTCTGATCTTCAATGTCTGCACGGTTCTACAATCTCTTTCCAGTCTACAATCTCTGCATAATTCTACAACCTCTGCAATATCTACTATCTCTTTACTGTTCTACAATATCTGCAATGTTCTTCAGTGTTTGCACTGTTCTACAATCTCTGCATTGTCTACAATCTCTGCATTGTCTACAATTTCTTCACTGTTCTACAATCGCTGCACTCTTCTGCAATCTCTAGTCTGTTCTGCAATCTCTGCATTCTTCTGCAGCCTCTGCACTGTTCTACAATCTCTGCATTGTTCTACAGTCTTTGCATTGTCAACAATCTCTTTACTGTTCTACAATCTCTGGAATGTACTCGAATCTCTGCAGTGTTCTACAATCTCTTCATTATTCTCCAATCTCTGGAATGTACTCCAATCTATGCATTGTTCTACCGTCTCTGCATTGACTACGATCTATGCATTGTCTACAATTTCTTTACTATTCTACAATCTCTGCACTGTTCTGCAATCTCTGGAATGTACTCCAATCTCTGCAGTGTTCTACAATCTCTGCACTGTTCTCCAATCTCTGGAATGTACTCCTATCTCTGCAGTGTTCTACAATCTCTGCATTCTTCTACAATCTCTGGAATGTACTCCAATCTCTGCAGTGTTCTACAATCTCTGCATTATTCTACAATCGCTGGAATGTACTCCAATCTCAGCATTGTTCTGCAATCTCTGCATTGTTCTACAATCTCTGCATTGTTCTACAGTCTCTGTTTTGTTGTATAATCCCTGCACTGTTCTACAATCTCTGGAATGTACTCCAATCTCTGCAGTGTTCTACAATCTCTGCATTATTCTACAATCGCTGGAATGTACTCCAATCTCTGCATTGTTCTGCAATCTCTGCATTGTTCTACAATCTCTGCATTGTTCTACAGTCTCTGTTTTGTTGTATAATCCGTGCACTGTTCTACAATCTCTGGAATGTACTCCAATCTCTGCATTGTTTTACCGTCTCTGCATTGTTCTACCATCTCTGGAATGTACTCCAATCTCTGCATTGTTCTGCAATCTCTGCATTGTTCTACAATCTCTGCATTGTTCTGCAGTCTCTGTATTGTTGTATAATCTCTGCACTGTTCTACAACCTCTGGAATGTCCTCCAATCACTGCATTGTTCTACCATCTCTGCAATGTTCTACAATCTCTGCACTGTTCTACAACCTCTGCATTGTCTACAATCTCTGCATTGTCTACATTTCTTTACTATTCTACAATCGCTGCACTCTTCTGCAATCTCTAGACTGTTCTGCAATCTCTGCACTCTTCTGCAGCCTCTGCACTGTTCTACAATCTCTGCATTGTTCTACAGTCTTTGCATTGTCAACAATCTCTTTACTGTTCTACAATCTCTGGAATGTACTCGAATCTCTGCAGTGTTCTACAATCTCTTCATTATTCTCCAATCTCTGGAATGTACTCCAATCACTGCATTGTTCTACCGTCTCTGCATTGACTACGATCTATGCATTGTCTACAATTTCTTTACTATTCTACAATCTGTGCACTGTTCTACAATGTCTGGAATGTACTCCAATCTCTGCAGTGTTCTACAATCTCTGCACTGTTCTCCAATCTCTGGAATGTACTCCTATCTCTGCAGTGTTCTACAATCTCTGCATTGTTCTACAATCTCTGGAATGTACTCCAATCTCTGCAGTGTTCTACAATCTCTGCATTATTCTACAATATCTGGAATGTACTCCAATCTCTGCATTGTTCTGCAATCTCTGCATTGTTCTACAATCTCTGCATTGTTCTACAGTCTCTGTGTTGTTGTATAATCTCTGCACTGTTCTACAATCTCTGGAATGTACTCCAATCTCTGCATTGTTTTACCGTCTCTGCATTGTTCTACCATCTCTGGAATGTACTCCAATCTCTGCATTGTTCTGCAATCTCTGCATTGTTCTACAATCTCTGCATTGTTCTACAGTCTTTGTATTGTTGTATAATCTCTGCACTGTTCTACAATCTCTGGAATGTCCTACAATCTCTGCATTGTTCCACCATCTCTGCATTGTTCTACAATCTCTGCATTGTTCTACAGTCTCTGCATTGTTTACAAACTCTCTACTGATCTCCAATCTCTGCACTGTTCTACAATCTCTTTCCTGTTCTACAATCTCTGCATAATTCTACAACCACTGCATTATCTACAATCTCTTTACTGTTCTACAATATCTGCAATGTTCAGCAGTGTTTGCACTGTTCTACAACGACTGCACTGTTCTACAACCTCTGCATTGTCTACAATCTCTGCATTGTCTGCAATTTCTTTACTATTCTACAATCTCTGCACTGTTCTACAATCACTGGAATGTACTCCAATCTCTGCAGTGTTCTACAATCTCTACATTGTTCTACAATCTCTGGAATTTACTCCAATCTCTGCAGTGTTCTACAATCGCTGCATTGTTCTACAATCTCTGGAATGTACTCCAATCTCTGCATTGTTGTGTAATCTCTGCATTGTTCTACAATCTCTGCAGTGTTCTACAGTTTCTGTATTGATGTATAATCTCTGCACTGTTCTACAATCTCTGGAATGTACTCCAATCTCTGCATTGTTCTACCATCTCTGCATTGTTCTACAATCTCTGGAATGTACTCCAATCTCTGCATTGTTCTGCAATCTCTGCATTGTTCCACAATCTTTGCATTGTTCTGCAGTCTCTGTATTGTTGTATAATCTCTGCACTGTTCTACATTCTCTGGAATGTCTTCCAATCTCTGCATTGTTCTACAATCTCTGCATTGTTCTACAATCTCTGCATTGTTCTACAATCTCTACAGTCTTCTGCAGCCTCTGCACTGTTCTACAATCTCTGTATTTTTCTACAGTCTCTGTGTTGTTGTATAATCTCTGCACTGTTCTACAATCTCTGAAATGTACTCCAATCTCTGCACTGTTCTACCATCTGTGCATAGTTCTACAATCTCTGCATTGTTCTACAGTCTCTGCATTGTTTACAATCTCTTTACTGATCTCCAATCTCTGCACTGTTCTACAATCTCTTTCCCGTTCCACAACCTCTGCATTATCTACAATCTCTTTACTGTTCTACAATATCTGCAATGTTCAACAGTGTTTGTACTGTTCTACAATCTCTGCACTGTTCTACAGCCTCTGCATTGTCGACAATCTCTGCATTGTCTACAATCTCTGTACTATTCTACAATCTCTGCACAGTTCTCCAGTCTCTGCACTGCTCTCCTGTCTCTGCGCTGCTTTCCATTCTCTGCACTGTTCTACAATCTCTGTATTGTCTACAATCTCTGCATTGTCTACAATCTCTGCATCGTCTATAATTTCTTTACTATTCTATAATCTCTGCACTGTTTTACAATCTCTGGAATGTACTCCAATCTCTGCATTGTTCTACAGTCTCTGCATTGTTTACAATCTCTTTTCTGATCTTCAATGTCTGCACGGTTCTACAATCTCTTTCCAGTCTACAATCTCTGCATAATTCTACAACCTCTGCAATATCTACTATCTCTTTACTGTTCTACAATATCTGCAATGTTCTTCAGTGTTTGCACTGTTCTACAATCTCTGCATTGTCTACAATCTCTGCATTGTCTACAATTTCTTCACTGTTCTACAATCGCTGCACTCTTCTGCAATCTCTAGTCTGTTCTGCAATCTCTGCATTCTTCTGCAGCCTCTGCACTGTTCTACAATCTCTGCATTGTTCTACAGTCTTTGCATTGTCAACAATCTCTTTACTGTTCTACAATCTCTGGAATGTACTCGAATCTCTGCAGTGTTCTACAATCTCTTCATTATTCTCCAATCTCTGGAATGTACTCCAATCTATGCATTGTTCTACCGTCTCTGCATTGACTACGATCTATGCATTGTCTACAATTTCTTTACTATTCTACAATCTCTGCACTGTTCTGCAATCTCTGGAATGTACTCCAATCTCTGCAGTGTTCTACAATCTCTGCACTGTTCTCCAATCTCTGGAATGTACTCCTATCTCTGCAGTGTTCTACAATCTCTGCATTCTTCTACAATCTCTGGAATGTACTCCAATCTCTGCAGTGTTCTACAATCTCTGCATTATTCTACAATCGCTGGAATGTACTCCAATCTCAGCATTGTTCTGCAATCTCTGCATTGTTCTACAATCTCTGCATTGTTCTACAGTCTCTGTTTTGTTGTATAATCCCTGCACTGTTCTACAATCTCTGGAATGTACTCCAATCTCTGCAGTGTTCTACAATCTCTGCATTATTCTACAATCGCTGGAATGTACTCCAATCTCTGCATTGTTCTGCAATCTCTGCATTGTTCTACAATCTCTGCATTGTTCTACAGTCTCTGTTTTGTTGTATAATCCGTGCACTGTTCTACAATCTCTGGAATGTACTCCAATCTCTGCATTGTTTTACCGTCTCTGCATTGTTCTACCATCTCTGGAATGTACTCCAATCTCTGCATTGTTCTGCAATCTCTGCATTGTTCTACAATCTCTGCATTGTTCTGCAGTCTCTGTATTGTTGTATAATCTCTGCACTGTTCTACAACCTCTGGAATGTCCTCCAATCACTGCATTGTTCTACCATCTCTGCAATGTTCTACAATCTCTGCACTGTTCTACAACCTCTGCATTGTCTACAATCTCTGCATTGTCTACATTTCTTTACTATTCTACAATCGCTGCACTCTTCTGCAATCTCTAGACTGTTCTGCAATCTCTGCACTCTTCTGCAGCCTCTGCACTGTTCTACAATCTCTGCATTGTTCTACAGTCTTTGCATTGTCAACAATCTCTTTACTGTTCTACAATCTCTGGAATGTACTCGAATCTCTGCAGTGTTCTACAATCTCTTCATTATTCTCCAATCTCTGGAATGTACTCCAATCACTGCATTGTTCTACCGTCTCTGCATTGACTACGATCTATGCATTGTCTACAATTTCTTTACTATTCTACAATCTGTGCACTGTTCTACAATGTCTGGAATGTACTCCAATCTCTGCAGTGTTCTACAATCTCTGCACTGTTCTCCAATCTCTGGAATGTACTCCTATCTCTGCAGTGTTCTACAATCTCTGCATTGTTCTACAATCTCTGGAATGTACTCCAATCTCTGCAGTGTTCTACAATCTCTGCATTATTCTACAATATCTGGAATGTACTCCAATCTCTGCATTGTTCTGCAATCTCTGCATTGTTCTACAATCTCTGCATTGTTCTACAGTCTCTGTGTTGTTGTATAATCTCTGCACTGTTCTACAATCTCTGGAATGTACTCCAATCTCTGCATTGTTTTACCGTCTCTGCATTGTTCTACCATCTCTGGAATGTACTCCAATCTCTGCATTGTTCTGCAATCTCTGCATTGTTCTACAATCTCTGCATTGTTCTACAGTCTTTGTATTGTTGTATAATCTCTGCACTGTTCTACAATCTCTGGAATGTCCTACAATCTCTGCATTGTTCCACCATCTCTGCATTGTTCTACAATCTCTGCATTGTTCTACAGTCTCTGCATTGTTTACAAACTCTCTACTGATCTCCAATCTCTGCACTGTTCTACAATCTCTTTCCTGTTCTACAATCTCTGCATAATTCTACAACCACTGCATTATCTACAATCTCTTTACTGTTCTACAATATCTGCAATGTTCAGCAGTGTTTGCACTGTTCTACAACGACTGCACTGTTCTACAACCTCTGCATTGTCTACAATCTCTGCATTGTCTGCAATTTCTTTACTATTCTACAATCTCTGCACTGTTCTACAATCACTGGAATGTACTCCAATCTCTGCAGTGTTCTACAATCTCTACATTGTTCTACAATCTCTGGAATTTACTCCAATCTCTGCAGTGTTCTACAATCGCTGCATTGTTCTACAATCTCTGGAATGTACTCCAATCTCTGCATTGTTGTGTAATCTCTGCATTGTTCTACAATCTCTGCAGTGTTCTACAGTTTCTGTATTGATGTATAATCTCTGCACTGTTCTACAATCTCTGGAATGTACTCCAATCTCTGCATTGTTCTACCATCTCTGCATTGTTCTACAATCTCTGGAATGTACTCCAATCTCTGCATTGTTCTGCAATCTCTGCATTGTTCCACAATCTTTGCATTGTTCTGCAGTCTCTGTATTGTTGTATAATCTCTGCACTGTTCTACATTCTCTGGAATGTCTTCCAATCTCTGCATTGTTCTACAATCTCTGCATTGTTCTACAATCTCTGCATTGTTCTACAATCTCTACAGTCTTCTGCAGCCTCTGCACTGTTCTACAATCTCTGTATTTTTCTACAGTCTCTGTGTTGTTGTATAATCTCTGCACTGTTCTACAATCTCTGAAATGTACTCCAATCTCTGCACTGTTCTACCATCTGTGCATAGTTCTACAATCTCTGCATTGTTCTACAGTCTCTGCATTGTTTACAATCTCTTTACTGATCTCCAATCTCTGCACTGTTCTACAATCTCTTTCCCGTTCCACAACCTCTGCATTATCTACAATCTCTTTACTGTTCTACAATATCTGCAATGTTCAACAGTGTTTGTACTGTTCTACAATCTCTGCACTGTTCTACAGCCTCTGCATTGTCGACAATCTCTGCATTGTCTACAATCTCTGTACTATTCTACAATCTCTGCACAGTTCTCCAGTCTCTGCACTGCTCTCCTGTCTCTGCGCTGCTTTCCATTCTCTGCACTGTTCTACAATCTCTGTATTGTCTACAATCTCTGCATTGTCTACAATCTCTGCATCGTCTATAATTTCTTTACTATTCTATAATCTCTGCACTGTTTTACAATCTCTGGAATGTACTCCAATCTCTGCATTGTTCTACAGTCTCTGCATTGTTTACAATCTCTTTTCTGATCTTCAATGTCTGCACGGTTCTACAATCTCTTTCCAGTCTACAATCTCTGCATAATTCTACAACCTCTGCAATATCTACTATCTCTTTACTGTTCTACAATATCTGCAATGTTCTTCAGTGTTTGCACTGTTCTACAATCTCTGCATTGTCTACAATCTCTGCATTGTCTACAATTTCTTCACTGTTCTACAATCGCTGCACTCTTCTGCAATCTCTAGTCTGTTCTGCAATCTCTGCATTCTTCTGCAGCCTCTGCACTGTTCTACAATCTCTGCATTGTTCTACAGTCTTTGCATTGTCAACAATCTCTTTACTGTTCTACAATCTCTGGAATGTACTCGAATCTCTGCAGTGTTCTACAATCTCTTCATTATTCTCCAATCTCTGGAATGTACTCCAATCTATGCATTGTTCTACCGTCTCTGCATTGACTACGATCTATGCATTGTCTACAATTTCTTTACTATTCTACAATCTCTGCACTGTTCTGCAATCTCTGGAATGTACTCCAATCTCTGCAGTGTTCTACAATCTCTGCACTGTTCTCCAATCTCTGGAATGTACTCCTATCTCTGCAGTGTTCTACAATCTCTGCATTCTTCTACAATCTCTGGAATGTACTCCAATCTCTGCAGTGTTCTACAATCTCTGCATTATTCTACAATCGCTGGAATGTACTCCAATCTCAGCATTGTTCTGCAATCTCTGCATTGTTCTACAATCTCTGCATTGTTCTACAGTCTCTGTTTTGTTGTATAATCCCTGCACTGTTCTACAATCTCTGGAATGTACTCCAATCTCTGCATTGTTTTACCGTCTCTGCATTGTTCTACCATCTCTGGAATGTACTCCAATCTCTGCATTGTTCTGCAATCTCTGCATTGTTCTACAATCTCTGCATTGTTCTGCAGTCTCTGTATTGTTGTATAATCTCTGCACTGTTCTACAATCTCTGGAATGTCCTCCAATCACTGCATTGTTCTACCATCTCTGCAATGTTCTACAATCTCTGCACTGTTCTACAGCCTCTGCATTGTCTACAATCTCTGCATTGTCTACAATTTCTTTACTATTCTACAATCTCTGCACTGTTCTGCAATCTCTGGAATGTACTCCAATTTCTGCATTGTTCCACCATCTCTGCATTGTTCTACAATCTCTGCATTGTTCTACAGTCTCTGCATTGTTTCCAAACTCTCTACTGATCTCCAATCTCTGCACTGTTCTACAATCTCTTTCCCGTTCTACAATCTCTGCATAATTCTACAACCTCTGCATTATCGACAATCTCTTTACTGTTCTACAATATCTGCAATGTTCAACAGTGTTTGCACTGTTCTACAACCTCTGCACTGTTCTACAACCTCTGCATTGTCTACAATCTCTGCATTGTCAACAATTTCTTTACTATTCTACAATCTCTGCACTGTTCTACAATCACTGGAATGTACTCCAATCTCTGCAGTGTTCTACAATCTCTGCATTGTTCTACAATCTCTGGAATGTACTCCAATCTCTGGAATGTAATCCAATCCCTGCATTGTTCTACGATCTCTGCAGTGGTCTACAATCTCTGTATTGTTGTCTAATTTCTGCACTGTTGTACGATCTCTGAAATGTACTCCAATCTCTGCATTGTTCTACCATCTCTGCATTGTTCTACAATCTCTGCATTGTTCTACAGTCTCTGCATTGTTTACAATCTCTTTACTGATCTCCAATCTCTGCACTGTTCTACAATCTCTTACCCGTTCTACAATCTCTGCATAATTCTACAACCTCTGCATTATCTACAATCTCTTTACTGTTCTACAATATCTGTAATGTTCAACAGTGTTTGTACTGTTCTACAATCTCTGCACTGTTCTACAGCCTCTGCATTGTCGACAATCTCTGCATTGTCTACAATCTCTATACTATTCTACAATCTCTGCAGAGTTCTCCAGTCTCTGCACTGCTCTCCAGTCTCTGCGCTGCTCTCCAGTCTCTGCACTGTTCTACAATCTCTGTATTGTTTTACAGTCTCTGCATTGTCTACCATCACTTTATTGTTCTACAATCTCTGCACTGTTCTACAACCTCTGCATTGTCTACAATCTCTGCATTGTCTACAATTTCTTTACTATTCTACAATCTCTGCACTGTTCTACAATCTCTGGAATGTAGTCCAATCTCTGCAGTGTTCTACCATCTCTGCACGGTTCTCCAATCTCTGGAATGTCCTCCAATCTCTGCATTGTTCTACAGTCTCTGCATTGTTTACAATCTCTTTTCTGATCTTCAATGTCTGCACGGTTCTACAATCTCTTTCCAGTCTACAATCTCTGCATAATTCTACAACCTCTGCAATATCTACAATCTCTTTACTGTTCTACAATATCTGCAATGTTCTACAGTGTTTGCACTGTTCTACAATCTCTGCATTGTTCTGCAACCTCTGCATTGTCTACAATCTCTGCATTGTCTACAATTTCTTTACTATTCTACAATCTCTGCACTGTTCTGCAATCTCTGGAATGTACTCCAATCTCTGCATTGTTTTACCGTCTCTGCATTGTTCTACCATCTCTGGAATGTACTCCAATCTCTGCATTGTTCTGCAATCTCTGCATTGTTCTACAATCTCTGCATTGTTCTACAGTCTTTGTATTGTTGTATAATCTCTGCACTGTTCTACAATCTCTGGAATGTCCTACAATCTCTGCATTGTTCCAGCATCTCTGCATTGTTCTACAATCTCTGCATTGTTCTACAGTCTCTGCATTGTTTACAAACTCTCTACTGATCTCCAATCTCTGCACTGTTCTACAATCTCTTTCCTGTTCTACAATCTCTGCATAATTCTACAACCACTGCATTATCTACAATCTCTTTACTGTTCTACAATATCTGCAATGTTCAGCAGTGTTTGCACTGTTCTACAACGACTGCACTGTTCTACAACCTCTGCATTGTCTACAATCTCTGCATTGTCTGCAATTTCTTTACTATTCTACAATCTCTGCACTGTTCTACAATCACTGGAATGTACTCCAATCTCTGCAGTGTTCTACAATCTCTACATTGTTCTACAATCTCTGGAATTTACTCCAATCTCTGCAGTGTTCTACAATCGCTGCATTGTTCTACAATCTCTGGAATGTACTCCAATCTCTGCATTGTTGTGTAATCTCTGCATTGTTCTACAATCTCTGCAGTGTTCTACAGTTTCTGTATTGATGTATAATCTCTGCACTGTTCTACAATCTCTGGAATGTACTCCAATCTCTGCATTGTTCTACCATCTCTGCATTGTTCTACAATCTCTGGAATGTACTCCAATCTCTGCATTGTTCTGCAATCTCTGCATTGTTCCACAATCTTTGCATTGTTCTGCAGTCTCTGTATTGTTGTATAATCTCTGCACTGTTCTACATTCTCTGGAATGTCTTCCAATCTCTGCATTGTTCTACAATCTCTGCATTGTTCTACAATCTCTGCATTGTTCTACAATCTCTGCAGTCTTCTGCAGCCTCTGCACTGTTCTACAATCTCTGCATTTTTCTACAGTCTCTGTGTTGTTGTATAATCTCTGCACTGTTCTCCAATCTCTGAAATGTACTCCAATCTCTGCATTGTTCTACCATCTGTGCATAGTTCTACAATCTCTGCATTGTTCTACAGTCTCTGCATTGTTTACAATCTCTTTACTGATCTCCAATCTCTGCACTGTTCTACAATCTCTTTCCCGTTCTACAATCTCTGCATAATTCTACAACCTCTGCATTATCTACAATCTCTTTACTGTTCTACAATATCTGCAATGTTCAACAGTGTTTGTACTGTTCTACAATCTCTGCACTGTTCTACAGCCTCTGCATTGTCGACAATCTCTGCATTGTCTACAATCTCTGTACTATTCTACAATCTCTGCACAGTTCTCCATCTCTGCATGTACTCAATCTCTGCTAGCCTGTTTCTACAATCTCTGCACTTGTTCTACAATCTCTGATTGTACTCCAATCTCTGCATTGTCTACAATCTCTGCATTCCGTCTTGCTTTTCTATTACTTCTGCATTGTTCTACAATCTCTGTATTGTTGTCTAATTTCTGCACTGTTCTACGATCTCTGAAATGTACTCCAATCTCTGCATTGTTCTACCATCTCTGCATTGTTCTACAATCTCTGCATTGTTCTACAGTCTCTGCATTGTTTACAATCTCTTTACTGATTTCCAATCTCTGCACTGTTCTACAATCTCTTTCCCGTTCTACAATCTCTGCATAATTCTACAACCTCTGCATTATCTGCAATCTCTTTACTGTTCTACAATATCTGCAATGTGCAACAGTGTTTGCACTGTTCTACAATCTCTGCACTGTTCTACAGCCTCTGCATTGTCGAAAATCTCTGCATTGTCTACAATCTCTTTAGTATTCTACAATCTCTGCACAGTTCTCCAGTCTCTGCACTGCTCTCCAGTCTCTGCGCTGCTCTCCAGCCTCTGCGCTGCTCTCCAGTCTCTGCACTGTTCTACAATCTCTGTATTGTTTTACAGTCTCTGCATTGTCTACCATCTCTTTGCTGTTCTGCAATCTCTGCACTGTTCTACAACGTCTGCATTGTCTACAATCTCTGCATTGTCTACAATTTCTTCACTATTCTACAATCTCTGCACTGTTCTACAATCTCTGGATTGTACTCCAATCTCTGCAGTGTTCTACAATCTCTGCACTCTTCTGCAGCCTCTGCACTGTTCTACAATCTCTGCATTTTTCTGCAGTCTCTGTGTTGTTGTATAATCTCTTCACTGTTCTACAATCTCTGAAATGTACTGCAATCTCTGCATTGTTCCACCATCTCTGCATTGTTCTACAATCTCTGCATTGTTCTACCATCTCTGCATTGTTCTACAATCCCTGCATTGTTCTACAATCTCTGCACTCTTCTGCAGCCTCTGCACTGTTCTACAATCTCTGCATTTTTCTACAGTCTCTGTGTTGTTGTATAATCTCTGCACTGTTCTACAATCTCTGAAATGTACTCCAATCTCTGCATTGTTCCACCATCTCTGCATTGTTCTACAATCTCTGGAATGTACTCCAATCTCTGCATTGTTCTGGAATCGCTGCATTGTTCTACAATCTCTGCATTGTTCTACAGTCTCTGCATTGTTTACAAACTCTCTACTGATCTCCAATCTCTGCACTGTTCTACAATCTCTTTCCCGTTCTACAATCTCTGCATAATTCTACAACCAATGCATTATCTACAATCTATTTACTGTTCTACAATATCTGCAATGTTCAACAGTGTTTGCACTGTTCTACAATCTCTGTATTGTTTTACAGTCTCTGCATTGTCTACCATCTCTTTACTGTTCTACAATCTCCACACTGTTCTACAACCTCTGCATTGTCTGCAATCTCTGCATTGTCTACAATTTCTTTACTATTCTACAATCTCTGCGCTGTTCTACAATCTCTGGAATTTACTCCAATCTCTGCAGTGTTCTGCAATCTCTGCATTGTTCTACAATCTCTGGAATGTACTCCAATCTCTGCATTGTTCTGCAATCTCTGCATTGTCCTACAATCATTGCAGTGTTCTAGAGTTTCTGTATTGATGTATAATCTCTGCACTGTTCTACAATCTCTGGAATGTACTCCAATCTCTGCATTGTTCTACCATCTCTGGATTGTTCTACAATCTCTGGAATGTACTCCAATCTCTGCATTGTTCTGGAATCGCTGCAATGTTCTACAATCTCTGCATTCTTCTAAAGTCTCTGTATTGTTGTATAATCTCTGCACTGTTCTATAATCTCTGGAATGTCCTAAAATCTCTGCATTGTTCCACCATCTGTGCATTGTTCTACAATCTCTGCATTGTTCTACAGTCTCTGCATTGTTTACAAATTCTCTACTGATCTCCAATCTCTGCACTGTTCTACAATCTCTTACCCGTTCTACAATCTCTGCATAATTCTACAACCACTGCATTATCTACAATCTCTTTACTGTTCTACAATATCTGCAATGTTCAACAGTGTTTGCACTGTTCTACAACCTCTGCACTTTTCTACAACCTCTGCATTGTCTACAATCTCTGCATTGTCTACAATTTCTTTATTATTCTACAATCTCTGCACTGTTCTACAATCACTGGAATGTACTCCAATCTCTGCAGTTTTCTACAATCTCTGCATTGTTCTACAATCTCTGGAATGTACTCCAATCTCTGCATTGTTCTGCAATCTCTGCATTGTTCCACAATCTTTGCATTGTTCTACAGTCTCTGTATTGTTGTATAATCTCTGCACTGTTCTACAATCTCTGGAATGTCCTCCAATCTCTGCATTGTTCTACAATCTCTGCATTGTTCTACAATCTCTGCATTGTTCTACAATCTCTGCACTCTTCTGCAGCCTCTGCACTGTTCTACAATCTCTGCATTTTTCTACAGTCTCTGTGTTGTTGTATAATCTCAGCACTGTTCTACAATCTCTGAAATCTACTCCAATCTATGCATTGTTCTACCATCTCTGCATTGTTCTACAATCTCTGCATTGTTCTACAGTCTCTGCATTGTTTACAATCTCTTTACTGATCTCAAATCTCTGCACTGTTCTACAATCTCTTTCCCGTTCTACCAGCTCTGCATAATTCTACAACCTCTGCATTATCTACAATCTCTTTACTGTTCTACAACATCTGCAATGTTCAACAGTGTTTGTACTGTTCTACAATCTCTGCACTGTTCTACAGCCTCTGCATTGTCGACAATCTCTGCATTGTCTACAATCTCTATACTATTCTACAATCTCTGCATAGTTCTCCAGTCTCTGCACTGCTCTCCTGTCTCTGCGCTGCCCTCCAGTCTCTGCACTGTTCTACAATCTCTGCATTGTTCTACAGTCTCTGTATTGTTGTATAATCTCTGCACTGTTCTACAATCTCTGGAATGTCCTCCAATCACTGCATTGTTCTACCATCTTTGCATTGTTCTACAATCTCTGCACTGTTCTACAGCCTCTGCATTGTCTACAATCTCTGCATTGTCTACAATTTCTTTACTATTCTACAATCTCTGCACTGTTCTACAATCTCTGGAATGTACTCCAATTTCTGCATAGTTCTTCAATCTCTGCATTCTTCTACAGTCTCTGCATTGTTTACAATCTCTCTACTGATCTCCAATCTCTGCATTGTTCCACCATCTCTGCATTGTTCTACAATCTCTGGAATGTGCTCCAATCTCTGCATTGTTCTGGAATCGCTGCATTGTTCTACAATCTCTGCATTGTTCTACAGTCTCTTTCCCGTTCTACAATCTCTGCATAATTCTACAACCACTGCATTATCTACAATCTCTTTACTGTTCTACAATATCTGCAATGTTCAACAGTGTTTGCACTGTTCTACAACTTCTGCACTTTTCTACAACCTCTGCATTGTCTACAATCTCTGCATTGTCTACAATTTCTTTACTATTCTACAATCTCTGCACATGTCTCCAGTCTCTGCACTGCTCTCCAGTCTCTGCGCTGCTCTCCAGTCTCTGCACTGTTCTACGACCTCTGGTTTGTTTTACAGTCTCTGCATTGTCTACCATCTCTTTACTGTTCTACAATCTCCGCACTGTTCTACAACCTCTGCATTGTCTACAATCTCTGCATTGTCTACAATTTCTTTACTATTCTACAATCTCTGCGCTGTTCTTCAATCTCTGGAATGTACTCCAATCTCTGCAGTGTTCTGCAATCTCTGCATTGTTCTACAATCTCTGGAATGTACTCCAATCTCTGCATTGTTCTGCAATCTCTGCATTGTCCTACAATCTCTGCAGTGTTCTAGAGTTTCTGTATTGATGTATAATCTCTGCACTGTTCTACAATCTCTGGAATGTACTCCAATCTCTGCATTGTTCTACCATCTCTGCATTGTTCTACAATCTCTGGAATGTACTCCAATCTCTGCATTGTTCTGGAATCGCTGCAATGTTCTACAATCTCTGCATTCTTCTACAGTCTCTGTATTGTTGTATAATCTCTGCACTGTTCTATAATCTCTGGAATGTCCTAAAATCTCTGCATTGTTCCACCATCTGTGCATTGTTCTACAATCTCTGCATTGTTCTACAGTCTCTGCATTGTTTACAAATTCTCTACTGATCTCCAATCTCTGCACTGTTCTACAATCTCTTACCCGTTCTACAATCTCTGCATAATTCTACAACCACTGCATTATCTACAATCTCTTTACTGTTCTACAATATCTGCAATGTTCAACAGTGTTTGCACTGTTCTACAACCTCTGCACTGTTCTACAACCTCTGCATTGTCTACAATCTCTGCATTGTCTACAATTTCTTTATTATTCTACAATCTCTGCACTGTTCTACAATCACTGGAATGTACTCCAATCTCTGCAGTTTTCTACAATCTCTGCATTGTTCTACAATCTCTGGAATGTACTCCAATCTCTGCATTGTTCTGCAATCTCTGCATTGTTCCACAATCTTTGCATTGTTCTGCAGTCTCTGTATTGTTGTATAATCTCTGCACTGTTCTACAATCTCTGGAATGTCCTCCAATCTCTGCATTGTTCTACAATCTCTGCATTGTTCTACAATCTCTGCATTGTTCTACAATCTCTGCACTCTTCTGCAGCCTCTGCACTGTTCTACAATCTCTGCATTTTTCTACAGTCTCTGTGTTGTTGTATAATCTCAGCACTGTTCTACAATCTCTGAAATCTACTCCAATCTATGCATTGTTCTACCATCTCTGCATTGTTCTACAATCTCTGCATTGTTCTACAGTCTCTGCATTGTTTACAATCTCTTTACTGATCTCAAATCTCTGCACTGTTCTACAATCTCTTTCCCGTTCTACCAGCTCTGCATAATTCTACAACCTCTGCATTATCTACAATCTCTTTACTGTTCTACAACATCTGCAATGTTCAACATTGTTTGTACTGTTCTACAATCTCTGCACTGTTCTACAGCCTCTGCATTGTCGACAATCTCTGCATTGTCTACAATCTCTATACTATTCTACAATCTCTGCATAGTTCTCCAGTCTCTGCACTGCTCTCCTGTCTCTGCGCTGCCCTCCAGTCTCTGCACTGTTCTACAATCTCTGCATTGTTCTACAGTCTCTGTATTGTTGTATAATCTCTGCACTGTTCTACAATCTCTGGAATGTCCTCCAATCACTGCATTGTTCTACCATCTCTGCATTGTTCTACAGTCTCTTTCCCGTTCTACAATCTCTGCATAATTCTACAACCACTGCATTATCTACAATCTCTTTACTGTTCTACAATATCTGCAATGTTCAACAGTGTTTGCACTGTTCTACAACCTCTGCACTGTTCTACAACCTCTGCATTGCCTACAATCTCTGCATTGTCTACAATTTCTTTATTATTCTACAATCTCTGCACTGTTCTACAATCACTGGAATGTACTCCAATCTCTGCAGTTTTCTACAATCTCTGCATTTTTCTACAATCTCTGGAATGTACTCCCATCTCTGCATTGTTCTGCAATCCCTGCATTGTTCCACAATCTTTGCATTGTTCTGCAGTCGCTGTATTGTTGTATAATCTCTGCACTGTTCTACAATCTCTGGAATGTCCTCCAATCTCTGCATTGTTCGACAATCTCTGCATTGTTCTACAATCTCTGCATTGTTCTACAATCTCTGCACTCTTCTGCAGCCTCTGCACTGTTCTACAATCTCTGCATTTTTCTACAGTCTCTGTGTTGTTGTATAATCTCTGCACTGTTCTACAATCTCTGAAATCTACTCCAATCTATGCATTGTTCTACCATCTCTGCATTGTTCTACAATCTCTGCATTGTTCTACAGTCACTGCATTGTTTACAATCTCTTTACTGATCTCAAATCTCTGCACTGTTCTACAATCTCTTTCCCGTTCTACCAGCTCTGCATAATTCTACAACCTCTGCATTATCTACAATCTCTTTACTGTTCTACAATATCTGCAATGTTCAACAGTGTTTGTACTGTTCTACAATCTCTGCACTGTTCTACAGCCTCTGCATTGTCGACAATCTCTGCATTGTCTACAATCTCTATACTATTCTACAATCTCAGCACAGTTCTCCAGTCTCTGCACTGCTCTCCTGTCTCTGCGCTGCTCTCCAGTCTCTGCACTGTTCTACAATCTCTGTATTGTTTTACAGTCTCTGCATTGTCTACCATCACTTTATTGATCTACAATCTCTGCACTGTTCTACAACCTCTGCATTGTCTACAATCTCTGCATTGTCTACAATTTCTTTACTATTCTACAATCTCTGCACTGTTCTACAATCTCTGGAATGTACTCCAATCTCTGCAGTGTTCTACAATCTCTGCACGGTTCTCCAATCTCTGGAATGTCCTCCAGTCTCTGCATTGTTCCACCATCTCTGCATTGTTCTACAATCTCTGCCTTGTTCAACAGTATCTGCATTGTTTACAATCTCTCTACTGATCTCCAATCTCTGCACTGTTCTAGAATCTCTTTCCCGTTCTACATCTCTGCATAATTTCACAACCTCTGCATTATCTACAATCTCTTTACTGTTCTACAATCTCTGGAATGTACTCGAATCTCTGCAGTATTCTACAATCTCTGCATTGTTCTACAATCTCTGCAGGGTTCTACAGTTTCTGTATTGATGTATAATCTCTGCACTGTTCTACAATCTCTGGAATGTACTCCAATCTCTGCATTGTTCTACCATCTCTGCATTGTTCTACAATCTCTGCATTGTTCCACAATCTTTGCATTGTTCTGCAGTCTCTGTATTGTTGTATAATCTCTGCACTGTTCTACATTCTCTGGAATGTCTTCCAATCTCTGCAGTGTTCTACAATCTCTGCATTGTTCTACAGTCTCTGCATTGTTCTACAATCTCTGTATTGTTGTATAATCTCTGCACTGTTCTACAATATTTGGAATGTACTCCAATCACTGCATTGTTCTACCATCTCTGCATTGTTCTACAATCTCTGCGTTGTTCTACAATCTCTGCACTCTTCTGCAGCCTCTGCACTGTTCTACAATCTCTGCATTTTTCTACAGTCTCTGTGTTGTTGTATAATCTCTGCACTGTTCTACAATCTCTGAAATGTACTCCAATCTCTGCATTGTTCTACCATATCTGCATTGTTCTACAATCTCTGCATTGTTCTACAGTCTCTGCATTGTTTACAATCTCTTTACTGATCTCCAATCTCTGCACTGTTCTACAATCTCTTTCCCGTTCTACAATCTCTGCATAATTCTACAACCTCTGCATTATCTGCAATCTCTTTACTATTCTACAATATCTGCAATGTTCAACAGTGTTGCACTGTTCTACAATCTCTGCACTGTTCTACAGCCTCTGCATTGTCGACAATCTCTGCATTGTCTACAATCTCTTTACTATTCTACAATCTCTGCACATGTCTCCAGTCTCTGCACTGCTCTCCAGTCTCTGCGCTGCTCTCCAGTCTCTGCACTGTTCTACAATCTCTGTATTGTTTTACAGTCTCTGCATTGTCTACCATCTCTTTACTGTTCTACAATCTCCACACTGTTCTACAACCTCTGCATTGTCTACAATCTCTGCATTGTCTACAATTTCTTTACTATTCTACAATCTCTGCGCTGTTCTACAATCTCTGGAATGTACTCCAATCTCTGCAGTGTTCTACAATCTCTGCACGGTTCTCCAATCTCTGGAATGTCCTCCAGTCTCTGCATTGTTCCACCATCTCTGCATTGTTCTACAATCTCTGCCTTGTTCAACAGTATCTGCATTGTTTACAATCTCTCTACTGATCTCCAATCTCTGCACTGTTCTAGAATCTCTTTCCCGTTCTACATCTCTGCATAATTTCACAACCTCTGCATTATCTACAATCTCTTTACTGTTCTACAATCTCTGGAATGTACTCGAATCTCTGCAGTATTCTACAATCTCTGCATTGTTCTACAATCTCTGCAGGGTTCTACAGTTTCTGTATTGATGTATAATCTCTGCACTGTTCTACAATCTCTGGAATGTACTCCAATCTCTGCATTGTTCTACCATCTCTGCATTGTTCTACAATCTCTGCATTGTTCCACAATCTTTGCATTGTTCTGCAGTCTCTGTATTGTTGTATAATCTCTGCACTGTTCTACATTCTCTGGAATGTCTTCCAATCTCTGCAGTGTTCTACAATATCTGCATTGTTCTACAGTCTCTGCATTGTTCTACAATCTCTGTATTGTTGTATAACCTCTGCACTGTTCTACAATATTTGGAATGTACTCCAATTACTGCATTGTTCTACCATCTCTGCATTGTTCTACAATCTCTGCGTTGTTCTACAATCTCTGCACTCTTCTGCAGCCTCTGCACTGTTCTACAATCTCTGCATTTTTCTACAGTCTCTGTGTTGTTGTATAATCTCTGCACTGTTCTACAATCTCTGAAATGTACTCCAATCTCTGCATTGTTCTACCATATCTGCATTGTTCTACAATCTCTGCATTGTTCTACAGTCTCTGCATTGTTTACAATCTCTTTACTGATCTCCAATCTCTGCACTGTTCTACAATCTCTTTCCCGTTCTACAATCTCTGCATAATTCTACAACCTCTGCATTATCTGCAATCTCTTTACTATTCTACAATATCTGCAATGTTCAACAGTGTTTGCACTGTTCTACAATCTCTGCACTGTTCTACAGCCTCTGCATTGTCGACAATCTCTGCATTGTCTACAATCTCTTTACTATTCTACAATCTCTGCACATGTCTCCAGTCTCTGCACTGCTCTCCAGTCTCTGCGCTGCTCTCCAGTCTCTGCACTGTTCTACAATCTCTGTATTGTTTTACAGTCTCTGCATTGTCTACCATCTCTTTACTGTTCTACAATCTCCACACTGTTCTACAACCTCTGCATTGTCTACAATCTCTGCATTGTCTACAATTTCTTTCCTATTCTACAATCTCAGCGCTGTTCTACAATCTCTGGAATGTACTCCAATCTCTGCAGTGTTCTGCAATCTCTGCATTGTTCTACAATCTCTGGAATGTACTCCAATCTCTGCATTGTTCTGCAATCTCTGCATTGTCCTACAATCTCTGCAGTGTTCTAGAGTTTCTGTATTGATGTATAATCTCTGCACTGTTCTACAATCTCTGGAATGTACTCCAATCTCTGCATTGTTCTACCATCTCTGGATTGTTCTACAATCTCTGGAATGTACTCCAATCTCTGCATTGTTCTGGAATCGCTGCAATGTTCTACAATCTCTGCATTCTTCTACAGTCTCTGTATTGTTGTATAATCTCTGCACTGTTCTATAATCTCTGGAATGTCCTAAAATCTCTGCATTGTTCCACCATCTGTGCATTGTTCTACAATCTCTGCATTGTTCTACAGTCTCTGCATTGTTTACAAATTCTCTACTGATCTCCAATCTCTGCACTGTTCTACAATCTCTTACCCGTTCTACAATCTCTGCATAATTCTACAACCACTGCATTATCTACAATCTCTTTACTGTTCTACAATATCTGCAATGTTCAACAGTGTTTGCACTGTTCTACAACCTCTGCACTGTTCTACAACCTCTGCATTGTCTACAATCTCTGCATTGTCTACAATTTCTTTATTATTCTACAATCTCTGCACTGTTCTACAATCACTGGAATGTACTCCAATCTCTGCAGTTTTCTACAATCTCTGCATTGTTCTACAATCTCTGGAATGTACTCCAATCTCTGCATTGTTCTGCAATCTCTGCATTGTTCCACAATCTTTGCATTGTTCTGCAGTCTCTGTATTGTTGTATAATCTCTGCACTGTTCTACAATCTCTGGAATGTCCTCCAATCTCTGCATTGTTCTACAATCTCTGCATTGTTCTACAATCTCTGCATTGTTCTACAATCTCTGCACTCTTCTGCAGCCTCTGCACTGTTCTACAATCTCTGCATTTTTCTACAGTCTCTGTGTTGTTGTATAATCTCAGCACTGTTCTACAATCTCTGAAATCTACTCCAATCTATGCATTGTTCTACCATCTCTGCATTGTTCTACAATCTCTGCATTGTTCTACAGTCTCTGCATTGTTTACAATCTCTTTACTGATCTCAAATCTCTGCACTGTTCTACAATCTCTTTCCCGTTCTACCAGCTCTGCATAATTCTACAACCTCTGCATTATCTACAATCTCTTTACTGTTCTACAACATCTGCAATGTTCAACATTGTTTGTACTGTTCTACAATCTCTGCACTGTTCTACAGCCTCTGCATTGTCGACAATCTCTGCATTGTCTACAATCTCTATACTATTCTACAATCTCTGCATAGTTCTCCAGTCTCTGCACTGCTCTCCTGTCTCTGCGCTGCCCTCCAGTCTCTGCACTGTTCTACAATCTCTGCATTGTTCTACAGTCTCTGTATTGTTGTATAATCTCTGCACTGTTCTACAATCTCTGGAATGTCCTCCAATCACTGCATTGTTCTACCATCTCTGCATTGTTCTACAATCTCTGCACTGTTCTACAGCCTCTGCATTGTCTACAATCTCTGCATTGTCTACAATTTCTTTACTATTCTACAATCTCTGCACTGTTCTACAATCTCTGGAATGTACTCCAATCTCTGCATTGTTCCACCATCTCTGCATTGTTCTTCAATCTCTGCATTGTTCTACAGTCTCTGCATTGTTTACAATCTCTCTACTGATCTCCAATCTCTGCACTGTTCTACAATCTCTTTCTCGTTCTACAATCTCTGCATAATTTTACAACCTCTGCATTATCGACAATCTCTTTACTGTTCTACAATATCTGCAATGTTCAACAGTGTTTGCGCTGTTGTACAATCTCTGCACTGTTCTACAACCTCTGCATTGTCCACAATATCTGCTTTGTCTACAATTTCTTTACTATTCTACAATCTCTGCGCTGTTCTACAATCTCTGGAATGTACTCCAATCTCTGCAGTGTTCTGCAATCTCTGCATTGTTCTACAATCCCTGCATTGTTCTACAATCTCTGCACTCTTCTGCAGCCTCTGCACTGTTCTACAATCTCTGCATTTTTCTGCAGTCTCTGTGTTGTTGTATAATCTCTTCACTGTTCTACAATCTCTGAAATGTACTGCAATCTCTGCATTGTTCCACCATCTCTGCATTGTTCTACAATCTCTGCATTGTTCTACCATCTCTGCATTGTTCTACAATCCCTGCATTGTTCTACAATCTCTGCACTCTTCTGCAGCCTCTGCACTTTTCTACAATCTCTGCATTTTTCTACAGTCTCTGTGTTGTTGTATAATCTCTGCACTGTTCTACAATCTCTGAAATGTACCCCAATCTCTGCATTGTTCCACCATCTCTGCATTGTTCTACAATCTCTGGAATGTGCTCCAATCTCTGCATTGTTCTGGAATCGCTGCATTGTTCTACAATCTCTGCATTGTTCTACAGTCTCTAACCCGTTCTACAATCTCTGCATAATTCTACAACCACTGCATTATCTACAATCTCTTTACTGTTCTACAATATCTGCAATGTTCAACAGTGTTTGCACTGTTCTACAACCTCTGCACTTTTCTACAACCTCTGCATTGTCTACAATCTCTGCATTGTCTACAATTTCTTTACTATTCTACAATCTCTGCACATGTCTCCAGTCTCTGCACTGCTCTCCAGTCTCTGCGCTGCTCTCCAGTCTCTGCACTGTTCTACAATCTCTGTTTTGTTTTACAGTCTCTGCATTGTCTACCATCTCTTTACTGTTCTACAATCTCCGCACTGTTCTACAACCTCTGCATTGTCTACAATCTCTGCATTGCCTACAATTTCTTTACTATTCTACAATCTCTGCGCTGTTCTACAATCTCTGGAATGTACTCCAATCTCTGCAGTGTTCTGCAATCTCTGCATTGTTCTACAATCTCTGGAATGTACTCCAATCTCTGCATTGTTCTGCAATCTCTGCATTGTCCTACAATCTCTGCAGTGTTCTAGAGTTTCTGTATTGATGTATAATCTCTGCACTGTTCTACAATCTCTGGAATGTACTCCAATCTCTGCATTGTTCTACCATCTCTGCATTGTTCTACAATCTCTGGAATGTACTCCAATCTCTGCATTGTTCTGGAATCGCTGCAATGTTCTACAATCTCTGCTTTGTTCTACAGTCTCTGTATTGTTGTATAATCTCTGCACTGTTCTACAATCTCTGGAATGTCCTACAATCTCTGCATTGTTCCACCATCTGTGCATTGTTCTACAATCTCTGCATTGTTCTACAGTCTCTGCATTGTTTACAAATTCTCTACTGATCTCCAATCTCTGCACTGTTCTACAATCTCTTTCCCGTTCTACAATCTCTGCATAATTCTACAACCACTGCATTATCTACAATCTCTTTACTGTTCTACAATATCTGCAATGTTCAACAGTGTTTGCACTGTTCTACAACCTCTGCACTGTTCTACAACCTCTGCATTGCCTACAATCTCTGCATTGTCTACAATTTCTTTATTATTCTACAATCTCTGCACTGTTCTACAATCACTGGAATGTACTCCAATCTCTGCAGTTTTCTACAATCTCTGCATTGTTCTACAATCTCTGGAATGTACTCCCATCTCTGCATTGTTCTGCAATCCCTGCATTGTTCCACAATCTTTGCATTGTTCTGCAGTCGCTGTATTGTTGTATAATCTCTGCACTGTTCTACAATCTCTGGAATGTCCTCCAATCTCTGCATTGTTCGACAATCTCTGCATTGTTCTACAATCTCTGCATTGTTCTACAATCTCTGCACTCTTCTGCAGCCTCTGCACTGTTCTACAATCTCTGCATTTTTCTACAGTCTCTGTGTTGTTGTATAATCTCTGCACTGTTCTACAATCTCTGAAATCTACTCCAATCTATGCATTGTTCTACCATCTCTGCATTGTTCTACAATCTCTGCATTGTTCTACAGTCACTGCATTGTTTACAATCTCTTTACTGATCTCAAATCTCTGCACTGTTCTACAATCTCTTTCCCGTTCTACCAGCTCTGCATAATTCTACAACCTCTGCATTATCTACAATCTCTTTACTGTTCTACAATATCTGCAATGTTCAACAGTGTTTGTACTGTTCTACAATCTCTGCACTGTTCTACAGCCTCTGCATTGTCGACAATCTCTGCATTGTCTACAATCTCTATACTATTCTACAATCTCAGCACAGTTCTCCAGTCTCTGCACTGCTCTCCTGTCTCTGCGCTGCTCTCCAGTCTCTGCACTGTTCTACAATCTCTGTATTGTTTTACAGTCTCTGCATTGTCTACCATCACTTTATTGATCTACAATCTCTGCACTGTTCTACAACCTCTGCATTGTCTACAATCTCTGCATTGTCTACAATTTCTTTACTATTCTACAATCTCTGCACTGTTCTACAATCTCTGGAATGTACTCCAATCTCTGCAGTGTTCTACAATCTCTGCACGGTTCTCCAATCTCTGGAATGTCCTCCAGTCTCTGCATTGTTCCACCATCTCTGCATTGTTCTACAATCTCTGCCTTGTTCAACAGTATCTGCATTGTTTACAATCTCTCTACTGATCTCCAATCTCTGCACTGTTCTAGAATCTCTTTCCCGTTCTACATCTCTGCATAATTTCACAACCTCTGCATTATCTACAATCTCTTTACTGTTCTACAATCTCTGGAATGTACTCGAATCTCTGCAGTATTCTACAATCTCTGCATTGTTCTACAATCTCTGCAGGGTTCTACAGTTTCTGTATTGATGTATAATCTCTGCACTGTTCTACAATCTCTGGAATGTACTCCAATCTCTGCATTGTTCTACCATCTCTGCATTGTTCTACAATCTCTGCATTGTTCCACAATCTTTGCATTGTTCTGCAGTCTCTGTATTGTTGTATAATCTCTGCACTGTTCTACAATCTTTGGAATGTACTCCAATCACTGCATTGTTCTACCATCTCTGCATTGTTCTACAATCTCTGCGTTGTTCTACAATCTCTGCACTCTTCTGCAGCCTCTGCACTGTTCTACAATCTCTGCATTTTTCTACAGTCTCTGTGTTGTTGTATAATCTCTGCACTGTTCTACAATCTCTGAAATGTACTCCAATCTCTGCATTGTTCTACCATATCTGCATTGTTCTACAATCTCTGCATTGTTCTACAGTCTCTGCATTGTTTACAATCTCTTTACTGATCTCCAATCTCTGCACTGTTCTACAATCTCTTTCCCGTTCTACAATCTCTGCATAATTCTACAACCTCTGCATTATCTGCAATCTCTTTACTATTCTACAATATCTGCAATGTTCAACAGTGTTTGCACTGTTCTACAATCTCTGCACTGTTCTACAGCCTCTGCATTGTCGACAATCTCTGCATTGTCTACAATCTCTTTACTATTCTACAATCTCTGCACATGTCTCCAGTCTCTGCACTGCTCTCCAGTCTCTGCGCTGCTCTCCAGTCTCTGCACTGTTCTACAATCTCTGTATTGTTTTACAGTCTCTGCATTGTCTACCATCTCTTTACTGTTCTACAATCTCCACACTGTTCTACAACCTCTGCATTGTCTACAATCTCTGCATTGTCTACAATTTCTTTACTATTCTACAATCTCTGCGCTGTTCTACAATCTCTGGAATGTACTCCAATCTCTGCAGTGTTCTACAATCTCTGCACGGTTCTCCAATCTCTGGAATGTCCTCCAGTCTCTGCATTGTTCCACCATCTCTGCATTGTTCTACAATCTCTGCCTTGTTCAACAGTATCTGCATTGTTTACAATCTCTCTACTGATCTCCAATCTCTGCACTGTTCTAGAATCTCTTTCCCGTTCTACATCTCTGCATAATTTCACAACCTCTGCATTATCTACAATCTCTTTACTGTTCTACAATCTCTGGAATGTACTCGAATCTCTGCAGTATTCTACAATCTCTGCATTGTTCTACAATCTCTGCAGGGTTCTACAGTTTCTGTATTGATGTATAATCTCTGCACTGTTCTACAATCTCTGGAATGTACTCCAATCTCTGCATTGTTCTACCATCTCTGCATTGTTCTACAATCTCTGCATTGTTCCACAATCTTTGCATTGTTCTGCAGTCTCTGTATTGTTGTATAATCTCTGCACTGTTCTACATTCTCTGGAATGTCTTCCAATCTCTGCAGTGTTCTACAATATCTGCATTGTTCTACAGTCTCTGCATTGTTCTACAATCTCTGTATTGTTGTATAACCTCTGCACTGTTCTACAATATTGGAATGTACTCCAATCACTGCATTGTTCTACCATCTCTGCATTGTTCTACAATCTCTGCGTTGTTCTACAATCTCTGCACTCTTCTGCAGCCTCTGCACTGTTCTACAATCTCTGCATTTTTCTACAGTCTCTGTGTTGTTGTATAATCTCTGCACTGTTCTACAATCTCTGAAATGTACTCCAATCTCTGCATTGTTCTACCATATCTGCATTGTTCTACAATCTCTGCATTGTTCTACAGTCTCTGCATTGTTTACAATCTCTTTACTGATCTCCAATCTCTGCACTGTTCTACAATCTCTTTCCCGTTCTACAATCTCTGCATAATTCTACAACCTCTGCATTATCTGCAATCTCTTTACTATTCTACAATATCTGCAATGTTCAACAGTGTTTGCACTGTTCTACAATCTCTGCACTGTTCTACAGCCTCTGCATTGTCGACAATCTCTGCATTGTCTACAATCTCTTTACTATTCTACAATCTCTGCACATGTCTCCAGTCTCTGCACTGCTCTCCAGTCTCTGCGCTGCTCTCCAGTCTCTGCACTGTTCTACAATCTCTGTATTGTTTTACAGTCTCTGCATTGTCTACCATCTCTTTACTGTTCTACAATCTCCACACTGTTCTACAACCTCTGCATTGTCTACAATCTCTGCATTGTCTACAATTTCTTTACTATTCTACAATCTCTGCGCTGTTCTACAATCTCTGGAATGTACTCCAATCTCTGCAGTGTTCTACAATCTCTGCACGGTTCTCCAATCTCTGGAATGTCCTCCAGTCTCTGCATTGTTCCACCATCTCTGCATTGTTCTACAATCTCTGCCTTGTTCAACAGTATCTGCATTGTTTACAATCTCTCTACTGATCTCCAATCTCTGCACTGTTCTAGAATCTCTTTCCCGTTCTACATCTCTGCATAATTTCACAACCTCTGCATTATCTACAATCTCTTTACTGTTCTACAATCTCTGGAATGTACTCGAATCTCTGCAGTATTCTACAATCTCTGCATTGTTCTACAATCTCTGCAGGGTTCTACAGTTTCTGTATTGATGTATAATCTCTGCACTGTTCTACAATCTCTGGAATGTACTCCAATCTCTGCATTGTTCTACCATCTCTGCATTGTTCTACAATCTCTGCATTGTTCCACAATCTTTGCATTGTTCTGCAGTCTCTGTATTGTTGTATAATCTCTGCACTGTTCTACATTCTCTGGAATGTCTTCCAATCTCTGCAGTGTTCTACAATATCTGCATTGTTCTACAGTCTCTGCATTGTTCTACAATCTCTGTATTGTTGTATAACCTCTGCACTGTTCTACAATATTTGGAATGTACTCCAATCACTGCATTGTTCTACCATCTCTGCATTGTTCTACAATCTCTGCGTTGTTCTACAATCTCTGCACTCTTCTGCAGCCTCTGCACTGTTCTACAATCTCTGCATTTTTCTACAGTCTCTGTGTTGTTGTATAATCTCTGCACTGTTCTACAATCTCTGAAATGTACTCCAATCTCTGCATTGTTCTACCATATCTGCATTGTTCTACAATCTCTGCATTGTTCTACAGTCTCTGCATTGTTTACAATCTCTTTACTGATCTCCAATCTCTGCACTGTTCTACAATCTCTTTCCCGTTCTACAATCTCTGCATAATTCTACAACCTCTGCATTATCTGCAATCTCTTTACTATTCTACAATATCTGCAATGTTCAACAGTGTTTGCACTGTTCTACAATCTCTGCACTGTTCTACAACCTCTGCATTGTCGACAATCTCTGCATTGTCTACAATCTCTTTACTATTCTACAATCTCTGCACATGTCTCCAGTCTCTGCACTGCTCTCCAGTCTCTGCGCTGCTCTCCAGTCTCTGCACTGTTCTACAATCTCTGTATTGTTTTACAGTCTCTGCATTGTCTACCATCTCTTTACTGTTCTACAATCTCCACACTGTTCTACAACCTCTGCATTGTCTACAATCTCTGCATTGTCTACAATTTCTTTACTATTCTACAATCTCAGCGCTGTTCTACAATCTCTGGAATGTACTCCAATCTCTGCAGTGTTCTGCAATCTCTGCCTTGTTCTACAATCTCTGGAATGTACTCCAATCTCTGCATTGTTCTGCAATCTCTGCATTGTCCTACAATCTCTGCAGTGTTCTAGAGTTTCTGTATTGATGTATAATCTCTGCACTGTTCTACAATCTCTGGAATGTACTCCAATCTCTGCATTGTTCTACCATCTCTGGATTGTTCTACAATCTCTGGAATGTACTCCAATCTCTGCATTGTTCTGGAATCGCTGCAATGTTCTACAATCTCTGCATTCTTCTACAGTCTCTGTATTGTTGTATAATCTCTGCACTGTTCTATAATCTCTGGAATGTCCTAAAATCTCTGCATTGTTCCACCATCTGTGCATTGTTCTACAATCTCTGCATTGTTCTACAGTCTCTGCATTGTTTACAAATTCTCTACTGATCTCCAATCTCTGCACTGTTCTACAATCTCTTACCCGTTCTACAATCTCTGCATAATTCTACAACCACTGCATTATCTACAATCTCTTTACTGTTCTACAATATCTGCAATGTTCAACAGTGTTTGCACTGTTCTACAACCTCTGCACTGTTCTACAACCTCTGCATTGTCTACAATCTCTGCATTGTCTACAATTTCTTTATTATTCTACAATCTCTGCACTGTTCTACAATCACTGGAATGTACTCCAATCTCTGCAGTTTTCTACAATCTCTGCATTGTTCTACAATCTCTGGAATGTACTCCAATCTCTGCATTGTTCTGCAATCTCTGCATTGTTCCACAATCTTTGCATTGTTCTGCAGTCTCTGTATTGTTGTATAATCTCTGCACTGTTCTACAATCTCTGGAATGTCCTCCAATCTCTGCATTGTTCTACAATCTCTGCATTGTTCTACAATCTCTGCATTGTTCTACAATCTCTGCACTCTTCTGCAGCCTCTGCACTGTTCTACAATCTCTGCATTTTTCTACAGTCTCTGTGTTGTTGTATAATCTCAGCACTGTTCTACAATCTCTGAAATCTACTCCAATCTATGCATTGTTCTACCATCTCTGCATTGTTCTACAATCTCTGCATTGTTCTACAGTCTCTGCATTGTTTACAATCTCTTTACTGATCTCAAATCTCTGCACTGTTCTACAATCTCTTTCCCGTTCTACCAGCTCTGCATAATTCTACAACCTCTGCATTATCTACAATCTCTTTACTGTTCTACAACATCTGCAATGTTCAACATTGTTTGTACTGTTCTACAATCTCTGCACTGTTCTACAGCCTCTGCATTGTCGACAATCTCTGCATTGTCTACAATCTCTATACTATTCTACAATCTCTGCATAGTTCTCCAGTCTCTGCACTGCTCTCCTGTCTCTGCGCTGCCCTCCAGTCTCTGCACTGTTCTACAATCTCTGCATTGTTCTACAGTCTCTGTATTGTTGTATAATCTCTGCACTGTTCTACAATCTCTGGAATGTCCTCCAATCACTGCATTGTTCTACCATCTCTGCATTGTTCTACAATCTCTGCACTGTTCTACAGCCTCTGCATTGTCTACAATCTCTGCATTGTCTACAATTTCTTTACTATTCTACAATCTCTGCACTGTTCTACAATCTCTGGAATGTACTCCAATCTCTGCATTGTTCCACCATCTCTGCATTGTTCTTCAATCTCTGCATTGTTCTACAGTCTCTGCATTGTTTACAATCTCTCTACTGATCTCCAATCTCTGCACTGTTCTACAATCTCTTTCTCGTTCTACAATCTCTGCATAATTTTACAACCTCTGCATTATCGACAATCTCTTTACTGTTCTACAATATCTGCAATGTTCAACAGTGTTTGCACTGTTGTACAATCTCTGCACTGTTCTACAACCTCTGCATTGTCCACAATATCTGCTTTGTCTACAATTTCTTTACTATTCTACAATCTCTGCGCTGTTCTACAATCTCTGGAATGTACTCCAATCTCTGCAGTGTTCTGCAATCTCTGCATTGTTCTACAATCCCTGCATTGTTCTACAATCTCTGCACTCTTCTGCAGCCTCTGCACTGTTCTACAATCTCTGCATTTTTCTGCAGTCTCTGTGTTGTTGTATAATCTCTTCACTGTTCTACAATCTCTGAAATGTACTGCAATCTCTGCATTGTTCCACCATCTCTGCATTGTTCTACAATCTCTGCATTGTTCTACCATCTCTGCATTGTTCTACAATCCCTGCATTGTTCTACAATCTCTGCACTCTTCTGCAGCCTCTGCACTTTTCTACAATCTCTGCATTTTTCTACAGTCTCTGTGTTGTTGTATAATCTCTGCACTGTTCTACAATCTCTGAAATGTACCCCAATCTCTGCATTGTTCCACCATCTCTGCATTGTTCTACAATCTCTGGAATGTGCTCCAATCTCTGCATTGTTCTGGAATCGCTGCATTGTTCTACAATCTCTGCATTGTTCTACAGTCTCTAACCCGTTCTACAATCTCTGCATAATTCTACAACCACTGCATTATCTACAATCTCTTTACTGTTCTACAATATCTGCAATGTTCAACAGTGTTTGCACTGTTCTACAACCTCTGCACTTTTCTACAACCTCTGCATTGTCTACAATCTCTGCATTGTCTACAATTTCTTTACTATTCTACAATCTCTGCACATGTCTCCAGTCTCTGCACTGCTCTCCAGTCTCTGCGCTGCTCTCCAGTCTCTGCACTGTTCTACAATCTCTGTTTTGTTTTACAGTCTCTGCATTGTCTACCATCTCTTTACTGTTCTACAATCTCCGCACTGTTCTACAACCTCTGCATTGTCTACAATCTCTGCATTGCCTACAATTTCTTTACTATTCTACAATCTCTGCGCTGTTCTACAATCTCTGGAATGTACTCCAATCTCTGCAGTGTTCTGCAATCTCTGCATTGTTCTACAATCTCTGGAATGTACTCCAATCTCTGCATTGTTCTGCAATCTCTGCATTGTCCTACAATCTCTGCAGTGTTCTAGAGTTTCTGTATTGATGTATAATCTCTGCACTGTTCTACAATCTCTGGAATGTACTCCAATCTCTGCATTGTTCTACCATCTCTGCATTGTTCTACAATCTCTGGAATGTACTCCAATCTCTGCATTGTTCTGGAATCGCTGCAATGTTCTACAATCTCTGCTTTGTTCTACAGTCTCTGTATTGTTGTATAATCTCTGCACTGTTCTACAATCTCTGGAATGTCCTACAATCTCTGCATTGTTCCACCATCTGTGCATTGTTCTACAATCTCTGCATTGTTCTACAGTCTCTGCATTGTTTACAAATTCTCTACTGATCTCCAATCTCTGCACTGTTCTACAATCTCTTTCCCGTTCTACAATCTCTGCATAATTCTACAACCACTGCATTATCTACAATCTCTTTACTGTTCTACAATATCTGCAATGTTCAACAGTGTTTGCACTGTTCTACAACCTCTGCACTGTTCTACAACCTCTGCATTGCCTACAATCTCTGCATTGTCTACAATTTCTTTATTATTCTACAATCTCTGCACTGTTCTACAATCACTGGAATGTACTCCAATCTCTGCAGTTTTCTACAATCTCTGCATTGTTCTACAATCTCTGGAATGTACTCCCATCTCTGCATTGTTCTGCAATCCCTGCATTGTTCCACAATCTTTGCATTGTTCTGCAGTCGCTGTATTGTTGTATAATCTCTGCACTGTTCTACAATCTCTGGAATGTCCTCCAATCTCTGCATTGTTCGACAATCTCTGCATTGTTCTACAATCTCTGCATTGTTCTACAATCTCTGCACTCTTCTGCAGCCTCTGCACTGTTCTACAATCTCTGCATTTTTCTACAGTCTCTGTGTTGTTGTATAATCTCTGCACTGTTCTACAATCTCTGAAATCTACTCCAATCTATGCATTGTTCTACCATCTCTGCATTGTTCTACAATCTCTGCATTGTTCTACAGTCACTGCATTGTTTACAATCTCTTTACTGATCTCAAATCTCTGCACTGTTCTACAATCTCTTTCCCGTTCTACCAGCTCTGCATAATTCTACAACCTCTGCATTATCTACAATCTCTTTACTGTTCTACAATATCTGCAATGTTCAACAGTGTTTGTACTGTTCTACAATCTCTGCACTGTTCTACAGCCTCTGCATTGTCGACAATCTCTGCATTGTCTACAATCTCTATACTATTCTACAATCTCAGCACAGTTCTCCAGTCTCTGCACTGCTCTCCTGTCTCTGCGCTGCTCTCCAGTCTCTGCACTGTTCTACAATCTCTGTATTGTTTTACAGTCTCTGCATTGTCTACCATCACTTTATTGATCTACAATCTCTGCACTGTTCTACAACCTCTGCATTGTCTACAATCTCTGCATTGTCTACAATTTCTTTACTATTCTACAATCTCTGCACTGTTCTACAATCTCTGGAATGTACTCCAATCTCTGCAGTGTTCTACAATCTCTGCACGGTTCTCCAATCTCTGGAATGTCCTCCAGTCTCTGCATTGTTCCACCATCTCTGCATTGTTCTACAATCTCTGCCTTGTTCAACAGTATCTGCATTGTTTACAATCTCTCTACTGATCTCCAATCTCTGCACTGTTCTAGAATCTCTTTCCCGTTCTACATCTCTGCATAATTTCACAACCTCTGCATTATCTACAATCTCTTTACTGTTCTACAATCTCTGGAATGTACTCGAATCTCTGCAGTATTCTACAATCTCTGCATTGTTCTACAATCTCTGCAGGGTTCTACAGTTTCTGTATTGATGTATAATCTCTGCACTGTTCTACAATCTCTGGAATGTACTCCAATCTCTGCATTGTTCTACCATCTCTGCATTGTTCTACAATCTCTGCATTGTTCCACAATCTTTGCATTGTTCTGCAGTCTCTGTATTGTTGTATAATCTCTGCACTGTTCTACATTCTCTGGAATGTCTTCCAATCTCTGCAGTGTTCTACAATCTCTGCATTGTTCTACAGTCTCTGCATTGTTCTACAATCTCTGTATTGTTGTATAATCTCTGCACTGTTCTACAATCTTTGGAATGTACTCCAATCACTGCATTGTTCTACCATCTCTGCATTGTTCTACAATCTCTGCGTTGTTCTACAATCTCTGCACTCTTCTGCAGCCTCTGCACTGTTCTACAATCTCTGCATTTTTCTACAGTCTCTGTGTTGTTGTATAATCTCTGCACTGTTCTACAATCTCTGAAATGTACTCCAATCTCTGCATTGTTCTACCATATCTGCATTGTTCTACAATCTCTGCATTGTTCTACAGTCTCTGCATTGTTTACAATCTCTTTACTGATCTCCAATCTCTGCACTGTTCTACAATCTCTTTCCCGTTCTACAATCTCTGCATAATTCTACAACCTCTGCATTATCTGCAACCTCTTTATTATTCTACAATATCTGCAATGTTCAACAGTGTTTGCACTGTTCTACAATCTCTGCACTGTTCTACAGCCTCTGCATTGTCGACAATCTCTGCATTGTCTACAATCTCTTTACTATTCTACAATCTCTGCACATGTCTCCAGTCTCTGCACTGCTCTCCAGTCTCTGCGCTGCTCTCCAGTCTCTGCACTGTTCTACAATCTCTGTATTGTTTTACAGTCTCTGCATTGTCTACCATCTCTTTACTGTTCTACAATCTCCACACTGTTCTACAACCTCTGCATTGTCTACAATCTCTGCATTGTCTACAATTTCTTTACTATTCTACAATCTCTGCGCTGTTCTACAATCTCTGGAATGTACTCCAATCTCTGCAGTGTTCTACAATCTCTGCACGGTTCTCCAATCTCTGGAATGTCCTCCAGTCTCTGCATTGTTCCACCATCTCTGCATTGTTCTACAATCTCTGCCTTGTTCAACAGTATCTGCATTGTTTACAATCTCTCTACTGATCTCCAATCTCTGCACTGTTCTAGAATCTCTTTCCCGTTCTACATCTCTGCATAATTTCACAACCTCTGCATTATCTACAATCTCTTTACTGTTCTACAATCTCTGGAATGTACTCGAATCTCTGCAGTATTCTACAATCTCTGCATTGTTCTACAATCTCTGCAGGGTTCTACAGTTTCTGTATTGATGTATAATCTCTGCACTGTTCTACAATCTCTGGAATGTACTCCAATCTCTGCATTGTTCTACCATCTCTGCATTGTTCTACAATCTCTGCATTGTTCCACAATCTTTGCATTGTTCTGCAGTCTCTGTATTGTTGTATAATCTCTGCACTGTTCTACATTCTCTGGAATGTCTTCCAATCTCTGCAGTGTTCTACAATATCTGCATTGTTCTACAGTCTCTGCATTGTTCTACAATCTCTGTATTGTTGTATAACCTCTGCACTGTTCTACAATATTTGGAATGTACTCCAATCACTGCATTGTTCTACCATCTCTGCATTGTTCTACAATCTCTGCGTTGTTCTACAATCTCTGCACTCTTCTGCAGCCTCTGCACTGTTCTACAATCTCTGCATTTTTCTACAGTCTCTGTGTTGTTGTATAATCTCTGCACTGTTCTACAATCTCTGAAATGTACTCCAATCTCTGCATTGTTCTACCATATCTGCATTGTTCTACAATCTCTGCATTGTTCTACAGTCTCTGCATTGTTTACAATCTCTTTACTGATCTCCAATCTCTGCACTGTTCTACAATCTCTTTCCCGTTCTACAATCTCTGCATAATTCTACAACCTCTGCATTATCTGCAATCTCTTTACTATTCTACAATATCTGCAATGTTCAACAGTGTTTGCACTGTTCTACAATCTCTGCACTGTTCTACAGCCTCTGCATTGTCGACAATCTCTGCATTGTCTACAATCTCTTTACTATTCTACAATCTCTGCACATGTCTCCAGTCTCTGCACTGCTCTCCAGTCTCTGCGCTGCTCTCCAGTCTCTGCACTGTTCTACAATCTCTGTATTGTTTTACAGTCTCTGCATTGTCTACCATCTCTTTACTGTTCTACAATCTCCACACTGTTCTACAACCTCTGCATTGTCTACAATCTCTGCATTGTCTACAATTTCTTTACTATTCTACAATCTCAGCGCTGTTCTTCAATCTCTGGAATGTACTCCAATCTCTGCAGTGTTCTGCAATCTCTGCATTGTTCTACAATCTCTGGAATGTACTCCAATCTCTGCATTGTTCTGCAATCTCTGCATTGTCCTACAATCTCTGCAGCGTTCTAGAGTTTCTGTATTGATGTATAATCTCTGCACTGTTCTACAATCTCTGGAATGTACTCCAATCTCTGCATTGTTCTACCATCTCTGGATTGTTCTACAATCTCTGGAATGTACTCCAATCTCTGCATTGTTCTGGAATCGCTGCAATGTTCTACAATCTCTGCATTCTTCTACAGTCTCTGTATTGTTGTATAATCTCTGCACTGTTCTATAATCTCTGGAATGTCCTAAAATCTCTGCATTGTTCCACCATCTGTGCATTGTTCTACAATCTCTGCATTGTTCTACAGTCTCTGCATTGTTTACAAATTCTCTACTGATCTCCAATCTCTGCACTGTTCTACAATCTCTTACCCGTTCTACAATCTCTGCATAATTCTACAACCACTGCATTATCTACAATCTCTTTACTGTTCTACAATATCTGCAATGTTCAACAGTGTTTGCACTGTTCTACAACCTCTGCACTGTTCTACAACCTCTGCATTGTCTACAATCTCTGCATTGTCTACAATTTCTTTATTATTCTACAATCTCTGCACTGTTCTACAATCACTGGAATGTACTCCAATCTCTGCAGTTTTCTACAATCTCTGCATTGTTCTACAATCTCTGGAATGTACTCCAATCTCTGCATTGTTCTGCAATCTCTGCATTGTTCCACAATCTTTGCATTGTTCTGCAGTCTCTGTATTGTTGTATAATCTCTGCACTGTTCTACAATCTCTGGAATGTCCTCCAATCTCTGCATTGTTCTACAATCTCTGCATTGTTCTACAATCTCTGCATTGTTCTACAATCTCTGCACTCTTCTGCAGCCTCTGCACTGTTCTACAATCTCTGCATTTTTCTACAGTCTCTGTGTTGTTGTATAATCTCAGCACTGTTCTACAATCTCTGAAATCTACTCCAATCTATGCATTGTTCTACCATCTCTGCATTGTTCTACAATCTCTGCATTGTTCTACAGTCTCTGCATTGTTTACAATCTCTTTACTGATCTCAAATCTCTGCACTGTTCTACAATCTCTTTCCCGTTCTACCAGCTCTGCATAATTCTACAACCTCTGCATTATCTACAATCTCTTTACTGTTCTACAACATCTGCAATGTTCAACATTGTTTGTACTGTTCTACAATCTCTGCACTGTTCTACAGCCTCTGCATTGTCGACAATCTCTGCATTGTCTACAATCTCTATACTATTCTACAATCTCTGCATAGTTCTCCAGTCTCTGCACTGCTCTCCTGTCTCTGCGCTGCCCTCCAGTCTCTGCACTGTTCTACAATCTCTGCATTGTTCTACAGTCTCTGTATTGTTGTATAATCTCTGCACTGTTCTACAATCTCTGGAATGTCCTCCAATCACTGCATTGTTCTACCATCTCTGCATTGTTCTACAATCTCTGCACTGTTCTACAGCCTCTGCATTGTCTACAATCTCTGCATTGTCTACAATTTCTTTACTATTCTACAATCTCTGCACTGTTCTACAATCTCTGGAATGTACTCCAATCTCTGCATTGTTCCACCATCTCTGCATTGTTCTTCAATCTCTGCATTGTTCTACAGTCTCTGCATTGTTTACAATCTCTCTACTGATCTCCAATCTCTGCACTGTTCTACAATCTCTTTCTCGTTCTACAATCTCTGCATAATTTTACAACCTCTGCATTATCGACAATCTCTTTACTGTTCTACAATATCTGCAATGTTCAACAGTGTTTGCACTGTTGTACAATCTCTGCACTGTTCTACAACCTCTGCATTGTCCACAATATCTGCTTTGTCTACAATTTCTTTACTATTCTACAATCTCTGCGCTGTTCTACAATCTCTGGAATGTACTCCAATCTCTGCAGTGTTCTGCAATCTCTGCATTGTTCTACAATCCCTGCATTGTTCTACAATCTCTGCACTCTTCTGCAGCCTCTGCACTGTTCTACAATCTCTGCATTTTTCTGCAGTCTCTGTGTTGTTGTATAATCTCTTCACTGTTCTACAATCTCTGAAATGTACTGCAATCTCTGCATTGTTCCACCATCTCTGCATTGTTCTACAATCTCTGCATTGTTCTACCATCTCTGCATTGTTCTACAATCCCTGCATTGTTCTACAATCTCTGCACTCTTCTGCAGCCTCTGCACTTTTCTACAATCTCTGCATTTTTCTACAGTCTCTGTGTTGTTGTATAATCTCTGCACTGTTCTACAATCTCTGAAATGTACTCCAATCTCTGCATTGTTCCACCATCTCTGCATTGTTCTACAATCTCTGGAATGTGCTCCAATCTCTGCATTGTTCGGGAATCGCTGCATTGTTCTACAATCTCTGCATTGTTCTACAGTCTCTAACCCGTTCTACAATCTCTGCATAATTCTACAACCACTGCATTATCTACAATCTCTTTACTGTTCTACAATATCTGCAATGTTCAACAGTGTTTGCACTGTTCTACAACCTCTGCACTTTTCTACAACCTCTGCATTGTCTACAATCTCTGCATTGTCTACAATTTCTTTACTATTCTACAATCTCTGCACATGTCTCCAGTCTCTGCACTGCTCTCCAGTCTCTGCGCTGCTCTCCAGTCTCTGCACTGTTCTACAATCTCTGTTTTGTTTTACAGTCTCTGCATTGTCTACCATCTCTTTACTGTTCTACAATCTCCGCACTGTTCTACAACCTCTGCATTGTCTACAATCTCTGCATTGCCTACAATTTCTTTACTATTCTACAATCTCTGCGCTGTTCTACAATCTCTGGAATGTACTCCAATCTCTGCAGTGTTCTGCAATCTCTGCATTGTTCTACAATCTCTGGAATGTACTCCAATCTCTGCATTGTTCTGCAATCTCTGCATTGTCCTACAATCTCTGCAGTGTTCTAGAGTTTCTGTATTGATGTATAATCTCTGCACTGTTCTACAATCTCTGGAATGTCCTACAATCTCTGCATTGTTCCACCATCTGTGCATTGTTCTACAATCTCTGCATTGTTCTACAGTCTCTGCATTGTTTACAAATTCTCTACTGATCTCCAATCTCTGCACTGTTCTACAATCTCTTTCCCGTTCTACAATCTCTGCATAATTCTACAACCACTGCATTATCTACAATCTCTTTACTGTTCTACAATATCTGCAATGTTCAACAGTGTTTGCACTGTTCTACAACCTCTGCACTGTTCTACAACCTCTGCATTGCCTACAATCTCTGCATTGTCTACAATTTCTTTATTATTCTACAATCTCTGCACTGTTCTACAATCACTGGAATGTACTCCAATCTCTGCAGTTTTCTACAATCTCTGCATTGTTCTACAATCTCTGGAATGTACTCCCATCTCTGCATTGTTCTGCAATCCCTGCATTGTTCCACAATCTTTGCATTGTTCTGCAGTCTCTGTATTGTTGTATAATCTCTGCACTGTTCTACAATCTCTGGAATGTCCTCCAATCTCTGCATTGTTCGACAATCTCTGCATTGTTCTACAATCTCTGCATTGTTCTACAATCTCTGCACTCTTCTGCAGCCTCTGCACTGTTCTACAATCTCTGCATTTTTCTACAGTCTCTGTGTTGTTGTATAATCTCTGCACTGTTCTACAATCTCTGAAATCTACTCCAATCTATGCATTGTTCTACCATCTCTGCATTGTTCTACAATCTCTGCATTGTTCTACAGTCACTGCATTGTTTACAATCTCTTTACTGATCTCAAATCTCTGCACTGTTCTACAATCTCTTTCCCGTTCTACCAGCTCTGCATAAGTCTACAACCTCTGCATTATCTACAATCTCTTTACTGTTCTACAATATCTGCAATGTTCAACAGTGTTTGTACTGTTCTACAATCTCTGCACTGTTCTACAGCCTCTGCATTGTCGACAATCTCTGCATTGTCTACAATCTCTATACTATTCTACAATCTCTGCATAGTTCTCCAGTCTCTGCACTGCTCTCCTGTCTCTGCACTGCTCTCCAGTCTCTGCACTGTTCTACAATCTCTGTATTGTTTTACAGTCTCTGCATTGTCTACCATCACTTTATTGTTCTACAATCTCTGCACTGTTCTACAACCTCTGCATTGTCTACAATCTCTGCATTGTCTACAATTTCTTTACTATTCTACAATCTCTGCACTGTTCTACAATCTCTGGAATGTACTCCAATCTCTGCAGTGTTCTACAATCTCTGCACGGTTCTCCAATCTCTGGAATGTCCTCCAGTCTCTGCATTGTTCCACCATCTCTGCATTGTTCTACAATCTCTGCCTTGTTCAACAGTATCTGCATTGTTTACAATCTCTCTACTGATCTCCAATCTCTGCACTGTTCTAGAATCTCTTTCCCGTTCTACATTTCTGCATAATTTCACAACCTCTGCATTATCTACAATCCCTTTACTGTTCTACAATCTCTGGAATGTACTCGAATCTCTGCAGTATTCTACAATCTCTGCATTGTTCTACAATCTCTGCAGGGTTCTACAGTTTCTGTATTGATGTATAATCTCTGCACTGTTCTACAATCTCTGGAATGTACTCCAATCTCTGCATTGTTCTACCATCTCTGCATTGTTCTACAATCTCTGCATTGTTCCACAATCTTTGCATTGTTCTGCAGTCTCTGTATTGTTGTATAATCTCTGCACTGTTCTACATTCTCTGGAATGTCTTCCAATCTCTGCAGTGTTCTACAATCTCTGCATTGTTCTACAGTCTCTGCATTGTTCTACAATCTCTGCATTGTTTACAAACTCTCTACTGATCTCCAATCTCTGCACTGTTCTACAATCTCTTTCCCGTTCCACAATCTCTGCATAATTCTACAACCTCTGCATTATCTACAATCTCTTTACTGTTCTACAATATCTGCAATGTTCAACAGTGTTTGTACTGTTCTACAATCTCTGCACTGTTCTACAGCCTCTGCATTGTCGACAATCTCTGCATTGTCTACAATCCCTGTACTATTCTACAATCTCTGCACAGTTCTCCAGTCTCTGCACTGCTCTCCTGTCTCTGCGCTGCTCTCCATTCTCTGCACTGTTCTACAATCTCTGTATTGTTTTACAGTCTCTGCATTGTCTACCATCTCTTTACTGTTCTACAATCTCCACACTGTTCTACAACCTCTGCATTGTCTACAATCTCTGCATTGTCTACAATTTCTTTACTATTCTACAATCTCTGTGCTGTTCTACAATCTCTGGAATGTACTCCAATCTCTGCAGTGTTCTGCAATCTCTGCATTGTTCTACAATCTCTGGAATGTACTCCAATCTCTGCATTGTTCTGCAATCTCTGCATTGTCCTACAATCTCTGCAGTGTTCTAGAGTTTCTGTATTGATGTATAATCTCTGCACTGTTCTACAATCTCTGGAATGTACTCCAATCTCTGCATTGTTCTACCATCTCTGCATTGTTCTACAATCTCTGGAATGTACTCCAATCTCTGCATTGTTCTGCAATCTCTGCATTGTCCGACAATCTCTGCAGTGTTCTAGAGTTTCTGTATTGTTGTATAATCTCTGCACTGTTCTATAATCTCTGGAATGTCCTAAAATCTCTGCATTGTTCCACCATCTGTGCAGTGTTCTACAATCTCTGCATTGTTCTACAGTCTCTGCATTGTTTACAAATTCTCTACTGATCTCCAATCTCTGCACTGTTCTACAATCTCTTACCCGTTCTACAATCTCTGCATAATTCTACAACCACTGCATTATCTACAATCTCTTTACTGTTCTACAATATCTGCAATGTTCAACAGTGTTTGCACTGTTCTACAACCTCTGCACTGTTCTACAACCTCTGCATTGTCTACAATCTCTGCATTGTCTACAATTTCTTTATTATTCTACAATCTCTGCACTGTTCTACAATCACTGGAATGTACTCCAATCTCTGCAGTTTTCAACAATCTCTGCATTGTTCTACAATCTCTGGAATGTACTCCAATCTCTGCATTGTTCTGCAATCTCTGCATTGTTCCACAATCTTTGCATTGTTCTGCAGTCTCTGTATTGTTGTATAATCTCTGCACTGTTCTATAATCTCTGGAATGTCCTAAAATCTCTGCATTGTTCCACCATCTGTGCAGTGTTCTACAATCTCTGCATTGTTCTACAGTCTCTGCATTGTTTACAAATTCTCTACTGATCTCCAATCTCTGCACTGTTCTACAATCTCTTACCCGTTCTACAATCTCTGCATAATTCTACAACCACTGCATTATCTACAATCTCTTTACTGTTCTACAATATCTGCAATGTTCAACAGTGTTTGCACTGTTCTACAACCTCTGCACTGTTCTACAACCTCTGCATTGTCTACAATCTCTGCATTGTCTACAATTTCTTTATTATTCTACAATCTCTGCACTGTTCTACAATCACTGGAATGTACTCCAATCTCTGCAGTTTTCAACAATCTCTGCAATGTTCTACAATCTCTGCATTGTTCTACAATCTCTGCATTGTTCTACAATCTCTGCACTCTTCTGCAGCCTCTGCACTGTTCTACAATCTCTGCATTTTTCTACAGTCTCTGTGTTGTTGTATAATCTCTGCACTGTTCTACAATCTCTGAAATCTACTCCAATCTATGCATTGTTCTACCATCTCTGCATTGTTCTACAATCTCTGCATTGTTCTACAGTCTCTGCATTGTTTACAATCTCTTTACTGATCTCAAATCTCTGCACTGTTCTACAATCTCTTTCCCGTTCTACCAGCTCTGCATAATTCTACAACCTCTGCATTATCTACAATCTCTTTACTGTTCTACAACATCTGCAATGTTCAACAGTGTTTGTACTGTTCTAAAATCTCTGCACTGTTCTACAGCCTCTGCATTGTCGACAATCTCTGCATTGTCTACAATCTCTATACTATTCTACAATCTCTGCATAGTTCTCCAGTCTCTGCACTGCTCTCCTGTCTCTGCGCTGCTCTCCATTCTCTGCACTGTTCTACAATCTCTGCATTGTTCTACAGTCTCTGTATTGTTGTATAATCTCTGCACTGTTCTACAATCTCTGGAATGTCCTCCAATCACTGCATTGTTCTACCATCTCTGCATTGTTCTACAATCGCTGCACTGTGCTACAGCCTCTGCATTGTCTACAATCTCTGCATTGTCTACAATTTCTTTACTATTCTACAATCTCTGCACTGTTCTACAATCTCTGGAATGTACTCCAATCTCTGCATTGTTCCACCATCTCTGCATTGTTCTTCAATCTCTGCATTGTTCTACAGTCTCTGCATTGTTTACAATCTCTCTACTGATCTCCAATCTCTGCACTGTTCTACAATCTCTTTCCTGTTCTACAATCTCTGCATAATTCTACAACCACTGCATTATCTACAATCTCTTTACTGTTCTACAATATCTGCAATGTTCAACAGTGTTTGCACTGTTGTACAATCTCTGCACTGTTCTACAACCTCTGCATTGTCCACAATATCTGCTTTGTCTACAATTTCTTTACTATTCTACAATCTCTGCGCTGTTCTACAATCTCTGGAATGTACTCCAATCTCTGCACTGTTCTACAAGCTCTGCATTGTTCTACAATCTCTGGAATGTACTCCAATCTCTGCATTGTTCTGCAATCTCTGCATTGTTCTACAATCCCTGCATTGTTCTACAATCTCTGCACTCTTCTGCAGCCTCTGCACTGTTGTACAATCTCTGCATTTTTCTGCAGTCTCTGTGTTGTTGTATAATCTCTTCACTGTTCTACAATCTCTGAAATGTCCTGCAATCTCTGCATTGTTCCACCATCTCTGCATTGTTCTACAATCTCTGCATTGTTCTACCATCTCTGCATTGTTCTACAATCCCTGCATTGTTCTACAATCTCTGCACTCTTCTGCAGCCTCTGCACTTTTCTACAATCTCTGCATTTTTCTATAGTCTCTGTGTTGTTGTATAATCTCTGCACTGTTCTACAATCTCTGAAATGTACTCCAATCTCTGCATTGTTCCACCATCTCTGCATTGTTCTACAATCTCTGGAATGTACTCCAATCTCTGCATTGTTCTGGAATCGCTGCATTGTTCTACAATCTCTGCATTGTTCTACAGTCTCTTTCCCGTTCTACAATCTCTGCATAATTCTACAACCACTGCATTATCTACAATCTCTTTACTGTTCTACAATATCTGCAATGTTCAACAGTGTTTGCACTGTTCTACAACCTCTGCACTTTTCTACAACCTCTGCATTGTCTACAATCTCTGCATTGTCTACAATTTCTTTACTATTCTACAATCTCTGCACATGTCTCCAGTCTCTGCACTGCTCTCCAGTCTCTGCGCTGCTCTCCAGTCTCTGCACTGTTCTACAATCTCTGTTTTGTTTTACAGTCTCTGCATTGTCTACCATCTCTTTACTGTTCTACAATCTCCGCACTGTTCTACAACCTCTGCATTGTCTACAATCTCTGCATTGTCTACAATTTCTTTACTATTCTACAATCTCTGCGCTGTTCTTCAATCTCTGGAATGTACTCCAATCTCTGCAGTGTTCTGCAATCTCTGCATTGTTCTACAATCTCTGGAATGTACTCCAATCTCTGCATTGTTCTGCAATCTCTGCATTGTCCTACAATCTCATCAGTGTTCTAGAGTTTCTGTATTGATGTATAATCTCTGCACTGTTCTACAATCTCTGGAATGTACTCCAATCTCTGCATTGTTCTACCATCTCTGCATTGTTCTACAATCTCTGGAATGTACTCCAATCTCTGCATTGTTCTGGAATCGCTGCAATGTTCTACAATCTCTGCTTTGTTCTACAGTCTCTGTATTGTTGTATAATCTCTGCACTGTTCTACAATCTCTGGAATGTCCTACAATCTCTGCATTGTTCCACCATCTGTGCATTGTTCTACAATCTCTGCATTGTTCTACAGTCTCTGCATTGTTTACCAATTCTCTACTGATCTCCAATCTCTGCACTGTTCTACAATCTCTTTCCCGTTCTACAATCTCTGCATAATTCTACAACCACTGCATTATCTACAATCACTTTACTGTTCTACAATATCTGCAATGTTCAACAGTGTTTGCACTGTTCTACAACCTCTGCACTGTTCTACAACCTCTGCATTGCCTACAATCTCTGCATTGTCTACAATTTCTTTATTATTCTACAATCTCTGCACTGTTCTACAATCACTGGAATGTACTCCAATCTCTGCAGTTTTCTACAATCTCTGCATTGTTCTACAATCTCTGGAATGTACTCCCATCTCTGCATTGTTCTGCAATCCCTGCATTGTTCCACAATCTTTGCATTGTTCTGCAGTCGCTGTATTGTTGTATAATCTCTGCACTGTTCTACAATCTCTGGAATGTCCTCCAATCTCTGCATTGTTCGACAATCTCTGCATTGTTCTACAATCTCTGCATTGTTCTACAACCTCTGCACTCTTCTGCAGCCTCTGCACTGTTCTACAATCTCTGCATTTTTCTACAGTCTCTGTGTTGTTGTATAATCTCTGCACTGTTCTACAATCTCTGAAATCTACTCCAATCTATGCATTGTTCTACAATCTCTGCATTGTTCTACAATCTCTGCATTGTTCTACAGTCACTGCATTGTTTACAATCTCTTTACTGATCTCAAATCTCTGCACTGTTCTACAATCTCTTTCCCGTTCTACCAGCTCTGCATAATTCTACAACCTCTGCATTATCTACAATCTCTTTACTGTTCTACAATATCTGCAATGTTCAACAGTGTTTGTACTGTTCTACAATCTCTGCACTGTTCTACAGCCTCTGCATTGTCGACAATCTCTGCATTGTCTACAATCTCTATACTATTCTACAATCTCTGCACAGTTCTCCAGTCTCTGCACTGCTCTCCTGTCTCTGCACTGCTCTCCAGTCTCTGCACTGTTCTACAATCTCTGCATTGTTTTACAGTCTCTGCATTGTCTACCATCACTTTATTGTTCTACAATCTCTGCACTGTTCTACAACCTCTGCATTGTCTACAATCTCTGCATTGTCTACAATTTCTTTACTATTCTACAATCTCTGCACTGTTCTACAATCTCTGGAATGTACTCCAATCTCTGCAGTGTTCTACAATCTCTGCACGGTTCTCCAATCTCTGGAATGTCCTCCAGTCTCTGCATTGTTCCACCATCTCTGCATTGTTCTACAATCTCTGCCTTGTTCAACAGTATCTGCATTGTTTACAATCTCTCTACTGATCTCCAATCTCTGCACTGTTCTAGAATCTCTTTCCCGTTCTACATCTCTGCATAATTTCACAACCTCTGCATTATCTACAATCTCTTTACTGTTCTACAATCTCTGGAATGTACTCGAATCTCTGCAGTATTCTACAATCTCTGCATTGTTCTACAATCTCTGCAGGGTTCTACAGTTTCTGTATTGATGTATAATCTCTGCACTGTTCTACAATCTCTGGAATGTACTCCAATCTCTGCATTGTTCTACCATCTCTGCATTGTTCTACAATCTCTGCATTGTTCCACAATCTTTGCATTGTTCTGCAGTCTCTGTATTGTTGTATAATCTCTGCACTGTTCTACATTCTCTGGAATGTCTTCCAATCTCTGCAGTGTTCTACAATCTCTGCATTGTTCTACAATCTCTGCATTGTTCTACAATCTCTGCAGTCTTCTGCAGCCTCTGCACTGTTCTACAATCTCTGCATTTTTCTACAGTCTCTGTGTTGTTGTATAATCTCTGCACTGTTCTGCAATCTCTGAAATGTACTCCAATCTCTGCATTGTTCTACCATCTCTGCATTGTTCTACAATCTCTGCATTGTTCTACAGTCTCTGCATTGTTTACAATCTCTTTACTGATCTCCAATCTCTGCACTGTTCTACAATCTCTTTCCCGTTCCGCAATCTCTGCATAATTCTACAAGCTCTGCATTATCTACAATCTCTTTACTGTTCTACAATATCTGCAATGTTCAACAGTGTTTGTACTGTTCTACAATCTCTGCACTGTTCTACAGCCTCTGCATTGTCGACAATCTCTGCATTGTCTACAATCCCTGTACTATTCTACAATCTCTGCACAGTTCTCCAGTCTCTGCACTGCTCTCCTGTCTCTGCGCTGCTCTCCATTCTCTGCACTGTTCTACAATCTCTGTATTGTTTTACAGTCTCTGCATTGTCTACCATCTCTTTACTGTTCTACAATCTCCACACTGTTCTACAACCTCTGCATTGTCTACAATCTCTGCATTGTCTACAATTTCTTTACTATTCTACAATCTCTGTGCTGTTCTACAATCTCTGGAATGTACTCCAATCTCTGCAGTGTTCTGCAATCTCTGCATTGTTCTACAATCTCTGGAATGTACTCCAATCTCTGCATTGTTCTGCAATCTCTGCATTGTCCTACAATCTCTGCAGTGTTCTAGAGTTTCTGTATTGATGTATAATCTCTGCACTGTTCTACAATCTCTGGAATGTACTCCAATCTCTGCATTGTTCTACCATCTCTGGATTGTTCTACAATCTCTGGAATGTACTCCAAAATCTGCATTGTTCTGGAATCGCTGCAATGTTCTACAATCTCTGCATTCTTCTACAGTCTCTGTATTGTTGTATAATCTCTGCACTGTTCTATAATCTCTGGAATGTCCTAAAATCTCTGCATTGTTCCACCATCTGTGCATTGTTCTACAATCTCTGCATTGTTCTACAGTCTCTGCATTGTTTACAAATTCTCTACTGATCTCCAATCTCTGCACTGTTCTACAATCTCTTACCCGTTCTACAATCTCTGCATAATTCTACAACCACTGCATTATCTACAATCTCTTTACTGTTCTACAATATCTGCAATGTTCAACAGTGTTTGCACTGTTCTACAACCTCTGCACTGTTCTACAACCTCTGCATTGTCTACAATCTCTGCATTGTCTACAATTTCTTTATTATTCTACAATCTCTGCACTGTTCTACAATCACAGGAATGTACTCCAATCTCTGCAGTTTTCAACAATCTCTGCATTGTTCTACAATCTCTGGAATGTACTCCAATCTCTGCATTGTTCTGCAATCTCTGCATTGTTCCACAATCTTTGCATTGTTCTGCAGTCTCTGTATTGTTGCATAATCTCTGCACTGTTCTATAATCTCTGGAATGTCCTAAAATCTCTGCATTGTTCCACCATCTGTGCAGTGTTCTACAATCTCTGCATTGTTCTACAGTCTCTGCATTGTTTACAAATTCTCTACTGATCTCCAATCTCTGCACTGTTCTACAATCTCTTACCCGTTCTACAATCTCTGCATAATTCTACAACCACTGCATTATCTACAATATCTTTACTGTTCTACAATATCTGCAATGTTCAACAGTGTTTGCACTGTTCTACAACCTCTGCACTGTTCTACAACCTCTGCATTGTCTACAATCTCTGCATTGTCTACAATTTCTTTATTATTCTACAATCTCTGCACTGTTCTACAATCACTGGAATGTACTCCAATCTCTGCAGTTTTCAACAATCTCTGCAATGTTCTACAATCTCTGCATTGTTCCACAATCTTTGCATTGTTCTGCAGTCTCTGTATTGTTGTATAATCTCTGCACTGTTCTACAATCTCTGGAATGTCCTCCAATCTCTGCATTGTTCTACAATCTCTGCATTGTTCTACAATCTCTGCATTGTTCTACAATCTCTGCACTCTTCTGCAGCCTCTGCACTGTTCTACAATCTCTGCATTTTTCTACAGTCTCTGTGTTGTTGTATAATCTCTGCACTGTTCTACAATCTCTGAAATCTACTCCAATCTATGCATTGTTCTACCATCTCTGCATTGTTCTACAATCTCTGCATTGTTCTACAGTCTCTGCATTGTTTACAATCTCTTTACTGATCTCAAATCTCTGCACTGTTCTACAATCTCTTTCCCGTTCTACCAGCTCTGCATAATTCTACAACCTCTGCATTATCTACAATCTCTTTACTGTTCTACAACATCTGCAATGTTCAACAGTGTTTGTACTGTTCTACAATCTCTGCACTGTTCTACAGCCTCTGCATTGTCGACAATCTCTGCATTGTCTACAATCTCTATACTATTCTACAATCTCTGCATAGTTCTCCAGTCTCTGCACTGCTCTCCTGTCTCTGCACTGCTCTCCAGTCTCTGCACTGTTCTACAATCTCTGCATTGTTCTACAGTCTCTGTATTGTTGTATAATCTCTGCACTGTTCTACAATCTCTGGAATGTCCTCCAATCACTGCATTGTTCTACCATCTCTGCATTGTTCTACAATCTCTGCACTGTTCTACAGCCTCTGCATTGTCTACAATCTCTGCATTGTCTACAATTTCTTTACTATTCTACAATCTCTGCAATGTTCTACAATCTCTGGAATGTACTCCAATCTCTGCATTGTTCCACCATCTCTGCATTGTTCTTCAATCTCTGCATTGTTCTACAGTCTCTGCATTGTTTACAATCTCTCTACTGATCTCCAATCTCTGCACTGTTCTACAATCTCTTTCTCGTTCTACAATCTCTGTATAATTTTACAACCTCTGCTTTATCGACAATCTCTTTAATGTTCTACAATATCTGCAATGTTCAACAGTGTTTGCACTGTTGTACAATCTCTGCACTGTTCTACAACCTCTGCATTGTCCACAATATCTGCTTTGTCTACAATTTCTTTACTATTCTACAATCTCTGCGCTGTTCTACAATCTCTGGAATGTACTCCAATCTCTGCACTGTTCTACAAGCTCTGCATTGTTCTACAATCTCTGGAATGTACTCCAATCTCTGCATTGTTCTGCAATCTCTGCATTGTTCTACAATCCCTGCATTGTTCTACAATCTCTGCACTCTTCTGCAGCCTCTGCACTGTTGTACAATCTCTGCATTTTTCTGCAGTCTCTGTGTTGTTGTATAATCTCTTCACTGTTCTACAATCTCTGAAATGTACTGCAATCTCTGCATTGTTCCACCATCTCTGCATTGTTCTACAATCTCTGCATTGTTCTACCATCTCTGCATTGTTCTACAATCCCTGCATTGTTCTACAATCTCTGCACTCTTCTGCAGCCTCTGCACTTTTCTACAATCTCTGCATTTTTCTATAGTCTCTGTGTTGTTGTATAATCTCTGCACTGTTCTACAATCTCTGAAATGTACTCCAATCTCTGCATTGTTCCACCATCTCTGCATTGTTCTACAATCTCTGGAATGTACTCCAATCTCTGCATTGTTCTGGAATCGCTGCATTGTTCTACAATCTCTGCATAATTCTACAACCACTGCATTATCTACAATCTCTTTACTGTTCTACAATATCTGCAATGTTCAACAGTGTTTGCACTGTTCTACAACCTCTGCACTTTTCTACAACCTCTGCATTGTCTACAATCTCTGCATTGTCTACAATTTCTTTACTATTCTACAATCTCTGCACATGTCTCCAGTCTCTGCACTGCTCTCCAGTCTCTGCGCTGCTCTCCAGTCTCTGCACTGTTCTACAATCTCTGTTTTGTTTTACAGTCTCTGCATTGTCTACCATCTCTTTACTGTTCTACAATCTCCGCACTGTTCTACAACCTCTGCATTGTCTACAATCTCTGCATTGTCTACAATTTCTTTACTATTCTACAATCTCTGCGCTGTTCTTCAATCTCTGGAATGTACTCCAATCTCTGCAGTGTTCTGCAATCTCTGCATTGTTCTACAATCTCTGGAATGTACTCCAATCTCTGCATTGTTCTGCAATCTCTGCATTGTCCTACAATCTCATCAGTGTTCTAGAGTTTCTGTATTGATGTATAATCTCTGCACTGTTCTACAATCTCTGGAATGTACTCCAATCTCTGCATTGTTCTACCATCTCTGCATTGTTCTACAATCTCTGGAATGTACTCCAATCTCTGCATTGTTCTGGAATCGCTGCAATGTTCTACAATCTCTGCTTTGTTCTACAGTCTCTGTATTGTTGTATAATCTCTGCACTGTTCTACAATCTCTGGAATGTCCTAAAATCTCTGCATTGTTCCACCATCTGTGCATTGTTCTACAATCTCTGCATTGTTCTACAGTCTCTGCATTGTTTACCAATTCTCTACTGATCTCCAATCTCTGCACTGTTCTACAATCTCTTTCCCGTTCTACAATCTCTGCATAATTCTACAACCACTGCATTATCTACAATCACTTTACTGTTCTACAATATCTGCAATGTTCAACAGTGTTTGCACTGTTCTACAACCTCTGCACTGTTCTACAACCTCTGCATTGCCTACAATCTCTGCATTGTCTACAATTTCTTTATTATTCTACAATCTCTGCACTGTTCTACAATCACTGGAATGTACTCCAATCTCTGCAGTTTTCTACAATCTCTGCATTGTTCTACAATCTCTGGAATGTACTCCCATCTCTGCATTGTTCTGCAATCCCTGCATTGTTCCACAATCTTTGCATTGTTCTGCAGTCGCTGTATTGTTGTATAATCTCTGCACTGTTCTACAATCTCTGGAATGTCCTCCAATCTCTGCATTGTTCGACAATCTCTGCATTGTTCTACAATCTCTGCATTGTTCTACAACCTCTGCACTCTTCTGCAGCCTCTGCACTGTTCTACAATCTCTGCATTTTTCTACAGTCTCTGTGTTGTTGTATAATCTCTGCACTGTTCTACAATCTCTGAAATCTACTCCAATCTATGCATTGTTCTACAATCTCTGCATTGTTCTACAATCTCTGCATTGTTCTACAGTCACTGCATTGTTTACAATCTCTTTACTGATCTCAAATCTCTGCACTGTTCTACAATCTCTTTCCCGTTCTACCAGCTCTGCATAATTCTACAACCTCTGCATTATCTACAATCTCTTTACTGTTCTACAATATCTGCAATGTTCAACAGTGTTTGTACTGTTCTACAATCTCTGCACTGTTCTACAGCCTCTGCATTGTCGACAATCTCTGCATTGTCTACAATCTCTATACTATTCTACAATCTCTGCACAGTTCTCCAGTCTCTGCACTGCTCTCCTGTCTCTGCACTGCTCTCCAGTCTCTGCACTGTTCTACAATCTCTGCATTGTTTTACAGTCTCTGCATTGTCTACCATCACTTTATTGTTCTACAATCTCTGCACTGTTCTACAACCTCTGCATTGTCTACAATCTCTGCATTGTCTACAATTTCTTTACTATTCTACAATCTCTGCACTGTTCTACAATCTCTGGAATGTACTCCAATCTCTGCAGTGTTCTACAATCTCTGCACGGTTCTCCAATCTCTGGAATGTCCTCCAGTCTCTGCATTGTTCCACCATCTCTGCATTGTTCTACAATCTCTGCCTTGTTCAACAGTATCTGCATTGTTTACAATCTCTCTACTGATCTCCAATCTCTGCACTGTTCTAGAATCTCTTTCCCGTTCTACATCTCTGCATAATTTCACAACCTCTGCATTATCTACAATCTCTTTACTGTTCTACAATCTCTGGAATGTACTCGAATCTCTGCAGTATTCTACAATCTCTGCATTGTTCTACAATCTCTGCAGGGTTCTACAGTTTCTGTATTGATGTATAATCTCTGCACTGTTCTACAATCTCTGGAATGTACTCCAATCTCTGCATTGTTCTACCATCTCTGCATTGTTCTACAATCTCTGGAATGTACTCCAATCTCTGCATTGTTCTACCATCTCTGCATTGTTCTACAATCTCTGCATTGTTCTACAGTCTCTGCATTGTTTACAATCTCTTTACTGATCTCCAATCTCTGCACTGTTCTACAATCTCTTTCCCGTTCCACAATCTCTGCATAATTCTACAAGCTCTGCATTATCTACAATCTCTTTACTGTTCTACAATATCTGCAATGTTCAACAGTGTTTGTACTGTTCTACAATCTCTGCACTGTTCTACAGCCTCTGCATTGTCGACAATCTCTGCATTGTCTACAATCCCTGTACTATTCTACAATCTCTGCACAGTTCTCCAGTCTCTGCACTGCTCTCCTGTCTCTGCGCTGCTCTCCATTCTCTGCACTGTTCTACAATCTCTGTATTGTTTTACAGTCTCTGCATTGTCTACCATCTCTTTACTGTTCTACAATCTCCACACTGTTCTACAACCTCTGCATTGTCTACAATCTCTGCATTGTCTACAATTTCTTTACTATTCTACAATCTCTGTGCTGTTCTACAATCTCTGGAATGTACTCCAATCTCTGCAGTGTTCTGCAATCTCTGCATTGTTCTACAATCTCTGGAATGTACTCCAATCTCTGCATTGTTCTGCAATCTCTGCATTGTCCTACAATCTCTGCAGTGTTCTAGAGTTTCTGTATTGATGTATAATCTCTGCACTGTTCTACAATCTCTGGAATGTACTCCAATCTCTGCATTGTTCTACCATCTCTGGATTGTTCTACAATCTCTGGAATGTACTCCAATCTCTGCATTGTTCTGGAATCGCTGCAATGTTCTACAATCTCTGCCTTCTTCTACAGTCTCTGTATTGTTGTATAATCTCTGCACTGTTCTATAATCTCTGGAATGTCCTAAAATCTCTGCATTGTTCCACCATCTGTGCATTGTTCTACAATCTCTGCATTGTTCTACAGTCTCTGCATTGTTTACAAATTCTCTACTGATCTCCAATCTCTGCACTGTTCTACAATCTCTTACCCGTTCTACAATCTCTGCATAATTCTACAACCACTGCATTATCTACAATCTCTTTACTGTTCTACAATATCTGCAATGTTCAACAGTGTTTGCACTGTTCTACAACCTCTGCACTGTTCTACAACCTCTGCATTGTCTACAATCTCTGCATTGTCTACAATTTCTTTATTATTCTACAATCTCTGCACTGTTCTACAATCACAGGAATGTACTCCAATCTCTGCAGTTTTCAACAATCTCTGCATTGTTCTACAATCTCTGGAATGTACTCCAATCTCTGCATTGTTCTGCAATCTCTGCATTGTTCCACAATCTTTGCATTGTTCTGCAGTCTCTGTATTGTTGCATAATCTCTGCACTGTTCTATAATCTCTGGAATGTCCTAAAATCTCTGCATTGTTCCACCATCTGTGCAGTGTTCTACAATCTCTGCATTGTTCTACAGTCTCTGCATTGTTTACAAATTCTCTACTGATCTCCAATCTCTGCACTGTTCTACAATCTCTTACCCGTTCTACAATCTCTGCATAATTCTACAACCACTGCATTATCTACAATATCTTTACTGTTCTACAATATCTGCAATGTTCAACAGTGTTTGCACTGTTCTACAACCTCTGCACTGTTCTACAACCTCTGCATTGTCTACAATCTCTGCATTGTCTACAATTTCTTTATTATTCTACAATCTCTGCACTGTTCTACAATCACTGGAATGTACTCCAATCTCTGCAGTTTTCAACAATCTCTGCAATGTTCTACAATCTCTGCATTGTTCCACAATCTTTGCATTGTTCTGCAGTCTCTGTATTGTTGTATAATCTCTGCACTGTTCTACAATCTCTGGAATGTCCTCCAATCTCTGCATTGTTCTACAATCTCTGCATTGTTCTACAATCTCTGCATTGTTCTACAATCTCTGCACTCTTCTGCAGCCTCTGCACTGTTCTACAATCTCTGCATTTTTCTACAGTCTCTGTGTTGTTGTATAATCTCTGCACTGTTCTACAATCTCTGAAATCTACTCCAATCTATGCATTGTTCTACCATCTCTGCATTGTTCTACAATCTCTGCATTGTTCTACAGTCTCTGCATTGTTTACAATCTCTTTACTGATCTCAAATCTCTGCACTGTTCTACAATCTCTTTCCCGTTCTACCAGCTCTGCATAATTCTACAACCTCTGCATTATCTACAATCTCTTTACTGTTCTGCAACATCTGCAATGTTCAACAGTGTTTGTACTGTTCTACAATCTCTGCACTGTTCTACAGCCTCTGCATTGTCGACAATCTCTGCATTGTCTACAATCTCTATACTATTCTACAATCTCTGCATAGTTCTCCAGTCTCTGCACTGCTCTCCTGTCTCTGCACTGCTCTCCAGTCTCTGCACTGTTCTACAATCTCTGCATTGTTCTACAGTCTCTGTATTGTTGTATAATCTCTGCACTGTTCTACAATCTCTGGAATGTCCTCCAATCACTGCATTGTTCTACCATCTCTGCATTGTTCTACAATCTCTGCACTGTTCTACAGCCTCTGCATTGTCTACAATCTCTGCATTGTCTACAATTTCTTTACTATTCTACAATCTCTGCAATGTTCTACAATCTCTGGAATGTACTCCAATCTCTGCATTGTTCCACCATCTCTGCATTGTTCTTCAATCTCTGCATTGTTCTACAGTCTCTGCATTGTTTACAATCTCTCTACTGATCTCCAATCTCTGCACTGTTCTACAATCTCTTTCTCGTTCTACAATCTCTGTATAATTTTACAACCTCTGCTTTATCGACAATTTCTTTACTGTTCTACAATATCTGCAATGTTCAACAGTGTTTGCACGGTTGTACAATCTCTGCACTGTTCTACAACCTCTGCATTGTCCACAATATCTGCTTTGTCTACAATTTCTTTACTATTCTACAATCTCTGCGCTGTTCTACAATCTCTGGAATGTACTCCAATCTCTGCACTGTTCTACAAGCTCTGCATTGTTCTACAATCTCTGGAATGTACTCCAATCTCTGCATTGTTCTGCAATCTCTGCATTGTTCTACAATCCCTGCATTGTTCTACAATCTCTGCACTCTTCTGCAGCCTCTGCACTGTTGTACAATCTCTGCATTTTTCTGCAGTCTCTGTGTTGTTGTATAATCTCTTCACTGTTCTACAATCTCTGAAATGTACTGCAATCTCTGCATTGTTCCACCATCTCTGCATTGTTCTACAATCTCTGCATTGTTCTACCATCTCTGCATTGTTCTACAATCCCTGCATTGTTCTACAATCTCTGCACTCTTCTGCAGCCTCTGCACTTTTCTACAATCTCTGCATTTTTCTATAGTCTCTGTGTTGTTGTATAATCTCTGCACTGTTCTACAATCTCTGAAATGTACTCCAATCTCTGCATTGTTCCACCATCTCTGCATTGTTCTACAATCTCTGGAATGTACTCCAATCTCTGCATTGTTCTGGAATCGCTGCATTGTTCTACAATCTCTGCATTGTTCTACAGTCTCTTTCCCGTTCTACAATCTCTGCATAATTCTACAACCACTGCATTATCTACAATCTCTTTACTGTTCTACAATATCTGCAATGTTCAACAGTGTTTGCACTGTTCTACAACCTCTGCACTTTTCTACAACCTCTGCATTGTCTACAATCTCTGCATTGTCTACAATTTCTTTACTATTCTACAATCTCTGCACATGTCTCCAGTCTCTGCACTGCTCTCCAGTCTCTGCGCTGCTCTCCAGTCTCTGCACTGTTCTACAATCTCTGTTTTGTTTTACAGTCTCTGCATTGTCTACCATCTCTTTACTGTTCTACAATCTCCGCACTGTTCTACAACCTCTGCATTGTCTACAATCTCTGCATTATCTACAATTTCTTTACTATTCTACAATCTCTGCGCTGTTCTACAATCTCTGGAATGTACTCCAATCTCTGCAGTGTTCTGCAATCTCTGCATTGTTCTACAATCTCTGGAATGTACTCCAATCTCTGCATTGTTCTGCAATCTCTGCATTGTCCTACAATCTCTGCAGTGTTCTAGAGTTTCTGTATTGATGTATAATCTCTGCATTGTTCTACAATCTCTGGAATGTACTCCAATCTCTGCATTGTTCTACCATCTCTGCATTGTTGTACAATCTCTGGAATGTACTCCAATCTCTGCATTGTTCTGGAATCGCTGCAATGTTCTACAATCTCTGCTTTGTTCTGCAGTCTCTGTATTGTTGTATAATCTCTGCACTGTTCTACAATCTCTGGAATGTCCTACAATCTCTGCATTGTTCCACCATCTCTGCATTGTTCTACAATCTCTGCATTGTTCTACAGTCTCTGCATTGTTTACAATCTCTCTTCTGATCTCCAATATCTGCACTGTTCCACAATCTCTTTCCCGTTCTACAATCTCTGCATAATTCTACAACCTCTGCATTATCTACAATCTCTTTACTGTTCTACAATATCTGCAATGTTCAACAGTGTTTGCACTGTTCTACAACCTCTGCACTGTTCTACAACCTCTGCATTGTTCTACAATCTCTGCATTGTTCTACCATCTCTGCATTGTTCTACAATCCCTGCATTGTTCTACAATCTCTGCACTCTTCTGCAGCCTCTGCACTTTTCTACAATCTCTGCATTTTTCTATAGTCTCTGTGTTGTTGTATAATCTCTGCACTGTTCTACAATCTCTGAAATGTACTCCAATCTCTGCATTGTTCCACCATCTCTGCATTGTTCTACAATCTCTGGAATGTACTCCAATCTCTGCATTGTTCTGGAATCGCTGCATTGTTCTACAATCTCTGCATAATTCTACAACCACTGCATTATCTACAATCTCTTTACTGTTCTACAATATCTGCAATGTTCAACAGTGTTTGCACTGTTCTACAACCTCTGCACTTTTCTACAACCTCTGCATTGTCTACAATCTCTGCATTGTCTACAATTTCTTTACTATTCTACAATCTCTGCACATGTCTCCAGTCTCTGCACTGCTCTCCAGTCTCTGCGCTGCTCTCCAGTCTCTGCACTGTTCTACAATCTCTGTTTTGTTTTACAGTCTCTGCATTGTCTACCATCTCTTTACTGTTCTACAATCTCCGCACTGTTCTACAACCTCTGCATTGTCTACAATCTCTGCATTATCTACAATTTCTTTACTATTCTACAATCTCTGCGCTGTTCTTCAATCTCTGGAATGTACTCCAATCTCTGCAGTGTTCTGCAATCTCTGCATTGTTCTACAATCTCTGGAATGTACTCCAATCTCTGCATTGTTCTGCAATCTCTGCATTGTCCTACAATCTCATCAGTGTTCTAGAGTTTCTGTATTGATGTATAATCTCTGCACTGTTCTACAATCTCTGGAATGTACTCCAATCTCTGCATTGTTCTACCATCTCTGCATTGTTCTACAATCTCTGGAATGTACTCCAATCTCTGCATTGTTCTGGAATCGCTGCAATGTTCTACAATCTCTGCTTTGTTCTACAGTCTCTGTATTGTTGTATAATCTCTGCACTGTTCTACAATCTCTGGAATGTCCTAAAATCTCTGCATTGTTCCACCATCTGTGCATTGTTCTACAATCTCTGCATTGTTCTACAGTCTCTGCATTGTTTACCAATTCTCTACTGATCTCCAATCTCTGCACTGTTCTACAATCTCTTTCCCGTTCTACAATCTCTGCATAATTCTACAACCACTGCATTATCTACAATCACTTTACTGTTCTACAATATCTGCAATGTTCAACAGTGTTTGCACTGTTCTACAACCTCTGCACTGTTCTACAACCTCTGCATTGCCTACAATCTCTGCATTGTCTACAATTTCTTTATTATTCTACAATCTCTGCACTGTTCTACAATCACTGGAATGTACTCCAATCTCTGCAGTTTTCTACAATCTCTGCATTGTTCTACAATCTCTGGAATGTACTCCCATCTCTGCATTGTTCTGCAATCCCTGCATTGTTCCACAATCTTTGCATTGTTCTGCAGTCGCTGTATTGTTGTATAATCTCTGCACTGTTCTACAATCTCTGGAATGTCCTCCAATCTCTGCATTGTTCGACAATCTCTGCATTGTTCTACAATCTCTGCATTGTTCTACAACCTCTGCACTCTTCTGCAGCCTCTGCACTGTTCTACAATCTCTGCATTTTTCTACAGTCTCTGTGTTGTTGTATAATCTCTGCACTGTTCTACAATCTCTGAAATCTACTCCAATCTATGCATTGTTCTACAATCTCTGCATTGTTCTACAATCTCTGCATTGTTCTACAGTCACTGCATTGTTTACAATCTCTTTACTGATCTCAAATCTCTGCACTGTTCTACAATCTCTTTCCCGTTCTACCAGCTCTGCATAATTCTACAACCTCTGCATTATCTACAATCTCTTTACTGTTCTACAATATCTGCAATGTTCAACAGTGTTTGTACTGTTCTACAATCTCTGCACTGTTCTACAGCCTCTGCATTGTCGACAATCTCTGCATTGTCTACAATCTCTATACTATTCTACAATCTCTGCACAGTTCTCCAGTCTCTGCACTGCTCTCCTGTCTCTGCACTGCTCTCCAGTCTCTGCACTGTTCTACAATCTCTGCATTGTTTTACAGTCTCTGCATTGTCTACCATCACTTTATTGTTCTACAATCTCTGCACTGTTCTACAACCTCTGCATTGTCTACAATCTCTGCATTGTCTACAATTTCTTTACTATTCTACAATCTCTGCACTGTTCTACAATCTCTGGAATGTACTCCAATCTCTGCAGTGTTCTACAATCTCTGCACGGTTCTCCAATCTCTGGAATGTCCTCCAGTCTCTGCATTGTTCCACCATCTCTGCATTGTTCTACAATCTCTGCCTTGTTCAACAGTATCTGCATTGTTTACAATCTCTCTACTGATCTCCAATCTCTGCACTGTTCTAGAATCTCTTTCCCGTTCTACATCTCTGCATAATTTCACAACCTCTGCATTATCTACAATCTCTTTACTGTTCTACAATCTCTGGAATGTACTCGAATCTCTGCAGTATTCTACAATCTCTGCATTGTTCTACAATCTCTGCAGGGTTCTACAGTTTCTGTATTGATGTATAATCTCTGCACTGTTCTACAATCTCTGGAATGTACTCCAATCTCTGCATTGTTCTACCATCTCTGCATTGTTCTACAATCTCTGCATTGTTCCACAATCTTTGCATTGTTCTGCAGTCTCTGTATTGTTGTATAATCTCTGCACTGTTCTACATTCTCTGGAATGTCTTCCAATCTCTGCAGTGTTCTACAATCTCTGCATTGTTCTACAATCTCTGCATTGTTCTACAATCTCTGCAGTCTTCTGCAGCCTCTGCACTGTTCTACAATCTCTGCATTTTTCTACAGTCTCTGTGTTGTTGTATAATCTCTGCACTGTTCTGCAATCTCTGAAATGTACTCCAATCTCTGCATTGTTCTACCATCTCTGCATTGTTCTACAATCTCTGCATTGTTCTACAGTCTCTGCATTGTTTACAATCTCTTTACTGATCTCCAATCTCTGCACTGTTCTACAATCTCTTTCCCGTTCCACAATCTCTGCATAATTCTACAAGCTCTGCATTATCTACAATCTCTTTACTGTTCTACAATATCTGCAATGTTCAACAGTGTTTGTACTGTTCTACAATCTCTGCACTGTTCTACAGCCTCTGCATTGTTGACAATCTCTGCATTGTCTACAATCCCTGTACTATTCTACAATCTCTGCACAGTTCTCCAGTCTCTGCACTGCTCTCCTGTCTCTGCGCTGCTCTCCATTCTCTGCACTGTTCTACAATCTCTGTATTGTTTTACAGTCTCTGCATTGTCTACCATCTCTTTACTGTTCTACAATCTCCACACTGTTCTACAACCTCTGCATTGTCTACAATCTCTGCATTGTCTACAATTTCTTTACTATTCTACAATCTCTGTGCTGTTCTACAATCTCTGGAATGTACTCCAATCTCTGCAGTGTTCTGCAATCTCTGCATTGTTCTACAATCTCTGGAATGTACTCCAATCTCTGCATTGTTCTGCAATCTCTGCATTGTCCTACAATCTCTGCAGTGTTCTAGAGTTTCTGTATTGATGTATAATCTCTGCACTGTTCTACAATCTCTGGAATGTACTCCAATCTCTGCATTGTTCTACCATCTCTGGATTGTTCTACAATCTCTGGAATGTACTCCAATCTCTGCATTGTTCTGGAATCGCTGCAATGTTCTACAATCTCTGCCTTCTTCTACAGTCTCTGTATTGTTGTATAATCTCTGCACTGTTCTATAATCTCTGGAATGTCCTAAAATCTCTGCATTGTTCCACCATCTGTGCATTGTTCTACAATCTCTGCATTGTTCTACAGTCTCTGCATTGTTTACAAATTCTCTACTGATCTCCAATCTCTGCACTGTTCTACAATCTCTTACCCGTTCTACAATCTCTGCATAATTCTACAACCACTGCATTATCTACAATCTCTTTACTGTTCTACAATATCTGCAATGTTCAACAGTGTTTGCACTGTTCTACAACCTCTGCACTGTTCTACAACCTCTGCATTGTCTACAATCTCTGCATTGTCTACAATTTCTTTATTATTCTACAATCTCTGCACTGTTCTACAATCACAGGAATGTACTCCAATCTCTGCAGTTTTCAACAATCTCTGCATTGTTCTACAATCTCTGGAATGTACTCCAATCTCTGCATTGTTCTGCAATCTCTGCATTGTTCCACAATCTTTGCATTGTTCTGCAGTCTCTGTATTGTTGCATAATCTCTGCACTGTTCTATAATCTCTGGAATGTCCTAAAATCTCTGCATTGTTCCACCATCTGTGCAGTGTTCTACAATCTCTGCATTGTTCTACAGTCTCTGCATTGTTTACAAATTCTCTACTGATCTCCAATCTCTGCACTGTTCTACAATCTCTTACCCGTTCTACAATCTCTGCATAATTCTACAACCACTGCATTATCTACAATATCTTTACTGTTCTACAATATCTGCAATGTTCAACAGTGTTTGCACTGTTCTACAACCTCTGCACTGTTCTACAACCTCTGCATTGTCTACAATCTCTGCATTGTCTACAATTTCTTTATTATTCTACAATCTCTGCACTGTTCTACAATCACTGGAATGTACTCCAATCTCTGCAGTTTTCAACAATCTCTGCAATGTTCTACAATCTCTGCATTGTTCCACAATCTTTGCATTGTTCTGCAGTCTCTGTATTGTTGTATAATCTCTGCACTGTTCTACAATCTCTGGAATGTCCTCCAATCTCTGCATTGTTCTACAATCTCTGCATTGTTCTACAATCTCTGCATTGTTCTACAATCTCTGCACTCTTCTGCAGCCTCTGCACTGTTCTACAATCTCTGCATTTTTCTACAGTCTCTGTGTTGTTGTATAATCTCTGCACTGTTCTACAATCTCTGAAATCTACTCCAATCTATGCATTGTTCTACCATCTCTGCATTGTTCTACAATCTCTGCATTGTTCTACAGTCTCTGCATTGTTTACAATCTCTTTACTGATCTCAAATCTCTGCACTGTTCTACAATCTCTTTCCCGTTCTACCAGCTCTGCATAATTCTACAACCTCTGCATTATCTACAATCTCTTTACTGTTCTGCAACATCTGCAATGTTCAACAGTGTTTGTACTGTTCTACAATCTCTGCACTGTTCTACAGCCTCTGCATTGTCGACAATCTCTGCATTGTCTACAATCTCTATACTATTCTACAATCTCTGCATAGTTCTCCAGTCTCTGCACTGCTCTCCTGTCTCTGCACTGCTCTCCAGTCTCTGCACTGTTCTACAATCTCTGCATTGTTCTACAGTCTCTGTATTGTTGTATAATCTCTGCACTGTTCTACAATCTCTGGAATGTCCTCCAATCACTGCATTGTTCTACCATCTCTGCATTGTTCTACAATCTCTGCACTGTTCTACAGCCTCTGCATTGTCTACAATCTCTGCATTGTCTACAATTTCTTTACTATTCTACAATCTCTGCAATGTTCTACAATCTCTGGAATGTACTCCAATCTCTGCATTGTTCCACCATCTCTGCATTGTTCTTCAATCTCTGCATTGTTCTACAGTCTCTGCATTGTTTACAATCTCTCTACTGATCTCCAATCTCTGCACTGTTCTACAATCTCTTTCTCGTTCTACAATCTCTGTATAATTTTACAACCTCTGCTTTATCGACAATTTCTTTACTGTTCTACAATATCTGCAATGTTCAACAGTGTTTGCACTGTTGTACAATCTCTGCACTGTTCTACAACCTCTGCATTGTCCACAATATCTGCTTTGTCTACAATTTCTTTACTATTCTACAATCTCTGCGCTGTTCTACAATCTCTGGAATGTACTCCAATCTCTGCACTGTTCTACAAGCTCTGCATTGTTCTACAATCTCTGGAATGTACTCCAATCTCTGCATTGTTCTGCAATCTCTGCATTGTTCTACAATCCCTGCATTGTTCTACAATCTCTGCACTCTTCTGCAGCCTCTGCACTGTTGTACAATCTCTGCATTTTTCTGCAGTCTCTGTGTTGTTGTATAATCTCTTCACTGTTCTACAATCTCTGAAATGTACTGCAATCTCTGCATTGTTCCACCATCTCTGCATTGTTCTACAATCTCTGCATTGTTCTACCATCTCTGCATTGTTCTACAATCCCTGCATTGTTCTACAATCTCTGCACTCTTCTGCAGCCTCTGCACTTTTCTACAATCTCTGCATTTTTCTATAGTCTCTGTGTTGTTGTATAATCTCTGCACTGTTCTACAATCTCTGAAATGTACTCCAATCTCTGCATTGTTCCACCATCTCTGCATTGTTCTACAATCTCTGGAATGTACTCCAATCTCTGCATTGTTCTGGAATCGCTGCATTGTTCTACAATCTCTGCATTGTTCTACAGTCTCTTTCCCGTTCTACAATCTCTGCATAATTCTACAACCACTGCATTATCTACAATCTCTTTACTGTTCTACAATATCTGCAATGTTCAACAGTGTTTGTACTGTTCTACAATCTCTGCACTGTTCTACAGCCTCTGCATTGTTGACAATCTCTGCATTGTCTACAATCCCTGTACTATTCTACAATCTCTGCACAGTTCTCCAGTCTCTGCACTGCTCTCCTGTCTCTGCGCTGCTCTCCATTCTCTGCACTGTTCTACAATCTCTGTATTGTTTTACAGTCTCTGCATTGTCTACCATCTCTTTACTGTTCTACAATCTCCACACTGTTCTACAACCTCTGCATTGTCTACAATCTCTGCATTGTCTACAATTTCTTTACTATTCTACAATCTCTGTGCTGTTCTACAATCTCTGGAATGTACTCCAATCTCTGCAGTGTTCTGCAATCTCTGCATTGTTCTACAATCTCTGGAATGTACTCCAATCTCTGCATTGTTCTGCAATCTCTGCATTGTCCTACAATCTCTGCAGTGTTCTAGAGTTTCTGTATTGATGTATAATCTCTGCACTGTTCTACAATCTCTGGAATGTACTCCAATCTCTGCATTGTTCTACCATCTCTGGATTGTTCTACAATCTCTGGAATGTACTCCAATCTCTGCATTGTTCTGGAATCGCTGCAATGTTCTACAATCTCTGCCTTCTTCTACAGTCTCTGTATTGTTGTATAATCTCTGCACTGTTCTATAATCTCTGGAATGTCCTAAAATCTCTGCATTGTTCCACCATCTGTGCATTGTTCTACAATCTCTGCATTGTTCTACAGTCTCTGCATTGTTTACAAATTCTCTACTGATCTCCAATCTCTGCACTGTTCTACAATCTCTTACCCGTTCTACAATCTCTGCATAATTCTACAACCACTGCATTATCTACAATCTCTTTACTGTTCTACAATATCTGCAATGTTCAACAGTGTTTGCACTGTTCTACAACCTCTGCACTGTTCTACAACCTCTGCATTGTCTACAATCTCTGCATTGTCTACAATTTCTTTATTATTCTACAATCTCTGCACTGTTCTACAATCACAGGAATGTACTCCAATCTCTGCAGTTTTCAACAATCTCTGCATTGTTCTACAATCTCTGGAATGTACTCCAATCTCTGCATTGTTCTGCAATCTCTGCATTGTTCCACAATCTTTGCATTGTTCTGCAGTCTCTGTATTGTTGCATAATCTCTGCACTGTTCTATAATCTCTGGAATGTCCTAAAATCTCTGCATTGTTCCACCATCTGTGCAGTGTTCTACAATCTCTGCATTGTTCTACAGTCTCTGCATTGTTTACAAATTCTCTACTGATCTCCAATCTCTGCACTGTTCTACAATCTCTTACCCGTTCTACAATCTCTGCATAATTCTACAACCACTGCATTATCTACAATATCTTTACTGTTCTACAATATCTGCAATGTTCAACAGTGTTTGCACTGTTCTACAACCTCTGCACTGTTCTACAACCTCTGCATTGTCTACAATCTCTGCATTGTCTACAATTTCTTTATTATTCTACAATCTCTGCACTGTTCTACAATCACTGGAATGTACTCCAATCTCTGCAGTTTTCAACAATCTCTGCAATGTTCTACAATCTCTGCATTGTTCCACAATCTTTGCATTGTTCTGCAGTCTCTGTATTGTTGTATAATCTCTGCACTGTTCTACAATCTCTGGAATGTCCTCCAATCTCTGCATTGTTCTACAATCTCTGCATTGTTCTACAATCTCTGCATTGTTCTACAATCTCTGCACTCTTCTGCAGCCTCTGCACTGTTCTACAATCTCTGCATTTTTCTACAGTCTCTGTGTTGTTGTATAATCTCTGCACTGTTCTACAATCTCTGAAATCTACTCCAATCTATGCATTGTTCTACCATCTCTGCATTGTTCTACAATCTCTGCATTGTTCTACAGTCTCTGCATTGTTTACAATCTCTTTACTGATCTCAAATCTCTGCACTGTTCTACAATCTCTTTCCCGTTCTACCAGCTCTGCATAATTCTACAACCTCTGCATTATCTACAATCTCTTTACTGTTCTGCAACATCTGCAATGTTCAACAGTGTTTGTACTGTTCTACAATCTCTGCACTGTTCTACAGCCTCTGCATTGTCGACAATCTCTGCATTGTCTACAATCTCTATACTATTCTACAATCTCTGCATAGTTCTCCAGTCTCTGCACTGCTCTCCTGTCTCTGCACTGCTCTCCAGTCTCTGCACTGTTCTACAATCTCTGCATTGTTCTACAGTCTCTGTATTGTTGTATAATCTCTGCACTGTTCTACAATCTCTGGAATGTCCTCCAATCACTGCATTGTTCTACCATCTCTGCATTGTTCTACAATCTCTGCACTGTTCTACAGCCTCTGCATTGTCTACAATCTCTGCATTGTCTACAATTTCTTTACTATTCTACAATCTCTGCAATGTTCTACAATCTCTGGAATGTACTCCAATCTCTGCATTGTTCCACCATCTCTGCATTGTTCTTCAATCTCTGCATTGTTCTACAGTCTCTGCATTGTTTACAATCTCTCTACTGATCTCCAATCTCTGCACTGTTCTACAATCTCTTTCTCGTTCTACAATCTCTGTATAATTTTACAACCTCTGCTTTATCGACAATTTCTTTACTGTTCTACAATATCTGCAATGTTCAACAGTGTTTGCACGGTTGTACAATCTCTGCACTGTTCTACAACCTCTGCATTGTCCACAATATCTGCTTTGTCTACAATTTCTTTACTATTCTACAATCTCTGCGCTGTTCTACAATCTCTGGAATGTACTCCAATCTCTGCACTGTTCTACAAGCTCTGCATTGTTCTACAATCTCTGGAATGTACTCCAATCTCTGCATTGTTCTGCAATCTCTGCATTGTTCTACAATCCCTGCATTGTTCTACAATCTCTGCACTCTTCTGCAGCCTCTGCACTGTTGTACAATCTCTGCATTTTTCTGCAGTCTCTGTGTTGTTGTATAATCTCTTCACTGTTCTACAATCTCTGAAATGTACTGCAATCTCTGCATTGTTCCACCATCTCTGCATTGTTCTACAATCTCTGCATTGTTCTACCATCTCTGCATTGTTCTACAATCCCTGCATTGTTCTACAATCTCTGCACTCTTCTGCAGCCTCTGCACTTTTCTACAATCTCTGCATTTTTCTATAGTCTCTGTGTTGTTGTATAATCTCTGCACTGTTCTACAATCTCTGAAATGTACTCCAATCTCTGCATTGTTCCACCATCTCTGCATTGTTCTACAATCTCTGGAATGTACTCCAATCTCTGCATTGTTCTGGAATCGCTGCATTGTTCTACAATCTCTGCATTGTTCTACAGTCTCTTTCCCGTTCTACAATCTCTGCATAATTCTACAACCACTGCATTATCTACAATCTCTTTACTGTTCTACAATATCTGCAATGTTCAACAGTGTTTGCACTGTTCTACAACCTCTGCACTTTTCTACAACCTCTGCATTGTCTACAATCTCTGCATTGTCTACAATTTCTTTACTATTCTACAATCTCTGCACATGTCTCCAGTCTCTGCACTGCTCTCCAGTCTCTGCGCTGCTCTCCAGTCTCTGCACTGTTCTACAATCTCTGTTTTGTTTTACAGTCTCTGCATTGTCTACCATCTCTTTACTGTTCTACAATCTCCGCACTGTTCTACAACCTCTGCATTGTCTACAATCTCTGCATTATCTACAATTTCTTTACTATTCTACAATCTCTGCGCTGTTCTACAATCTCTGGAATGTACTCCAATCTCTGCAGTGTTCTGCAATCTCTGCATTGTTCTACAATCTCTGGAATGTACTCCAATCTCTGCATTGTTCTGCAATCTCTGCATTGTCCTACAATCTCTGCAGTGTTCTAGAGTTTCTGTATTGATGTATAATCTCTGCATTGTTCTACAATCTCTGGAATGTACTCCAATCTCTGCATTGTTCTACCATCTCTGCATTGTTGTACAATCTCTGGAATGTACTCCAATCTCTGCATTGTTCTGGAATCGCTGCAATGTTCTACAATCTCTGCTTTGTTCTGCAGTCTCTGTATTGTTGTATAATCTCTGCACTGTTCTACAATCTCTGGAATGTCCTACAATCTCTGCATTGTTCCACCATCTCTGCATTGTTCTACAATCTCTGCATTGTTCTACAGTCTCTGCATTGTTTACAATCTCTCTTCTGATCTCCAATATCTGCACTGTTCCACAATCTCTTTCCCGTTCTACAATCTCTGCATAATTCTACAACCTCTGCATTATCTACAATCTCTTTACTGTTCTACAATATCTGCAATGTTCAACAGTGTTTGCACTGTTCTACAACCTCTGCACTTTTCTACAACCTCTGCATTGTCTACAATCTCTGCATTGTCTACAATTTCTTTACTATTCTACAATCTCTGCACATGTCTCCAGTCTCTGCACTGCTCTCCAGTCTCTGCGCTGCTCTCCAGTCTCTGCACTGTTCTACAATCTCTGTTTTGTTTTACAGTCTCTGCATTGTCTACCATCTCTTTACTGTTCTACAATCTCCGCACTGTTCTACAACCTCTGCATTGTCTACAATCTCTGCATTATCTACAATTTCTTTACTATTCTACAATCTCTGCGCTGTTCTTCAATCTCTGGAATGTACTCCAATCTCTGCAGTGTTCTGCAATCTCTGCATTGTTCTACAATCTCTGGAATGTACTCCAATCTCTGCATTGTTCTGCAATCTCTGCATTGTCCTACAATCTCATCAGTGTTCTAGAGTTTCTGTATTGATGTATAATCTCTGCACTGTTCTACAATCTCTGGAATGTACTCCAATCTCTGCATTGTTCTACCATCTCTGCATTGTTCTACAATCTCTGGAATGTACTCCAATCTCTGCATTGTTCTGGAATCGCTGCAATGTTCTACAATCTCTGCTTTGTTCTACAGTCTCTGTATTGTTGTATAATCTCTGCACTGTTCTACAATCTCTGGAATGTCCTAAAATCTCTGCATTGTTCCACCATCTGTGCATTGTTCTACAATCTCTGCATTGTTCTACAGTCTCTGCATTGTTTACCAATTCTCTACTGATCTCCAATCTCTGCACTGTTCTACAATCTCTTTCCCGTTCTACAATCTCTGCATAATTCTACAACCACTGCATTATCTACAATCACTTTACTGTTCTACAATATCTGCAATGTTCAACAGTGTTTGCACTGTTCTACAACCTCTGCACTGTTCTACAACCTCTGCATTGCCTACAATCTCTGCATTGTCTACAATTTCTTTATTATTCTACAATCTCTGCACTGTTCTACAATCACTGGAATGTACTCCAATCTCTGCAGTTTTCTACAATCTCTGCATTGTTCTACAATCTCTGGAATGTACTCCCATCTCTGCATTGTTCTGCAATCCCTGCATTGTTCCACAATCTTTGCATTGTTCTGCAGTCGCTGTATTGTTGTATAATCTCTGCACTGTTCTACAATCTCTGGAATGTCCTCCAATCTCTGCATTGTTCGACAATCTCTGCATTGTTCTACAATCTCTGCATTGTTCTACAACCTCTGCACTCTTCTGCAGCCTCTGCACTGTTCTACAATCTCTGCATTTTTCTACAGTCTCTGTGTTGTTGTATAATCTCTGCACTGTTCTACAATCTCTGAAATCTACTCCAATCTATGCATTGTTCTACAATCTCTGCATTGTTCTACAATCTCTGCATTGTTCTACAGTCACTGCATTGTTTACAATCTCTTTACTGATCTCAAATCTCTGCACTGTTCTACAATCTCTTTCCCGTTCTACCAGCTCTGCATAATTCTACAACCTCTGCATTATCTACAATCTCTTTACTGTTCTACAATATCTGCAATGTTCAACAGTGTTTGTACTGTTCTACAATCTCTGCACTGTTCTACAGCCTCTGCATTGTCGACAATCTCTGCATTGTCTACAATCTCTATACTATTCTACAATCTCTGCACAGTTCTCCAGTCTCTGCACTGCTCTCCTGTCTCTGCACTGCTCTCCAGTCTCTGCACTGTTCTACAATCTCTGCATTGTTTTACAGTCTCTGCATTGTCTACCATCACTTTATTGTTCTACAATCTCTGCACTGTTCTACAACCTCTGCATTGTCTACAATCTCTGCATTGTCTACAATTTCTTTACTATTCTACAATCTCTGCACTGTTCTACAATCTCTGGAATGTACTCCAATCTCTGCAGTGTTCTACAATCTCTGCACGGTTCTCCAATCTCTGGAATGTCCTCCAGTCTCTGCATTGTTCCACCATCTCTGCATTGTTCTACAATCTCTGCCTTGTTCAACAGTATCTGCATTGTTTACAATCTCTCTACTGATCTCCAATCTCTGCACTGTTCTAGAATCTCTTTCCCGTTCTACATCTCTGCATAATTTCACAACCTCTGCATTATCTACAATCTCTTTACTGTTCTACAATCTCTGGAATGTACTCGAATCTCTGCAGTATTCTACAATCTCTGCATTGTTCTACAATCTCTGCAGGGTTCTACAGTTTCTGTATTGATGTATAATCTCTGCACTGTTCTACAATCTCTGGAATGTACTCCAATCTCTGCATTGTTCTACCATCTCTGCATTGTTCTACAATCTCTGCATTGTTCCACAATCTTTGCATTGTTCTGCAGTCTCTGTATTGTTGTATAATCTCTGCACTGTTCTACATTCTCTGGAATGTCTTCCAATCTCTGCAGTGTTCTACAATCTCTGCATTGTTCTACAATCTCTGCATTGTTCTACAATCTCTGCAGTCTTCTGCAGCCTCTGCACTGTTCTACAATCTCTGCATTTTTCTACAGTCTCTGTGTTGTTGTATAATCTCTGCACTGTTCTGCAATCTCTGAAATGTACTCCAATCTCTGCATTGTTCTACCATCTCTGCATTGTTCTACAATCTCTGCATTGTTCTACAGTCTCTGCATTGTTTACAATCTCTTTACTGATCTCCAATCTCTGCACTGTTCTACAATCTCTTTCCCGTTCCACAATCTCTGCATAATTCTACAAGCTCTGCATTATCTACAATCTCTTTACTGTTCTACAATATCTGCAATGTTCAACAGTGTTTGTACTGTTCTACAATCTCTGCACTGTTCTACAGCCTCTGCATTGTTGACAATCTCTGCATTGTCTACAATCCCTGTACTATTCTACAATCTCTGCACAGTTCTCCAGTCTCTGCACTGCTCTCCTGTCTCTGCGCTGCTCTCCATTCTCTGCACTGTTCTACAATCTCTGTATTGTTTTACAGTCTCTGCATTGTCTACCATCTCTTTACTGTTCTACAATCTCCACACTGTTCTACAACCTCTGCATTGTCTACAATCTCTGCATTGTCTACAATTTCTTTACTATTCTACAATCTCTGTGCTGTTCTACAATCTCTGGAATGTACTCCAATCTCTGCAGTGTTCTGCAATCTCTGCATTGTTCTACAATCTCTGGAATGTACTCCAATCTCTGCATTGTTCTGCAATCTCTGCATTGTCCTACAATCTCTGCAGTGTTCTAGAGTTTCTGTATTGATGTATAATCTCTGCACTGTTCTACAATCTCTGGAATGTACTCCAATCTCTGCATTGTTCTACCATCTCTGGATTGTTCTACAATCTCTGGAATGTACTCCAATCTCTGCATTGTTCTGGAATCGCTGCAATGTTCTACAATCTCTGCCTTCTTCTACAGTCTCTGTATTGTTGTATAATCTCTGCACTGTTCTATAATCTCTGGAATGTCCTAAAATCTCTGCATTGTTCCACCATCTGTGCATTGTTCTACAATCTCTGCATTGTTCTACAGTCTCTGCATTGTTTACAAATTCTCTACTGATCTCCAATCTCTGCACTGTTCTACAATCTCTTACCCGTTCTACAATCTCTGCATAATTCTACAACCACTGCATTATCTACAATCTCTTTACTGTTCTACAATATCTGCAATGTTCAACAGTGTTTGCACTGTTCTACAACCTCTGCACTGTTCTACAACCTCTGCATTGTCTACAATCTCTGCATTGTCTACAATTTCTTTATTATTCTACAATCTCTGCACTGTTCTACAATCACAGGAATGTACTCCAATCTCTGCAGTTTTCAACAATCTCTGCATTGTTCTACAATCTCTGGAATGTACTCCAATCTCTGCATTGTTCTGCAATCTCTGCATTGTTCCACAATCTTTGCATTGTTCTGCAGTCTCTGTATTGTTGCATAATCTCTGCACTGTTCTATAATCTCTGGAATGTCCTAAAATCTCTGCATTGTTCCACCATCTGTGCAGTGTTCTACAATCTCTGCATTGTTCTACAGTCTCTGCATTGTTTACAAATTCTCTACTGATCTCCAATCTCTGCACTGTTCTACAATCTCTTACCCGTTCTACAATCTCTGCATAATTCTACAACCACTGCATTATCTACAATATCTTTACTGTTCTACAATATCTGCAATGTTCAACAGTGTTTGCACTGTTCTACAACCTCTGCACTGTTCTACAACCTCTGCATTGTCTACAATCTCTGCATTGTCTACAATTTCTTTATTATTCTACAATCTCTGCACTGTTCTACAATCACTGGAATGTACTCCAATCTCTGCAGTTTTCAACAATCTCTGCAATGTTCTACAATCTCTGCATTGTTCCACAATCTTTGCATTGTTCTGCAGTCTCTGTATTGTTGTATAATCTCTGCACTGTTCTACAATCTCTGGAATGTCCTCCAATCTCTGCATTGTTCTACAATCTCTGCATTGTTCTACAATCTCTGCATTGTTCTACAATCTCTGCACTCTTCTGCAGCCTCTGCACTGTTCTACAATCTCTGCATTTTTCTACAGTCTCTGTGTTGTTGTATAATCTCTGCACTGTTCTACAATCTCTGAAATCTACTCCAATCTATGCATTGTTCTACCATCTCTGCATTGTTCTACAATCTCTGCATTGTTCTACAGTCTCTGCATTGTTTACAATCTCTTTACTGATCTCAAATCTCTGCACTGTTCTACAATCTCTTTCCCGTTCTACCAGCTCTGCATAATTCTACAACCTCTGCATTATCTACAATCTCTTTACTGTTCTGCAACATCTGCAATGTTCAACAGTGTTTGTACTGTTCTACAATCTCTGCACTGTTCTACAGCCTCTGCATTGTCGACAATCTCTGCATTGTCTACAATCTCTATACTATTCTACAATCTCTGCATAGTTCTCCAGTCTCTGCACTGCTCTCCTGTCTCTGCACTGCTCTCCAGTCTCTGCACTGTTCTACAATCTCTGCATTGTTCTACAGTCTCTGTATTGTTGTATAATCTCTGCACTGTTCTACAATCTCTGGAATGTCCTCCAATCACTGCATTGTTCTACCATCTCTGCATTGTTCTACAATCTCTGCACTGTTCTACAGCCTCTGCATTGTCTACAATCTCTGCATTGTCTACAATTTCTTTACTATTCTACAATCTCTGCAATGTTCTACAATCTCTGGAATGTACTCCAATCTCTGCATTGTTCCACCATCTCTGCATTGTTCTTCAATCTCTGCATTGTTCTACAGTCTCTGCATTGTTTACAATCTCTCTACTGATCTCCAATCTCTGCACTGTTCTACAATCTCTTTCTCGTTCTACAATCTCTGTATAATTTTACAACCTCTGCTTTATCGACAATTTCTTTACTGTTCTACAATATCTGCAATGTTCAACAGTGTTTGCACTGTTGTACAATCTCTGCACTGTTCTACAACCTCTGCATTGTCCACAATATCTGCTTTGTCTACAATTTCTTTACTATTCTACAATCTCTGCGCTGTTCTACAATCTCTGGAATGTACTCCAATCTCTGCACTGTTCTACAAGCTCTGCATTGTTCTACAATCTCTGGAATGTACTCCAATCTCTGCATTGTTCTGCAATCTCTGCATTGTTCTACAATCCCTGCATTGTTCTACAATCTCTGCACTCTTCTGCAGCCTCTGCACTGTTGTACAATCTCTGCATTTTTCTGCAGTCTCTGTGTTGTTGTATAATCTCTTCACTGTTCTACAATCTCTGAAATGTACTGCAATCTCTGCATTGTTCCACCATCTCTGCATTGTTCTACAATCTCTGCATTGTTCTACCATCTCTGCATTGTTCTACAATCCCTGCATTGTTCTACAATCTCTGCACTCTTCTGCAGCCTCTGCACTTTTCTACAATCTCTGCATTTTTCTATAGTCTCTGTGTTGTTGTATAATCTCTGCACTGTTCTACAATCTCTGAAATGTACTCCAATCTCTGCATTGTTCCACCATCTCTGCATTGTTCTACAATCTCTGGAATGTACTCCAATCTCTGCATTGTTCTGGAATCGCTGCATTGTTCTACAATCTCTGCATTGTTCTACAGTCTCTTTCCCGTTCTACAATCTCTGCATAATTCTACAACCACTGCATTATCTACAATCTCTTTACTGTTCTACAATATCTGCAATGTTCAACAGTGTTTGTACTGTTCTACAATCTCTGCACTGTTCTACAGCCTCTGCATTGTTGACAATCTCTGCATTGTCTACAATCCCTGTACTATTCTACAATCTCTGCACAGTTCTCCAGTCTCTGCACTGCTCTCCTGTCTCTGCGCTGCTCTCCATTCTCTGCACTGTTCTACAATCTCTGTATTGTTTTACAGTCTCTGCATTGTCTACCATCTCTTTACTGTTCTACAATCTCCACACTGTTCTACAACCTCTGCATTGTCTACAATCTCTGCATTGTCTACAATTTCTTTACTATTCTACAATCTCTGTGCTGTTCTACAATCTCTGGAATGTACTCCAATCTCTGCAGTGTTCTGCAATCTCTGCATTGTTCTACAATCTCTGGAATGTACTCCAATCTCTGCATTGTTCTGCAATCTCTGCATTGTCCTACAATCTCTGCAGTGTTCTAGAGTTTCTGTATTGATGTATAATCTCTGCACTGTTCTACAATCTCTGGAATGTACTCCAATCTCTGCATTGTTCTACCATCTCTGGATTGTTCTACAATCTCTGGAATGTACTCCAATCTCTGCATTGTTCTGGAATCGCTGCAATGTTCTACAATCTCTGCCTTCTTCTACAGTCTCTGTATTGTTGTATAATCTCTGCACTGTTCTATAATCTCTGGAATGTCCTAAAATCTCTGCATTGTTCCACCATCTGTGCATTGTTCTACAATCTCTGCATTGTTCTACAGTCTCTGCATTGTTTACAAATTCTCTACTGATCTCCAATCTCTGCACTGTTCTACAATCTCTTACCCGTTCTACAATCTCTGCATAATTCTACAACCACTGCATTATCTACAATCTCTTTACTGTTCTACAATATCTGCAATGTTCAACAGTGTTTGCACTGTTCTACAACCTCTGCACTGTTCTACAACCTCTGCATTGTCTACAATCTCTGCATTGTCTACAATTTCTTTATTATTCTACAATCTCTGCACTGTTCTACAATCACAGGAATGTACTCCAATCTCTGCAGTTTTCAACAATCTCTGCATTGTTCTACAATCTCTGGAATGTACTCCAATCTCTGCATTGTTCTGCAATCTCTGCATTGTTCCACAATCTTTGCATTGTTCTGCAGTCTCTGTATTGTTGCATAATCTCTGCACTGTTCTATAATCTCTGGAATGTCCTAAAATCTCTGCATTGTTCCACCATCTGTGCAGTGTTCTACAATCTCTGCATTGTTCTACAGTCTCTGCATTGTTTACAAATTCTCTACTGATCTCCAATCTCTGCACTGTTCTACAATCTCTTACCCGTTCTACAATCTCTGCATAATTCTACAACCACTGCATTATCTACAATATCTTTACTGTTCTACAATATCTGCAATGTTCAACAGTGTTTGCACTGTTCTACAACCTCTGCACTGTTCTACAACCTCTGCATTGTCTACAATCTCTGCATTGTCTACAATTTCTTTATTATTCTACAATCTCTGCACTGTTCTACAATCACTGGAATGTACTCCAATCTCTGCAGTTTTCAACAATCTCTGCAATGTTCTACAATCTCTGCATTGTTCCACAATCTTTGCATTGTTCTGCAGTCTCTGTATTGTTGTATAATCTCTGCACTGTTCTACAATCTCTGGAATGTCCTCCAATCTCTGCATTGTTCTACAATCTCTGCATTGTTCTACAATCTCTGCATTGTTCTACAATCTCTGCACTCTTCTGCAGCCTCTGCACTGTTCTACAATCTCTGCATTTTTCTACAGTCTCTGTGTTGTTGTATAATCTCTGCACTGTTCTACAATCTCTGAAATCTACTCCAATCTATGCATTGTTCTACCATCTCTGCATTGTTCTACAATCTCTGCATTGTTCTACAGTCTCTGCATTGTTTACAATCTCTTTACTGATCTCAAATCTCTGCACTGTTCTACAATCTCTTTCCCGTTCTACCAGCTCTGCATAATTCTACAACCTCTGCATTATCTACAATCTCTTTACTGTTCTGCAACATCTGCAATGTTCAACAGTGTTTGTACTGTTCTACAATCTCTGCACTGTTCTACAGCCTCTGCATTGTCGACAATCTCTGCATTGTCTACAATCTCTATACTATTCTACAATCTCTGCATAGTTCTCCAGTCTCTGCACTGCTCTCCTGTCTCTGCACTGCTCTCCAGTCTCTGCACTGTTCTACAATCTCTGCATTGTTCTACAGTCTCTGTATTGTTGTATAATCTCTGCACTGTTCTACAATCTCTGGAATGTCCTCCAATCACTGCATTGTTCTACCATCTCTGCATTGTTCTACAATCTCTGCACTGTTCTACAGCCTCTGCATTGTCTACAATCTCTGCATTGTCTACAATTTCTTTACTATTCTACAATCTCTGCAATGTTCTACAATCTCTGGAATGTACTCCAATCTCTGCATTGTTCCACCATCTCTGCATTGTTCTTCAATCTCTGCATTGTTCTACAGTCTCTGCATTGTTTACAATCTCTCTACTGATCTCCAATCTCTGCACTGTTCTACAATCTCTTTCTCGTTCTACAATCTCTGTATAATTTTACAACCTCTGCTTTATCGACAATTTCTTTACTGTTCTACAATATCTGCAATGTTCAACAGTGTTTGCACTGTTGTACAATCTCTGCACTGTTCTACAACCTCTGCATTGTCCACAATATCTGCTTTGTCTACAATTTCTTTACTATTCTACAATCTCTGCGCTGTTCTACAATCTCTGGAATGTACTCCAATCTCTGCACTGTTCTACAAGCTCTGCATTGTTCTACAATCTCTGGAATGTACTCCAATCTCTGCATTGTTCTGCAATCTCTGCATTGTTCTACAATCCCTGCATTGTTCTACAATCTCTGCACTCTTCTGCAGCCTCTGCACTGTTGTACAATCTCTGCATTTTTCTGCAGTCTCTGTGTTGTTGTATAATCTCTTCACTGTTCTACAATCTCTGAAATGTACTGCAATCTCTGCATTGTTCCACCATCTCTGCATTGTTCTACAATCTCTGCATTGTTCTACCATCTCTGCATTGTTCTACAATCCCTGCATTGTTCTACAATCTCTGCACTCTTCTGCAGCCTCTGCACTTTTCTACAATCTCTGCATTTTTCTATAGTCTCTGTGTTGTTGTATAATCTCTGCACTGTTCTACAATCTCTGAAATGTACTCCAATCTCTGCATTGTTCCACCATCTCTGCATTGTTCTACAATCTCTGGAATGTACTCCAATCTCTGCATTGTTCTGGAATCGCTGCATTGTTCTACAATCTCTGCATTGTTCTACAGTCTCTTTCCCGTTCTACAATCTCTGCATAATTCTACAACCACTGCATTATCTACAATCTCTTTACTGTTCTACAATATCTGCAATGTTCAACAGTGTTTGCACTGTTCTACAACCTCTGCACTTTTCTACAACCTCTGCATTGTCTACAATCTCTGCATTGTCTACAATTTCTTTACTATTCTACAATCTCTGCACATGTCTCCAGTCTCTGCACTGCTCTCCAGTCTCTGCGCTGCTCTCCAGTCTCTGCACTGTTCTACAATCTCTGTTTTGTTTTACAGTCTCTGCATTGTCTACCATCTCTTTACTGTTCTACAATCTCCGCACTGTTCTACAACCTCTGCATTGTCTACAATCTCTGCATTATCTACAATTTCTTTACTATTCTACAATCTCTGCGCTGTTCTACAATCTCTGGAATGTACTCCAATCTCTGCAGTGTTCTGCAATCTCTGCATTGTTCTACAATCTCTGGAATGTACTCCAATCTCTGCATTGTTCTGCAATCTCTGCATTGTCCTACAATCTCTGCAGTGTTCTAGAGTTTCTGTATTGATGTATAATCTCTGCATTGTTCTACAATCTCTGGAATGTACTCCAATCTCTGCATTGTTCTACCATCTCTGCATTGTTGTACAATCTCTGGAATGTACTCCAATCTCTGCATTGTTCTGGAATCGCTGCAATGTTCTACAATCTCTGCTTTGTTCTGCAGTCTCTGTATTGTTGTATAATCTCTGCACTGTTCTACAATCTCTGGAATGTCCTACAATCTCTGCATTGTTCCACCATCTCTGCATTGTTCTACAATCTCTGCATTGTTCTACAGTCTCTGCATTGTTTACAATCTCTCTTCTGATCTCCAATATCTGCACTGTTCCACAATCTCTTTCCCGTTCTACAATCTCTGCATAATTCTACAACCTCTGCATTATCTACAATCTCTTTACTGTTCTACAATATCTGCAATGTTCAACAGTGTTTGCACTGTTCTACAACCTCTGCACTGTTCTACAACCTCTGCATTGTCTACAATCTCTGCATTGTCTACAATTTCTTTACTATTCTACAATCTCTGCACTGTTCTACAATCACTGGAATGTACTCCAATCCCTGCATTGTTTTACAATCTCTGCATTGTTCTTCAGTCTCTGTATTGTTGTATAAATTCTGCACTGTTCTACAATCTCTGGAATGTCCTTCAATCACTGCATTGTTCTACCATCTCTGCATTGTTCTACAATCTCTGCACTGTTCTACAGCCTCTGCATTGTCTACAATCTCTGCATTGTCTGCAATGTCTTTACTATTCTACAATCTCTGCACTGGTCTGCAATCTCTGGAATGTACTCCAATCTTTGCATTGTTCCACCATCTCTGCATGGTTCTACAATCTCTGCATTGTTCTACAGTCTCTGCAATGTTTACAATCTCTCTACTGATCACCAATCTCTGCACTGTTCTACAATCTCTTTCCCGTCCTACAATCTCTGCATAATTCTACAACCTCTGCATTATCGACAATCTCTTTACTGTTCTACAATATCTGCAATGTTCAACAGTGTTTGCACTGTTCTACAACCTCTGCACTGTTTTACAACCTCTGCATTGTCTACAATCTCTGCATTGTCTACAATTTCTTTACTATTCTACAATCTCTGCACTGTTCTACAATCACTGGAATGTACTCCAATCTCTGCAGTGTTCTACAATCTCTGCATTGTTCTACAATCTTTGGAATGTACTCCAATCTCTGCATTGTTCTACAATCTCTGCATTGTTCTATGATCTCTGCATTGTTCTACAGTCTCTGCATTGTTTACAATCTCTTTACTGATCTCCAATCTCTGCACTGTTCTACAATCTATTTCCCGTTCTACAATCTCTGCATAATTCCACAACATCTGCATTATCTGCAATCTCTTTACTGTTCTACAATATCTGCAATGTTCAACAGTGTTTGCACTGTTCTACAATCTCTGCACTGTTCTACAGCCTCTGCATTGTCGACAATCTCTGCATTGTCTACAATCTCTTTACTATTCTACAATCTCTGCACAGTTCTCCAGTCTCTGCACAGCTCTCCAGTCTCTGCGCTGCTCTCCAGTCTCTGCGCTGCTCTCCAGTCTCTGCGCTGCTCTCCAGTCTCTGCACTGTTCTACAATCTCTGTATTGTTTTACGGTCTCTGCATTGTCTACCATCTCTTTGCTGTTCTACAATCTCTGCACTGTTCTACAACCTCTGCATTGTCTACAATCTCTGCATTGTCTACAATTTCTTTACTATTCTACAATCTCTGCACTGTTCTACAATCTCTGGAATGTACTCCAATCTCTGCAGTGTACTCCAATCTCTGCATTGTTCTACAGTCTCTGTGTTGTTGTATAATCTCTGCACTGTTCTACAATCTCTGGAATGTACTCCAATCTCTGCAGTGTTCTACAATCCCTGCATTGTTCTACAATCTCTGTAAGGTACTCCAATCTCTGCATTGTTCTACAATCTCTTTCTCGTTCTACAATCTCTGTATAATTTTACAACCTCTGCTTTATCGACAATTTCTTTACTGTTCTACAATATCTGCAATGTTCAACAGTGTTTGCACTGTTGTACAATCTCTGCACTGTTCTACAACCTCTGCATTGTCCACAATATCTGCTTTGTCTACAATTTCTTTACTATTCTACAATCTCTGCGCTGTTCTACAATCTCTGGAATGTACTCCAATCTCTGCACTGTTCTACAAGCTCTGCATTGTTCTACAATCTCTGGAATGTACTCCAATCTCTGCATTGTTCTGCAATCTCTGCATTGTTCTACAATCCCTGCATTGTTCTACAATCTCTGCACTCTTCTGCAGCCTCTGCACTGTTGTACAATCTCTGCATTTTTCTGCAGTCTCTGTGTTGTTGTATAATCTCTTCACTGTTCTACAATCTCTGAAATGTACTGCAATCTCTGCATTGTTCCACCATCTCTGCATTGTTCTACAATCTCTGCATTGTTCTACCATCTCTGCATTGTTCTACAATCCCTGCATTGTTCTACAATCTCTGCACTCTTCTGCAGCCTCTGCACTTTTCTACAATCTCTGCATTTTTCTATAGTCTCTGTGTTGTTGTATAATCTCTGCACTGTTCTACAATCTCTGAAATGTACTCCAATCTCTGCATTGTTCCACCATCTCTGCATTGTTCTACAATCTCTGGAATGTACTCCAATCTCTGCATTGTTCTGGAATCGCTGCATTGTTCTACAATCTCTGCATTGTTCTACAGTCTCTTTCCCGTTCTACAATCTCTGCATAATTCTACAACCACTGCATTATCTACAATCTCTTTACTGTTCTACAATATCTGCAATGTTCAACAGTGTTTGCACTGTTCTACAACCTCTGCACTTTTCTACAACCTCTGCATTGTCTACAATCTATGCATTGTCTACAATTTCTTTACTATTCTACAATCTCTGCACATGTCTCCAGTCTCTGCACTGCTCTCCAGTCTCTGCGCTGCTCTCCAGTCTCTGCACTGTTCTACAATCTCTGTTTTGTTTTACAGTCTCTGCATTGTCTACCATCTCTTTACTGTTCTACAATCTCCACACTGTTCTACAACCTCTGCATTGTCTACAATCTCTGCATTGTCTACAATTTCTTTACTATTCTACAATCTCTGCGCTGTTCTACAATCTCTGGAATGTACTCCAATCTCTGCAGTGTTCTGCAATCTCTGCATTGTTCTACAATCTCTGGAATGTACTCCAATCTCTGCATTGTTCTGCAATCTCTGCATTGTCCTACAATCTCTGCAGTGTTCTAGAGTTTCTGTATTGATGTATAATCTCTGCATTGTTCTACAATCTCTGGAATGTACTCCAATCTCTGCATTGTTCTACCATCTCTGCATTGTTGTACAATCTCTGGAATGTACTCCAATCTCTGCATTGTTCTGGAATCGCTGCAATGTTCTACAATCTCTGCTTTGTTCTGCAGTCTCTGTATTGTTGTATAATCTCTGCACTGTTCTACAATCTCTGGAATGTCCTACAATCTCTGCATTGTTCCACCATCTCTGCATTGTTCTACAATCTCTGCATTGTTCTACAGTCTCTGCATTGTTTACAATCTCTCTTCTGATCTCCAATATCTGCACTGTTCCACAATCTCTTTCCCGTTCTACAATCTCTGCATAATTCTACAACCTCTGCATTATCTACAATCTCTTTACTGTTCTACAATATCTGCAATGTTCAACAGTGTTTGCACTGTTCTACAACCTCTGCACTGTTCTACAACCTCTGCATTGTCTACAATCTCTGCATTGTCTACAATTTCTTTACTATTCTACAATCTCTGCACTGTTCTACAATCACTGGAATGTACTCCAATCCCTGCATTGTTTTACAATCTCTGCATTGTTCTTCAGTCTCTGTATTGTTGTATAAATTCTGCACTGTTCTACAATCTCTGGAATGTCCTTCAATCACTGCATTGTTCTACCATCTCTGCATTGTTCTACAATCTCTGCACTGTTCTACAGCCTCTGCATTGTCTACAATCTCTGCATTGTCTGCAATGTATTTACTATTCTACAATCTCTGCACTGGTCTGCAATCTCTGGAATGTACTCCAATCTTTGCATTGTTCCACCATCTCTGCATGGTTCTACAATCTCTGCATTGTTCTACAGTCTCTGCAATGTTTACAATCTCTCTACTGATCACCAATCTCTGCACTGTTCTACAATCTCTTTCCCGTCCTACAATCTCTGCATAATTCTACAACCTCTGCATTATCGACAATCTCTTTACTGTTCTACAATATCTGCAATGTTCAACAGTGTTTGCACTGTTCTACAACCTCTGCACTGTTTTACAACCTCTGCATTGTCTACAATCTCTGCATTGTCTACAATTTCTTTACTATTCTACAATCTCTGCACTGTTCTACAATCACTGGAATGTACTCCAATCTCTGCAGTGTTCTACAATCTCTGCATTGTTCTACAATCTTTGGAATGTACTCCAATCTCTGCATTGTTCTACAATCTCTGCATTGTTCTACGATCTCTGCATTGTTCTACAATCTCTGTATTGTTGTATAATCTCTGCACTGTTCTACAATCTCTGAAATGTACTCCAATCTCTGCATTGTTCTACCATCTCTGCATTGTTCTACAATCTCTGCATTGTTCTACAGTCTCTGCATTGTTTACAATCTCTTTACTGATCTCCAATCTCTGCACTGTTCTACAATCTATTTCCCGTTCTACAATCTCTGCATAATTCCACAACATCTGCATTATCTGCAATCTCTTTACTGTTCTACAATATCTGCAATGTTCAACAGTGTTTGCACTGTTCTACAATCTCTGCACTGTTCTACAGCCTCTGCATTGTCGACAATCTCTGCATTGTCTACAATCTCTTTACTATTCTACAATCTCTGCACAGTTCTCCAGTCTCTGCACAGCTCTCCAGTCTCTGCGCTGCTCTCCAGTCTCTGCGCTGCTCTCCAGTCTCTGCGCTGCTCTCCAGTCTCTGCACTGTTCTACAATCTCTGTATTGTTTTACGGTCTCTGCATTGTCTACCATCTCTTTGCTGTTCTACAATCTCTGCACTGTTCTACAACCTCTGCATTGTCTACAATCTCTGCATTGTCTACAATTTCTTTACTATTCTACAATCTCTGCACTGTTCTACAATCTCTGGAATGTACTCCAATCTCTGCAGTGTACTCCAATCTCTGCATTGTTCTACAGTCTCTGTGTTGTTGTATAATCTCTGCACTGTTCTACAATCTCTGGAATGTACTCCAATCTCTGCAGTGTTCTACAATCCCTGCATTGTTCTACAATCTCTGTAAGGTACTCCAATCTCTGCATTGTTCTACCATCTCTGCCTTGTTCTACAATCTCTGGAATGTACTCCAATCTCTGCATTGTTCCACCATCTCTGCATTGTTCTACAATCTCTGCATTGTTCTACAGTCTCTGCTTTGTTTACATTCTCTTTACTGATCTCCAATCTCTGCACTGTTCTACAATCTCTTTCCCGTTCTACAATCTCTGCATAATTCTACAACCTCTGCATTATCAACAATCTCTTAACTGTTCTACAATATCTGCAATGTTCAACAGTGTTTGCACTGTTCTACAATCTCTGCACTGTTCTACAACCTCTGCATTGTCTACAATCTCTGCATTGTCTACAATTTCTTTACTATTCTACAATCTCTGCGCTATTCTACAATCTCTGGAATGTACTCCAATCTCTGCAGTGTTCTACGACCTCTGCATTGTTCTACAATCTCTGGAATGTACTCCAATCTCTGCATCGATCTGCAATCTCTGCATTGTTCTACAACCTCTGCACTTTTCTACAACCTCTGCATTGTCTACAATCTATGCATTGTCTACAATTTCTTTACTATTCTACAATCTCTGCACATGTCTCCAGTCTCTGCACTGCTCTCCAGTCTCTGCGCTGCTCTCCAGTCTCTGCACTGTTCTACAATCTCTGTTTTGTTTTACAGTCTCTGCATTGTCTACCATCTCTTTACTGTTCTACAATCTCCACACTGTTCTACAACCTCTGCATTGTCTACAATCTCTGCATTGTCTACAATTTCTTTACTATTCTACAATCTCTGCACTGTTCTACAATCTCTGGAATGTACTCCAATCTCTGCAGTGTTCTGCAATCTCTGCATTGTTCTACAATCTCTGGAATGTACTCCAATCTCTGCATTGTTCTGCAATCTCTGCATTGTCCTACAATCTCTGCAGTGTTCTAGAGTTTCTGTATTGATGTATAATCTCTGCATTGTTCTACAATCTCTGGAATGTACTCCAATCTCTGCATTGTTCTACCATCTCTGCATTGTTGTACAATCTCTGGAATGTACTCCAATCTCTGCATTGTTCTGGAATCGCTGCAATGTTCTACAATCTCTGCTTTGTTCTGCAGTCTCTGTATTGTTGTATAATCTCTGCACTGTTCTACAATCTCTGGAATGTCCTACAATCTCTGCATTGTTCCACCATCTCTGCATTGTTCTACAATCTCTGCATTGTTCTACAGTCTCTGCATTGTTTACAATCTCTCTTCTGATCTCCAATATCTGCACTGTTCCACAATCTCTTTCCCGTTCTACAATCTCTGCATAATTCTACAACCTCTGCATTATCTACAATCTCTTTACTGTTCTACAATATCTGCAATGTTCAACAGTGTTTGCACTGTTCTACAACCTCTGCACTGTTCTACAACCTCTGCATTGTCTACAATCTCTGCATTGTCTACAATTTCTTTACTATTCTACAATCTCTGCACTGTTCTACAATCACTGGAATGTACTCCAATCCCTGCATTGTTTTACAATCTCTGCATTGTTCTTCAGTCTCTGTATTGTTGTATAAATTCTGCACTGTTCTACAATCTCTGGAATGTCCTTCAATCACTGCATTGTTCTACCATCTCTGCATTGTTCTACAATCTCTGCACTGTTCTACAGCCTCTGCATTGTCTACAATCTCTGCATTGTCTGCAATGTATTTACTATTCTACAATCTCTGCACTGGTCTGCAATCTCTGGAATGTACTCCAATCTTTGCATTGTTCCACCATCTCTGCATGGTTCTACAATCTCTGCATTGTTCTACAGTCTCTGCAATGTTTACAATCTCTCTACTGATCACCAATCTCTGCACTGTTCTACAATCTCTTTCCCGTCCTACAATCTCTGCATAATTCTACAACCTCTGCATTATCGACAATCTCTTTACTGTTCTACAATATCTGCAATGTTCAACAGTGTTTGCACTGTTCTACAACCTCTGCACTGTTTTACAACCTCTGCATTGTCTACAATCTCTGCATTGTCTACAATTTCTTTACTATTCTACAATCTCTGCACTGTTCTACAATCACTGGAATGTACTCCAATCTCTGCAGTGTTCTACAATCTCTGCATTGTTCTACAATCTTTGGAATGTACTCCAATCTCTGCATTGTTCTACAATCTCTGCATTGTTCTACGATCTCTGCATTGTTCTACAATCTCTGTATTGTTGTATAATCTCTGCACTGTTCTACAATCTCTGAAATGTACTCCAATCTCTGCATTGTTCTACCATCTCTGCATTGTTCTACAATCTCTGCATTGTTCTACAGTCTCTGCATTGTTTACAATCTCTTTACTGATCTCCAATCTCTGCACTGTTCTACAATCTATTTCCCGTTCTACAATCTCTGCATAATTCCACAACATCTGCATTATCTGCAATCTCTTTACTGTTCTACAATATCTGCAATGTTCAACAGTGTTTGCACTGTTCTACAATCTCTGCACTGTTCTACAGCCTCTGCATTGTCGACAATCTCTGCATTGTCTACAATCTCTTTACTATTCTACAATCTCTGCACAGTTCTCCAGTCTCTGCACAGCTCTCCAGTCTCTGCGCTGCTCTCCAGTCTCTGCGCTGCTCTCCAGTCTCTGCGCTGCTCTCCAGTCTCTGCACTGTTCTACAATCTCTGTATTGTTTTACGGTCTCTGCATTGTCTACCATCTCTTTGCTGTTCTACAATCTCTGCACTGTTCTACAACCTCTGCATTGTCTACAATCTCTGCATTGTCTACAATTTCTTTACTATTCTACAATCTCTGCACTGTTCTACAATCTCTGGAATGTACTCCAATCTCTGCAGTGTACTCCAATCTCTGCATTGTTCTACAGTCTCTGTGTTGTTGTATAATCTCTGCACTGTTCTACAATCTCTGGAATGTACTCCAATCTCTGCAGTGTTCTACAATCCCTGCATTGTTCTACAATCTCTGTAAGGTACTCCAATCTCTGCATTGTTCTACCATCTCTGCCTTGTTCTACAATCTCTGGAATGTACTCCAATCTCTGCATTGTTCCACCATCTCTGCATTGTTCTACAATCTCTGCATTGTTCTACAGTCTCTGCTTTGTTTACATTCTCTTTACTGATCTCCAATCTCTGCACTGTTCTACAATCTCTTTCCCGTTCTACAATCTCTGCATAATTCTACAACCTCTGCATTATCAACAATCTCTTAACTGTTCTACAATATCTGCAATGTTCAACAGTGTTTGCACTGTTCTACAATCTCTGCACTGTTCTACAACCTCTGCATTGTCTACAATCTCTGCATTGTCTACAATTTCTTTACTATTCTACAATCTCTGCGCTATTCTACAATCTCTGGAATGTACTCCAATCTCTGCAGTGTTCTACGACCTCTGCATTGTTCTACAATCTCTGGAATGTACTCCAATCTCTGCATCGATCTGCAATCTCTGCATTGTTCTACAATCTCTGCATTGTTCTACAATCTGTGTATTTTTGTATAATCTCTACGCTGTTCTACAATCTCTGGAATGTACTCCAATCCCTGCATTGTTCTAACATCTCTGCATTGTTCTACAATCTGTGGAATGTACTCCAATCTCTGCATTTTTCCACCATCTCTGCATTGTTCTACATCTCTGCATTGTTCTACTGTCTCTGCATTATTTACAATCTCTCTACTGATCTCTAATCTCTGCACTGTTCTACAATCTCTTTCCCGTTCTAAAATCTCTGCATAATTCTACAACCTCTGCATTATCTACAATCTCTTTACTGTTCTTCAATATCTGCAATGTTCAACAGTGTTTGCACTGTTCTACAACCTCTGCACTGTTCTACTACCTCTGCATTGTCTGCAATCTCTGCATTGTCTACAATATCTTTACTATTCTACAATCTCTGCATTGTTCTACACTCTCTGGAATATACTCCAATCTCTGCAGTGTTCTACAATCTCTGCATTGTTCTACAATCTCTGGAATGTACTGCAATCTCTGCATTGTTCTGCAATCTCTGCATTGTTCTACAATCTCTGCATTGTTCTACAGTCTCTGTATTGTTGTATAATCTCTGCACTGTTCTACAATCTGTGGAATGTACTCCAATCCCTGCACTGTTCTACCATCTCTGCATTGTTCTACAACTCTGGAATGTACTCCAATCTCTGCATTGTTCTGGAATCGCTGCATTGTTCTACAATCTCTGCATTGTTCTACAGTCTCTGTATTGTTGTATAATCTCTGCACTGTTCTACAATCTCTGGAATGTCCTACAATCTCTGCATTGTTCCACCATCTCTGCATTGTTGTACAATCTCTGCATTGTTCTACAGTCTCTGCATTGTTTACAATCTCTCTACTGATCTCCAATCTCTGCACTGTTCCACAATCTCTTTCCCGTTCTACAATCTCTGCATAAGTCTACAACCACTGCATTATCTACAATCTCTTTACTGTTCTACAATATCTGCAATGTTCAACAGTGTTTGCACTGTACTACATCCTCTGCACTGTTCTACAACCTCTGCATTGTCTACAATCTCTGCATTGTCTACAATTTCTTTACTATTCTACAATCTCTGCGCTATTCTACAATCTCAGGAATGTACTCCAATCTCTGCAGTGTTATACGACCTCTGCATTGTTCTACAATCTCTGGAATGTACTCTAATCTCTGCATTGATCTGCAATCTCTGCATTGTTCTACAATCTCTGCATTGTTCTACAATCTGTGTATTTTTGTATAATCTCTACGCTGTTCTACAATCTCTGGAATGTACTCCAATCCCTGCATTGTTCTAACATCTCTGCATTGTTCTACAATCTGTGGAATGTACTCCAATCTCTGCATTTTTCCACCATCTCTGCATTGTTCTACATCTCTGCATTGTTCTACTGTCTCTGCATTATTTACAATCTCTCTACTGATCTCTAATCTCTGCACTGTTCTACAATCTCTTTCCCGTTCTAAAATCTCTGCATAATTCTACAACCTCTGCATTATCTACAATCTCTTTACTGTTCTTCAATATCTGCAATGTTCAACAGTGTTTGCACTGTTCTACAACCTCTGCACTGTTCTACTACCTCTGCATTGTCTGCAATCTCTGCATTGTCTACAATATCTTTACTATTCTACAATCTCTGCATTGTTCTACACTCTCTGGAATATACTCCAATCTCTGCAGTGTTCTACAATCTCTGCATTGTTCTACAATCTCTGGAATGTACTGCAATCTCTGCATTGTTCTGCAATCTCTGCATTGTTCTACAATCTCTGCATTGTTCTACAGTCTCTGTATTGTTGTATAATCTCTGCACTGTTCTACAATCTGTGGAATGTACTCCAATCCCTGCACTGTTCTACCATCTCTGCATTGTTCTACAACTCTGGAATGTACTCCAATCTCTGCATTGTTCTGGAATCGCTGCATTGTTCTACAATCTCTGCATTGTTCTACAGTCTCTGTATTGTTGTATAATCTCTGCACTGTTCTACAATCTCTGGAATGTCCTACAATCTCTGCATTGTTCCACCATCTCTGCATTGTTGTACAATCTCTGCATTGTTCTACAGTCTCTGCATTGTTTACAATCTCTCTACTGATCTCCAATCTCTGCACTGTTCCACAATCTCTTTCCCGTTCTACAATCTCTGCATAAGTCTACAACCACTGCATTATCTACAATCTCTTTACTGTTCTACAATATCTGCAATGTTCAACAGTGTTTGCACTGTACTACATCCTCTGCACTGTTCTACAACCTCTGCATTGTCTACAATCTCTGCATTGTCTACAATTTCTTTACTATTCTACAATCTCTGCGCTATTCTACAATCTCAGGAATGTACTCCAATCTCTGCAGTGTTATACGACCTCTGCATTGTTCTACAATCTCTGGAATGTACTCTAATCTCTGCATTGATCTGCAATCTCTGCATTGTTCTACAATCTCTGCATTGTTCTACAATCTGTGTATTTTTGTATAATCTCTACGCTGTTCTACAATCTCTGGAATGTACTCCAATCCCTGCATTGTTCTAACATCTCTGCATTGTTCTACAATCTGTGGAATGTACTCCAATCTCTGCATTTTTCCACCATCTCTGCATTGTTCTACATCTCTGCATTGTTCTACTGTCTCTGCATTATTTACAATCTCTCTACTGATCTCTAATCTCTGCACTGTTCTACAATCTCTTTCCCGTTCTAAAATCTCTGCATAATTCTACAACCTCTGCATTATCTACAATCTCTTTACTGTTCTTCAATATCTGCAATGTTCAACAGTGTTTGCACTGTTCTACAACCTCTGCACTGTTCTACTACCTCTGCATTGTCTGCAATCTCTGCATTGTCTACAATATCTTTACTATTCTACAATCTCTGCATTGTTCTACACTCTCTGGAATATACTCCAATCTCTGCAGTGTTCTACAATCTCTGCATTGTTCTACAATCTCTGGAATGTACTGCAATCTCTGCATTGTTCTGCAATCTCTGCATTGTTCTACAATCTCTGCATTGTTCTACAGTCTCTGTATTGTTGTATAATCTCTGCACTGTTCTACAATCTCTGGTTTGTACTCCAATCCCTGCACTGTTCTACCATCTCTGCATTGTTCTACAACTCTGGAATGTACTCTAATCTCTGCATTGTTCTGGAATCGCTGCATTGTTCTACAATCTCTGCATTGTTCTACAGTCTCTGTATTGTTGTATAATCTCTGCACTGTTCTACAATCTCTGGAATGTCCTACAATCTCTGCATTGTTCCACCATCTCTGCATTGTTGTACAATCTCTGCATTGTTCTACAGTCTCTGCATTGTTTACAATCTCTCTACTGATCTCCAATCTCTGCACTGTTCCACAATCTCTTTCCCGTTCTACAATCTCTGCATAAGTCTACAACCTCTGCATTATCTACAATCTCTTTACTGTTCTACAATATCTGCAATGTTCAACAGTGTTTGCACTGTACTACATCCTCTGCACTGTTCTACAACCTCTGCATTGTCTACAATCTCTGCATTGTCTACAATTTCTTTACTATTCTACAATCTCTGCGCTATTCTACAATCTCTGGAATGTACTCCAATCTCTGCAGTGTTCTACGACCTCTGCATTGTTCTACAATCTCTGGAATGTACTCCAATCTCTGCATTGATCTGCAATCTCTGCATTGTTCTACAATCTCTGCATTGTTCTACAATCTGTGTATTTTTGTATAATCTCTACGCTGTTCTACAATCTCTGGAATGTACTCCAATCCCTGCATTGTTCTAACATCTCTGCATTGTTCTACAATCTGTGGAATGTACTCCAATCTCTGCATTTTTCCACCATCTCTGCATTGTTCTACATCTCTGCATTGTTCTACTGTCTCTGCATTATTTACAATCTCTCTACTGATCTCTAATCTCTGCACTGTTCTACAATCTCTTTCCCGTTCTACAATCTCTGCATAATTCTACAACCTCTGCATTATCTACAATCTCTTTACTGTTCTTCAATATCTGCAATGTTCAACAGTGTTTGCACTGTTCTACAACCTCTGCACTGTTCTACTACCTCTGCATTGTCTGCAATCTCTGCATTGTCTACAATATCTTTACTATTCTACAATCTCTGCATTGTTCTACACTCTCTGGAATATACTCCAATCACTGCAGTGTTCTACAATCTCTGCATTGTTCTACAATCTCTGGAATGTACTGCAATCTCTGCATTGTTCTGCAATCTCTGCATTGTTCTACAATCTCTGCATTGTTCTACAGTCTCTGTATTGTTGTATAATCTCTGCACTGTTCTACAATCTGTGGAATGTACTCCAATCCCTGCACTGTTCTACCATCTCTGCATTGTTCTACAACTCTGGAATGTACTCCAATCTCTGCATTGTTCTGGAATCGCTGCATTGTTCTACAATCTCTGCATTGTTCTACAGTCTCTGTATTGTTGTATAATCTCTGCACTGTTCTACAATCTCTGGAATGTCCTACAATCTCTGCATTGTTCCACCATCTCTGCATTGTTGTACAATCTCTGCATTGTTCTACAGTCTCTGCATTGTTTACAATCTCTCTACTGATCTCCAATCTCTGCACTGTTCCACAATCTCTTTCCCGTTCTACAATCTCTGCATAAGTCTACAACCTCTGCATTATCTACAATCTCTTTACTGTTCTACAATATCTGCATTGTTCAACAGTGTTTGCACTGTTCTACAACCTCTGCAATGTTCTACAACCTCTGCATTGTCTACGATCTCTGCATTGTCTACAATTTCTTTACTATTCTACAATCTCTGCACTGTTCTACAGCCTCTGCATTGTCTACAATCTCTGCATTGTCTACAGTTTCTTTACTATTCTACAATCTCTGCACTGTTCTACAATCTCTGGAATGTACTCCAATCTCTGCATTGTTCCACCATCTCTGCATTGTTCTACAATCTCTGCATTGTTTACAATCTCTCTACTGATCTCCAATCTCTGCACTGTTCCACAATCTCTTTCCCGTTCTACAATCTCTGCATAATTCTACAACCTCTGCATTATCTACAATCTCTTTACTGTTCTACAATATCTGCAATGTTCAACAGTGTTTGCACTGTTCTACAACCTCTGCACTGTTCTACAACCTCTGCATTGTCTACAATCTCTGCATTGTCTACAATTTCTTTACTATTCTACAATCTCTGCACTGTTCTACAATCACTGGAATGTACTCCAATCCCTGCATTTTTTTACAATCTCTGCATTGTTCTTCAGTCTCTGTATTGTTGTATAAATTCTGCACTGTTCTACAATCTCTGGAATGTCCTTCAATCACTGCATTGTTCTACCATCTCTGCATTGTTCTACAATCTCTGCACTGTTCTACAGCCTCTGCATTGTCTACAATCTCTGCATTGTCTGCAATGTCTTTACTATTCTACAATCTCTGCACTGGTCTGCAATCTCTGGAATGTACTCCAATCTTTGCATTGTTCCACCATCTCTGCATGGTTCTACAATCTCTGCATTGTTCTACAGTCTCTGCAATGTTTACAATCTCTCTACTGATCACCAATCTCTGCACTGTTCTACAATCTCTTTCCCGTCCTACAATCTCTGCATAATTCTACAACCTCTGCATTATCGACAATCTCTTTACTGTTCTACAATATCTGCAATGTTCAACAGTGTTTGCACTGTTCTACAACCTCTGCACTGTTTTACAACCTCTGCATTGTCTACAATCTCTGCATTGTCTACAATTTCTTTACTATTCTACAATCTCTGCACTGTTCTACAATCACTGGAATGTACTCCAATCTCTGCAGTGTTCTACAATCTCTGCATTGTTCTACAATCTCTGGAATGTACTCCAATCTCTGCATTGTTCTACAATCTCTGCATTGTTCTACGATCTCTGCATTGTTCTACAATCTTTGTATTGTTGTATAATCTCTGCACTGTTCTACAATCTCTGAAATGTACTCCATTCTCTGCATTGTTCTACCATCTCTGCATTGTTCTACAATCTCTGCATTGTTCTACAGTCTCTGCATTGTTTACAATCTCTTTACTGATCTCCAATCTCTGCACTGTTCTACAATCTCTTTCCCGTTCTACAATCTCTGCATAATTCCACAACCTCTGCATTATCTGCAATCTCTTTACTGTTCTACAATGTCTGCAATGTTCAACAGTGTTTGCACTGTTCTACAATCTCTGCACTGTTCTACAGCCTCTGCATTGTCGACAATCTCTGCATTGTCTTCAATTTCTTTACTATTCTACAGTCTCTGCACTGTTCTACAATCACTGGAATGTACTCCAATCTCTGCAGTGTTCGACAATCTCTGCATTGTTCTACAATCTCTGGAATGTCCTCCAATCTCTGCATTGTTCTACAATCTCTGCACTGTTCTACAAACTCTGCATTTTTCTACAGTCTCTGTGTTGTTGCATAATCCCTGCTGTATTCTACAATCTCTGAAATGTACTCCAATATCTGCATTGTTCTACCATCTCTGCATTGTTCTACAATCTCTGCATTGTTCTACAGTCTCTGCATTGTTTACAATCTCTCTACTGATCTGCAATCTCTGCACTGTTCTACAATCTCTTTCCCGTTCTACAATCTCTGCATAATTCTACAATCTCTGCATCATCTACAATCTCTTTACTGTTCTACAATATCTGCAATGTTCAACAGTGTTTGTACTGTTCTACAATCTCTGCACTGTTTTACAACCTCTGCATTGTCTACAATCTCTGCATTGTCTACAATCTCTTTACTATTCTACAATCTCTGCACTGTTCTACAATCTCTGGAATGTACTCCAATCCCTGCAATGTTCTACCATCTCGCATTGTTCTACAATCTCTGGAATGTACTCCAATCTCTGCATTGTTCCACCATCTCTGCATTGTTCTACATCTCTGCATTGTTCTACAGTCTCTGCATTGTTTACAATATCTCTCTACTGATTTCCAATCTCTGAACTGTTCAACAATATCTGAAATGTACTCCAATCTCTGCATTGTTCTACCATATCTGCATTGTTCTACATCCCTGCATTGTTCTACAGTCTCTGCATTGTTTACAATATCTCTCAACTGATCTCCAATCTCTGCACTGTTCTACAATCTCTTTCCCGTTCTACAATCTCTGCATAATTCTACAACCTCTGCATTATCTACAATCTCTTTACTGTTCTACAATATCTGCAATGTTCAACAGTGTTTTCACTGTTCTACAACCTCTGCACTGTTCTACAACCTCTGCATTGTCTACAATCTCTGCATTGTCTACAATTTCTTTACTATTCTACAATCTCTGCACTGTTCTACGTCTCTGAAATGTACTCCAATCTCTGCATTGTTCTGCAATCTCTGCATTGTTCTACAATCTCTGCATTGTTCTACAGTCTCTGTATTGTTGTATAATCTCTGCACTGTTCTACAATCACTGGAATGTACTCCAATCCCTGCATTGTTCTACCATCTCTGCATTGTTCTACAATCTCTGGAATGTACTCCAATCTCTGCATTGTTCTGGAATCGCTGCATTGTTCTACAATCTCTGCATTGTTCTACAGTCTCTGTATTGTTGTATAATCTCTGCACTGTTCTACAATCTCTGGAATGTCCTACAATCTCTGCATTGTTTTACAATCTCTGCTTTGTTCTACAGTCTCTGCATTGTTTACAAACTCTCTACTGATCTCCAATCTCTGCCCTGTTCTACAATCCCTTTCCAGTTCAACAATCTCTGCATAATTGTACAACCACTGCATTATCTACAATCTCTTTACTGTTCTACAATATCTGCAATGTTCAACAGTGTTTGCACTGTTCTACAACTTCTGCACTGTTCAACAACCTCTGCATTGTCTACAATTTCTTTACTATTCTACAATCTCTGCACTGTTCTACAATCACTGGAATGTACACCAATCTCTGCAGTGTTCTACAATCTCTGCATTGTTCTACAGTCTCTGCATTGTTCTACAATCTCTGTATTGTTGTATAATCTCTGCATTGTTCTACAATCTCTGGAATGTACTCCAATCAGTGCATTGTTCTACCATCTCTGCATTGTTCTACAATCCCTGCATTGTTCTACAATCTCTGCACTCTTCTGCAGCCTCTGCACTGTTCTACAGTCTCTGCATTTTTCTACAGTCTCTGTGTTGTTGTCTTATCTCTGCACTGTTCTCCAATCTCTAAAATGTACTCCAATCTCTGCATTGTTCTACCATATCTGCATTGTTCTACAATCTCTGCATTGTTCTACAGTCTCTGCATTGTTTACAATCTCTTTACTGATCTCCAATCTCTGCATTGTTCTACAATCGCTTTCCCGTTCTACAATTTCTGCATAATACTACAACCTCTGCATTATCTGCAATCTCTTTACTGTTCTACAATATCTGCAATGTTCAACAGTGTTTTCACTGTTCTACAACCTCTGCACTGTTCTACAACCTCTGCATTGTCTACAATCTCTGCATTGTCTACAATTTCTTTACTATTCTACAATCTCTGCACTGTTCTACGTCTCTGGAATGTACTCCAATCTCTGCATTGTTCTGCAATCTCTGCATTGTTCTACAATCTCTGCATTGTTCTACAGTCTCTGTATTGTTGTATGATCTCTGCACTGTTCTACAATCACTGGAATGTACTCCAATCCCTGCATTGTTCTACCATCTCTGCATTGTTCTACAATCTCTGGAATGTACTCCAATCTCTGCATTGTTCTGGAATCGCTGCATTGTTCTACAATCTCTGCATTGTTCTACAGTCTCTGTATTGTTGTATAATCTCTGCACTGTTCTACAATCTCTTTCCCGTTCTACAATCTCTGCATAATTCTACAACCACTGCATTATCTACAATCTCTTTACTGTTCTACAATATCTGCAATGTTCAACAGTGTTTGCACTGTTCTACAACGTCTGCACTGTTCTGCAACCTCTGCATTGTCTCCAATGTCTGCATTGTCTACAATTTCTTTATTATTCTACAATCTCTGCACTGTTCTACAATCTCTGGAATGTACTCCTATCTCTGCAGTGTTCTAAAATCTCTGCATTGTTCTACAATCTCTGGAATGTACTCCAATCTCTGCATTGTTCTGCAATCTCTGCATTGTTCTACAATCTCTGCAGTGTTCTACAGTTTCTGTATTGATGTATAATCTCTGCACTGTTCTACAATCTCTGGAATGTACTGCAATCTCTGCATTGTTCTACCATCTATGCATTGTTCTACAATCTCTGGAATGTCCTCCAATCTCTGCATTGTTCTACAATCTCTGCATTGTTCTACAATCTCTGCACTGTTCTACAATCTCTGCATTTTTCTACAGTCTCTGTGTTGTTGTATAATCTCTGCAGTATTCTACAATCTCTGAAATGTACTCCAATCTCTGCATTGTTCTACCATCTCTGCATTGTTCTACAATCTCTGCATTGTTCTACAGTCTCTGCATTGTTCTACAATCTCTGTATTGTTGTATAATCTCTGCACTGTTCTACAATCTCTGGAATGTACTCCAATCACTGCATTGTTCTACCATCTCTGCATTGTTCTACAATCCCTGCATTGTTCTACAATCTCTGCACTCTTCTGCAGCCTCTGCACTGTTCTACAATCTCTGCATTTTTCTACAGTCTCTGTGTTGTTGTCTTATCTCTGCACTGTTCTTCAATCACTAAAATGTACTCCAATCTCTGCATTGTTCTACCATCTCTGCATTGTTCTACAATCTCTGCATTGTTCTACAGTCTCTGCATTGTTTACAATCTCTTTACTGATCTCCAATCTCTGCACTGTTCTACAATCTCTTTCCCGTTCTACAATCTCTGCATAATTCTACAACCTCTGCATTATCTGCAATCTCTTTACTGTTCTACAATATCTGCAATGTTCAACAGTGTTTTCACTGTTCTACAACCTCTGCACTGTTCTACAACCTCTGCATTGTCTACAATCTCTGCATTGTCTACAATTTCTTTACTATTCTACAATCTCTGCACTGTTCTACGTCTCTGGAATGTACTCCAATCTCTGCATTGTTCTGCAATCTCTGCACTGTTCTACAATCTCTGCATTTTTCTACAGTCTCTGTATTGTTGTATGATCTCTGCACTGTTCTACAATCACTGGAATGTACTCCAATCCCTGCATTGTTCTACCATCTCTGCATTGTTCTACAATCTCTGGAATGTACTCCAATCTCTGCATTGTTCTGGAATCGCTGCATTGTTCTACAATCTCTGCATTGTTCTACAGTCTCTGTATTGTTGTATAATCTCTGCACTGTTCTACAATCTCTTTCCCGTTCTACAATCTCTGCATAATTCTACAACCACTGCATTATCTACATTCTCTTTACTGTTCTACAATATCTGCAATGTTCAACAGTGTTTGCACTGTTCTACAACCTCTGCACTGTTCTACAACCTCTGCATTGTCTCCAATGTCTGCATTGTCTACAATTTCTTTATTATTCTACAATCTCTGCACTGTTGTACAATCACTGGAATGTTCTACAATCTCTGCAGTGTTCTACAATCTCTGCATTGTTCTACAATCTCTGGAATGTACTCCAATCTCTGCATTGTTCTACAATCTCTGCATTGTTCTACAATCCCTGCATTGTTCTACAATCTCTGCACTCTCTGCAGCCTCTGCACTGTTCTACAATCTCTGCATTTTTCTACAGTCTCTGTGTTGTTGTATAATCTCTGCACTGTTCTACAATCTCTGAAATGTACTCCAATCTCTGCATTGTTCTACCATATCTGCTTTGTTCTACAATCTCTGCATTGTTCTACAGTCTCTGCATTGTTTACAATCTCTTTACTGATCTCCAATCTCTGCACTGTTCTACAATCTCTTTTCCGTTCTACAATCTCTGCGTAATTCTACAACCACTGCATTATCTACAATCTCTTTACTGTTCTACAATATCTGCAATGTTCAACAGTGTTTGCACTGTTCTACAACCTCTGCACTGTTCTACAACCTCTGCATTGTCTACAATTTCTTTACTATTCTACAATCTCTCCAGTGTTCTACAATCACTGGAATGTACTCCAATCTCTGCAGTGTTCTACAATCTTTGCATTGTTCTACAATCTCTGGAATGTACTCCAATCTCTGCACTGTTCTACAATCTCTGCATTGTTCTACAGTCTTTGCATTGTCAACAATATCTTTACTGTTCTACAATCTCTGGAATGTACTCGAATCTCTGTAGTGTTCTACAATCTCTTCATTATTCTCCAATCTCTGGAATGTACTCCAATCTCTGCAGTGTTCTACAATCTCTGTATTATTCTACAATCTCTGGAATGTACTCCAATCTCTGCATTTTTCTGCAATCTCTGCATTGTTCTACAATCTCTGCATTGTTCTACAGTCTCTGAGTTGTTGTATAATCTCTGCACTGTTCTACAATCTCTGGAATGTACTCCAATCTCTGCATTGTTTTACCGTCTCTGCATTGTTCTACCATCTCTGGAATGTACTCCAATCTGTGCATTGTTCTGCAATCTCTGCATTGTTCTACAATCTCTGCATTGTTCTGCAGTCTCTGTATTGTTGTATAAACTCTGCACTGTTCTACAATCTCTGGAATGTCCTCCAATCACTGCATTGTTCTACCATCTCTGCATTGTTCTACAATCTCTGCACTGTTCTACAGCCTCTGCATTGTCTACAATCTCTGCATTGTCTACAATTTCTTTACTATTCTACAATCTCTGCACTGTTCTGCAATCTCTGGAATGTAATCCAATCTCTGCATTGTTCCACCATCTCTGCATTGTTCTACAATCTCTGCATTGTTCTACAGTCTCTGCTTTGTTTACATTCTCTTTACTGATCTCCAATCTCTGCACTGTTCTACAATCTCTTTCCCGTTCTACAATCTCTGCATAATTCTACAACCTCTGCATTATCGACAATCTCTTTACTGTTCTACAATATCTGCAATGTTCAACAGTGTTTGTACTGTTCTACAATCTCTGCACTGTTCTACAGCCTCTGCATTGTCGACAATCTCTGCATTGTCTACAATCTCTGTACTATTCTACAATCTCTGCACAGTTCTCCAGTCTCTGCACTGCTCTCCTGTCTCTGCGCAGCTCTCCATTCTCTGCACTGTTCTACAATCTCTGTATTGTCTACAATCTCTGCCTTGTCTACAATCTCTGCATCGTCTACAATTTCTTTACTATTCTACAATCTCTGCACTGTTCTACAATCTCTGGAATGTACTCCATACTCTGCAGTGTTCTACAATCTCTGCACGGTTCTCCAATCTCTGGAATGTACTCCAATCTCTGCATTGTTCTACAGTCTCTGCATTGTTTACAATCTCTTTTCTGATCTACAATCTCTGCACGGTTCTACAATCTCTTTCCAGTCAACAATCTCTGCATAATTCTACAACCTCTGCAATATCTACATTCTCTTTACTGTTCTACAACATCTGCAATGTTCTACAGTGTTTGCACTGTTCTACAATCTCTGCACTGTTCTACAACCTCTGCATTGTCTACAATCTCTACATTGTCTGCAATTTCTTTACTATTCTACAATCGCTGCACTCTTCTGCAATCTCTGCACTGTTCTGCAATCTCTGCACTCTTCTGCAGCCTCTGCACTGTTCTACAATCTCTGCATTGTTCTACAGTCTTTGCATTGTCAACAATCTCTAAACTGTTTTACAATCTCTGGAATGTACTCGAACCTCTGCAGTGTTCTACAATCTCTTCATTATTCTCCAATCTCTGGAATGCACTCCAATCACTGCATTGTTCTACCGTCTCTGCATTGTCTACAATCTCTGCATTGTCTACAATTTCTTTACTATTCTACAATCTCTGCACTGTTCTACAATCTCTGGAATGTACTCCAATCTCTGCATTGTTTTACCGTCTCTGCATTGTTCTACCATCTCAGGAATATACTCCAATCACTGCATTGTTCTGCAATCTATGCATTGTTCTACAATCTCTGCATTGTTCTGCAGTATCTGTATTGTTGTATAATCTCTGCACTGTTCTACAATCTCTGGAATGTCCTCCAATCACTGCATTGTTCCACCATCTCTGCATTGTTCTACAATCTCTGCATTGTTCTACAGTCTCTGCATTGTTTACAAACTCTCTACTGATCTCCAATCTCTGCACTGTTCTACAATCTCTTTCCCGTTCTACAATCTCTGCATAATTCTACAACCACTATATTATCTACAATCTCTTTACTGTTCTACAATATCTGCAATGTTCAACAGTGTTTGCACTGTTCTACAACCACTGCACTGTTCTACAACCTCTGCCTTGTCTACAATCTCTGCACTGTCTTCAATTTCTTTACTATTCTACAATCTCTGCACTTTTCTACAATCACTGGAATGTACTCCAATCTCTGCAGTGTTCTACAATCTCTGCATTGTTCTACAATCACTGGAATTTACTCCAATCTCTGCAGTGTTCTACAATCTCTGGAATGTACTCCAATCTCTGCATTGTTCTGTAATCTCTGCATTGTTCTACAATCTCTGCAGTGTTCTACAGTTTCTGTGTTGATGTATAATGTCTACACTGTTCTACAATCTCTGGAATGTACTCCAATCTCTGCATTGTTCTACCATCTCTGCATGGTTCCACAATCTTTGCATTGTTCTGCAGTCTCTGTATTGTTGTATAATCTCTGCACTGTTCTACAATCTCTGGAATGTACTCCAATCTCCGCATTGTTCTACAATCTCTGCATTGTTCTACAATCCCTGCATTGTTCTACAATCTCTGCACTCTCTGCAGCCTCTGCACTGTTCTACAATCTCTGCATTTTTCTACAGTCTCTGTGTTGTTGTATAATCTCTGCACTGTTCTACAATCTCTGAAATGTACTCCAATCTCTGCATTGTTCTACCATCTCTGCATTGTTCTACGATCTCTGCATTGTTCTACAGTCTCTGCATTGTTTACAATCTCTTTACTGATCTCCAATCTCTGCACTGTTCTACAATCTCTTTCCCGTTCTACAATCTCTGCATAATTCTACAACCTCTGCATTATCGACAATCTCTTTACTGTTCTACAATATCTGCAATGTTCAACAGTGTTTGCACTGTTCCACAATCTCTGCACTGTTCTACAGCCTCTGCATTGTCGACAATCTCTGCATTGTCTACAATCTCTTTACTATTCTACAATCTCTGCACAGTTCTCCAGTCTCTGCACTGCTCACCAGTCTCTGCGCTGCTCTCCAGTCTCTGCACTGTTCTACAATCTCTGTATTGTTTTACAGTCTCTGCATTGTCTACCATCTCTTTATTGTTCTACAATCTCTGCACTGTTCTACAACCTCTGCATTCTCTACAATCTCTGCATTGTCTACAATTTCTTTACTATTCTACAATCTCTGCGCTGTTCTACAATCTCTGGAATGTACTCCTATCTCTGCACTGTTCTAAAATCTCTGCATTGTTCTACAATCTCTGGAATGTACTCCAATCTCTGCATTGTTCTGCAATCTCTGCATTGTTCTACAATCTCTGCAGTGTTCTACAGTTTCTGTATTGATGTATAATCTCTGCACTGTTCTACAATCTCTGGAATGTACTCCAATCTCTGCATTGTTCTACCATCTCTGCATTGTTCTACAATCTCTGGAATGTCCTACAATCTCTGCATTGTTCTACAATCTCTGCATTGTTCTACAATCTCTGCACTGTTCTACAATCTCTGCATTTTTCTACAGTCTCTGTGTTGTTGTATAATCTCTGCAGTATTCTACAATCTCTGAAATGTACTCCAATCTCTGCATTGTTCTACCATCTCTGCATTGTTCTACAATCTCTGCATTGTTCTACAGTCTCTGCATTGTTCTACAATCTCTGTATTGTTGTATAATCTCTGCACTGTTCTACAATCTCTGGAATGTACTCCAATCACTGCATTGTTCTACCATCTCTGCATTGTTCTACAATCCCTGCATTGTTCTACAATCTCTGCACTCTTCTGCAGCCTCTGCACTGTTCTACAATCTCTGCATTTTTCTACAGTCTCTGTGTTGTTGTCTTATCTCTGCACTGTTCTCCAATCTCTAAAATGTACTCCAATCTCTGCATTGTTCTACCATATCCGCATTGTTCTACAATCTCTGCATTGTTCTACAGTCTCTGCATTGTTTACAATCTCTTTACTGATCTCCAATCTCTGCATTATTCTACAATCTCTTTCCCGTTCTACAATCTCTGCATAATTCTACAACCTCTGCATTATCTGCAATCTCTTTACTGTTCTACAATATCTGCAATGTTCAACAGTGTTTTCACTGTTCTACAACCTCTGCACTGTTCTACAACCTCTGCATTGTCGACAATCTCTGCATTGTCTACAATCTCTTTACTATTCTACAATCTCTGCACAGTTCTCCAGTCTCTGCACTGCTCACCAGTCTCTGCGCTGCTCTCCAGTCTCTGCACTGTTCTACAATCTCTGTATTGTTTTACAGTCTCTGCATTGTCTACCATCTCTTTATTGTTCTACAATCTCTGCACTGTTCTACAACCTCTGCATTCTCTACAATCTCTGCATTGTCTACAATTTCTTTACTATTCTACAATCTCTGCGCTGTTCTGCAATCTCTGGAATGTACTCCTATCTCTGCACTGTTCTAAAATCTCTGCATTGTTCTACAATCTCTGGAATGTACTCCAATCTCTGCATTGTTCTGCAATCTCTGCATTGTTCTACAATCTCTGCAGTGTTCTACAGTTTCTGTATTGATGTATAATCTCTGCACTGTTCTACAATCTCTGGAATGTACTCCCATCTCTGCATTGCTCTACAATCTCTGGAATGTACTCCAATTTCTGCATTGTTCTACAATCTCTGCATTGTTCTATAATCTCTGCATTGTTCTACAATCTCTGCATTGTTCTACAGTCTCTGCATTGTTCTACAATCTCTGTATTGTTGTATAATCTCTGCACTGTTCTACAATCTCTGGAATGTACTCCAATCACTGCATTGTTCTACCATCTCTGCATTGTTCTACAATCCCTGCATTGTTCTACAATCTCTGCACTCTTCTGCAGCCTCTGCACTGTTCTACAATCTCTGCATTTTTCTACAGTCTCTGTGTTGTTGTCTTATCTCTGCACTGTTCTCCAATCTCTAAAATGTACTCCAATCTCTGCATTGTTCTACCATATCTGCATTGTTCTACAATCTCTGCATTGTTCTACAGTCTCTGCATTGTTTACAATCGCTTTACTGATCTCCAATCTCTGCATTATTCTACAATCTCTTTCCCGTTCTACAATCTCTGCATAATTCTACAACCTCTGCATTATCTGCAATCTCTTTACTGTTCTACAATATCTGCAATGTTCAACAGTGTTTTCACTGTTCTACAACCTCTGCACTGTTCTACAACCTCTGCATTGTCTACAATCTCTGCATTGTCTACAATTTCTTTACTATTCTACAATCTCTGCACTGTTCTACGTCTCTGGAATGTACTCCAATCTCTGCATTGTTCTGCAATCTCTGCATTGTTCTACAATCTCTGCATTGTTCTACAGTCTCTGTATTGTTGTATGATCTCTGCACTGTTCTACAATCACTGGAATGTACTCCAATCCCTGCATTGTTCTACCATCTCTGCATTGTTCTACAATCTCTGGAATGTACTCCAATCTCTGCAGTGTTCTACAATCTCTGCATTATTCTACAATATCTGGAATGTACTCCCATCTCTGCATTGTTCTACAATCTCTGCACTGTTCTACAGCCTCTGAATTGTCTACAATCTCTGCATTGTTCTGGAATCGCTGCATTGTTCTACAATCTCTGCATTGTTCTACAGTCTCTGTATTGTTGTATAATCTCTGCACTGTTCTACAATCTCTTTCCCGTTCTACAATCTCTGCATAATTCTACAACCACTGCATTATCTACAATCTCTTTACTGTTCTACAATATCTGCAATGTTCAACAGTGTTTGCACTGTTCTACAACCTCTGCACTGTTCTACAACCTCTGCATTGTCTCCAATGTCTGCATTGTCTACAATTTCTTTATTATTCTACAATCTCTGCACTGTTGTACAATCACTGGAATGTTCTACAATCTCTGCAGTGTTCTACAATCTCTGCATTGTTCTACAATCTCTGGAATGTACTTCAATCTCTGCATTGTTCTACAATCTCTGCATTGTTCTACAATCCCTGCATTGTTCTACAATCTCTGCACTCTCTGCAGCCTCTGCACTGTTCTACAATCTCTGCATTTTTCTACAGTCTCTGTGTTGTTGTATAATCTCTGCACTGTTCTACAATCTCTGAAATGTACTCCAATCTCTGCATTGTTCTACCATATCTGCTTTGTTCTACAATCTCTGCATTGTTCTACAGTCTCTGCATTGTTTACAATCTCTTTACTGATCTCCAGTCTCAGCACTGTTCTACAATCTCTTTTCCGTTCTACAATCTCTGCGTAATTCTACAACCACTGCATTATCTACAATCTCTTTACTGTTCTACAATATCTGCAATGTTCAACAGTGTTTGCACTGTTCTACAACCTCTGCACTGTTCTACAACCTCTGCATTGTCTACAATTTCTTTACTATTCTACAATCTCTCCAGTGTTCTACAATCACTGGAATGTACTCCAATCTCTGCAGTGTTCTACAATCTTTGCATTGTTCTACAATCTCTGGAATGTACTCCAATCTCTGCACTGTTCTACAATCTCTGCATTGTTCTACAGTCTTTGCATTGTCAACAATATCTTTACTGTTCTACAATCTCTGGAATGTACTCGAATCTCTGTAGTGTTCTACAATCTCTTCATTATTCTCCAATCTCTGGAATGTACTCCAATCTCTGCAGTGTTCTACAATCTCTGTATTATTCTACAATCTCTGGAATGTACTCCAATCTCTGCATTTTTCTGCAATCTCTGCATTGTTCTACAATCTCTGCATTGTTCTACAGTCTCTGAGTTGTTGTATAATCTCTGCACTGTTCTACAATCTCTGGAATGTACTCCAATCTCTGCATTGTTTTACCGTCTCTGCATTGTTCTACCATCTCTGGAATGTACTCCAATCTGTGCATTGTTCTGCAATCTCTGCATTGTTCTACAATCTCTGCATTGTTCTGCAGTCTCTGTATTGTTGTATAAACTCTGCACTGTTCTACAATCTCTGGAATGTCCTCCAATCACTGCATTGTTCTACCATCTCTGCATTGTTCTACAATCTCTGCACTGTTCTACAGCCTCTGCATTGTCTACAATCTCTGCATTGTCTACAATTTCTTTACTATTCTACAATCTCTGCACTGTTCTGCAATCTCTGGAATGTAATCCAATCTCTGCATTGTTCCACCATCTCTGCATTGTTCTACAATCTCTGCATTGTTCTACAGTCTCTGCTTTGTTTACATTCTCTTTACTGATCTCCAATCTCTGCACTGTTCTACAATCTCTTTCCCGTTCTACAATCTCTGCATAATTCTACAACCTCTGCATTATCGACAATCTCTTTACTGTTCTACAATATCTGCAATGTTCAACAGTGTTTGTACTGTTCTACAATCTCTGCACTGTTCTACAGCCTCTGCATTGTCGACAATCTCTGCATTGTCTACAATCTCTGTACTATTCTACAATCTCTGCACAGTTCTCCAGTCTCTGCACTGCTCTCCTGTCTCTGCGCAGCTCTCCATTCTCTGCACTGTTCTACAATCTCTGTATTGTCTACAATCTCTGCCTTGTCTACAATCTCTGCATCGTCTACAATTTCTTTACTATTCTACAATCTCTGCACTGTTCTACAATCTCTGGAATGTACTCCATACTCTGCAGTGTTCTACAATCTCTGCACGGTTCTCCAATCTCTGGAATGTACTCCAATCTCTGCATTGTTCTACAGTCTCTGCATTGTTTACAATCTCTTTTCTGATCTACAATCTCTGCACGGTTCTACAATCTCTTTCCAGTCAACAATCTCTGCATAATTCTACAACCTCTGCAATATCTACATTCTCTTTACTGTTCTACAACATCTGCAATGTTCTACAGTGTTTGCACTGTTCTACAATCTCTGCACTGTTCTACAACCTCTGCATTGTCTACAATCTCTACATTGTCTGCAATTTCTTTACTATTCTACAATCGCTGCACTCTTCTGCAATCTCTGCACTGTTCTGCAATCTCTGCACTCTTCTGCAGCCTCTGCACTGTTCTACAATCTCTGCATTGTTCTACAGTCTTTGCATTGTCAACAATCTCTAAACTGTTCTACAATCTCTGGAATGTACTCGAACCTCTGCAGTGTTCTACAATCTCTTCATTATTCTCCAATCTCTGGAATGTACTCCAATCACTGCATTGTTCTACCGTCTCTGCATTGTCTACAATCTCTGCATTGTCTACAATTTCTTTACTATTCTACAATCTCTGCACTGTTCTACAATCTCTGGAATGTACTCCTATCTCTGCAGTGTTCTACAATCTCTGCATTGTTCTACAATCTCTGGAATGTACTCCAATCTCTGCAGTGTTCTACAATCTCTGCATTATTCTACAATCTCTGGAATGTAATCCAATCTCTGCATTGTTCTGCAATCTCTGCATTGTTCTACAATCTCTGCATTGTTCTACGGTCTCTGTGTTGTTGTATAATCTCTGCACTGTTCTACAATCTCTGGAATGTACTCCAATCTCTGCATTGTTTTACCGTCTCTGCATTGTTCTACCATCTCAGGAATATACTCCAATCACTGCATTGTTCTGCAATCTATGCATTGTTCTACAATCTCTGCATTGTTCTGCAGTCTCTGTATTGTTGTATAATCTCTGCACTGTTCTACAATCTCTGGAATGTCCTCCAATCACTGCATTGTTCAACCATCTCTGCATTGTTCTACAATCTCTGCTTTGTTCTACAGTCTCTGCTTTGTTTACATTCTCTTTACTGATCTCCAATCTCTGCACTGTTCTACAATCTCTTTCCCGTTCTACAATCTCTGCATAATTCTACAACCTCTGCATTATCGACAATCTCTTTACTGTTCTACAATATCTGCAATGTTCAACAGTGTTTGCACTGTTGTACAATCTCAGCACTGTTCTACAACCTCTGCATTGTCTACAATCTCTGCATTGTCTACAATTTTTTTACTATTCTACAATCTCTGCGCTGTTCTACAATCTCAGGAATGTACTCCAATCCCTGCAGTGTTCTACAAGCTCTGCATTGTTCTACAATCTCTGGAATGTACTCCAATCTATGCATTGTTCTGCAATCTCTGCATTGTTATACAATCTCTGCATTGTTCTACAGTCTCTGTATTATTGTATAATCTCTGCACTGTTCTACAATCTCTGGAACGTCCTGCAATCTCTGCATTGTTCCACCATCTCTGCATTGTTCTACAATCTCTGCATTGTTCTACAGTCTCTGCATTGTTTACAAACTCTCTACTGATCTCCAATCTCTGCACTGTTCTACAATCTCTTTCCCGTTCTACAATCTCTGCATAATTCTACAACCACTGCATTATCTACAATCTCTTTACTGTTCTACAATATCTGCAATGTTCAACAGTGTTTGCACTGTTCTACAACCACTGCACTGTTCTACAACCTCTGCATTGTCTACAATCTCTGCATTGTCTTCAATTTCTTTACTATTCTACAATCTCTGCACTTTCCTACAATCACTGGAATGTACTCCAATCTCTGCAGTGTTCTACAATCTCTGCATTGTTCTACAATCACTGGAATTTACTCCAATCTCTGCAGTGTTCTACAATCTCTGGAATGTACTCCAATCTCTGCATTGTTCTGTAATCTCTGCATTGTTCTACAATCTCTGCAGTGTTCTACAGTTTCTGTGTTGATGTATAATGTCTACACTGTTCTACAATCTCTGGAATGTACTCCAATCTCTGCATTGTTCTACCATCTCTGCATGGTTCCACAATCTTTGCATTGTTCTGCAGTCTCTGTATTGTTGTATAATCTCTGCACTGTTCTACAATCTCTGGAATGTACTCCAATCTCCGCATTGTTCTACAATCTCTGCATTGTTCTACAATCCCTGCATTGTTCTACAATCTCTGCACTCTCTGCAGCCTCTGCACTGTTCTACAATCTCTGCATTTTTCTACAGTCTCTGTGTTGTTGTATAATCTCTGCACTGTTCTACAATCTCTGAAATGTACTCCAATCTCTGCATTGTTCTACCATCTCTGCATTGTTCTACGATCTCTGCATTGTTCTACAGTCTCTGCATTGTTTACAATCTCTTTACTGATCTCCAATCTCTGCACTGTTCTACAATCTCTTTCCCGTTCTACAATCTCTGCATAATTCTACAACCTCTGCATTATCTACAATCTCTTTACAGTTCTACAATATCTGCAATGTTCAACAGTGTTTGTACTGTTCTACAATCTCTGCACTGTTCTACAGCCTCTGCATTGTCGACAATCTCTGCATTATCTACAATCTCTGTACTATTCTACAATCTCTGCACAGTTCTCCAGTCTCTGCACTGCTCTCCTGTCTCTGCGCAGCTCTCCATTCTCTGCACTGTTCTACAATCTCTGTATTGTCTACAATCTCTGCCTTGTCTACAATCTCTGCATCGTCTACAATTTCTTTACTATTCTACAATCTCTGCACTGTTCTACAATCTCTGGAATGTACTCCATACTCTGCAGTGTTCTACAATCTCTGCACGGTTCTCCAATCTCTGGAATGTACTCCAATCTCTGCCTTGTTCTACAGTCTCTGCATTGTTTACAATCTCTTTTCTGATCTACAATCTCTGCACGGTTCTACAATCTCTTTCCAGTCAACAATCTCTGCATAATTCTACAACCTCTGCAATATCTACATTCTCTTTACTGTTCTACAACATCTGCAATGTTCTACAGTGTTTGCACTGTTCTACAATCTCAGCACTGTTCTACAACCTCTGCATTGTCTACAATCTCTACATTGTCTGCAATTTCTTTACTATTCGACAATCACTGCACTCTTCTGCAATCTCTGCACTGTTCTGCAATCTCTGCACTCTTCTGCAGCCTCTGCACTGTTCTACAATATCTGCATTGTTCTACAGTCTTTGCATTGTCAACAATCTCTAAACTGTTCTACAATCTCTGGAATGTACTCGAATCTCTGCAGTGTTCTACAATCTCTTCATTATTCTCCAATCTCTGGAATGTACTACAATCACTGCATTGTTCTACCATCTCTGCATTGTCTACAATCTCTGCATTGTCTACAATTTCTTTACTATTCTACAATCTCTGCACTGTTCTACAATCTCTGGAATGTACTCCTATCTCTGCAGTGTTCTACAATCTCTGCATTGTTCTACAATCTCTGGAATGTACTCCAATCTCTGCAGTGTTCTACAATCTCTGCATTATTCTACAATCTCTGGAATGTAATCCAATCTCTGCATTGTTCTGCAATCTCTGCATTGTTCTACAATCTCTGCATTGTTCTACAGTCTCTGTGTTGTTGTATAATCTCTGCACTGTTCTACAATCTCTGGAATGTACTCCAATCTCTGCATTGTTTTACCGTCTCTGCATTGTTCTACCATCTCAGGAATATACTCCAATCACTGCATTGTTCTGCAATCTATGCATTGTTCTACAATCTCTGCATTGTTCTGCAGTCTCTGTATTGTTGTATAATCTCTGCACTGTTCTACAATCTCTGGAATGTCCTCCAATCACTGCATTGTTCAACCATCTCTGCATTGTTCTACAATCTCTGCTTTGTTCTACAGTCTCTGCTTTGTTTACATTCTCTTTACTGATCTCCAATCTCTGCACTGTTCTACAATCTCTTTCCCGTTCTACAATCTCTGCATAATTCTACAACCTCTGCATTATCGACAATCTCTTTACTGTTCTACAATATCTGCAATGTTCAACAGTGTTTGCACTGTTGTACAATCTCAGCACTGTTCTACAACCTCTGCATTGTCTACAATCTCTGCATTGTCTACAATTTTTTTACTATTCTACAATCTCTGCGCTGTTCTACAATCTCAGGAATGTACTCCAATCCCTGCAGTGTTCTACAAGCTCTGCATTGTTCTACAATCTCTGGAATGTACTCCAATCTATGCATTGTTCTGCAATCTCTGCATTGTTATACAATCTCTGCATTGTTCTACAGTCTCTGTATTGTTGTATAATCTCTGCACTGTTCTACAATCTCTGGAACGTCCTGCAATCTCTGCATTGTTCCACCATCTCTGCATTGTTCTACAATCTCTGCATTGTTCTACAGTCTCTGCATTGTTTACAAACTCTCTACTGATCTCCAATCTCTGCACTGTTCTACAATCTCTTTCCCGTTCTACAATCTCTGCATAATTCTACAACCACTGCATTATCTACAATCTCTTTACTGTTCTACAATATCTGCAATGTTCAACAGTGTTTGCACTGTTCTACAACCACTGCACTGTTCTACAACCTCTGCATTGTCTACAATCTCTGCATTGTCTTCAATTTCTTTACTATTCTACAATCTCTGCACTTTCCTACAATCACTGGAATGTACTCCAATCTCTGCAGTGTTCTACAATCTCTGCATTGTTCTACAATCACTGGAATTTACTCCAATCTCTGCAGTGTTCTACAATCTCTGGAATGTACTCCAATCTCTGCATTGTTCTGTAATCTCTGCATTGTTCTACAATCTCTGCAGTGTTCTACAGTTTCTGTGTTGATGTATAATGTCTACACTGTTCTACAATCTCTGGAATGTACTCCAATCTCTGCATTGTTCTACCATCTCTGCATGGTTCCACAATCTTTGCATTGTTCTGCAGTCTCTGTATTGTTGTATAATCTCTGCACTGTTCTACAATCTCTGGAATGTACTCCAATCTCCGCATTGTTCTACAATCTCTGCATTGTTCTACAATCCCTGCATTGTTCTACGATCTCTGCACTCTCTGCAGCCTCTGCACTGTTCTACAATCTCTGCATTTTTCTACAGTCTCTGTGTTGTTGTATAATCTCTGCACTGTTCTACAATCTCTGAAATGTACTCCAATCTCTGCATTGTTCTACCATCTCTGCATTGTTCTACGATCTCTGCATTGTTCTACAGTCTCTGCATTGTTTACAATCTCTTTACTGATCTCCAATCTCTGCACTGTTCTACAATCTCTTTCCCGTTCTACAATCTCTGCATAATTCTACAACCTCTGCATTATCTACAATCTCTTTACAGTTCTACAATATCTGCAATGTTCAACAGTGTTTGTACTGTTCTACAATCTCTGCACTGTTCTACAGCCTCTGCATTGTCGACAATCTCTGCATTATCTACAATCTCTGTACTATTCTACAATCTCTGCACAGTTCTCCAGTCTCTGCACTGCTCTCCTGTCTCTGCGCAGCTCTCCATTCTCTGCACTGTTCTACAATCTCTGTATTGTCTACAATCTCTGCCTTGTCTACAATCTCTGCATCGTCTACAATTTCTTTACTATTCTACAATCTCTGCACTGTTCTACAATCTCTGGAATGTACTCCATACTCTGCAGTGTTCTACAATCTCTGCACGGTTCTCCAATCTCTGGAATGTACTCCAATCTCTGCCTTGTTCTACAGTCTCTGCATTGTTTACAATCTCTTTTCTGATCTACAATCTCTGCACGGTTCTACAATCTCTTTCCAGTCAACAATCTCTGCATAATTCTACAACCTCTGCAATATCTACATTCTCTTTACTGTTCTACAACATCTGCAATGTTCTACAGTGTTTGCACTGTTCTACAATCTCAGCACTGTTCTACAACCTCTGCATTGTCTACAATCTCTACATTGTCTGCAATTTCTTTACTATTCGACAATCACTGCACTCTTCTGCAATCTCTGCACTGTTCTGCAATCTCTGCACTCTTCTGCAGCCTCTGCACTGTTCTACAATATCTGCATTGTTCTACAGTCTTTGCATTGTCAACAATCTCTAAACTGTTCTACAATCTCTGGAATGTACTCGAATCTCTGCAGTGTTCTACAATCTCTTCATTATTCTCCAATCTCTGGAATGTACTACAATCACTGCATTGTTCTACCATCTCTGCATTGTCTACAATCTCTGCATTGTCTACAATTACTTTACTATTCTACAATCTCTGCACTGTTCTACAATCTCTGGAATGTACTCCTATCTCTGCAGTGTTCTACAATCTCTGCATTGTTCTACAATCTCTGGAATGTACTCCAATCTCTGCAGTGTTCTACAATCTCTGCATTATTCTACAATCTCTGGAATGTAATCCAATCTCTGCATTGTTCTGCAATCTCTGCATTGTTCTACAATCTCTGCATTGTTCTACAGTCTCTGTGTTGTTGTATAATCTCTGCACTGTTCTACAATCTCTGGAATGTACTCCAATCTCTGCATTGTTTTACCGTCTCTGCATTGTTCTACCATCTCAGGAATATACTCCAATCACTGCATTGTTCTGCAATCTATGCATTGTTCTACAATCTCTGCATTGTTCTGCAGTCTCTGTATTGTTGTATAATCTCTGCACTGTTCTACAATCTCTGGAATGTCCTCCAATCACTGCATTGTTCAACCATCTCTGCATTGTTCTACAATCTCTGCACTGTTCTACAGCCTCTGCATTGTCTACAATCTCTGCATTGTCTACAATTTCTTCATTATTCTACAATCTCTGCACTGTTCTGCAATCTCTGGAATGTACTCCAATCTCTGCATTGTTCCACCATCTCTGCATTGTTCTACAATCTCTGCATTGTTCTACAGTCTCTGCTTTGTTTACATTCTCTTTACTGATCTCCAATCTCTGCACTGTTCTACAATCTCTTTCCCATTCTACAATCTCTGCATAATTCTACAACCTCTGCATTATCGACAATCTCTTTACTGTTCTACAATATCTGCAATGTTCAACAGTGTTTGCAATGTTCTACAACCTCTGCACTGTTCTACAACCTCTGCATTGTCTACAATCTCTGCATTGTCTTCAATTTCTTTACTATTCTACAATCTCTGCACTGTTCTACAATCACTGGAATGTACTCCAATCTCTGCAGTGTTCGACAATCTCTGCATTGTTCTACAATCTCTGGAATGTCCTCCAATCTCTGCATTGTTCTACAATCTCTGCAGTGTTCTACAGTTTCTGTATTGATGTATAATCTCTGCACTGTTCTACAATCTCTGGAATGTACTCCAATCTCTGCATTGTTCTACCATCTCTGCATTGTTCTACAATCTCTGGAATGTCCTCCAATCTCTGCATTGTTCTACAATCTCTGCATTGTTCTACAATCTCTGCACTGTTCTACAAACTCTGCATTTTTCTACAGTCTCTGTGATGTTGCATAATCCCTGCTGTATTCTACAATCTCTGAAATGTACTCCAATATCTGCATTGTTCTACCATCTCTGCATTGTTCTACAATCTCTGCATTGTTCTACAGTCTCTGCATTGTTTACAATCTCTCTACTGATCTGCAATCTCTGCACTGTTCTACAATCTCTTTCCCGTTCTACAATCTCTGCATAATTCTACAATCTCTGCATCATCTACAATCTCTTTACTGTTCTACAATATCTGCAATGTTCAACAGTGTTTGTACTGTTCTACAATCTCTGCACTGTTTTACAACCTCTGCATTGTCTACAATCTCTGCATTGTCTACAATCTCTTTACTATTCTACAATCTCTGCACTGTTCTACAATCTCTGGAATGTACTCCAATACCTGCAATGTTCTACCATCTCGCATTGTTCTACAATCTCTGGAATGTACTCCAATCTCTGCATTGTTCCACCATCTCTGCATTGTTCTACATCTCTGCATTGTTCTACAGTCTCTGCATTGTTTACAATATCTCTCTACTGATTTCCAATCTCTGAACTGTTCAACAGTATCTGAAATGTACTCCAATCTCTGCATTGTTCTACCATATCTGCATTGTTCTACATCCCTGCATTGTTCTACAGTCTCTGCATTGTTTACAATATCTCTCAACTGATCTCCAATCTCTGCACTGTTCTACAATCTCTTTCCCGTTCTACAATCTCTGCATAATTCTACAACCTCTGCATTATCTACAATCTCTTTACTGTTCTACAATATCTGCAATGTTCAACAGTGTTTTCACTGTTCTACAACCTCTGCACTGTTCTACAACCTCTGCATTGTCTACAATCTCTGCATTGTCTACAATTTCTTTACTATTCTACAATCTCTGCACTGTTCTACGTCTCTGGAATGTACTCCAATCTCTGCATTGTTCTGCAATCTCTGCATTGTTCTACAATCTCTGCATTGTTCTACAGTCTCTGTATTGTTGTATAATCTCTGCACTGTTCTACAATCACTGGAATGTACTCCAATCCCTGCATTGTTCTACCATCTCTGCATTGTTCTACAATCTCTGGAATGTACTCCAATCTCTGCATTGTTCTGGAATCGCTGCATTGTTCTACAATCTCTGCATTGTTCTACAGTCTCTGTATTGTTGTATAATCTCTGCACTGTTCTACAATCTCTGGAATGTACTCCAATCACTGCATTGTTCTACCATCTCTGCATTGTTCTACAATCCCTGCATTGTTCTACAATCTCTGCACTCTTCTGCAGCCTCTGCACTGTTCTACAATCTCTGCATTTTTCTACAGTCTCTGTGTTGTTGTCTTATCTCTGCACTGTTCTCCAATCTCTAAAATGTACTCCAATCTCTGCATTGTTCTACCATATCTGCATTGTTCTACAATCTCTGCATTGTTCTACAGTCTCTGCATTGTTTACAATCTCTTTACTGATCTCCAATCTCTGCATTGTTCTACAATCTCTTTCCCGTTCTACAATCTCTGCATAATACTACAACCTCTGCATTATCTGCAATCTCTTTACTGTTCTACAATATCTGCAATGTTCAACAGTGTTTTCACTGTTCTACAACCTCTGCACTGTTCTACAACCTCTGCATTGTCTACAATCTCTGCATTGTCTACAATTTCTTTACTATTCTACAATCTCTGCACTGTTCTACGTCTCTGGAATGTACTCCAATCTCTGCATTGTTCTGCAATCTCTGCATTGTTCTACAATCTCTGCATTGTTCTACAGTCTCTGTATTGTTGTATGATCTCTGCACTGTTCTACAATCACTGGAATGTACTCCAATCCCTGCATTGTTCTACAATCTCTGCATTGTTCTATAGTCTCTGTATTGTTGTATAACCTCTGCACTGTTCTACAATCTCTTTCCCGTTCTACAATCTCTGCATAATTCTACAACCACTGCATTATCTACAATCTCTTTACTGTTCTACAATATCTGCAATGTTCAACAGTGTTTGCACTGTTCTACAACCTCTGCACTGTTCTGCAACCTCTGCATTGTCTCCAATGTCTGCATTGTCTACAATTTCTTTATTATTCTACAATCTCTGCACTGTTGTACAATCACTGGAATGTTCTCCAATCTCTGCAGTGTTCTACAATCTCTGCATTGTTCTACAATCTCTGGAATGTACTCCAATCTCTGCATTGTTCTACAATCTCTGCATTGTTCTACAATCCCTGCATTGTTCTACAATCTCTGCACTCTCTGCAGCCTCTGCACTGTTCTACAATCTCTGCATTTTTCTACAGTCTCTATGTTGTTGTATAATCTCTGCACTGTTCTACAATCTCTGAAATGTACTCCAATCTCTGCATTGTTCTACCATATCTGCTTTGTTCTACAATCTCTGCATTGTTCTACAGTCTCTGCATTGTTTACAATCTCTTTACTGATCTCCAATCTCTGCACTGTTCTACAATCTCTTTCCCGTTCTACAATCTCTGCGTAATTCTACAACCTCTGCATTATCGACAATCTCTTTACTGTTCTACAATATCTGCAATGTTCAACAGTGTTTGCACTGTTCCACAATCTCTGCACTGTTCTACAGCCTCTGCATTGTCGACAATCTCTGCATTGTCTACAATCTCTTTACTATTCTATAATCTCTGCACAGTTCTCCAGTCTCTGCACTGCTCACCAGTCTCTGCGCTGCTCTCCAGTCTCTGCACTGTTCTACAATCTCTGTATTGTTTTACAGTCTCTGCATTGTCTACCATCTCTTTATTGTTCTACAATCTCTGCACTGTTCTACAACCTCTGCATTCTCTACAATCTCTGCATTGTCTACAATTTCTTTACTATTCTACAATCTCTGCGCTGTTCTACAATCTCTGGAATGTACTCCTATCTCTGCACTGTTCTAAAATCTCTGCATTGTTCTACAATCTCTGGAATGTACTCCAATCTCTGCATTGTTCTGCAATCTCTGCATTGTTCTACAATCTCTGCAGTGTTCTACAGTTTCTGTATTGATGTATAATCTCTGCACTGTTCTACAATCTCTGGAATGTACTCCAATCTCTGCATTGTTCTACCATCTCTGCATTGTTCTACAATCTCTGGAATGTCCTCCAATCTCTGCATTGTTCTACAATCTCTGCATTGTTCTACAATCTCTGCACTGTTCTACAATCTCTGCATTTTTCTACAGTCTCTGTGTTGTTGTATAATCTCTGCAGTATTCTACAATCTCTGAAATGTACTCCAATCTCTGCATTGTTCTACCATCTCTGCATTGTTCTACAATCTCTGCATTGTACTACAGTCTCTGCATTGTTCTACAATCTCTGTATTGTTGTATAATCTCTGCACTGTTCTACAATCTCTGGAATGTACTCCAATCACTGCATTGTTCTACCATCTCTGCATTGTTCTACAATCCCTGCATTGTTCTACAATCTCTGCACTCTTCTGCAGCCTCTGCACTGTTCTACAATCTCTGCATTTTTCTACAGTCTCTGTGTTGTTGTCTTATCTCTGCACTGTTCTCCAATCTCTAAAATGTACTCCAATCTCTGCATTGTTCTACCATATCTGTATTGTTCTACAATCTCTGCATTGTTCTACAGTCTCTGCATTGTTTACAATCTCTTTACTGATCTCCAATCTCTGCATTGTTCTACAATCTCTTTCCCGTTCTACAATCTCTGCATAATTCTACAACCTCTGCATTATCTGCAATCTCTTTACTGTTCTACAATATCTGCAATGTTCAACAGTGTTTTCACTGTTCTACAACCTCTGCACTGTTCTACAACCTCTGCATTGTCTACAATCTCTGCATTGTCTACAATTTCTTTACTATTCTACAATCTCTGCACTGTTCTACGTCTCTGGAATGTACTCCAATCTCTGCATTGTTCTGCAATCTCTGCATTGTTCTACAATCTCTGCATTGTTCTACAGTCTCTGTATTGTTGTATGATCTCTGCACTGTTCTACAATCACTGGAATGTACTCCAATCCCTGCATTGTTCTACCATCTCTGCATTGTTCTACAATCTCTGGAATGTACTCCAATCTCTGCATTGTTCTGGAATCGCTGCATTGTTCTACAATCTCTGCATTGTTCTACAGTCTCTGTATTGTTGTATAATCTCTGCACTGTTCTACAATCTCTTTCCCGTTCTACAATCTCTGCATAATTCTACAACCAGTGCATTATCTACAATCTCTTTACTGTTCTACAATATCTGCAATGTTCAACAGTGTTTGCACTGTTCTACAACCTCTGCACTGTTCTACAACCTCTGCATTGTCTCCAATGTCTGCATTGTCTACAATTTCTTTATTATTCTACAATCTCTGCACTGTTGTACAATCACTGGAATGTTCTACAATCTCTGCAGTGTTCTACAATCTCTGCATTGTTCTACAATCTCTGGAATGTACTCCAATCTCTGCATTGTTCTACAATCTCTGCATTGTTCTACAATCCCTGCATTGTTCTACAATCTCTGCACTCTCTGCAGCCTCTGCACTGTTCTACAATCTCTGCATTTTTCTACAGTCTCTGTGTTGTTGTATAATCTCTGCACTGTTCTACAATCTCTGAAATGTACTCCAATCTCTGCATTGTTCTACCATATCTGCTTTGTTCTACAATCTCTGCATTGTTCTACAGTCTCTGCATTGTTTACAATCTCTTTACTGATCTCCAATCTCTGCACTGTTCTACAATCTCTTTTCCGTTCTACAATCTCTGCGTAATTCTACAACCACTGCATTATCTACAATCTCTTTACTGTTCTACAATATCTGCAATGTTCAACAGTGTTTGCACTGTTCTACAACCTCTGCACTGTTCTACAACCTCTGCATTGTCTACAATTTCTTTACTATTCTACAATCTCTCCAGTGTTCTACAATCACTGGAATGTACTCCAATCTCTGCAGTGTTCTACAATCTTTGCATTGTTCTACAATCTCTGGAATGTACTCCAATCTCTGCACTGTTCTACAATCTCTGCATTGTTCTACAGTCTTTGCATTGTCAACAATATCTTTACTGTTCTACAATCTCTGGAATGTACTCGAATCTCTGTAGTGTTCTACAATCTCTTCATTATTCTCCAATCTCTGGAATGTACTCCAATCTCTGCAGTGTTCTACAATCTCTGTATTATTCTACAATCTCTGGAATGTACTCCAATCTCTGCATTTTTCTGCAATCTCTGCATTGTTCTACAATCTCTGCATTGTTCTACAGTCTCTGAGTTGTTGTATAATCTCTGCACTGTTCTACAATCTCTGGAATGTACTCCAATCTCTGCATTGTTTTACCGTCTCTGCATTGTTCTACCATCTCTGGAATGTACTCCAATCTGTGCATTGTTCTGCAATCTCTGCATTGTTCTACAATCTCTGCATTGTTCTGCAGTCTCTGTATTGTTGTATAAACTCTGCAATGTTCTACAATCTCTGGAATGTCCTCCAATCACTGCATTGTTCTACCATCTCTGCATTGTTCTACAATCTCTGCACTGTTCTACAGCCTCTGCATTGTCTACAATCTCTGCATTGTCTACAATTTCTTTACTATTCTACAATCTCTGCACTGTTCTGCAATCTCTGGAATGTAATCCAATCTCTGCATTGTTCCACCATCTCTGCATTGTTCTACAATCTCTGCATTGTTCTACAGTCTCTGCTTTGTTTACATTCTCTTTACTGATCTCCAATCTCTGCACTGTTCTACAATCTCTTTCCCGTTCTACAATCTCTGCATAATTCTACAACCTCTGCATTATCGACAATCTCTTTACTGTTCTACAATATCTGCAATGTTCAACAGTGTTTGCACTGTTGTACAATCTCAGCACTGTTCTCCAACCTCTGCATTGTCTACAATCTCTGCATTGTCTACAATTTCTTTACTATTCTACAATCTCTGCGCTGTTCTACAATCTCAGGAATGTACTCCAATCCCTGCAGTGTTCTACAAGCTCTGCATTGTTCTACAATCTCTGGAATGTACTCCAATCTATGCATTGTTCTGCAATCTCTGCATTGTTATACAATCTCTGCATTGTTCTACAGTCTCTGTATTGTTGTATAATCTCTGCACTGTTCTACAATCTCTGGAACGTCCTACAATCTCTGCATTGTTCCACCATCTCTGCATTGTTCTACAATCTCTGCATTGTTCTACAGTCTCTGCATTGTTTACAAACTCTCTACTGATCTCCAATCTCTGCACTGTTCTACAATCTCTTTCCCGTTCTACAATCTCTGCATAATTCTACAACCACTGCATTATCTACAATCTCTTTACTGTTCTACAATATCTGCAATGTTCAACAGTGTTTGCACTGTTCTACAACCACTGCACTGTTCTACAACCTCTGCATTGTCTACAATCTCTGCATTGTCTTCAATTTCTTTACTATTCTACAATCTCTGCACTTTTCTACAATCACTGGAATGTACTCCAATCTCTGCAGTGTTCTACAATCTCTGCATTGTTCTACAATCTCTGCATTGTTCTACAATCACTGGAATTTACTCCAATCTCTGCAGTGTTCTACAATCTCTGGAATGTACTCCAATCTCTGCATTGTTCTGTAATCTCTGCATTGTTCTACAATCTCTGCAGTGTTCTACAGTTTCTGTATTGATGTATAATGTCTACACTGTTCTACAATCTCTGGAATGTACTCCAATCTCTGCATTGTTCTACCATCTCTGCATGGTTCCACAATCTTTGCATTGTGCTGCAGTCTCTGTATTGTTGTATAATCTCTGCACTGTTCTACATTCTCTGGAATGTCCTCCAATCTCTGCATTGTTCTACAATCTCTGCATTGTTCTACAATCTCTGCATTGTTCTACAATCTCTGCAGTCTTCTGCAGCCTCTGCACTGTTCTACAATCTCTGCGTTTTTCTGCAGTCTCTGTGTTGTTGTATAATCTCTGCACTGTTCTACAATCTCTGAAATGTACTCCAATCTCTGCATTGTTCTACCATCTCTGCATTGTTCTACAATCTCTGCATTGTTCTACAGTCTCTGCATTGTTTACAATCTCTTTACTGATCTCCAATCTCTGCACTGTTCTACAATCTCTTTCCCGTCCTACAATCTCTGCATAATTCTACAACCTCTGCATTATCTACAATCTCTTTACTGTTCTACAATATCTGCAATGTTCAACAGTGTTTGTACTGTTCTACAATCTCTGCACTGTTCTACAGCCTCTGCATTGTCGACAATCTCTGCATTGTCTACAATCTCTGTACTATTCTACAATCTCTGCACAGTTCTCCAGTCTCTGCACTGCTCTCCTGTCTCTGCGCTGATCTCCATTCTCTGCACTGTTCTACAATCTCTGTATTGTCTACAATCTCTGCATTGTCTACAATCTCTGCATCGTCTACAATTTCTTTACTATTCTTCAATCTCTGCACTGTTCTACAATCTCTGGAATGTACTCCAATCTCTGCAGTGTTCTACAATCTCTGCACGGTTCTCCAATCTCTGGAATGTACTCCAATCTCTGCATTCTTCTACAGTCTCTGCATTGTTTACAATCTCTTTTCTGATCTTCAATGTCTGCACGGTTCTACAATCTCTTTCCAGTCAACAATCTCTGCATAATTCTACAACCTCTGCAATATCTACAATCTCTTTACTGTTCTACAATATCTGCAATGTTCTACAGTGTTTGCACTGTTCTACAATCTCTGCACTGTTCTACAACCTCTGCTTTGTCTACAATCTCTGCATTGTCTACAATTTCTTTACTATTCTACAATCGCTGCACTCTTCTGCACTCTCTGCACTGTTCTGCAATCTCTGCACTCTTCTGCCTCCTCTGCACTGTTCTACAATCTCTGCATTGTTCTACAGTCTTTGCATTGTCAACAATCTCTTTACTGTTCTACAATCTCTGGAATGTACTCAAATCTCTGCAGTGTTCTACAATCTCTTTATTATTCTCCAATCTCTGGAATGTACTCCAATCACCGCATTGTTCTACCGTCTCTGCATTGTCTACAATCTCTGCATTGTCTACAATTTCTTTACTATTCTACAATCTCTGCACTGTTCTACAATCTCTGGAATGTACTCCTATCTCTGCAGTGTTCTACAATCTCTGCATTGTTCTACAATCTCTGGAATGTACTCCAATCTCTGCAGTGTTCTACAATCTCTGCATTTTTCTACAATCTCTGGAATGTACTCCAATCTCCGCATTGTTCTGCAATCTCTGCATTGTTCTACAATCTCTGCATTGTTCTACAGTCTCTGTGTTGTTGTATAATCTCTGCACTGTTCTACAATCTCTGGAATGTACTCCAATCTCTGCATTGTTTTACCGTCTCTGCATTGTTCTACCATCTCTGGAATGTACTCCAATCTCTGCATTGTTGTGCAATCTCTGCATTGTTCTACAATCTCTGCATTGTTCTGCAGTCTCTGTATTGTTGTATAATCTCTGCACTGTTCTACAATCTCTGGAATGTCCTCCAATCACTGCATTGTTTTACCATCTCTGCATTGTTCTACAATCTCTGCACTGTTCTACAGCCTCTGCATTGTCTACAATCTCTGCATTGTCTACAATTTCTTTACTATTCTACAATCTCTGCACTGTTCTGCAATCTCTGGAATGTACTCCAATCTCTGCATTGTTCCACCATCTCTGCATTGTTCTACAATCTCTGCATTGTTCTACAGTCTCTGCTTTGTTTACATTCTCTTTACTGATCTCCAATCTCTGCACTGTTCTACAATCTCTTTCCCATTCTACAATCTCTGCATAATTCTACAACCTCTGCATTATCGACAATCTCTTTACTGTTCTACAATATCTGCAAAGTTGAACAGTGTTTGCACTGTTCTACAACCTCTGCACTGTTCTACAACCTCTGCATTGTCTACAATCTCTGCATTGTCTTCAATTTCTTTACTATTCTACAATCTCTGCTCTGTTCTACAATCACTGGAATGTACTCCAATCTCTGCAGTGTTCTACAATCTCTGCATTGTGCTACAATCTCTGGAATGTACTCCAATCTCAGCATTGTACTACAGTCTCTGCATTGTTCTACGATCTCTGCATTGTTCTACAATCTCTGTATTGTTGTATAATCTCTTTACTGATCTCCAATCTCTGCACTGTTCTACAATCTCTTTCCCGTTCTACAATCTCTGCATAATTCTACAATCTCTGCATTGTCTACAATCTCTTTACTATTCTACAATCTCTGCACAGTTCTCCAGTCTCTGCACTGCTCTCCAGTCTCTGCTCTGCTCTCCAGTCTCTGCGCTGCTCTCCAGTCTCTGCACTGCTCTACAATCTCTGCATTGTTTTACAGTCTCTGCATTGTCTACCATCTCTTTACTGTTCTCCAATATCTGCACTGTTCTACAACGTCTGCATTTTCTACAATCTCTGCATTGTCTACAATTTCTTTACTATTCTACAATCTCTGCACTGTTCTAAAATCTCTGGAATGTACTCCAATCTCTGCAGTGTTCTACAATCTCTGCATTGTTCTACAATCTCTGGAATGTACTCCAATCTCTGCCATGTTCTACAATCTCTGCATTATTCTACAATCTCTGGAATGTACTCCAATCTCTGCATTGTTCTGCAATCTCTGCATTGTTCTACAATCTCTGCATTGTTCTACAGTCTCTGTGTTGTTGTATAATCTCTGCACTGTTCTACAATCTCTGGAATGTACTCCAATCTCTGCATTGTTTTACCATCTCTGCATTGTTCTACCATCTCTGGAATGTACTCCAATCTGTGCATTGTTCTGCAATCTCTGCATTGTTCTACAATCTCTGCACTGTTCTACAGCCTCTGCATTGTCTACAATCTCTGCATTGTCTACAATTTCTTTACTATTCTACAATCTCTGCACTGTTCTACAATCTCTGGAATGTACTCCAATCTGTGCATTGTTCCACCATCTCTGCATTGTTCTACAATCTCTGTATTGTTCTACAGTCTCTGCTTTGTTTACATTATCTTTAATGTTCTCCAATCTCTGCACTGTTCTACAATCTCTTTCTCGTTCTACAATCTCTGCATAATTCTACAACCTCTGCATTATCGACAATCTCTTTACTGTTCTACAATATCTGCAATGTTCAACAGTGTTTGCACTGTTGTACAATCTCTGCACTGTTCTGCAACCTCTGCATTGTCCACAATATCTGCACTGTCTACAATTCCTTTACTATTCTACAATCTCTGCGCTGTTCTACAATCTCTGGAATGTACTCCAATCTCAGCAGTGTTCTACAAGCTCTGCATTGTTCTACAATCTCTGGAATGTACTCCAATCTCTGCATTTTTCTGCAATCTCTGCATTGTTCTACAATCCCTGCATTGTTCTACAATCTCTGCACTCTTCTGCAGCCTCTGCACTGTTCTACAATCTCTGCATTTTTCTACAGTCTCTGTATTGTTGTATAATCTCCGCACTGTTCTACAATCTCTGGAATGTCCTACAATCTTTGCATTGTTCCACCTTCTCTGCATTGTTCTGCAATCTCTGCATTGTTCTACAGTCTCTGCATTGTTTACAAACTGTCTACTGATCTCCAATCTCTGCACTGTTCTACAATCTCTTTCCCGTTCTACAATCTCTGCATAATTCTACAACCACTGCATTATCTACAATCTCTTTACTGTTCTACAATATCTGCAATGTTCAACAGTGTTTGCACTGTTCTACAACCTCTGCACTGTTCTACAACCTCTGCATTGTCTACAATTTCTTTACTATTCTACAATCTCTCCACTGTTCTACAATCACTGGAATGTACTCCAATCTCTGCAGTGTTCTACAATCTTTGCATTGTTCTACAATCTCTGGATTGTTCTACAGTCTTTGCATTGTCAACAATATCTTTACTGTTCTACAATCTCTGGAATGTACTCGAATCTCTGTAGTGTTCTACAATCTCTTCATTATTCTCCAATCTCTGGAATGTACTCCAATCTCTGCAGTGTTCTACAATCTCTGTATTATTCTACAATCTCTGTAATGTACTCCAATCTCTGCATTTTTCTGCAATCTCTGCATTGTTCTACAATCTCTGCATTGTTCTACAGTCTCTGAGTTGTTGTATAATCTCTGCACTGTTCTACAATCTCTGGAATGTACTCCAATCTCTGCATTGTTTTACCGTCTCTGCATTGTTCTACCATCTCTGGAATGTACTCCAATCTGTGCATTGTTCTGCAATCTCTGCATTGTTCTACAATCTCTGCATTGTTCTGCAGTCTCTGTATTGTTGTATAAACTCTGCACTGTTCTACAATCTCTGGAATGTCCTCCAATCACTGCATTGTTCTACCATCTCTGCATTGTTCTACAATCTCTGCACTGTTCTACAGACTCTGCATTGTCTACAATCTCTGCATTGTCTACAATTTCTTTACTATTCTACAATCTCTGCACTGTTCTGCACTCTCTGGAATGTAATTCAATCTCTGCATTGTTCCACCATCTCTGCATTGTTCTACAATCTCTGCATTGTTCTACAGTCTCTGCTTTGTTTACATTCTCTTTACTGATCTCCAATCTCTGCACTGTTCTACAATCTCTTTACCGTTCTACAATATCTGCAATGTTCAACAGTGTTTGCACTGTTGTACAATCTCAGGAGTGTTCTACAACCTCTGCATTGTCTACAATCTCTGCATTGTCTACAATTTCTTTACTATTCTACAATATCTGCGCTGTTCTACAATCTCATGAATGTACTCCAATCCCTGCAGTGTTCTACAAGCTCTGCATTGTTCTACAATCTCTGGAATGTACTCCAATCTATGCATTGTTCTGCAGCCTCTGCACTGTTCTACAATCTCTGCATTTTTCTACAGTCTCTGTATTGTTGTATAATCTCCGCACTGTTCTACAATCTCTGGAATGTCCTACAATCTTTGCATTGTTCCACCTTCTCTGCATTGTTCTGCAATCTCTGCATTGTTCTACAGTCTCTGCATTGTTTACAAACTGTCTACTGATCTCCAATCTCTGCACTGTTCTACAATCTCTTTCCTGTTCTACAATCTCTGCATAATTCTACAACCACTGCATTATCTACAATCTCTTTACTGTTCTACAATATCTGCAATGTTCAACAGTGTTTGCACTGTTCTACAACCTCTGCACTGTTCTACAACCTCTGCATTGTCTACAATTTCTTTACTATTCTACAATCTCTCCACTGTTCTACAATCACTGGAATGTACTCCAATCTCTGCAGTGTTCTACAATCTTTGCATTGTTCTACAATCTCTGGAATGTACTCCAATCTCTGCACTGTTCTACAATCTCTGCATTGTTCTACAGTCTTTGCATTGTCAACAATATCTTTACTGTTCTACAATCTCTGGAATGTACTCGAATCTCTGTAGTGTTCTACAATCTCTTCATTATTCTCCAATCTCTGGAATGTACTCCAATCTCTGCAGTGTTCTACAATCTCTGTATTATTCTACAATCTCTGTAATGTACTCCAATCTCTGCATTTTTCTGCAATCTCTGCATTGTTCTACAATCTCTGCATTGTTCTACAGTCTCTGAGTTGTTGTATAATCTCTGCACTGTTCTACAATCTCTGGAATGTACTCCAATCTCTGCATTGTTTTACCATCTCTGCATTGTTCTACCATCTCTGGAATGTACTCCAATCTGTGCATTGTTCTGCAATCTCTGCATTGTTCTACAATCTCTGCATTGTTCTGCAGTCTCTGTATTGTTGTATAAACTCTGCACTGTTCTACAATCTCTGGAATGTCCTCCAATCACTGCATTGTTCTACCATCTCTGCATTGTTCTACAATCTCTGCACTGTTCTACAGACTCTGCATTGTCTACAATCTCTGCATTGTCTACAATTTCTTTACTATTCTACAATCTCTGCACTGTTCTGCACTCTCTGGAATGTAATCCAATCTCTGCATTGTTCCACCATCTCTGCATTGTTCTACAATCTCTGCATTGTTCTACAGTCTCTGCTTTGTTTACATTCTCTTTACTGATCTCCAATCTCTGCACTGTTCTACAATCTCTTTACCGTTCTACAATATCTGCAATGTTCAACAGTGTTTGCACTGTTGTACAATCTCAGGAGTGTTCTACAACCTCTGCATTGTCTACAATCTCTGCATTGTCTACAATTTCTTTACTATTCTACAATATCTGCGCTGTTCTACAATCTCATGAATGTACTCCAATCCCTGCAGTGTTCTACAAGCTCTGCATTGTTCTACAATCTCTGGAATGTACTCCAATCTATGCATTGTTCTGCAATCTCTGCATTGTTATACAATCTCTACATTGTTCTACAATCACTGGAATTTACTCCAATCTCTGCAGTGTTCTACAATGTCTGTATTGTTCTACAATCTCTGGAATGTACTCCAATCTCTGCATTGTTCTGTAATCTCTGCATTGTTCTACAATCTCTGCAGTGTTCTACAGTTTCTGTATTGATGTATAATCTCTACACTGTTCTACAATTTCTGGAATGTACTCCAATCTCTGCATTGTTCTACCATCTCTGCATTGTTCTACAATCTCTGGAATGTACTCCAATCTCTGCGTTGTTCTGCAATCTCTGCATTGTTCTACAATCTCTGCATTGTTCTACAGTCTCTGTATTGTTGTATAATCTCTGCACTGTTCTACATTCTCTGGAATGTCCTCCAATCTCTGCATTGTTCTACAATCTCTGCATTGTTCTACAATCTCTGCATTGTTCTACAATCTCTGCATTGTTCTACAATCTCTGCAGTCTTCTGCAGCCTCTGCACTGTTCTACAATCTCTGCGTTTTTCTGCAGTCTCCGTGTTGTTGTATAATCTCTGCACTGTTCTACAATCTCTGAAATGTACTCCAATCTCTGCATTGTTCTACCATCTCTGCATTGTTCTACAATCTCTGCATTGTTCTACAGTCTCTGCATTGTTTACAATCTCTTTACTGATCTCCAATCTCTGCACTGTTCTACAATCTCTTTCCCGTTCCACAATCTCTGCATAATTCTACAAGCTCTGCATTATCTACAATCTCTTTACTGTTCTACAATATCTGCAATGTTCAACAGTGTTTGTACTGTTCTACAATCTCTGCACTGTTCTACAGCCTCTGCATTGTCGACAATCTCTGCATTGTCTACAATCTCTGTACTATTCTACAATCTCTGCACAGTTCTCCAGTCTCTGCACTGCTCTCCTGTCTCTGCGCTGCTCTCCATTCTCTGCACTGTTCTACAATCTCTGTATTGTCTACAATCTCTGCATTGTCTACAATCTCTGCATCGTCTACAATTTCTTTACTATTCTGCAATCTCTGCACTGTTCTACAATCTCTGGAATGTACTCCAATCTCTGCAGTGTTCTACAATCTCTGCACGGTTCTCCAATCTCTGGAATGTACTCCAATCTCTGCATTGTTCTACAGTCTCTGCATTGTTTACAATCTCTTTTCTGATCTTCAATGTCTGCACGGTTCTACAATCTCTTTCCAGTCAACAATCTCTGCATAATTCTACAACCTCTGCAATATCTACATTCTCTTTACTGTTCTACAACATCTGCAATGTTCTACAGTGTTTGCACTGTTCTACAATCTCTGCACTGTTCTACAGTCTTTGCATTGTCAACAATCTCTTTACTGTTCTACAATCTCTGGAATGTACTCGAATCTCTGCAGTGTTCTACAATCTCTTCATTATTCTCCAATCACTGGAATGTACTCCAATCATTGCATTGTTCTACCGTCTCTGCAGTGTTCTACAATCTCTGCATTGTCTACAATTTCTTTACTATTCTACAATCTCTGCACTGTTCTACAATCTCTGGAATGTACTCGTATCTCTGCAGTGTTCTACAATCTCTGCATTGTTCTACAATCTCTGGAATGTACTCCAATCTCTGCAGTGTTCTACAATCTCTGCATTATTCTACAATCTCTGGAATGTACTCCAATCTCTGCATTGTTCTGCAATCTCTGCATTGTTCTACAATCTCTGCATTGTTCTACAGTCTCTGTGTTGTTGTATAATCTCTGCACTGTTCTACAATCTCTGGAATGTACTCCAATCACTGCATTGTTTTACCGTCTCTGCATTGTTCTACCATCTCTGGAATGTACTCCAATCTCTGCATTGTTCTGCAATCTATGCATTGTTCTACAATCTCTGCATTGTTCTGCAGTCTCTGTATTGTTGTATAATCTCTGCACTGTTCTACAATCTCTGGAATGTCCTCCAATCACTGCATTGTTCTACCATCTCTGCATTGTTCTACAATCTCTGCACTGTTCTACAGCCTCTGCATTGTCTACAATCTCTGCATTGTCTACAATTTCTTTACTATTCTACAATCTCTGCACTGTTCTGCAATCTCTGGAATGTACTCCAATCTCTGCATTGTTCCACCATCTCTGCATTGTTCTACAATCTCTGCATTGTTCTACAGTCTCTGCTTTGTTTACATTCTCTTTACTGATCTCCAATCTCTGCACTGTTCTACAATCTCTTTCCCATTCTACAATCTCTGCATAATTCTACAACCTCTGCATTATCGACAATCTCTTTACTGTTCTACAATATCTGCAATGTTCAACAGTGTTTGCACTGTTCTACAACCTCTGCACTGTTCTACAACCTCTGCATTGTCTACAATCTCTGCATTGTCTTCAATTTCTTTACTATTCTACAATCTCTGCACTGTTCTACAATCACTGGAATGTACTCCAATCTCTGCAGTGTTCGACAATCTCTGCATTGTTCTACAATCTCTGTAATGTACTCCAATCTCTGCATTGTTCTACAATCTCTGCATTGTTCTACGATCTCTGCATTGTTCTACAATCTCTGTATTGTTGTATAATCTCTGCACTGTTCTACGATCTCTGAAATGTACTCCAATCTCTGCATTGTTCTACCATCTCTGCATTGTTCTGCAATCTCTGCATTGTTCTACAGTCTCTGCATTGTTTACAATCTCTTAACTGATCTCCAATCTCTGCACTGTTCTACAATCTCTTTCCCGTTCTACAATCTCTGCATAATTCTACAATCTCTGCATTGTCTACAATCTCTTTACTATTCTACAATCTCTGCACAGTTCTCCAGTCTCTGCACTGCTCTCCAGTCTCTGCGCTGCTCTCCAGTCTCTGCGCTGCTCTCCAGTCTCTGCACTGTTCTACAATCTCTGCATTGTTTTACAGTCTCTGCATTGTCTACCATCTTTTTACTGTTCTACAATCTCTGCACTGTTCTACAACGTCTGCATTGTCAGCAATGTCTGCATTGTCTACAATTTCTTTACTATTCTACAATCTCTGCACTGTTCTACAATCTCTGGAATGTACTCCAATCTCTGCAGTGTTCTACAATCTCTGCATTGTTCTACAATCTCTGGAATGTACTCCAATCTCTGCCATGTTCTACAATCTCTGCATTATTCTACAATCTCTGGAATGTACTCCAATCTCTGCATTGTTCCGTAATCTCTGCATTATTCTACAATCTCTGCATTGTTCTACAGTCTCTGTGTTGTTGTATAATCTCTGCACTGTTCTACAATCTCTGGAATGTACTCCAATCTCTGCATTGTTTTACCATCTCTGCGTTGTTCTACCATCTCTGGAATGTACTCCAATCTGTGCATTGTTCTGCAATATTTGCATTATTCTACATTCTCTGCATTGTTCTACAGTCTCTGTATTGTTGTACAATCTCTGCACTGTTCTACAATCTCTGGAATGTCCTCCAATCACTGCATTGTTCTACCAACTCTGCATTGTTCTACAATCTCTGCACTGTTCTACAGCCTCTGCATTGTCTACAATCTCTGCATTGTCTACAATTTATTTACTATTCTGCAATCTCTGCACTGTTCTACAATCTCTGGAATGTACTCCAATCTGTGCATTGTTCCACCATCTCTGCATTGTTCTACAATCTCTGTATTGTTCTACAGTCTCTGTTTGTTTACATTATCTTTAATGTTCTCCAATCTCTGCACTGTTCTACAATCTCTTTCTCGTTCTACAATCTGTGCATAATTCTACAACCTCTGCATTATCGACAATCTCTTTACTGTTCTACAATATCTGCAATGTTCAACAGTGTTTGCACTGTTGTACAATCTATGCACTGTTCTACAACCTCTGCATTGTCCACAATATCTGCACTGTTTACAATTACTTTACTATTCTACAATCTCTGCGCTGTTCTACAATCTCTGGAATGTACTCCAATCTCTGCAGTGTTCTACAAGCTCTGCATTGTTCTACAATCTCTGGAATGTACTCCAATCTCTGCATTTTTCTGCAATCTCTGCATTGTTCTACAATCCCTGCATTGTTCTACAATCTCTGCACACTTCTGCAGCCTCTGCACTGTTCTACAATCTCTGCATTTTTCTACAGCCTCTGTGTTGTTGTATAATCTCTTCACTGTTCTACAATCTCTGAAATGTACTCCAATCTCTGCATTGTTCCACCATCTCTGCATTGTTGTACAATCTCTGCATTGTGCTACCATCTCTGCATTATTCTACAATCCCTGCATTGTTCTACAATCCCTGCACTCTTCTGCAGCCTCTGCACTGTTCTACAATCTCTGCATTTTTCTACAGTCTCTGTGTTGTTGTATAATCTCTGCACTGTTCTACAATCTCTGAAATGTACTCCAATCTCTGCATTTTTCCACCATCTCTGCATTGTTCTACAATCTCTGGAATGTACTCCAATCTCTGCATTGTTCTGGAATCGCTGCATTGTTCTACAATTTCTGCATTGTTCTACAGTCTCTGTATTGTTGTATAATCTCCGCACTGTTCTACAATCTCTGGAATGTCCTACAATCTCTGCATTGTTCCACCATCTCTGCATTGTTCTGCAATCTCTGCATTGTTCTACAGTCTCTGCATTGTTTACAAACTCTCTACTGATCTCCAATCTCTGCACTGTTCTACAATCTCTTTCCCGTTCTACAATCTCTGCATAATTCTACAACCACTGCATTATCTACAATCTCTTTACTGTTCTACAATATCTGCAATGTTCAACAGTGTTTGCACTGTTCTACAACCTCTGCACTGTTCTACAACCTCTGCATTGTCTACAATTTCTTTACTATTCTACAATCTCACCACTGTTCTACAATCACTGGAATATACTCCAATCTCTGCAGTGTTCTACAATCTTTGCATTGTTCTACAATCTCTGGAATGTACTCCAATCTCTGCATTGTTCTACAATCTCTGCATTGTTCTACAGTCTCTGCATTGTTCTACAATCTCTGTATTGTTGTTTAATCTCTGCACTGTTCTACAATCTCTGGAATGTACTCCAATCACTGCATTGTTCTACCATCTCTGCATTGTTCTACAATCCCTGCATTGTTCTACAATCTCTGCACTCTTCTGCAGCCTCTGCACTGTTCTACAATCTCTGCATTTTTCTACAGTCTCTGTGTTGTTGTATAATCTCTGCACTGTTCTACAATCTCTGAAATGTACTCCAATCTCTGCATTGTTCTACCATATCTGCATTGTTCTACAATCTCTGCATTGTTCTACAGTCTCCGCATTGTTTACAATCTCTTTACTGATCTCCAATCTCTGCACTGTTCTGCAATCTCTTTCCCGTTCTACAATCTCTGCGTAATTCTACAACCTCTGCATTATCTGCAATCTCTTTACTGTTCTACAATATCTGCAATGTTCAACAGTGTTTGCACTGTTCTACAATCTCTGCACTGTTCTACAGCCTCTGCATTGTCGACAATCTCTGCATTGTCTACAATCTCTTTACTATTCTACAATCTCTGCACATTTCTCCAGTCCCTGCACTGCTCTCCAGTCTCTGCACTGCTCTCCAGTCTCTGCACTGTTCTACAATCTCTGTATTGTTTTACAGTCTCTGTATTGTCTACCATCTCTTTACTGTTCTACAATCTCCGCGCTGTTCTACAACCTCTGCATTTTCTACAATCTCTGCATTGTCTACAATTTCTTTACTATTCTACAATCTCAGCGCTGTTCTACAATCTCTGGAATGTACTCCGATCTCTGCAGTGTTCTGCAATCTCTGCATTGTTCTACAATCTCTGGAATGTACTCCGATCTCTGCAGTGTTCTGCAATCTCTGCATTGTTCTACAATCTCTGGAATGTACTCCAATCTGTGCATTGTTCTGCAATCTCTGCATTGTTCTACAATCTCTGCAGTGTTCTAGAGTTTCTGTATTGATGTGTAATCTCTGCACTGTTCTACAGTATCTGGAACGTACTCCAATCTCTGCATTGTTCTACCATCTCTGCATTGTTCTACAATCTCTGGAATGTACTCCAATCTCTGCATTCTTCTGGAATCGCTGCATTGTTCTACAATGTCTGCATTGTTCTACAGTCTCTGTATTGTTGTATAATCTCTGTACTGTTCTACTATCTCTCGAATGTCCTACAATCTCTGCATTGTTCCACCATCTCTGCATTGTTCTACAATCTCTGCATTGTTCTACAATCCCTGCATTGTTCTACAATCTCTGCACTCTTCTGCAGCCTCTGCACTGTTCTACAATCTCTGCATTTTTCTACAGTCTCTGTGTTGTTGTATAATCTCTGCACTGTTCTACAATCTCTGAAATGTACTCCAATCTCTGCATTGCTCTACCATATCTTCATTGTTCTACAATCTCTGCATTGTTCTACAGTCTCTGCATTGTTTACAATCTCTTTACTGATCTCCAATCTCTGCACTGTTCTACAATCTCTTTCCCGTTCTACAATCTCTGCTTAATTCTACAACCTCTGCATTATCTGCAATCTCTTTACTGTTCTACAATATCTGCAATGTTCAACAGTGTTTGCACTGTTCTACAATCTCTGCACTGTTCTACAGCCTCTGCATTGTCGACAATCTCTGCATTGTCTACAATCTCTTTACTATTCTACAATCTCTGCACATTTCTCCAGTCCCTGCACTGCTCTCTAGTCTCTGCACTGCTCTACAATCTCTGTATTGTTTTACAGTCTCTGTATTGTCTACCATCTCTTTACTGTTCTACAATCTCCGCACTGTTCTACAACCTCTGCATTGTCTACAATCTCTGCATTGTCTACAATTTCTTTACTATTCTACAATCTCAGCGCTGTTCTACAATCTCTGGAATGTACTCCAATCTCTGCAGTGTTCTGCAATCTCTGCATTGTTCTACAATCTCTGGAATGTACTCCAATCTCTGCATTGTTCTGCAATCTCTGCATTGTTCTACAATCTCTGCAGTGTTCTAGAGTTTCTGTATTGATGTGTAATCTCTGCACTGTTCTACAGTACATGGAACGTACTCGAATCTCTGCATTGTTCTACCATCTCTGCATTGTTCTACAATCTCTGGAATGTACTCCAATCTCTGCATTGTTCTGGAATCGCTGCATTGTTCTACAATCTCTGCATTGTTCTACAGTCTCTGTATTGTTGTATAATCTCTGCACTGTTCTACAATCTCTTGAATGTCCTACAATCTCTGCATTGTTCCACCATCTCTGCATTGTTCTACAATCTCTGCATTGTTCTACAGTCTCTGCATTGTTTACAAACTCTCTACTGATCTCCAATCTCTGCACTGTTCTACAATCTCTTTCCCTTCTACAATCTCTGCATAATTCTACAACCACTGCATTATCTACATTCTCTTTACTGTTCTACAATATCTGCAATGTTCAACAGTGTTTGCACTGTTCTACAACCTCTGCACTGTTCTACAACCTCTGCATTGTCTACAATCTCTGCATTGTCTACAATTTCTTTATTATTCTACAATCTCTGCACTGTTCTACAATCACTGGAATGTACTCCAATCTCTGCAGTGTTCTACAATCTCTGCATTGTTCTACAATCTCTGGAATGTACTCCAATCTCTGCATTGTTCTACAATCTCTACATTGTTCTACAATCACTGGAATTTACTCCAATCTCTGCAGTGTTCTACAATCTCTGCATTGTTCTACAATCTCTGGAATGTACTCCAATCTCTGCATTGTTCTGCAATCTCTGCATTGTTCTACAATCTCTGCAGTGTTCTACAGTTTCTGTATTGATATATAATCTCTGCACTGTTCTACAATCTCTGGAATGTACTCCAATCCCTGCATTGTTCTACCATCTCTGCATTGCTCTACAATCTCTGGAATGTACTCCAATCTCTGCATTCTTCTGGAATCGCTGCATTGTTCTACAATGTCTGCATTGTTCTACAGTCTCTGTATTGTTGTATAATCTCTGCACTGTTCTACTATCTCTGGAATGTCCTACAATCTCTGCATTGTTCCACCATCTCTGCATTGTTCTACAATCTCTGCATTGTTCTACAATCCCTGCATTGTTCTACAATCTCTGCACTCTTCTGCAGCCTCTGCACTGTTCTACAATCTCTGCATTTTTCTACAGTCTCTGTGTTGTTGTATAATCTCTGCACTGTTCTACAATCTCTGAAATGTACTCCAATCTCTGCATTGCTCTACCATATCTTCATTGTTCTACAATCTCTGCATTGTTCTACAGTCTCTGCATTGTTTACAATCTCTTTACTGATCTCCAATCTCTGCACTGTTCTACAATCTCTTTCCCGTTCTACAATCTCTGCTTAATTCTACAACCTCTGCATTATCTGCAATCTCTTTACTGTTCTACAATATCTGCAATGTTCAACAGTGTTTGCACTGTTCTACAATCTCTGCACTGTTCTACAGCCTCTGCATTGTCGACAATCTCTGCATTGTCTACAATCTCTTTACTATTCTACAATCTCTGCACATTTCTCCAGTCCCTGCACTGCTCTCCAGTCTCTGCACTGCTCTACAATCTCTGTATTGTTTTACAGTCTCTGTATTGTCTACCATCTCTTTACTGTTCTACAATCTCCGCACTGTTCTACAACCTCTGCATTGTCTACAATCTCTGCATTGTCTACAATTTCTTTACTATTCTACAATCTCAGCGCTGTTCTACAATCTCTGGAATGTACTCCAATCTCTGCAGTGTTCTGCAATCTCTGCATTGTTCTACAATCTCTGGAATGTACTCCAATCTCTGCATTGTTCTGCAATCTCTGCATTGTTCTACAATCTCTGCAGTGTTCTAGAGTTTCTGTATTGATGTGTAATCTCTGCACTGTTCTACAGTACGTGGAACGTACTCGAATCTCTGCATTGTTCTACCATCTCTGCATTGTTCTACAATCTCTGGAATGTACTCCAATCTCTGCATTGTTCTGGAATCGCTGCATTGTTCTACAATCTCTGCATTGTTCTACAGTCTCTGTATTGTTGTATAATCTCTGCACTGTTCTACAATCTCTCGAATGTCCTACAATCTCTGCATTGTTCCACCATCTCTGCATTGTTCTACAATCTCTGCATTGTTCTACAGTCTCTGCATTGTTTACAAACTCTCTACTGATCTCCAATCTCTGCACTGTTCTACAATCTCTTTCCCTTCTACAATCTCTGCATAATTCTACAACCACTGCATTATCTACATTCTGTTTACTGTTCTACAATATCTGCAATGTTCAACAGTGTTTGCACTGTTCTACAACCTCTGCACTGTTCTACAACCTCTGCATTGTCTACAATCTCTGCATTGTCTACAATTTCTTTATTATTCTACAATCTCTGCACTGTTCTACAATCACTGGAATGTACTCCAATCTCTGCAGTGTTCTACAATCTCTGCATTGTTCTACAATCTCTGGAATGTACTCCAATCTCTGCATTGTTCTACAATCTCTACATTGTTCTACAATCACTGGAATTTACTCCAATCTCTGCAGTGTTCTACAATCTCTGCATTGTTCTACAATCTCTGGAATGTACTCCAATCTCTGCATTGTTCTGCAATCTCTGCATTGTTCTACAATCTCTGCAGTGTTCTACAGTTTCTGTATTGATGTATAATCTCTGCACTGTTCTACAATCTCTGGAATGTACTCCAATCCCTGCATTGTTCTACCATCTCTGCATTGCTCTACAATCTCTGGAATGTACTCCAATCCCTGCATTGTTCTGCAATCTCTGCATTGTTCCACAATCTTTGCATTGTTCTGCTGTCTCTGTATTGTTGTATAATCTCTGCACTGTTCTACAATCTCTGGAATGTCCTCCAATCTCTGCATTGTTCTACAATCTCTGCATTGTCTACAATCTCTGCACTCTTCTGCAGCCTCTGCACTGTTCTACAATCTCTGCATTTTTCTACAGTCTCTGTGTTGTTGTATATTCTCTGCACTGTTCTACAATCTCTTAAATGTACTCCAATCTATGCATTGTTCTACCATCTCTGCATTGTTCTACAATCTCTGCATTGTTCTACAGTCACTGCATTATTTACAATCTCTTTACTGATCTCCAATCTCTGCACTGTTCTACAATCTCTTTCCCGTTCTACAATCTCTGCATAATTCTACAACCTCTGCATTATCTACAATCTCTTTACTGTTCTACAATATCTGCAATGTTCAACAGTGTTTGCACTGTTCTACAATCTCTGCACTGTTCTACAGCCTCTGCATTGTCGACAATCTCTGCATTGTCTACAATCTCTATACTATTCTACAATCTCTGCACAGTTCTCCAGTCTCTGCACTGCTCTCCAGTCTCTGCGCTGTTCTACAATCTCTGTATTGTTTTACAGTCTCTGCAATGTCTACCATCACTTTATTGTTCTACAATCTCTGCGCTGTTCTACAACCACTGCATTGTCTACAATCTCTGCATTGTCTACAATTTCTTTACTATTCTACAATCTCTGCACTGTTCTGCAATCTCTGGAATGTAGTCCAATCTCTGCAGTGTTCTACAATCTCTGCACGGTTCTCCAATATCTGGAATGTACTCCAATCTATGCATTGTTCTACAGTCTCTGCATTGTTTACAATCTCTTTTCTGATCTTCATTGTCTGCACAGTTCTACAATCTCTTTCCAGTCTACAATCGCTGCATAATTCTACAACCTCTGCAATATCTACAATCTCTTTACTGTTCTACAATATCTGCAATGTTCTACAGTGTTTGCACTGTTCTACAATCTCTGCACTGTTCTACAACCTCTGCATTTTCTACAATCTCTGCATTGTCTACAATTTCTTTACTATTCTACATATCGCTGCACTCTTCTGCAATCTCTGCACTGTTCTGCAATCTCTGCACTCTTCTGCAGCCTCTGCACTGTTCTACAATCTCTGCATTTTTCTACAGTCTTTGCATTGTCAACAATCTCTTTGCTGTTCTACAATCTCTGGAATGTACTCGAACCTCTGCAGTGTTCTACAATCTCTTCATTATTCTCCAATCTCTGGAATGTACTCCAATCACTGCATTGTTCTACCGTCTCTGCATTGTCTAAAATCTCTGCATTGTCTACAATTTCATTATTATTTTAAAATCTCTGCACTGTTCTACAATCTCTGGAATGTACTCCAATCTCTTAAGTGTTCTACAATCTCTGCATTGTTCTACAATCTCTGGAATGTACTCCAATCTCTGCAGTGTTCTACAATCTCTGCATTATTCTACAATCTCTGGAATGTACTCCAATCTCTGCATTGTTCTGCAATCTCTGCATTGTTCTACAATCTCTGCATTGTTCTACAGTCTCTGTGTTGTTGTATAATCTCTGCACTGTTCTACAATCTCTGGAATGTACTCCAATCCCTGCATTGTTCTACCATCTCGGCATTGTTCTACATTCCCTGCATTGTTCTACAATCTCTGCACTCTTCAGCATCCTCTGCACTGTTCTGCAATCTCTGCATTGTTCTACAGTCTCTGCATTGTTTACAAACTCTCTACTGATCTCCAATTGCTGCACTGTTCTACAATCTCTTTCCCGTTCTACAATCTCTGCATAATTCTACAACCACTGCATTATCTACAATCTCTTTACTGTTCTACAATATCTGCAATGTTCAACAGTGTTTGCACTGTTCTACAACCTCTGCACTGTTCTACAACCTCTGCATTGTCTACAATTTCTTTACTATTCTACAATCTCACCACTGTTCTACAATCACTGGAATATACTCCAATCTCTGCAGTGTTCTACAATCTTTGCATTGTTCTACAATCTCTGGAATGTACTCCAATCTCTGCATTGTTCTACAATCTCTGCATTGTTCTACAGTCTCTGCATTGTTCTACAATCTCTGTATTGTTGTTTAATCTCTGCACTGTTCTACAATCTCTGGAATGTACTCCAATCACTGCATTGTTCTACCATCTCTGCATTGTTCTACAATCCCTGCATTGTTCTACAATCTCTGCACTCTTCTGCAGCCTCTGCACTGTTCTACAATCTCTGCATTTTTCTACAGTCTCTGTGTTGTTGTATAATCTCTGCACTGTTCTACAATCTCTGAAATGTACTCCAATCTCTGCATTGTTCTACCATATCTGCATTGTTCTACAATCTCTGCATTGTTCTACAGTCTCCGCATTGTTTACAATCTCTTTACTGATCTCCAATCTCTGCACTGTTCTACAATCTCTTTCCCGTTCTACAATCTCTGCGTAATTCTACAACCTCTGCATTATCTGCAATCACTTTACTGTTCTACAATATCTGCAATGTTCAACAGTGTTTGCACTGTTCTACAATCTCTGCACTGTTCTACAGCCTCTGCATTGTCGACAATCTCTGCATTATCTACAATCTCTTTACTATTCTACAATCTCTGCACATTTCTCCAGTCTCTGCACTGCTCTCCAGTCTCTGCTCTGCTCTCCAGTCTCTGCACTGTTCTACAATCTCTGTATTGTTTTACAGTCTCTGTATTGTCTACCATCTCTTTACTGTTTTACAATCTCCGCACTGTTCTACAACCTCTGCATTGTCTACAATCTCTGCATTGTCTACAATTTCTTTACTATTCTACAATCTCAGCGCTGTTCTACAATCTCTGGAATGTACTCCAATCTCTGCAGTGTTCTGCAATCTCTGCATTGTTCTACAATCTCTGGAATGTACTCCAATCTCTGCATTGTTCTGCAATCTCTGCATTGTTCTACAATCTCTGCAGTGTTCTAGAGTTTCTGTATTGATGTGTAATCTCTGCACTGTTCTACAGTATCTGGAATGTACTCCAATCTCTGCATTGTTCTACCATCTCTGCATTGTTCTACAATCTCTGGAATGTACTCCAATCTCTGCATTGTTCTACCATCTCTGCATTGTTCTACAATCTCTGGAATGTACTCCAATCTCTGCATTGTTTTGGAATCGCTGCATTGTTCTGCAATCTCTGCATTGTTCTACTGTCTCTGTATTGTTGTATAAGCTCTGCACTGTTCTACAATCTCTCGAATGTCCTACAATCTCTGCATTGTTCCACCATCTCTGCATTGTTCTACAATCTCTGCATTGTTCTACAGTCTCTGCATTGTTTACAAACTCTCTACTGATCTCCAATCTCTGCACTGTTCTACAATCTCTTTCCCGTTCTACAATCTCTGCATAATTCTACAACCACTGCATTATCTACATTCTCTTTACTGTTCTACAATATCTGCAATGTTCAACAGTGTTTGCACTGTTCTACAACCTCTGCACTGTTCTACAACCTCTGCATTGTCTACAATCTCTGCATTGTCTACAATTTCTTTCTTATTCTACAATCTCTGCACTGTTCTACAATCACTGGAATGTACTCCAAATTCTGCAGTGTTCTACAATCTCTGCATTGTTCTACAATCTCTGGAATTTACTCCAATCTCTGCAGTGTTCTACAATCTCTGCATTGTTCTACAATCTCTGGAATGTACTCCAATCTCTGCATTGTTCTGCAATCTCTGCATTGTTCTACAATCTCTGCACTGTTCTACAGCCTCTGCATCGTCTACAATCTCTGCATTGTCTACAATTTCTTTACTATTCTACAATCTCTGCACTGGTCTGCAATCTCTGGAATGTACTCCAATCTCTGCATTGTTCCACCATCTCTGCATTGTTCTACAATCTCTGCATTGTTCTACAGTCTCTGCATTGTTTACAATCTCTGTACTGATCTCCAATCTCTGCACTGTTCTACAATCTCTTTCCCGTCCTACAATCTCTGCATAATTCTACAACCTCTGCATTATCGACAATCTCTTTACTGTTCTACAATATCTGCAATGTTCAACAGTGTTTGCACTTTTCTACAACCTCTGCACTGTTCTACAACCTCTGCATTGTCTACAATCTCTGCATTGTCTACAATTTCTTTACTATTCTACAATCTCTGCATTGTTCTACAATCTCTGGAATGTACTCCAATCTCTGCAGTGTTCTACAATCTCTGCATTGTTCTACAATCTCTGGAATGTACTCCAATCTCTGCATTGTTCTACAATCTCTACATTGTTCTACAATCACTGGAATTTACTCCAATCTCTGCAGTGTTCTACAATCTCTGCATTGTTCTACAATCTCTGGAATGTACTCCAATCTCTGCATTGTTATGCAATCTCTGCATTGTTCAACAATCTCTGCAGTGTTCTACAGTTTCTGTATTGATGTATAATCTCTGCACTGTTCTACAATCTCTGGAATGTACTCCAATCTCTGCATTGTTCTACAATCTCTGCATTGTTCTACAATCTCTGCATTGTCTACAATCTCTGCACTCTTCTGCAGCCTCTGCACTGTTCTACAATCTCTGCAGTTTTCTACAGTCTCTGTGTTGTTGTATAATCTCTGCACTGTTCTACAATCTCTGAAATGTACTCCAATCTATGCATTGTTCTACCGTCTCTGCATTGTTCTACCATTTCTGGAATGTACTCCAATCTGTGCATTGTTCTGCAATCTCTGCATTGTTCTACAATCTCTGCATTGTTCTGCAGTCTCTGTATCGTTGTATAAACTCTGCACTGTTCTACAATCTCTGGAATGTCCTCCAATCACAGCATTGTTCTACCATCTCTGCATTGTTCTACAATCTCTGCATTGTTCTACAGTCTCTACTTTGTTTACATTCTCTTTACTGATCTCCAATCTCTGCACTGTTCTACAATCTCTTTCCCGTTCTACAATCTCTGCATAATTCTACAACCTCTGCATTATCAACAATCTCTTTACTGTTCTACAATATCTGCAATGTTCAACAGAGTTTGCACTGTTGTACAATCTCAGCACTGTTCTACAACCTCTGCATTGTCTACAATCTCTGCATTGTCCAAAATTTCTTTACTATTCTACAATCTCTGAGCTGTTCTACAATCTCTGGAATGTACTCCAATCTCTGCATTGTCTACAATCTCTTTACTATTCTACAATCTCTGCACATTTCTCCAGTCTCTGCACTGCTCTCCAGTCTCTGCTCTGCTCTCCAGTCTCTGCACTGTTCTACAATCTCTGTATTGTTTTACAGTCTCTGTATTGTCTACCATCTCTTTACTGTTTTACAATCTCCGCACTGTTCTACAACCTCTGCATTGTCTACAATCTCTGCATTGTCTACAATTTCTTTACTATTCTACAATCTCAGCGCTGTTCTACAATCTCTGGAATGTACTCCAATCTCTGCAGTGTTCTGCAATCTCTGCATTGTTCTACAATCTCTGGAATGTACTCCAATCTCTGCATTGTTCTGCAATCTCTGCATTGTTCTACAATCTCTGCAGTGTTCTAGAGTTTCTGTATTGATGTGTAATCTCTGCACTGTTCTACAGTATCTGGAATGTACTCCAATCTCTGCATTGTTCTACCATCTCTGCATTGTTCTACAATCTCTGGAATGTACTCCAATCTCTGCATTGTTCTACCATCTCTGCATTGTTCTACAATCTCTGGAATGTACTCCAATCTCTGCATTGTTCTGGAATCGCTGCATTGTTCTGCAATCTCTGCATTGTTCTACTGTCTCTGTATTGTTGTATAAGCTCTGCACTGTTCTACAATCTCTCGATTGTCCTACAAACTCTGCATTGTTCCACCATCTCTGCATTGTTCTACAATCTCTGCATTGTTCTACAGTCTCTGCATTGTTTACAAACTCTCTACTGATCTCCAATCTCTGCACTGTTCTACAATCTCTTTCCCGTTCTACAATCTCTGCATAATTCTACAACCACTGCATTATCTACATTCTCTTTACTGTTCTACAATATCTGCAATGTTCAACAGTGTTTGCACTGTTCTACAACCTCTGCACTGTTCTACAACCTCTGCATTGTCTACAATCTCTGCATTGTCTACAATTTCTTTATTATTCTACAATCTCTGCACTGTTCTACAATCACTGGAATATACTCCAAACTCTGCAGTGTTCTACAATCTCTGCATTGTTCTACAATCTCTGGAATTTACTCCAATCTCTGCAGTGTTCTACAATCTCTGCATTGTTCTACAATCTCTGGAATGTACTCCAATCTCTGCATTGTTCTGCAATCTCTGCATTGTTCTACAATCTCTGCACTGTTCTACAGCCTCTGCATCGTCTACAATCTCTGCATTGTCTACAATTTCTTTACTATTCTACAATCTCTGCACTGGTCTGCAATCTCTGGAATGTACTCCAATCTCTGCATTGTTCCACCATCTCTGCATTGTTCTACAATCTCTGCATTGTTCTACAGTCTCTGCATTGTTTACAATCTCTGTACTGATCTCCAATCTCTGCACTGTTCTACAATCTCTTTCCCGTCCTACAATCTCTGCATAATTCTACAACCTCTGCATTATCGACAATCTCTTTACTGTTCTACAATATCTGCAATGTTCAACAGTGTTTGCACTTTTCTACAACCTCTGCACTGTTCTACAACCTCTGCATTGTCTACAATCTCTGCATTGTCTACAATTTCTTTACTATTCTACAATCTCTGCGCTGTTCTACAATCACTGGAATGTACTCCAATCTCTGCAGTGTTCTACAATCTCTGCATTGTTCTACAATCTCTGGAATGTACTCCAATCTCTGCATTGTTCTACAATCTCTACATTGTTCTACAATCACTGGAATTTACTCCAATCTCTGCAGTGTTCTACAATCTCTGCATTGTTCTACAATCTCTGGAATGTACTCCAATCTCTGCATTGTTATGCAATCTCTGCATTGTTCAACAATCTCTGCAGTGTTCTACAGTTTCTGTATTGATGTATAATCTCTGCACTGTTCTACAATCTCTGGAATGTACTCCAATCTCTGCATTGTTCTACAATCTCTGCATTGTTCTACAATCTCTGCATTGTCTACAATCTCTGCACTCTTCTGCAGCCTCTGCACTGTTCTACAATCTCTGCAGTTTTCTACAGTCTCTGTGTTGTTGTATAATCTCTGCACTGTTCTACAATCTCTGAAATGTACTCCAATCTATGCATTGTTCTACCGTCTCTGCATTGTTCTACCATTTCTGGAATGTACTCCAATCTGTGCATTGTTCTGCAATCTCTGCATTGTTCTACCATCTCTGCATTGTTCTACAATCTCTGCATTGTTCTACAGTCTCTACTTTGTTTACATTCTCTTTACTGATCTCCAATCTCTGCACTGTTCTACAATCTCTTTCCCGTTCTACAATCTCTGCATAATTCTACAACCTCTGCATTATCAACAATCTCTTTACTGTTCTACAATATCTGCAATATTTAACGGAGTTTGCACTGTTGTACAATCTCAGCACTGTTCTACAACCTCTGCATTGTCTACAATCTCTGCATTGTCCAAAATTTCTTTACTATTCTACAATCTCTGAGCTGTTCTACAATCTCTGGAATGTACTCCAATCTCTGCATTGTTCTACAAGCTCTGCATTGTTCTACAATCTCTGGAATGTACTCCAATCTATGCATTGTTCTGCAATCTCTGCATTGTTCTACAATCTCTGCATTGTTCTACAGTCTCTGTATTGTTGTGCAATCTCTGCACTGCTCTACAATCTCTGGAATGTACTCCATTCCTGCATTGTTCTACCATCTCTGCATTGTTCTACAATCTCTGGAATGTACTCCAATCTCTGCATTGTTCCACCATCTCTGCATTGTTCTACAATCTCTGCATTGTTCTACAGTCTTTGTATTGTTTACAATCTCTTTACTGATCTCCAATCTCTGCACTGTTCTACAATCTCTTTCCCGTTCTACAATCTCTGCATAATTCTACAACCTCTGCATTATCTACAATCTCTTTACTGTTCTACAATATCTGCAATGTTCAACAGTGTTTGTACTGTTCTACAATCTCTGCACTGTTCTACAGCCTCTGCATTGTCGACAATCTCTGCATTGTCTACAATCTCTATACTATTCTACAATCTCTGCACAGTTCTCCAGTCTCTGCACTGCTCTCCTGTCTCTGCGCTGCTCTCCAGTCTCTGCACTGTTCTACAATCTCTGTATTGCTTTACAGTCTCTGCATTGTCTACCATCACTTTATTGTTCTACAATCTCTGCACTGTTCTACAACCTCTGCATTGTCTACAATCTCTGCATTGTCTACAATTTCTTTACTATTCTACAATCTCTGCACTGCTCTACAATCTCTGGAATGCAGTCCAATCTCTGCAGTGATCTACAATCTCAGCACGGTTCTCCAATCTCTGGAATGTACTCCAATCTCTGCATTGTTCTACAGTCTCTGCATTGTTTACAATCTCTTTTCTAATCTTCAATGTCTGCACGGTTCTAAAATCTCTTTCCAGTCTTCAATCTCTGCATAATTCTACAACCTCTGCAATATCTACAATCTCTTTACTGTTCTACAATATCTGCAATGTTCTACAGTGTTTGCACTGTTCTACAATCTCTGCACTGTTCTACAACCTCTGCATTGTCTGCAATCTCTGCATTGACTACAATTTCTCTACTATTCTACATATTGCTGCACTCTTCTGCAGCCTCTGCACTGTTCTACAATCTCTGCATTGTTCTATAGTCTTTGCATTGTCAACAATCTCTTTACTGTTCTACAATCTCTGGAATGTACTCGAATCTCTGCAGTGTTCTACAAAATCTTCATTATTCTCCAATCTCTGGAATGCACTCCAATCTCTGCAGTATTCTACAATCTCTGCATTATTCTACAATCTCTGGAATGTACTCCAATCTCTGCATTGTGCTGCAATCTCTGCATTGTTCTACCATCTCTGCATTGTTCTACAGTCTCTGTGTTGTTGTATAATCTCTGCATTGCTCTACCATCTCTGGAATGTAATCCAATCTCTGCATTGTTCTGCAATCTCTGCATTGTTCTACAATCTCTGCATTGTTCTGCAGTCTCTGTATTGTTGTATAAACTCTGCACTGTTCTACAATCTCTGGAATGTCCTCCAATCACTGCATTGTTCTACCATCTCTGCATTGTTCTACAATCTCTGCACTGTTCTACAGCCTCTGCATTGTCTACAATCTCTGCATTGTCTACAATTTCTTTACGATTCTACAATCTCTGCACTGGTCTGCAATCTCTGGAATGTACTCCAATCTCTGCATTGTTCCACCATCTCTGCATTGTTCTACAATCTCTGCATTGTTCTACAGTCTCTGCATTGTTTACAATCTCTGTTCTGATCTCCAATCTCTGCACTGTTCTACAATCTCTTTCCCGTCCTACAATCTCTGCATAATTCTACAACCTCTGCATTATCGACAATCTCTTTACTGTTCTACAATATCTGCAATGTTCAACAGTGTTTGCACTGTTCTACAACCTCTGCACTGTTCTACAACCTCTGCATTGTCTGCAATCTCTGCATTGTCTACAATTTCTTTACTATTCTACAATATCTGCGCTGTTCTACAATCACTGGAATGTACTCCAATCTCTGCAGTGTTCTACAATCTCTGCATTGTTCTACAATCTCTGGAATGTACTCCAATCTCTGCATTGTTCTACAATCTCTGCATTGTTCTACGATCTCTGCTTTGTTCTACAATCTCTGTATTGTTGTATAATCTCTGCACTGTTCTACAATCTCTGAAATGTACTCCAATCTCTGCATTGTTCTACCATATCTGCATTGGTCTACATCTCTGCATTTTTCTACAGTCTCTGCATTGTTTACAATCTCTTTACTGATCTCCAATCTCTGCACTGTTCTACAAACTCTTTCCCGTTCTACAATCTCTGCATAATTCTACAACCTCTGCATTATCTGCAATCTCTTTACTGTTCTACAATATCTGCAATGTTCAGCAGTGTTTGCACTGTTCTACAATCTCTGCACTGTTCTACAGCCTCTGCATTGTCGACAATCTCTGCATTGTCTACAATCTCTTTACTATTCTACAATCTCTGAACAGTTCTCCAGTCTCTGCACTGCCCTCCAGTCTCTGCGCTGCTCTCCAGTCTCTGCGCTGCTCTCCAGTCTCTGCACTGTTCTACAATCTCTGTATTGTTTTACGGTCTCTGCATTGTCTACCATCTCTTTGCTGTTCTACCATCTCTGCACTGTTCTACAACCTCTGCATTGTCTACAATCTCTGCATTGTCTACAATTTCTTTACTATTCTACAATGTCTGCACTGTTCTACAATCTCTGGAATGTACTCCAATCTCTGCAGTGTTCTTCAATCTCTGCATTGTTCGACAATCTCTGGAATGTACTCCAATCTCTGCAATGTTCTACAATCTCTGCATTATTCTATAATCTCTGGAATGTACTCCAATCTCTGCATTGTTCTGCAATCTCTGCATTGTTCTACAATCTCTGCATTGTTCTACAGTCTCTGTGTTGTTGTATAATCTCTGCACTGTTCTACAATCTCTGGAATGTACTCTAATCTCTGCAGTGTTCTACAAGCTCTGCATTGTTCTACAATCTCTGGAATGTACTCCAATCTCTGCATTGTTCTGCAGTCTCTGCATTGTTCTACAATCTCTGCATTGTTCTACAGTCTCTGTATTGTTGTATAATCTCTGCACTGTTCAACAATCTCTGGAATATACTCCAATCCCTGCATTGTTCTACCATCTCTGCATTGTTCTACAATCTCTGCACTGTTCTACAGCCTCTGCATTGTCTACAATCTCTGCATTGCCTACAGTTTCTTTACTATTCTACAATCTCTGCACTGTTCTACAATCTCTGGAACGTACTCCAATCTCTGCATTGTTCCACCATCTCTGCATTGTTCTACAATCTCTGCATTGTTCTACAGTCTCCTCTTTGTTTACATTCTGTTTACTGATCTCCAATCTCTGCACTGTTCTACAATCTCTTTCCAGTTCTACAATCTCTGCATAATTCTACAACCTCTGCATTATCGACAATCTCTTAACTGTTCTGCAATATCTGCAATGTTCAACAGTGTTTGCACTGTTCTACAATCTGTGCACTGTTCTACAACCTCTGCATTGTCTACAATCTCTGCATTGTCTACAATTTCTTTACTATTCTACAATCTCTGCGCTATTCTACAATCTCTGGAATTTACTCCAATCTCTGCAGTGTTCTACGACCTCTGCATTGTTCTACAATCTCTGGAATGTACTCCAATCTGTGCATTGATCTGCAATATCTGCATTGTTCTACAATCTCTGCATTGTTCTACAATCTGTGTATTTTTGTATAATCTCTGCGCTGTTCTACAATCTGTGGAATGTACTCCAATCTCTGCATTTTTCCACCATCTCTGCATTGTTCTACATCTCTGCATTGTTCTACTGTCTCTGCATTATTTACAATTGCTCTACTGATCTCCAATATCTGCACTGTTCTACAATCTCTTTCCCGTTCTACAATCTCTGCATAAGTCTACAACCTCTGCATTATCTACAATCTCTTTACTGTTCTTCACTATCTGCAATGTTCAACAGTGTTTGCACTGTTCTACAACCTCTGCACTGTTCTACAACCTCTGCATTGTCTACAATCTCTGCATTGTCTACAATCTCTGGAATATACTCCAATCTCTGCAGTGTTCTACAATCTCTGCATTGTTCTACAATCTCTGGAATGTACTGCAATCTCTGCATTGTTCTGCAATCTCTGCATTGTTCTACAATCTCCACATTGTTCTACAGTCTCTGTATTGTTGTATAATCTCTGCACTGTTCTACAATCTCTGGAATGTACTCCAATCCCTGCACTGTTCTACCATCTCTGCATTGTTCTACAACTCTGGAATGTACTCCAATCTCTGCATTGTTCTGGAATCGCTGCATTGTTCTACAATCTCTGCATTGTTCTACAATCTCTGTATTGTTGTATAATCTCTGCATTGTTCTACAATCTCTGGAATGTCCTACAATCTCTGCATTGTTCCACCATCTCTGCATTGTTCTACAATCTCTGCATTGTTCTACAATTTCTGCATTGTTCTACAGTCTCTGTATTGTTCTATAATCTCTGCACTGTTCTGCAATCTCTGGAATGTCCTACAATCTCTGCATTGTTCCACCATCTCTGCATTGTTCTACAATCTCTGCATTGTTCTACAGTCTCTGCATTGTTTACAATCTCTCGACTGATCTCCAATCTCTGCACTGTTCCACAATCTCTTTCCCGTTCTACAATCTCTGCATAAGTCTACAACCTCTGCATTATCTACAATCTCTTTACTGTTCTACAATATCTGCAATGTTCAACAGTGTTTGCACTTTTCTACAACCTCTGCACTGTTCTACAACCTCTGCATTGTCTACAATCTCTGCATTGTCTACAATTTCTTTACTATTCTACAATCTCTGCGCTGTTCTACAATCACTGGAATGTACTCCAATCTCTGCAGTGTTCTACAATCTCTGCATTGTTCTACAATCTCTGGAATGTACTCCAATCTCTGCATTGTTCTACAATCTCTACATTGTTCTACAATCACTGGAATTTACTCCAATCTCTGCAGTGTTCTACAATCTCTGCATTGTTCTACAATCTCTGGAATGTACTCCAATCTCTGCATTGTTATGCAATCTCTGCATTGTTCAACAATCTCTGCAGTGTTCTACAGTTTCTGTATTGATGTATAATCTCTGCACTGTTCTACAATCTCTGGAATGTACTCCAATCTCTGCATTGTTCTACAATCTCTGCATTGTTCTACAATCTCTGCATTGTCTACAATCTCTGCACTCTTCTGCAGCCTCTGCACTGTTCTACAATCTCTGCAGTTTTCTACAGTCTCTGTGTTGTTGTATAATCTCTGCACTGTTCTACAATCTCTGAAATGTACTCCAATCTATGCATTGTTCTACCGTCTCTGCATTGTTCTACCATTTCTGGAATGTACTCCAATCTGTGCATTGTTCTGCAATCTCTGCATTGTTCTACAATCTCTGCATTGTTCTGCAGTCTCTGTATCGTTGTATAAACTCTGCACTGTTCTACAATCTCTGGAATGTCCTCCAATCACAGCATTGTTCTACCATCTCTGCATTGTTCTACAATCTCTGCATTGTTCTACAGTCTCTACTTTGTTTACATTCTCTTTACTGATCTCCAATCTCTGCACTGTTCTACAATCTCTTTCCCGTTCTACAATCTCTGCATAATTCTACAACCTCTGCATTATCAACAATCTCTTTACTGTTCTACAATATCTGCAATGTTCAACAGAGTTTGCACTGTTGTACAATCTCAGCACTGTTCTACAACCTCTGCATTGTCTACAATCTCTGCATTGTCCAAAATTTCTTTACTATTCTACAATCTCTGAGCTGTTCTACAATCTCTGGAATGTACTCCAATCTCTGCATTGTCTACAATCTCTTTACTATTCTACAATCTCTGCACATTTCTCCAGTCTCTGCACTGCTCTCCAGTCTCTGCTCTGCTCTCCAGTCTCTGCACTGTTCTACAATCTCTGTATTGTTTTACAGTCTCTGTATTGTCTACCATCTCTTTACTGTTTTACAATCTCCGCACTGTTCTACAACCTCTGCATTGTCTACAATCTCTGCATTGTCTACAATTTCTTTACTATTCTACAATCTCAGCGCTGTTCTACAATCTCTGGAATGTACTCCAATCTCTGCAGTGTTCTGCAATCTCTGCATTGTTCTACAATCTCTGGAATGTACTCCAATCTCTGCATTGTTCTGCAATCTCTGCATTGTTCTACAATCTCTGCAGTGTTCTAGAGTTTCTGTATTGATGTGTAATCTCTGCACTGTTCTACAGTATCTGGAATGTACTCCAATCTCTGCATTGTTCTACCATCTCTGCATTGTACTACAATCTCTGGAATGTACTCCAATCTCTGCATTGTTCTACCATCTCTGCATTGTTCTACAATCTCTGGAATGTACTCCAATCTCTGCATTGTTCTGGAATCGCTGCATTGTTCTGCAATCTCTGCATTGTTCTACTGTCTCTGTATTGTTGTATAAGCTCTGCACTGTTCTACAATCTCTCGAATGTCCTACAATCTCTGCATTGTTCCACCATCTCTGCATTGTTCTACAATCTCTGCATTGTTCTACAGTCTCTGCATTGTTTACAAACTCTCTACTGATCTCCAATCTCTGCACTGTTCTACAATCTCTTTCCCGTTCTACAATCTCTGCATAATTCTACAACCACTGCATTATCTACATTCTCTTTACTGTTCTGCAATATCTGCAATGTTCAACAGTGTTTGCACTGTTCTACAACCTCTGTACTGTTCTACAACCTCTGCATTGTCTACAATCTCTGCATTGTCTACAATTTCTTTCTTATTCTACAATCTCTGCACTGTTCTACAATCACTGGAATGTACTCCAAACTCTGCAGTGTTCTACAATCTCTGCATTGTTCTACAATCTCTGGAATTTACTCCAATCTCTGCAGTGTTCTACAATCTCTGCATTGTTCTACAATCTCTGGAATGTACTCCAATCTCTGCATTGTTCTGCAATCTCTGCATTGTTCTACAATCTCTGCACTGTTCTACAGCCTCTGCATCGTCTACAATCTCTGCATTGTCTACAATTTCTTTACTATTCTACAATCTCTGCACTGGTCTGCAATCTCTGGAATGTACTCCAATCTCTGCATTGTTCCACCATCTCTGCATTGTTCTACAATCTCTGCATTGTTCTACAGTCTCTGCATTGTTTACAATCTCTGTACTGATCTCCAATCTCTGCACTGTTCTACAATCTCTTTCCCGTCCTACAATCTCTGCATAATTCTACAACCTCTGCATTATCGACAATCTCTTTACTGTTCTACAATATCTGCAATGTTCAACAGTGTTTGCACTTTTCTACAACCTCTGCACTGTTCTACAACCTCTGCATTGTCTACAATCTCTGCATTGTCTACAATTTCTTTACTATTCTACAATCTCTGCGCTGTTCTACAATCACTGGAATGTACTCCAATCTCTGTAGTGTTCTACAATCTCTGCATTGTTCTACAATCTCTGGAATGTACTCCAATCTCTGCATTGTTCTACAATCTCTGCATTGTTCTACAATCTCTGCATTGTCTACAATCTCTGCACTCTTCTGCAGCCTTTGCACTGTTCTACAATCTCTGCAGTTTTCTACAGTCTCTGTGTTGTTGTATAATCTCTGCACTGTTCTACAATCTCTGAAATGTACTCCAATCTATGCATTGTTCTACCGTCTCTGCATTGTTCTACCATTTCTGGAATGTACTCCAATCTGTGCATTGTTCTGCAATCTCTGCATTGTTCTACAATCTCTGCATTGTTCTGCAGTCTCTGTATCGTTGTATAAACTCTGCACTGTTCTACAATCTCTGGAATGTCCTCCAATCACAGCATTGTTCTACCATCTCTGCATTGTTCTACAATCTCTGCATTGTTCTACAGTCTCTACTTTGTTTACATTCTCTTTACTGATCTCCAATCTCTGCACTGTTCTACAATCTCTTTCCCGTTCTACAATCTCTGCATAATTCTACAAGCTCTGCATTATCAACAATCTCTTTACTGTTCTACAATATCTGCAATGTTCAACAGAGTTTGCACTGTTGTACAATCTCAGCACTGTTCTACAACCTCTGCATTGTCTACAATCTCTGCATTGTCCAAAATTTCTTTACTATTCTACAATCTCTGCGCAATCTCTGGAATGTACTCCAATCTCTGCATTGTCTACAATCTCTTTACTATTCTACAATCTCTGCACATTTCTCCAGTCTCTGCACTGCTCTCCAGTCTCTGCTCTGCTCTCCAGTCTCTGCACTGTTCTACAATCTCTGTATTGTTTTACAGTCTCTGTATTGTCTACCATCTCTTTACTGTTTTACAATCTCCGCACTGTTCTACAACCTCTGCATTGTCTACAATCTCTGCATTGTCTACAATTTCTTTACTATTCTACAATCTCAGCGCTGTTCTACAATCTCTGGAATGTACTCCAATCTCTGCAGTGTTCTGCAATCTCTGCATTGTTCTACAATCTCTGGAATGTACTCCAATCTCTGCATTGTTCTACAATCTCTGCATTGTTCTACAATCTCTGCAGTGTTCTAGAGTTTCTGTATTGATGTGTAATCTCTGCACTGTTCTACAGTATCTGGAATGTACTCCAATCTCTGCATTGTTCTACCATCTCTGCATTGTACTACAATCTCTGGAATGTACTCCAATCTCTGCATTGTTCTACCATCTCTGCATTGTTCTACAATCTCTGGAATGTACTCCAATCTCTGCATTGTTCTGGAATCGCTGCATTGTTCTGCAATCTCTGCATTGTTCTACTGTCTCTGTATTGTTGTATAAGCTCTGCACTGTTCTACAATCTCTCGAATGTCCTACAATCTCTGCATTGTTCCACCATCTCTGCATTGTTCTACAATCTCTGCATTGTTCTACAGTCTCTGCATTGTTTACAATCTCTGTACTGATCTCCAATCTCTGCACTGTTCTACAATCTCTTTCCCGTCCTACAATCTCTGCATAATTCTACAACCTCTGCATTATCGACAATCTCTTTACTGTTCTACAATATCTGCAATGTTCAACAGTGTTTGCACTTTTCTACAACCTCTGCACTGTTCTACAACCTCTGCATTGTCTACAATCTCTGCATTGTCTACAATTTCTTTACTATTCCACAATCTCTGCGCTGTTCTACAATCACTGGAATGTACTCCAATCTCTGTAGTGTTCTACAATCTCTGCATTGTTCTACAATCTCTGGAATGTACTCCAATCTCTGCATTGTTCTACAATCTCTACATTGTTCTACAATCACTGGAATTTACTCCAATCTCTGCAGTGTTCTACAATCTCTGCATTGTTCTACAATCTCTGGAATGTACTCCAATCTCTGCATTGTTATGCAATCTCTGCATTGTTCAACAACCTCTGCAGTGTTCTACAGTTTCTGTATTGATGTATAATCTCTGCACTGTTCTACAATCTCTGGAATGTACTCCAATCTCTGCATTGTTCTACAATCTCTGCATTGTCTACAATCTCTGCACTCTTCTGCAGCCTCTGCACTGTTCTACAGTCTCTGCAGTTTTCTACAGTCTCTGTGTTGTTGTATAATCTCTGCACTGTTCTACAATCTCTGGAATGTACTCCAATCTATGCATTGTTCTGCAATCTCTGCATTGTTCTACAATCTCTGCATTGTTCTGCAGTCTCTGTATCGTTGTATAAACTCTGCACTGTTCTACAATCTCTGGAATGTCCTCCAATCACAGCATTGTTCTACCATCTCTGCATTGTTCTACAATCTCTGCATTGTTCTACAGTCTCTACTTTGTTTACATTCTCTTTACTGATCTCCAATCTCTGCACTGTTCTACAATCTCTTTCCCGTTCTACAATCTCTGCATAATTCTACAACCTCTGCATTATCAACAATCTCTTTACTGTTCTACAATATCTGCAATGTTCAACAGAGTTTGCACTGTTGTACAATCTCAGCACTGTTCTACAACCTCTGCATTGTCTACAATCTCTGCATTGTCCAAAATTTCTTTACTATTCTACAATCTCTGAGCTGTTCTACAATCTCTGGAATGTACTCCAATCTCTGCATTGTCTACAATCTCTTTACTATTCTACAATCTCTGCACATTTCTCCAGTCTCTGCACTGCTCTCCAGTCTCTGCTCTGCTCTCCAGTCTCTGCACTGTTCTACAATCTCTGTATTGTTTTGCAGTCTCTGTATTGTCTACCATCTCTTTACTGTTTTACAATCTCCGCACTGTTCTACAACCTCTGCATTGTCTACAATCTCTGCATTGTCTACAATTTCTTTACTATTCTACAATCTCAGCGCTGTTCTACAATCTCTGGAATGTACTCCAATCTCTGCAGTGTTCTGCAATCTCTGCATTGTTCTACAATCTCTGGAATGTACTCCAATCTCTGCATTGTTCTGCAATCTCTGCATTGTTCTACAATCTCTGCAGTGTTCTAGAGTTTCTGTATTGATGTGTAATCTCTGCACTGTTCTACAGTATCTGGAATGTACTCCAATCTCTGCATTGTTCTACCATCTCTGCATTGTACTACAATCTCTGGAATGTACTCCAATCTCTGCATTGTTCTACCATCTCTGCATTGTTCTACAATCTCTGGAATGTACTCCAATCTCTGCATTGTTCCACCATCTCTGCATTGTTCTACAATCTCTGCATTGTTCTACAGTCTCTGCATTGTTTACAATCTCTGTACTGATCTCCAATCTCTGCACTGTTCTACAATCTCTTTCCCGTCCTACAATCTCTGCATAATTCTACAACCTCTGCATTATCGACAATCTCTTTACTGTTCTACAATATCTGCAATGTTCAACAGTGTTTGCACTTTTCTACAACCTCTGCACTGTTCTACAACCTCTGCATTGTCTACAATCTCTGCATTGTCTACAATTTCTTTACTATTCTACAATCTCTGCGCTGTTCTACAATCACTGGAATGTACTCCAATCTCTGCAGTGTTCTACAATCTCTGCATTGTTCTACAATCTCTGGAATGTACTCCAATCTCTGCATTGTTCTACAATCTCTACATTGTTCTACAATCACTGGAATTTACTCCAATCTCTGCAGTGTTCTACAATCTCTGCATTGTTCTACAATCTCTGGAATGTACTCCAATCTCTGCATTGTTATGCAATCTCTGCATTGTTCAACAATCTCTGCAGTGTTCTACAGTTTCTGTATTGATGTATAATCTCTGCACTGTTCTACAATCTCTGGAATGTACTCCAATCTCTGCATTGTTCTACAATCTCTGCATTGTTCTACAATCTCTGCATTGTCTACAATCTCTGCACTCTTCTGCAGCCTCTGCACTGTTCTACAATCTCTGCAGTTTTCTACAGTCTCTGTGTTGTTGTATAATCTCTGCACTGTTCTACAATCTCTGAAATGTACTCCAATCTATGCATTGTTCTACCGTCTCTGCATTGTTCTACCATTTCTGGAATGTACTCCAATCTGTGCATTGTTCTGCAATCTCTGCATTGTTCTACAATCTCTGCATTGTTCTGCAGTCTCTGTATCGTTGTATAAACTCTGCACTGTTCTACAATCTCTGGAATGTCCTCCAATCACAGCATTGTTCTACCATCTCTGCATTGTTCTACAATCTCTGCATTGTTCTACAATCTCTTTCCCGTTCTACAATCTCTGCATAATTCTACAACCTCTGCATTATCAACAATCTTTTTACTGTTCTACAATATCTGCAATGTTCAACGGAGTTTGCACTGTTGTACAATCTCAGCACTGTTCTACAACCTCTGCATTGTCTACAATCTCTGCATTGTCCAAAATTTCTTTACTATTCTACAATTTCTGAGCTGTTCTACAATCTCTGGAATGTACTCCAATCTCTGCATTGTTCTACAAGCTCTGCATTGTTCTACAATCTCTGGAATGTACTCCAATCTATGCATTGTTCTGCAATCTCTGCATTGTTCTACAATCTCTGCATTGTTCTACAGTCTCTGTATTGTTGTACAATCTCTGCACTGCTCTACAATCTCTGGAATGTACTCCATTCCTGCATTGTTCTACCATCTCTGCATTGTTCTACAATCTCTGGAATGTACTCCAATCTCTGCATTGTTCCACCATCTCTGCATTGTTCTACAATCTCTGCATTGTTCTACAGTCTTTGTATTGTTTACAATCTCTTTACTGATCTCCAATCTCTGCACTGTTCTACAATCTCTTTCCCGTTCTACAATCTCTGCATAATTCTACAACCTCTGCATTATCTACAATCTCTTTACTGTTCTACAATATCTGCAATGTTCAACAGTGTTTGTACTGTTCTACAATCTCTGCACTGTTCTACAGCCTCTGCATTGTCGACAATCTCTGCATTGTCTACAATCTCTATACTATTCTACAATCTCTGCACAGTTCTCCAGTCTCTGCACTGCTCTCCTGTCTCTGCGCTGCTCTCCAGTCTCTGCACTGTTCTACAATCTCTGTATTGCTTTACAGTCTCTGCATTGTCTACCATCACTTTATTGTTCTACAATCTCTGCACTGTTCTACAACCTCTGCATTGTCTACAATCTCTGCATTGTCTACAATTTCTTTACTATTCTACAATCTCTGCACTGTTCTACAATCTCTGGAATACAGTCCAATCTCTGCAGTGATCTACAATCTCAGCACGGTTCTCCAATCTCTGGAATGTACTCCAATCTCTGCATTGTTCTACAGTCTCTGCATTGTTTACAATCTCTTTTCTGATCTTCAATGTCTGCACGGTTCTAAAATCTCTTTCCAGTCTACAATCTCTGCATAATTCTACAACCTCTGTAATATCTACAATCTCTTTACTGTTCTACAATATCTGCAATGTTCTACAGTGTTTGCACTGTTCTACAATCTCTGCACTGTTCTACAACCTCTGCATTGTCTGCAATCTCTGCATTGTCTACAATTTCTCTACTATTCTACATATTGCTGCACTCTTCTGCAGCCTCTGCACTGTTCTACAACCTCTGCATTGTTCTATAGTCTTTGCATTGTCAACAATCTCTTTACTGTTCTACAATCTCTGGAATGTACTCGAATCTCTGCAGTGTTCTACAATCTCTTCATTATTCTCCAATCTCTGGAATGTACTCCAATCTCTGCAGTATTCTACAATCTCTGCATTATTCTACAATCTCTGGAATGTACTCCAATCTCTGCATTGTGCTGCAATCTCTGCATTGTTCTACCATCTCTGCATTGTTCTACAGTCTCTGTGTTGTTGTATAATCTCTGCATTGCTCTACCATCTCTGGAATGTAATCCAATCTCTGCATTGTTCTGCAATCTCTGCATTGTTCTACAATCTCTGCATTGTTCTGCAGTCTCTGTATTGTTGTATAAACTCTGCACTGTTCTACAATCTCTGGAATGTCCTCCAATCACTGCATTGTTCTACCATCTCTTCATTGTTCTACAATCTCTGCACTGTTCTACAGCCTCTGCATTGTCTACAATCTCTGCATTGTCTACAATTTCTTTACGATTCTACAATCTCTGCACTGGTCTGCAATCTCTGGAATGTACTCCAATCTCTGCATTGTTCCACCATCTCTGCATTGTTCTACAATCTCTGCATTGTTCTACAGTCTCTGCATTGTTTACAATCTCTGTTCTGATCTCCAATCTCTGCACTGTTCTACAATCTCTTTCCCGTCCTACAATCTCTGCATAATTCTACAACCTCTGCATTATCGACAATCTCTTTACTGTTCTACAATATCTGCAATGTTCAACAGTGTTTGCACTGTTCTACAACCTCTGCACTGTTCTACAACCTCTGCATTGTCTGCAATCTCTGCATTGTCTACAATTTCTTTACTATTCTACAATCTCTGCGCTGTTCTACAATCACTGGAATGTACTCCAATCTCTGCAGTGTTCTACAATCTCTGCATTGTTCTACAATCTCTGGAATGTACTCCAATCTCTGCATTGTTCTCCAATCTCTGCATTGTTCTACGATCTCTGCTTTGTTCTACAATCTCTGTATTGTTGTATAATCTCTGCACTGTTCTACAATCTCTGAAATGTACTCCAATCTCTGCATTGTTCTACCATATCTGCATTGGTCTACATCTCTGCATTTTTCTACAGTCTCTGCATTGTTTACAATCTCTTTACTGATCTCCAATCTCTGCACTGTTCTACAAACTCTTTCTCGTTCTACAATCTCTGCATAATTCTACAACCTCTGCATTATCTGCAATCTCTTTACTGTTCTACAATATCTGCAATGTTCAGCAGTGTTTGCACTGTTCTACAATCTCTGCACTGTTCTACAGCCTCTGCATTGTCGACAATCTCTGCATTGTCTACAATCTCTTTACTATTCTACAATCTCTGAACAGTTCTCCAGTCTCTGCACTGCTCTCCAGTCTCTGCGCTGCTCTCCAGTCTCTGCGTTGCTCTCCAGTCTCTGCACTGTTCTACAATCTCTGTATTGTTTTACGGTCTCTGCATTGTCTACCATCTCTTTGCTGTTCTACCATCTCTGCACTGTTCTACAACCTCTGCATTGTCTACAATCTCTGCATTGTCTACAATTTCTTTACTATTCTACAATGTCTGCACTGTTCTACAATCTCTGGAATGTACTCCAATCTCTGCAGTGTTCTTCAATCTCTGCATTGTTCGACAATCTCTGGAATGTACTCCAATCTCTGCAATGTTCTACAATCTCTGCATTATTCTATAATCTCTGGAATGTACTCCAATCTCTGCATTGTTCTGCAATCTCTGCATTGTTCTACAATCTCTGCATTGTTCTACAGTCTCTGTGTTGTTGTATAATCTCTGCACTGTTCTACAATCTCTGGAATGTACTCTAATCTCTGCAGTGTTCTACAAGCTCTGCATTGTTCTACAATCTCTGGAATGTACTCCAATCTCTGCATTGTTCTGCAGTCTCTGCATTGTTCTACAATCTCTGCATTGTTCTACAGTCTCTGTATTGTTGTATAATCTCTGCACTGTTCAACAATCTCTGGAATATACTCCAATCCCTGCATTGTTCTACCATCTCTGCATTGTTCTACAATCTCTGCACTGTTCTACAGCCTCTGCATTGTCTACAATCTCTGCATTGCCTACAGTTTCTTTACTATTCTACAATCTCTGCACTGTTCTACAATCTCTGGAATGTACTCCAATCTCTGCATTGTTCCACCATCTCTGCATTGTTCTACAATCTCTGCATTGTTCTACAGTCTCCTCTTTGTTTACATTCTGTTTACTGATCTCCAATCTCTGCACTGTTCTACAATCTCTTTCCAGTTCTACAATCTCTGCATAATTCTACAACCTCTGCATTATCGACAATCTCTTAACTGTTCTGCAATATCTGCAATGTTCAACAGTGTTTGCACTGTTCTACAATCTCTGCACTGTTCTACAACCTCTGCATTGTCTACAATCTCTGCATTGTCTACAATTTCTTTACTATTCTACAATCTCTGCGCTATTCTACAATCTCTGGAATTTACTCCAATCTCTGCAGTGTTCTACGACCTCTGCATTGTTCTACAATCTCTGGAATGTACTCCAATCTGTGCATTGATCTGCAATCTCTGCATTGTTCTACAATCTCTGCATTGTTCTACAATCTGTGTATTTTTGTATAATCTCTGCGCTGTTCTACAATCTGTGGAATGTACTCCAATCTCTGCATTTTTCCACCATCTCTGCATTGTTCTACATCTCTGCATTGTTCTACTGTCTCTGCATTATTTACAATTGCTCTTCTGATCTCCAATATCTGCACTGTTCTACAATCTCTTTCCCGTTCTACAATCTCTGCATAATTCTACAACCTCTGCATTATCTACAATCTCTTTACTGTTCTTCACTATCTGCAATGTTCAACAGTGTTTGCATTGTTCTACAACCTCTGCACTGTTCTACTACCTCTGCATTGTCTACAATCTCTGCATTGTCTACAATATCTTTACTATTCTACAATCTCTGCATTGTTCTACAATCTCTGGAATATACTCCAATCTCTGCAGTGTTCTACAATCTCTGCATTGTTCTACAATCTCTGGAATGTACTGCAATCTCTGCATTGTTCTGCAATCTCTGCATTGTTCTACAATCTCCACATTGTTCTACAGTCTCTGTATTGTTGTATAATCTCTGCACTGTTCTACAATCTCTGGAATGTACTCCAATCCCTGCACTGTTCTACCATCTCTGCATTGTTCTACAACTCTGGAATGTACTCCAATCTCTGCATTGTTCTGGAATCGCTGCATTGTTCTACAATCTCTGCATTGTTCTACAATCTCTGTATTGTTGTATAATCTCTGCATTGTTCTACAATCTCTGGAATGTCCTACAATCTCTGCATTGTTCCACCATCTCTGCATTGTTCTACAATCTCTGCAATGTTCTACAATCTCTGCATTGTTCTACAGTCTCTGTATTGTTCTATAATCTCTGCACTGTTCTACAATCTCTGTAATGTCCTACAATCTCTGCATTGTTCCACCATCTCTGCATTGTTCTACAATCTCTGCATTGTTCTACAGTCTCTGCATTGTTTACAATCTCTCGACTGATCTCCAATCTCTGCACTGTTCCACAATCTCTTTCCCGTTCTACAATCTCTGCATAAGTCTACAACCTCTGCATTATCTACAATCTCTTTACTGTTCTACAATATCTGCAATGTTCAACAGTGTTTGCACTTTTCTACAACCTCTGCACTGTTCTACAACCTCTGCATTGTCTACAATCTCTGCATTGTCTACAATTTCTTTACTATTCTACAATCTCTGCGCTGTTCTACAATCACTGGAATGTACTCCAATCTCTGCAGTGTTCTACAATCTCTGCATTGTTCTACAATCTCTGGAATGTACTCCAATCTCTGCATTGTTCTACAATCTCTACATTGTTCTACAATCACTGGAATTTACTCCAATCTCTGCAGTGTTCTACAATCTCTGCATTGTTCTACAATCTCTGGAATGTACTCCAATCTCTGCATTGTTATGCAATCTCTGCATTGTTCAACAATCTCTGCAGTGTTCTACAGTTTCTGTATTGATGTATAATCTCTGCACTGTTCTACAATCTCTGAATGTACTCCAATCTCTGCACTCTTCTGCAGCCTCTGCACTGTTCTACAATCTCTGCAGTTTTCTACAGTCTCTGTGTTGTTGTATAATCTCTGCACTGTTCTACAGTCTCTGAAATGTACTCCAATCTATGCATTGTTCTACCGTCTCTGCATTGTTCTACCATTTCTGGAATGTACTCCAATCTGTGCATTGTTCTGCAATCTCTGCATTGTTCTACAATCTCTGCATTGTTCTGCAGTCTCTGTATCGTTGTATAAACTCTGCACTGTTCTACAATCTCTGGAATGTCCTCCAATCACAGCATTGTTCTACCATCTCTGCATTGTTCTACAATCTCTGCATTGTTCTACAGTCTCTACTTTGTTTACATTCTCTTTACTGATCTCCAATCTCTGCACTGTTCTACAATCTCTTTCCCGTTCTACAATCTCTGCATAATTCTACAACCTCTGCATTATCAACAATCTCTTTACTGTTCTACAATATCTGCAATGTTCAACAGAGTTTGCACTGTTGTACAATCTCAGCACTGTTCTACAACCTCTGCATTGTCTACAATCTCTGCATTGTCCAAAATTTCTTTACTATTCTACAATCTCTGAGCTGTTCTACAATCTCTGGAATGTACTCCAATCTCTGCATTGTCTACAATCTCTTTACTATTCTACAATCTCTGCACATTTCTCCAGTCTCTGCACTGCTCTCCAGTCTCTGCTCTGCTCTCCAGTCTCTGCACTGTTCTACAATCTCTGTATTGTTTTACAGTCTCTGTATTGTCTACCATCTCTTTACTGTTTTACAATCTCCGCACTGTTCTACAACCTCTGCATTGTCTACAATCTCTGCATTGTCTACAATTTCTTTACTATTCTACAATCTCAGCGCTGTTCTACAATCTCTGGAATGTACTCCAATCTCTGCAGTGTTCTGCAATCTCTGCATTGTTCTACAATCTCTGGAATGTACTCCAATCTCTGCATTGTTCTGCAATCTCTGCATTGTTCTACAATCTCTGCAGTGTTCTAGAGTTTCTGTATTGATGTGTAATCTCTGCACTGTTCTACAGTATCTGGAATGTACTCCAATCTCTGCATTGTTCTACCATCTCTGCATTGTACTACAATCTCTGGAATGTACTCCAATCTCTGCATTGTTCTACCATCTCTGCATTGTTCTACAATCTCTGGAATGTACTCCAATCTCTGCATTGTTCTGGAATCGCTGCATTGTTCTGCAATCTCTGCATTGTTCTACTGTCTCTGTATTGTTGTATAAGCTCTGCACTGTTCTACAATCTCTCGAATGTCCTACAATCTCTGCATTGTTCCACCATCTCTGCATTGTTCTACAATCTCTGCATTGTTCTACAGTCTCTGCATTGTTCTACAATCTCTGCATTGTTCTACAGTCTCTGCATTGTTTACAATCTCTGTACTGATCTCCAATCTCTGCACTGTTCTACAATCTCTTTCCCGTCCTACAATCTCTGCATAATTCTACAACCTCTGCATTATCGACAATCTCTTTACTGTTCTACAATATCTGCAATGTTCAACAGTGTTTGCACTTTTCTACAACCTCTGCACTGTTCTACAACCTCTGCATTGTCTACAATCTCTGCATTGTCTACAATTTCTTTACTATTCTACAATCTCTGCGCTGTTCTACAATCACTGGAATGTACTCCAATCTCTGCAGTGTTCTACAATCTCTGCATTGTTCTACAATCTCTGGAATGTACTCCAATCTCTGCATTGTTCTACAATCTCTACATTGTTCTACAATCACTGGAATTTACTCCAATCTCTGCAGTGTTCTACAATCTCTGCATTGTTCTACAATCTCTGGAATGTACTCCAATCTCTGCATTGTTATGCAATCTCTGCATTGTTCAACAATCTCTGCAGTGTTCTACAGTTTCTGTATTGATGTATAATCTCTGCACTGTTCTACAATCTCTGGAATGTACTCCAATCTCTGCATTGTTCTACAATCTCTGCATTGTTCTATAATCTCTGCATTGTCTACAATCTCTGCACTCTTCTGCAGCCTCTGCACTGTTCTACAATCTCTGCAGTTTTCTACAGTCTCTGTGTTGTTGTATAATCTCTGCACTGTTCTACAATCTCTGAAATGTACTCCAATCTATGCATTGTTCTACCGTCTCTGCATTGTTCTACCATTTCTGGAATGTACTCCAATCTGTGCATTGTTCTGCAATCTCTGCATTGTTCTACAATCTCTGCATTGTTCTACAGTCTCTGTATTGTTGTATAATCTCTGCACTGTTCTACAATCTCTGGAATGTAGTCCAATCCCTGCACTGTTCTACAATCTCTGCATTGTTCTACACCTCTGGAATGTACTCCAATCTCTGCATTGTTCTGGAATCGCTGCATTGTTCTACAATCTCTGCATTGTTCTACAATCTCTGTATTGTTGTATAATCTCTGCATTGTTCTACAATCTCTGGAATGTCCTACAATCTCTGCATTGTTCCACCATCTCTGCATTGTTCTACAATCTCTGCATTGTTCTACAATCTCTGCATTGTTCTACAGTCTCTGTATTGTTCTATAATCTCTGCACTGTTCTACAATCTCTGTAATGTCCTACAATCTCTGCATTGTTCCACCATCTCTGCATTGTTCTACAATCTCTGCATTGTTCTACAGTCTCTGCATTGTTTACAATCTCTCTACTGATCTCCAATCTCTGCACTGTTCCACAATCTCTTTCCCGTTCTACAATCTCTGCATAAGTCTACAACCTCTGCATTATCTACAATCTCTTTACTGTTCTACAATATCTGCAATGTTCAAAAGTGTTTGCACTGTTCTACATCCTCTGCACTGTTCTACAACCTCTGCATTGTCTACAATCTCTGCATTGTCTACAATTTCTTTACTATTCTACAATCTCTGCACTATTCTACAATCACTCTAATGTACTCCAATCCCTGCATTGTTCTACCATCTCGCATTGTTCTACAATCTCTGGAATGTGCTCCAATCTCTGCATTGTTCTGCATTCTCTGCATTGTTCTACAATCTCTGCATTGTTCTACAGTCTCTGTATTGTTGTATAATCTCTGCACTGTTCTGCAATCTCTGGAATGTACTCCAATCTCTGCAATGTTCTACCATCTCGCATTGTTCTACAATCTCTGGAATGTACTCCAATCTCTGCATTGTTCCACCATCTCTGCATTGTTCTACAATCTCTGCATTGTTCTACAGTCTCTGCATTGTTTACAATCTCTCTACTGATCTCCAATCTCTGCACTGTTCCACAATCTCTTTCCCGTTCTACAATCTCTGCATAATTCTACATCCTCTGCATTATCTACAATCTCTTTACTGTTCTACAATATCTGCAATGTTCAACAGTGTTTGCACTGTTCTACAACCTCTGCACTGTTCTACAACCTCTGCATTGTCTACAATCTCTGCATTGTCTACAATTTCTTTACTATTCTACAATCTCTGCACTGTTCTACAATCACTGGAATATACTCCAATCCCTGCATTGTTTTACAATCTCTGCATTGTTCTTCAGTCTCTGTATTGTTGTATAAATTCTGCACTGTTCTACAATCTCTGGAATGTCCTTCAATCACTGCATTGTTCTACCATCTCTGCATTGTTCTACAATCTCTGCACTGTTCTACAGCCTCTGCATTGTCTACAATCTCTGCATTGTCTACAATGTCTTTACTATTCTACAATCTCTGCACTGGTCTGCAATCTCTGGAATGTACTCCAATCTCTGCATTGTTCCACCATCTCTGCATGGTTCTACAATGTCTGGAATGTACTCCAATCTCTGCATTGTTCTACAATCTCTGCATTGTTCTACGATCTCTGCATTGTTCTACAATCTCTGTATTGTTGTATAATCTCTGCACTGTTCTACAATCTCTGAAATGTACTCCAATCTCTGCATTGTTCTACAATCTCTGCATTGTTCTACAATCTCTGCATTGTTCTACAGTCTCTGCATTGTTTACAATCTCTTTACTGAAATCCAATCTCTGCACTGTTCTACAATCTCTTTCCCGTTGTACAATCTCTGCATAATTCCACAACCTCTGCATTATCTGCAATCTCTTTACTCTTCTACAATATCTGCAATGTTCAACAGTGTTTGCACTGTTCTACAATCTCTGCACTGTTCTACAGCCTCTGCATTGTCGACAATCTCTGCATTGTCTACAATCTCTTTACTATTCTACAATCTCTGCACAGTTCTCCAGTCTCTGCACTGCTCTCCAGTCTCTGCGCTGCTCTCCAGTCTCTGCGCTGCTCTCCAGTCTCTGCGCTGCTCTCCAGTCTCTGCACTGTTCTACAATCTCTGTATTGTTTTACGGTCTCTGCATTGTCTACCATCTCTTTGCTGTTCTACAATCTCTGCACTGTTCTACAACCTCTGCATTGTCTACAATCTCTGCATTGTCTAAAATTTCTTTACTATTCTACAATCTCTGCACTGTTCTACAATCTCTGGAATGTACTCCAATCTCTGCAGTGTACTCCAACCTCTGCATTGTTCTACAGTCTCTGTGTTGTTGTATAATCTCTGCACTGTTCTACAATCTCTGGAATGTACTCCAATCTCTGCAGTGTTCTACAAGCTCTGCATTGTTCTACAATCTCTGGAATGTACTCCAATCTCTGCATTGTTCTGCAATCTCTGCATTGTTCTACAATCTCTGCATTGTTCTACAGTCTCTGTATTGTTGTATAATCTCTGCACTGTTCTACAATCTCTGGAATATACTCCAATCCCTGCATTGTTCTAGCATCTCTGCATTGTTCTACAATCTCTGCACTGTTCTACAGCCTCTGCATTGTCTACAATCTCTGCATTGTCTACAGTTTCTTTACTATTCTACAATCTCTGCACTGTTCTACAATCTCTGGAATGTACTCCAATCTCTGCATTGTTCCACCATCTCTGCATTGTTCTACAATCTCTGCATTGTTCTACAGTCTCTGCTTTGTTTACGTTCTCTTTACTGATCTCCAATCTGTGCACTGTTCTACAATCTCTTTCCCGTTCTACATTCTCTGCATAATTCTACAACCTCTGCATTATCGACAATCTCTTAACTGTGCTACAATATCTGCAATGTTCAACAGTGTTTGCACTGTTCTACAATCTCTGCACTGTTCTAAACCTCTGCATTGTCTACAATCTCTGCATTGTCTACAATTTCTTTACTATTCTACAATCTCTGCGCTGCTCTACAATCATTGGAATGTACTCCAATCTCTGCAGTGTTCTACAATCTCTGCATTGTTCTACGATCTCTGCATTGTTCTACAATCTCTGTATTGTTGTATAATCTCTGCACTGTTCTACAATCTCTGAAATGTACTCCAATCACTGCATTGTTCTACCATATCTGCATTGGTCCACATCTCTGCATTTTTCTGCAGTCTCTGCATTGTTTACAATCTCTTTACTGATCTCCAATCTCTGCACTGTTCTACAATCTCTTTCCCGTTCTACAATCTCTGCATAATTCTACAACCTCTGCATTATCTGCAATCTCTTTACTGTTCTACAATATCTGCAATGTTCAACAGTGTTTGCACTGTTCTACAATCTCTGCACTGTTATACAGCCTCTGCATTGTCGACAATCTCTGCATTGTCTACAATCTCTTTACTATTCTACAATCTCTGCACAGTTCTCCAGTCTCTGCACTGCTCTCCAGTCTCTGCGCTGCTCTCCAGTCTCTGCGCTGCTCTCCAGTCTCTGCACTGTTCTACAATCTCTGTATTGTTTTACGGTCTCTGCATTGTCTACCATCTCTTTGCTGTTCTACAATCTCTGCACTGTTCTACAACCTCTGCATTGTCTACAATCTCTGCATTGTCTACAATTTATTTACTATTCTACAATGTCTGCACTGTTCTACAATCTCTGGAATGTACTCCAATCTCTGCAGCGTTCTTCAATCTCTGCATTGTTCGACAATCTCTGGAATGTACTCCAATCTCCGCAATGTTCTACAATCTCTGCATTATTCTATAATCTCTGGAATGTACTCCAATCTCTGCATTGTTCTGCAATCTCTGCATTGTTCTACAATCTCTGCATTGTTCTACAGTCTCTGTGTTGTTGTATAATCTCTGCACTGTTCTACAATCTCTGGAATGTACTCTAATCTCTGCAGTGTTCTACAAGCTCTGCATTGTTCTACAATCTCTGGAATGTACTCCCATCTCTGCATTGTTCTGCAATCTCTGCATTGTTCTACATTCTCTGCATTGTTCTACACTCTCTGTATTGTTGTATAATCTCTGCACTGTTCTATAATCTCTGGAATATACTCCAATCCCTGCATTGTTCTACCATCTCTGCATTGTTCTACAATCTCTGCACTGTTCTACAGCCTCTGCATTGTCTACAATCTCTGCATTGCCTACAGTTTCTTTACTATTCTACAATCTCTGCACTGTTCTACAATCTCTGGAATGTACTCCAATCTCTGCATTGTTCCACCATCTCTGCATTGTTCTACAATCTCTGCATTGTTCTACAGTCTCCTCTTTGTTTACATTCTGTTTACTGATCTCCAATCTCTGCACTGTTCTACAATCTCTTTCCAGTTCTACAATCTCTGCATAATTCTACAACCTCTGCATTATCGACAATCTCTTAACTGTTCTACAATATATGCAATGTTCAACAGTGTTTGCACTGTTCTACAATCTCTGCACAGTTCAACAACCTCTGCATTGTCTACAATCTCTGCATTGTTTACAATTTCTTTACTATTCTACAATCTCTGCGCTATTCTACAATCTCTGGAATTTACTCCAATCTCTGCATTGATCTGCAATCTCTGCATTGTTCTACAATCTCTGCATTGTTCTACAATCTGTGTATTTTTGTATAATCTCTGCGCTGTTCTACAATCTCTGGAATGTACTCCAATCCCTGCATTGTTCTAACATCTCTGCATTGTTCTACAATCTGTGGAATGCACTCCAATCTGTGCATTTTTCCACCATCTCTGCATTGTTCTACAACTCTGCATTGTTCTACTGTCTCTGCATTATTTACAATTGCTCTACTGATCTCCAATCTCTGCACTGTTCTACAATCTCTTTCCCGTTCTACAATCTCTGCATAATTCTACAACCTCTGCATTATCTACAATCTCTTTACTGTTCTTCACTATCTGCAATGTTCAACAGTGTTTGCACTGTTCTACAACCTCTGCACTGTTCTACTACCTCTGCATTGTCTACAATCTCTGCATTGTCTACAATATCTTTACTATTCTACAATCTCTGCATTGTTCTACAATCTCTGGAATATACTCCAATCTCTGCAGTGTTCTACAATCTCTGCATTGTTCTAAAATCTCTGGAATGTACAGCAATCTCTGCATTGTTCTGCAATCTCTGCATTGTTCTACAATCTCCACATTGTTCTACAGTCTCTGTATTGTTGTATAATCTCTGCACTGTTCTACAATCTCTGGAATGTACTCCAATCCCTGCACTGTTGTACCATCTCTGCACTGTTCTACAATCTCTGGAATGTCCTACAATCTCTGCATTGTTCCACCATCTCTGCATTGTTCTACAATCTCTGCATTGTTCTACAATCTCTGCATTGTTCTACAGTCTCTGTATTGTTCTATAATCTCTGCACTGTTCTACAATCTCTGAAATGTCCTACAATCTCTGCATTGTTCCACCATCTCTGCATTGTTCTACAATCTCTGCATTGTTCTACAGTCTCTGCGTTGTTTACAATCTCTCTACTGATCTCCAATCTCTGCACTGTTCCACAATCTCTTTCCCGTTCTACAATCTCTGCATAAGTCTACAACCTCTGCATTATCTACAATCTCTTTACTGTTCTACAATATCTGCAATGTTCAACATTGTTTGCACTGTTCTACATCCTCTGCACTGTTCTACAACCTCTGCATTGTCTACAATCTCTGCATTGTCTACAATTTCTTTACTATTCTACAATCTCTGCACTATTCTACAATCACTCTAATGTACTCCAATCCCTGCATTGTTCTACCATCTCGCATTGTTCTACAATCTCTGGAATGTGCTCCAATCTCTGCATTATTCTGCATTCTCTGCATTGTTCTACAATCTCTCCATTGTTCTACAGTCTCTGTATTGTTGCATAATCTCTGCACTGTTCTACAATCTCTGAAAAGCACTCCAATTCCTGCACTGTTCTACCATCTCTGCATTGTTCTACAGCTCTGGAATGTACTCCAATCTCTGCATTGTTCCACCATCTCTGCATTGTTCTACAGTTTCTGCATTGTTCTACAGTCTCTGTATTGTTGTATAATCTTTGCACTGTTCTGCAATCGCTGGAATGTACTCCAATCCCTGCAATGTTCTACCATCTCGCATTGTTCTACAATCTCTGGAAAGTACTCCAATCTCTGCATTGTTCCACCATCTCTGCATTGTTCTACAATCTCTGCATTGTTCTACAGTCTCTGCATTGTTTACAATCTCTCTACTGATCTCCAATCTCTGCACTGTTCCACAATCTCTTTCCCGTTCTACAATCTCTGCATAATTCTACAACCTCTGCATTATCTACAATCTCTTTATTGTTCTACAATATCTGCAATGTTCAACAGTGTTTGCACTGTTCTACAACCTCTGCACTGTTCTACAACCTCTGCATTGTCTACAATCTCTGCATTGTCTACAATTTCTTTACTATTCTACAATCTCTGCACTGTTCTACAATCACTGGAATGTACTCCAATCCCTGCATTGTTTTACAATCTCTGCATTGTTCTTCAGTCTCTGTATTGTTGTATAAATTCTGCACTGTTCTACAATCTCTGAAATGTACTCCAATCTCTGCATTGTTCTACAATCTCTGCATTGTTCTACAATCTCTGCATTGTTCTACAGTCTCTGCATTGTTTACAATCTCTTTACTGAAATCCAATCTCTGCACTGTTCTACAATCTCTTTCCCGTTGTACAATCTCTGCATAATTCCACAACCTCTGCATTATCTGCAATCTCTTTACTCTTCTACAATATCTGCAATGTTCAACAGTGTTTGCACTGTTCTACAATCTCTGCACAGTTCTACAGCCTCTGCATTGTCGACAATCTCTGCATTGTCTACAATCTCTTTACTATTCTACAATCTCTGCACAGTTCTGCAGTCTCTGCGCTGCTCTCCAGTCTCTGCGCTGCTCTCCAGTCTCTGCGCTGCTCTCCAGTCTCTGCACTGTTCTACAATCTCTGTATTGTTTTACGGTCTCTGCATTGTCTACCATCTCTTTGCTGTTCTACAATCTCTGCACTGTTCTACAACCTCTGCATTGTCTACAATCTCTGCATTGTCTAAAATTTCTTTACTATTCTACAATCTCTGCACTGTTCTACAATCTCTGGAATGTACTCCAATCTCTGCAGTGTACTCCAATCTCTGCATTGTTCTACAGTCTCTGTGTTGTTGTATAATCTCTGCACTGTTCTACAATCTCTGGAATGTACTCCAATCTCTGCAGTGTTCTACAAGCTCTGCATTGTTCTACAATCTCTGGAATGTACTCCAATCTCTGCATTGTTCTGCAATCTCTGCATTGTTCTACAATCTCTGCATTGTTCTACAGTCTCTGTATTGTTGTATAATCTCTGCACTGTTCTACAATCTCTGGAATATACTCCAATCCCTGCATTGTTCTAGCATCTCTGCATTGTTCTACAATCTCTGCACTGTTCTACAGCCTCTGCATTGTCTACAATCTCTGCATTGTCTACAGTTTCTTTACTATTCTACAATCTCTGCACTGTTCTACAATCTCTGGAATGTACTCCAATCTCTGCATTGTTCCACCATCTCTGCATTGTTCTACAATCTCTGCATTGTTCTACAGTCTCTGCTTTGTTTACGTTCTCTTTACTGATCTCCAATCTGTGCACTGTTCTACAATCTCTTTCCCGTTCTACATTCTCTGCATAATTCTACAACCTCTGCATTATCGACAATCTCTTAACTGTTCTACAATATCTGCAATGTTCAACAGTGTTTGCACTGTTCTACAATCTCTGCACTGTTCTAAACCTCTGCATTGTCTACAATCTCTGCATTGTCTACAATTTCTTTACTATTCTACAATCTCTGCGCTGCTCTACAATCATTGGAATGTACTCCAATCTCTGCAGTGTTCTACAATCTCTGCATTGTTCTACGATCTCTGCATTGTTCTACAATCTCTGTATTGTTGTATAATCTCTGCACTGTTCTACAATCTCTGAAATGTACTCCAATCACTGCATTGTTCTACCATATCTGCATTGGTCCACATCTCTGCATTTTTCTGCAGTCTCTGCATTGTTTACAATCTCTTTACTGATCTCCAATCTCTGCACTGTTCTACAATCTCTTTCCCGTTCTACAATCTCTGCATAATTCTACAACCTCTGCATTATCTGCAATCTCTTTACTGTTCTACAATATCTGCAATGTTCAACAGTGTTTGCACTGTTCTACAATCTCTGCACTGTTATACAGCCTCTGCATTGTCGACAATCTCTGCATTGTCTACAATCTCTTTACTATTCTACAATCTCTGCACAGTTCTCCAGTCTCTGCACTGCTCTCCAGTCTCTGCGCTGCTCTCCAGTCTCTGCGCTGCTCTCCAGTCTCTGCACTGTTCTACAATCTCTGTATTGTTTTACGGTCTCTGCATTGTCTACCATCTCTTTGCTGTTCTACAATCTCTGCACTGTTCTACAACCTCTGCATTGTCTACAATCTCTGCATTGTCTACAATTTATTTACTATTCTACAATGTCTGCACTGTTCTACAATCTCTGGAATGTACTCCAATCTCTGCAGCGTTCTTCAATCTCTGCATTGTTCGACAATCTCTGGAATGTACTCCAATCTCCGCAATGTTCTACAATCTCTGCATTATTCTATAATCTCTGGAATGTACTCCAATCTCTGCATTGTTCTGCAATCTCTGCATTGTTCTACAATCTCTGCATTGTTCTACAGTCTCTGTGTTGTTGTATAATCTCTGCACTGTTCTACAATCTCTGAATGTACTCTAATCTCTGCAGTGTTCTACAAGCTCTGCATTGTTCTACAATCTCTGGAATGTACTCCCATCTCTGCATTGTTCTGCAATCTCTGCATTGTTCTACATTCTCTGCATTGTTCTACACTCTCTGTATTGTTGTATAATCTCTGCACTGTTCTATAATCTCTGGAATATACTCCAATCCCTGCATTGTTCTACCATCTCTGCATTGTTCTACAATCTCTGCACTGTTCTACAGCCTCTGCATTGTCTACAATCTCTGCATTGCCTACAGTTTCTTTACTATTCTACAATCTCTGCACTGTTCTACAATCTCTGGAATGTACTCCAATCTCTGCATTGTTCCACCATCTCTGCATTGTTCTACAATCTCTGCATTGTTCTACAGTCTCCTCTTTGTTTACATTCTGTTTACTGATCTCCAATCTCTGCACTGTTCTACAATCTCTTTCCAGTTCTACAATCTCTGCATAATTCTACAACCTCTGCATTATCGACAATCTCTTAACTGTTCTACAATATATGCAATGTTCAACAGTGTTTGCACTGTTCTACAATCTCTGCACAGTTCAACAACCTCTGCATTGTCTACAATCTCTGCATTGTTTACAATTTCTTTACTATTCTACAATCTCTGCGCTATTCTACAATCTCTGGAATTTACTCCAATCTCTGCATTGATCTGCAATCTCTGCATTGTTCTACAATCTCTGCATTGTTCTACAATCTGTGTATTTTTGTATAATCTCTGCGCTGTTCTACAATCTCTGGAATGTACTCCAATCCCTGCATTGTTCTAACATCTCTGCATTGTTCTACAATCTGTGGAATGCACTCCAATCTGTGCATTTTTCCACCATCTCTGCATTGTTCTACATCTCTGCATTGTTCTACTGTCTCTGCATTATTTACAATTGCTCTACTGATCTCCAATCTCTGCACTGTTCTACAATCTCTTTCCCGTTCTACAATCTCTGCATAATTCTACAACCTCTGCATTATCTACAATCTCTTTACTGTTCTTCACTATCTGCAATGTTCAACAGTGTTTGCACTGTTCTACAACCTCTGCACTGTTCTACTACCTCTGCATTGTCTACAATCTCTGCATTGTCTACAATATCTTTACTATTCTACAATCTCTGCATTGTTCTACAATCTCTGGAATATACTCCAATCTCTGCAGTGTTGTACAATCTCTGCATTGTTCTAAAATCTCTGGAATGTACAGCAATCTCTGCATTGTTCTGCAATCTCTGCATTGTTCTACAATCTCCACATTGTTCTACAGTCTCTGTATTGTTGTATAATCTCTGCACTGTTCTACAATCTCTGGAATGTACTCCAATCCCTGCACTGTTGTACCATCTCTGCACTGTTCTACAATCTCTGGAATGTCCTACAATCTCTGCATTGTTCCACCATCTCTGCATTGTTCTACAATCTCTGCATTGTTCTACAATCTCTGCATTGTTCTACAGTCTCTGTATTGTTCTATAATCTCTGCACTGTTCTACAATCTCTGAAATGTCCTACAATCTCTGCATTGTTCCACCATCTCTGCATTGTTCTACAATCTCTGCATTGTTCTACAGTCTCTGCGTTGTTTACAATCTCTCTACTGATCTCCAATCTCTGCACTGTTCCACAATCTCTTTCCCGTTCTACAATCTCTGCATAAGTCTACAACCTCTGCATTATCTACAATCTCTTTACTGTTCTACAATATCTGCAATGTTCAACATTGTTTGCACTGTTCTACATCCTCTGCACTGTTCTACAACCTCTGCATTGTCTACAATCTCTGCATTGTCTACAATTTCTTTACTATTCTACAATCTCTGCACTATTCTACAATCACTCTAATGTACTCCAATCCCTGCATTGTTCTACCATCTCGCATTGTTCTACAATCTCTGGAATGTGCTCCAATCTCTGCATTGTTCTGCATTCTCTGCATTGTTCTACAATCTCTCCATTGTTCTACAGTCTCTGTATTGTTGCATAATCTCTGCACTGTTCTACAATCTCTGAAAAGCACTCCAATTCCTGCACTGTTCTACCATCTCTGCATTGTTCTACAGCTCTGGAATGTACTCCAATCTCTGCATTGTTCCACCATCTCTGCATTGTTCTACAGTCTCTGCATTGTTCTACAGTCTCTGTATTGTTGTATAATCTTTGCACTGTTCTGCAATCGCTGGAATGTACTCCAATCCCTGCAATGTTCTACCATCTCGCATTGTTCTACAATCTCTGGAATGTACTCCAATCTCTGCATTGTTCCACCATCTCTGCATTGTTCTACAATCTCTGCATTGTTCTACAGTCTCTGCATTGTTTACAATCTCTCTACTGATCTCCAATCTCTGCACTGTTCCACAATCTCTTTCCCGTTCTACAATCTCTGCATAATTCTACAACCTCTGCATTATCTACAATCTCTTTATTGTTCTACAATATCTGCAATGTTCAACAGTGTTTGCACTGTTCTACAACCTCTGCACTGTTCTACAACCTCTGCATTGTCTACAATCTCTGCATTGTCTACAATTTCTTTACTATTCTACAATCTCTGCACTGTTCTACAATCACTGGAATGTACTCCAATCCCTGCATTGTTTTACAATCTCTGCATTGTTCTTCAGTCTCTGTATTGTTGTATAAATTCTGCACTGTTCTACAATCTCTGAAATGTACTCCAATCTCTGCATTGTTCTACAATCTCTGCATTGTTCTACAATCTCTGCATTGTTCTACAGTCTCTGCATTGTTTACAATCTCTTTACTGAAATCCAATCTCTGCACTGTTCTACAATCTCTTTCCCGTTGTACAATCTCTGCATAATTCCACAACCTCTGCATTATCTGCAATCTCTTTACTCTTCTACAATATCTGCAATGTTCAACAGTGTTTGCACTGTTCTACAATCTCTGCACAGTTCTACAGCCTCTGCATTGTCGACAATCTCTGCATTGTCTACAATCTCTTTACTATTCTACAATCTCTGCACAGTTCTGCAGTCTCTGCGCTGCTCTCCAGTCTCTGCGCTGCTCTCCAGTCTCTGCGCTGCTCTCCAGTCTCTGCGCTGCTCTCCAGTCTCTGCACTGTTCTACAATCTCTGTATTGTTTTACGGTCTCTGCATTGTCTACCATCTCTTTGCTGTTCTACAATCTCTGCACTGTTCTACAACCTCTGCATTGTCTACAATCTCTGCATTGTCTAAAATTTCTTTACTATTCTACAATCTCTGCACTGTTCTACAATCTCTGGAATGTACTCCAATCTCTGCAGTGTACTCCAATCTCTGCATTGTTCTACAGTCTCTGTGTTGTTGTATAATCTCTGCACTGTTCTACAATCTCTGGAATGTACTCCAATCTCTGCAGTGTTCTACAAGCTCTGCATTGTTCTACAATCTCTGGAATGTACTCCAATCTCTGCATTGTTCTGCAATCTCTGCATTGTTCTACAATCTCTGCATTGTTCTACAGTCTCTGTATTGTTGTATAATCTCTGCACTGTTCTACAATCTCTGGAATATACTCCAATCCCTGCATTGTTCTAGCATCTCTGCATTGTTCTACAATCTCTGCACTGTTCTACAGCCTCTGCATTGTCTACAATCTCTGCATTGTCTACAGTTTCTTTACTATTCTACAATCTCTGCACTGTTCTACAATCTCTGGAATGTACTCCAATCTCTGCATTGTTCCACCATCTCTGCATTGTTCTACAATCTCTGCATTGTTCTACAGTCTCTGCTTTGTTTACGTTCTCTTTACTGATCTCCAATCTGTGCACTGTTCTACAATCTCTTTCCCGTTCTACATTCTCTGCATAATTCTACAACCTCTGCATTATCGACAATCTCTTAACTGTTCTACAATATCTGCAATGTTCAACAGTGTTTGCACTGTTCTACAATCTCTGCACTGTTCTAAACCTCTGCATTGTCTACAATCTCTGCATTGTCTACAATTTCTTTACTATTCTACAATCTCTGCGCTGCTCTACAATCATTGGAATGTACTCCAATCTCTGCAGTGTTCTACAATCTCTGCATTGTTCTACGATCTCTGCATTGTTCTACAATCTCTGTATTGTTGTATAATCTCTGCACTGTTCTACAATCTCTGAAATGTACTCCAATCACTGCATTGTTCTACCATATCTGCATTGGTCCACATCTCTGCATTTTTCTGCAGTCTCTGCATTGTTTACAATCTCTTTACTGATCTCCAATCTCTGCACTGTTCTACAATCTCTTTCCCGTTCTACAATCTCTGCATAATTCTACAACCTCTGCATTATCTGCAATCTCTTTACTGTTCTACAATATCTGCAATGTTCAACAGTGTTTGCACTGTTCTACAATCTCTGCACTGTTATACAGCCTCTGCATTGTCGACAATCTCTGCATTGTCTACAATCTCTTTACTATTCTACAATCTCTGCACAGTTCTCCAGTCTCTGCACTGCTCTCCAGTCTCTGCGCTGCTCTCCAGTCTCTGCGCTGCTCTCCAGTCTCTGCACTGTTCTACAATCTCTGTATTGTTTTACGGTCTCTGCATTGTCTACCATCTCTTTGCTGTTCTACAATCTCTGCACTGTTCTACAACCTCTGCATTGTCTACAATCTCTGCATTGTCTACAATTTATTTACTATTCTACAATGTCTGCACTGTTCTACAATCTCTGGAATGTACTCCAATCTCTGCAGCGTTCTTCAATCTCTGCATTGTTCGACAATCTCTGGAATGTACTCCAATCTCCGCAATGTTCTACAATCTCTGCATTATTCTATAATCTCTGGAATGTACTCCAATCTCTGCATTGTTCTGCAATCTCTGCATTGTTCTACAATCTCTGCATTGTTCTACAGTCTCTGTGTTGTTGTATAATCTCTGCACTGTTCTACAATCTCTGGAATGTACTCTAATCTCTGCAGTGTTCTACAAGCTCTGCATTGTTCTACAATCTCTGGAATGTACTCCCATCTCTGCATTGTTCTGCAATCTCTGCATTGTTCTACATTCTCTGCATTGTTCTACACTCTCTGTATTGTTGTATAATCTCTGCACTGTTCTATAATCTCTGGAATATACTCCAATCCCTGCATTGTTCTACCATCTCTGCATTGTTCTACAATCTCTGCACTGTTCTACAGCCTCTGCATTGTCTACAATCTCTGCATTGCCTACAGTTTCTTTACTATTCTACAATCTCTGCACTGTTCTACAATCTCTGGAATGTACTCCAATCTCTGCATTGTTCCACCATCTCTGCATTGTTCTACAATCTCTGCATTGTTCTACAGTCTCCTCTTTGTTTACATTCTGTTTACTGATCTCCAATCTCTGCACTGTTCTACAATCTCTTTCCAGTTCTACAATCTCTGCATAATTCTACAACCTCTGCATTATCGACAATCTCTTAACTGTTCTACAATATATGCAATGTTCAACAGTGTTTGCACTGTTCTACAATCTCTGCACAGTTCAACAACCTCTGCATTGTCTACAATCTCTGCATTGTTTACAATTTCTTTACTATTCTACAATCTCTGCGCTATTCTACAATCTCTGGAATTTACTCCAATCTCTGCATTGATCTGCAATCTCTGCATTGTTCTACAATCTCTGCATTGTTCTACAATCTGTGTATTTTTGTATAATCTCTGCGCTGTTCTACAATCTCTGGAATGTACTCCAATCCCTGCATTGTTCTAACATCTCTGCATTGTTCTACAATCTGTGGAATGCACTCCAATCTGTGCATTTTTCCACCATCTCTGCATTGTTCTACATCTCTGCATTGTTCTACTGTCTCTGCATTATTTACAATTGCTCTACTGATCTCCAATCTCTGCACTGTTCTACAATCTCTTTCCCGTTCTACAATCTCTGCATAATTCTACAACCTCTGCATTATCTACAATCTCTTTACTGTTCTTCACTATCTGCAATGTTCAACAGTGTTTGCACTGTTCTACAACCTCTGCACTGTTCTACTACCTCTGCATTGTCTACAATCTCTGCATTGTCTACAATATCTTTACTATTCTACAATCTCTGCATTGTTCTACAATCTCTGGAATATACTCCAATCTCTGCAGTGTTCTACAATCTCTGCATTGTTCTAAAATCTCTGGAATGTACAGCAATCTCTGCATTGTTCTGCAATCTCTGCATTGTTCTACAATCTCCACATTGTTCTACAGTCTCTGTATTGTTGTATAATCTCTGCACTGTTCTACAATCTCTGGAATGTACTCCAATCCCTGCACTGTTGTACCATCTCTGCACTGTTCTACAATCTCTGGAATGTCCTACAATCTCTGCATTGTTCCACCATCTCTGCATTGTTCTACAATCTCTGCATTGTTCTACAATCTCTGCATTGTTCTACAGTCTCTGTATTGTTCTATAATCTCTGCACTGTTCTACAATCTCTGAAATGTCCTACAATCTCTGCATTGTTCCACCATCTCTGCATTGTTCTACAATCTCTGCATTGTTCTAGTCTCTGCATTGTTTACAATCTCTCTACTGATCTCCAATCTCTGCACTGTTCCACAATCTCTTTCCCGTTCTACAATCTCTGCATAAGTCTACAACCTCTGCATTATCTACAATCTCTTTACTGTTCTACAATATCTGCAATGTTCAACATTGTTTGCACTGTTCTACATCCTCTGCACTGTTCTACAACCTCTGCATTGTCTACAATCTCTGCATTGTCTACAATTTCTTTACTATTCTACAATCTCTGCACTATTCTACAATCACTCTAATGTACTCCAATCCCTGCATTGTTCTACCATCTCGTATTGTTCTACAATCTCTGGAATGTGCTCCAATCTCTGCATTGTTCTGCATTCTCTGCATTGTTCTACAATCTCTCCATTGTTCTACAGTCTCTGTATTGTTGCATAATCTCTGCACTGTTCTACAATCTCTGAAAAGCACTCCAATTCCTGCACTGTTCTACCATCTCTGCATTGTTCTACAACTCTGGAATGTACTCCAATCTCTGCATTGTTCCACCATCTCTGCATTGTTCTACAATCTCTGCATTGTTCTACAGTCTCTGTATTGTTGTATAATCTTTGCACTGTTCTGCAATCGCTGGAATGTACTCCAATCCCTGCAATGTTCTACCATCTCGCATTGTTCTACAATCTCTGGAATGTACTCCAATCTCTGCATTGTTCCACCATCTCTGCATTGTTCTACAATCTCTGCATTGTTCTACAGTCTCTGCATTGTTTACAATCTCTCTACTGATCTCCAATCTCTGCACTGTTCCACAATCTCTTTCCCGTTCTACAATCTCTGCATAATTCTACAACCTCTGCATTATCTACAATCTCTTTACTGTTCTACAATATCTGCAATGTTCAACAGTGTTTGCACTGTTCTACAACCTCTGCACTGTTCTACAACCTCTGCATTGTCTACAATCTCTGCATTGTCTACAATTTCTTTACTATTCTACAATCTCTGCACTGTTCTACAATCACTGGAATGTACTCCAATCCCTGCATTGTTTTACAATCTCTGCATTGTTCTTCAGTCTCTGTATTGTTGTATAAATTCTGCACTGTTCTATAATCTCTGGAATGTCCTTCAATCACTGCATTGTTCTACCATCTCTGCATTGTTCTACAATCTCTGCACTGTTCTACAGCCTCTGCATTGACTACAATCTCTGCATTGTCTGCAATGTCTTTACTATTCTACAATCTCTGCACTGGTCTGCAATCTCTGGAATGTACTCCAATCTTTGCATTGTTCCACCATCTCTGCATGGTTCTACAATCTCTGCATTGTTCTACAGTCTCTGCAATGTTTACAATCTCTCTACTGATCACCAATCTCTGCACTGTTCTACAATCACTTTCCCGTCCGACAATCGCTGCATAATTCTACAACCTCTGCATTATCGACAATCTCTTTACTGTTCTACAATATCTGCAATGTTCAACAGTGTTTGCACTGTTCTACAACCTCTGCACTGTTTTACAACCTCTGCATTGTCTACAATCTCTGCATTGTCTACAATTTCTTTACTATTCTACAATCTCTGCACTGTTCTACAATCACTGGAATGTACTCCAATCTCTGCAGTGTTCTACAATCTCTGCATTGTTCTACAATCTCTGGAATGTACTCCAATCTCTGCATTGTTCTACAATCTCTGCATTGTTCTACGATCTCTGCATTGTTCTACAATCTCTGTATTGTTGTATAATCTCTGCACTGTTCTACAATCTCTGAAATGTACTCCAATCTCTGCATTGTTCTACCATCTCTGCATTGTTCTACAATCTCTGCATTGTTCTACAGTCTCTGCATTGTTTACAACCTCTTTACTGATCTCCAATCTCTGCACTGTTCTACAATCTCTTTCCCATTCTACAATCTCTGCATAATTCCACAACCTCTGCATTATCTGCAATCTCTTTACTGTTCTACAATATCTGCAATGTTCAACAGTGTTTGCACTGTTCTACAATCTCTGCACTGTTCTACAGCCTCTGCATTGTCGACAATCTCTGCATTGTCTACAATCTCTTTACTATTCTACAATCTCTGCACAGTTCTCCAGTCTCTGCACAGCTCTCCAGTCTCTGCGCTGCTCTCCAGTCTCTGCGCTGCTCTCCAGTCTCTGCGCTGCTCTCCAGTCTCTGCACTGTTCTACAATCTCTGTATTGTTTTACGGTCTCTGCATTGTCTACCATCTCTTTGCTGTTCTACAATCTCTTCACTGTTCTACAACCTCTGCATTGTCTACAATCTCTGCATTGTCTACAATTTCTTTACTATTCTACAATCTCTGCACTGTTCTACAATCTCTGGAATGTACTCCAATCTCTGCAGTGTACTCCAATCTCTGCATTGTTCTACAGTCTCTGTGTTGTTGTTTAATCTCTGCACTGTTCTACAATCTCTGGAATGTACTCCAATCTCTGCAGTGTTCTACAATCTCTGCATTGTTCTACAATCTCTGTAATGTACTCCAATCTCTGCATTGTTCTGCAATCTCTGCATTGTTCTACAATCTCTGCATTGTTCTACAGTCTCTGTATTGTAGTATAATCTCTGCACTGTTCTACAATCTCTGGAATATACTCCAATCCCTCCATTGTTCTACCATCTCTGCATTGTTCTACAATCTCTGCACTGTTCTACAGCCTCTGCATTGTCTACAATCTCTGCATTGTCTACAGTTTCTTTACTATTCTACAATCTCTGCACTGTTCTACAATCTCTGGAATGTACTCCAATCGCTGCATTGTTCCACCATCTCTGCATTGTTCTACAATCTCTGCATTGTTCTACAGTCTCTGCTTTGTTTACGTTCTCTTTACTGATCTCCAATCTGTGCACTGTTCTACAATCTCTTTCCCGTTCTACATTCTCTGCAAAATTCTACAACCTCTGCATTATCGACAATCTCTTAACTGTTCTACAATATCTGCAATGTTCAACAGTGTTTGCACTGTTCTACAATCTCTGCACTGTTCTAAACCTCTGCATTGTCTACAATCTCTGCATTGTCTACAATTTCTTTACTATTCTACAATCTCTGCGCTATTCTACAATCTCAGGAATGAACTCCAATCTCTGCAGTGTTCTACGACCTCTGCATTGTTCTACAATCTCTGGAATGTACTCTAATCTCTGCATCGATCTGCAATCTCTGCATTGTTCTACAATCTCTGCATTGTTCTACAATCTGTGTATTTTTGTATAATCTCTACGCTGTTCTACAATCTCTGGAATGTACTCCAATCCCTGCATTGTTCTAACATCTCTGCATTGTTCTACAATCTGTGGAATGTACTCCAATCTCTGCATTTTTCCACCATCTCTACATTGTTCTACATCTCTGCATTGTTCTACTGTCTCTGCATTATTTACAATCTCTCTACTGATCTCCAATCTCTGCACTGTTCTACAATCTCTTTCCCGTTCTACAATCTCTGCATAATTCTACAACCTCTGCATTATCTACAATCTCTTTACTGTTCTTCAATATCTGCAATGTTCAACAGTGTTTGCACTGTTCTACAACCTCTGCACTGTTCTACTACCTCTGCATTGTCTACAATCTCTGCATTGTCTACAATATCTTTACTATTCTACAATCTCTGCATTGTTCTACAATCTCTGGAATGTACTCCAATCTCTGCATTGTTCCACCATCTCTGCATTGTTCTACAATCTCTGCATTGTTCTACAGTCTCTGCATTGTTTACAATCTCTCTACTGATCTCCAATCTCTGCACTGTTCCACAATCTCTTTCCCGTTCCGCAATCTCTGCATAATTCTACAACCTCTGCATTATCTACAATCTCTTTACTGTTCTACAATATCTGCAATGTTCAACAGTGTTTGCACTGTTCTACAACCTCTGCACTGTTCTACAACCTCTGCATTGTCTACAATCTCTGCATTGTCTACAATTTCTTTACTATTCTACAATCTCTGCACTGTTCTACAATCACTGGAATGTACTCCAATCCCTGCATTGTTTTACAATCTCTGCATTGTTCTTCAGTCTCTGTATTGTTGTATAAATTCTGCACTGTTCTACAATCTCTGGAATGTCCTTCAATCACTGCATTGTTCTACCATCTCTGCATTGTTCTACAATCTCTGCACTGTTCTACAGCCTCTGCATTGTCTACAATCTCTGCATTGTCTGCAATGTCTTTACTATTCTACAATCTCTGCACTGGTCTGCAATCTCTGGAATGTACTTCAATCCTTGCATTGTTCCACCATCTCTGCATGGTTCTACAATCTCTGCATTGTTCTACAGTCTCTGCAATGTTTACAATCTCTCTACTGATCACCAATCTCTGCACTGTTCTACAATCTCTTTCCCGTCCTACAATCTCTGCATAATTCTACAACCTCTGCATTATCGACAATCTCTTTACTGTTCTACAATATCTGCAATGTTCAACACTGTTTGCACTGTTCTACAACCTCTGCACTGTTTTACAACCTCTGCATTGTCTACAATCTCTGCATTGTCTACAATTTCTTTACTATTCTACAATCTCTGCACTGTTCTACAATCTCTGGAATGTACTCCAATCTGCAGTATTCTACAATCTCTGCACTGTTCTACAATCTCTGGAATGTACTCCAATCTCTGCATTGTTCTACAATCTCTGCATTGTTCTACGATCTCTGCATTGTTCTACAATCTCTGTATTGTTGTATAATCTCTGCACTGTTCTACAATCTCTGAAATGTACTCCAATCTCTGCATTGTTCTACCATCTCTGCATTGTTCTACAATCTCTGCATTGTTCTACAGTCTCTGCATTGTTTACAATCTCTTTACTGATCTCCAATCTCTGCACTGTTCTACAATCTCTTTCCCGTTCTACAATCTCTGCATAATTCCACAACCTCTGCATTATCTGCAATCTCTTTACTGTTCTACAATATCTGCAATGTTCAACAGTGTTTGCACTGTTCTACAATCTCTGCACTGTTCTACAGCCTCTGCATTGTCGACAATCTCTGCATTGTCTACAATCTCTTTACTATTCTACAATCTCTGCACAGTTCTCCATTCTCTGCACAGCTCTCCAGTCTCTGTGCTGCTCTCCAGTCTCTGCGCTGCTCTCCAGTCTCTGCACTGTTCTACAATCTCTGTATTGTTTTACGGTCTCTGCATTGTCTACCATCTCTTTGCTGTTCTACAATCTCTGCACTGTTCTACAACCTCTGCATTGTCTACAATCTCTGCATTGTCTACAATTTCTTTACTATTCTACAATCTCTGCACTGTTCTACAATCTCTGGAATGTACTCCAATCTCTGCAGTGTACTCCAATCTCTGCATTGTTCTACAGTCTCTGTGTTGTTGTATAATCTCTGCACTGTTCTACAATCTCTGGAATGTACTCCAATCTCTGCAGTGTTCTACAATCTCTGCATTGTTCTACAATCTCTGTAATGTACTCCAATCTCTGCATTGTTCTGCAATCTCTGCATTGTTCTACAATCTCTGCATTGTTCTACAGTCTCTGTATTGTTGTATAATCTCTGCACTGTTCTACAATCTCTGGAATATACTCCAATCCCTGCATTGTTCTACCATCTCTGCATTGTTCTACAATCTCTGCACTGTTCTACAGCCTCTGCATTGTCTACAATCTCTGCATTGTCTACAGTTTCTTTACTATTCTACAATCTCTGCACTGTTCTACAATCTCTGGAATGTACTCCAATCTCTGCATTGTTCCACCATCTCTGCATTGTTCTACAATCTCTGCATTGTTCTACAGTCTCTGCTTTGTTTACATTCTCTTTACTGATCTCCAATCTCTGCACTGTTCTACAATCTCTTTCCCGTTCTACAATCTCTGCATAATTCTACAACCTCTGCATTATCGACAATCTCTTAACTGTTCTACAATATCTGCAATGTTCAACAGTGTTTGCACTGTTCTACAATCTCTGCACTGTTCTAAACCTCTGCATTGTCTACAATCTCTGCATTGTCTACAATTTCTTTACTATTCTACAATCTCTGCGCTATTCTACAATCTCAGGAATGTACTCCAATCTCTGCAGTGTTCTACGACCTCTGCATTGTTCTACAATCTCTGGAATGTACTCTAATCTCTGCATTGATCTGCAATCTCTGCATTGTTCTACAATCTCTGCATTGTTCTACAATCTGTGTATTTTTGTATAATCTCTACGCTGTTCTACAATCTCTGGAATGTACTCCAATCCCTGCATTGTTCTAACATCTCTGCATTGTTCTACAATCTGTGGAATGTCCTCCAATCTCTGCATTTTTCCACCATCTCTAGCATTGTTCTACATCTCTGCATTGTTCTACTGTCTCTGCATTATTTACAATCTCTCTACTGATCTCCAATCTCTGCACTGTTCTACAATCTCTTTCCCGTTCTACAATCTCTGCATAATTCTACAACCTCTGCATTATCTACAATCTCTTTACTGTTCTTCAATATCTGCAATGTTCAACAGTGTTTGCACTGTTCTACAACCTCTGCACTGTTCTACAACCTCTGCATTGTCTACAATCTCTGCATTGTCTACAATTTCTTTACTATTCTACAATCTCTGCACTGTTCTACAATCACTGGAATGTACTCCAATCCCTGCATTGTTTACGAATCTCTGCATTGTTCTTCAGTCTCTGTATTGTTGTATAAATTCTGCACTGTTCTACAATCTCTGAAATGTACTCCAATCTCTGCATTGTTCTACAATCTCTGCATTGTTCTACAATCTCTGCACTGTTCTACAGCCTCTGCATTGACTACAATCTCTGCATTGTCTGCAATGTCTTTACTATTCTACAATCTCTGCACTGGTCTGCAATCTCTGGAATGTACTCCAATCTTTGCATTGTTCCACCATCTCTGCATGGTTCTACAATCTCTGCATTGTTCTACAGTCTCTGCAATGTTTACAATCTCTCTACTGATCACCAATCTCTGCACTGTTCCACAATCTCTTTCCCGTTCTACAATCTCTGCCTAAGTCTACAACCTCTGCATTATCTACAATCTCTTTACTGTTCTACAATATCTGCAATGTTCAACAGTTTTTGCACTGTTCTACAACCTCTGCACTGTTCTATAACCTCTGCATTGTCTACAATCTCTGCATTGTCTACAATTTCTTTACTATTCTACAAACTCTGCACTGTTCTACAATCACTGGAATGTACTCCAATCTCTGCAGTGTTCTACAATCTCTGCATTGTTCTACAATCTCTGGAATGTACTCCAATCTCTGCATTGTTCTACAATCTCTGCATTGTTCTACGATCTCTGCATTGTTCTACAATCTCTGTATTGTTGTATAATCTCTGCACTGTTCTACAATCTCTGCATTGTTCTACAATCTCTGCATTGTTCTACCATATCTGCATTGTTCTACAATCTCTGCATTGTTCTACATTCTCTGCATTGTTTACAATCTCTTTACTGATCTCCAATCTCTGCACTGTTCTGCAATCTCTTTCCCGTTCTACAATCTCTGCATAATTCCACAACCTCTGCATTATCTGCAATCTCTTTACTGTTCTACAATATCTGCAATGTTCAACAGTGTTTGCACTGTTCTACAATCTCTGCACTGTTCTACAGCCTCTGCATTGTCGACAATCTCTGCATTGTCTACAATCTCTTTACTATTCTACAATCTCTGCACAGTTCTCCAGTCTCTGCACTGCTCTCCAGTCTCTGCGCTGCTCTCCAGTCTCTGCGCTGCTCTCCAGTCTCTGCACTGTTCTACAATCTCTGTATTGTTTTACGGTCTCTGCATTGTCTACCATCTCTTGGCTGTTCTACAATCTCTGCACTGTTCTACAACCTCTGCCTTGTCTACAATCTCTGCATTGTCTACAATTTCTTTACTATTCTACAATCTCTGCACTGTTCTACAATCTCGGGAATGTACTCCAATCTCTGCAGTGTTCTTCAATCTCTGCATTGTTCTACAATCTCGGGAATGTACTCCAATCTCTGCAGTGTTCTTCAATCTCTGCATTGTTCTACAATCTCTGGAATGTACTCCAATCTCTGCAATGTTCTACAATCTCTGCATTATTCTATAATCTCTGGAATGTACTCCAATCTCTGCATTGTTCTGCAATCTCTGCATTGTTCTACAATCTCTGCATTGTTCTACAGTCTCTGTGTTGTTGTATAATCTCTGCACTGTTCTACAATCTCTGGAATGTCCTCCAATCTCTGCAGTGTTCTACAAGCTCTTCATTGTTCTACAATCTCTGGAATGTACTCCAATCTCTGCATTGTTCTACAGTCTCTGTATTGTTGTATAATCTCTGCACTGTTCTACAATCTCTGGAATATACTCCAATCCCTGCATTGTTCTACCATCTCTGCATTGTTCTACAATCTCTGCACTGTTCTACAGCCTCTGCATTGTCTACAATCTCTGCATTGTCTACAGTTTCTTTACTATTCTACAATCTCTGCACTGTTCTACAATCTCTGGAATGTACTCCAATCTCTGCATTGTTCCACCATCTCTGCATTGTTCTACAATCTCTGCATTGTTTACAATCTCTCTACTGATCTCCAATCTCTGCACTGTTCCACAATCTCTTTCCCGTTCTACAATCTCTGCATAATTCTACAACCTCTGCATTATCTACAATCTCTTTACTGTTCTACAATATCTGCAATGTTCAACAGTGTTTGCACTGTTCTACAACCTCTGCACTGTTCTACAACCTCTGCATTGTCTACAATCTCTGCATTGTCTACAATTTCTTTACTATTCTACAATCTCTGCACTGTTCTACAATCACTGGAATGTATTCCAATCCCTGCATTTTTTTACAATCTCTGCATTGTTCTTCAGTCTCTGTATTGTTGTATAAATTCTGCACTGTTCTACAATCTCTGGAATGTCCTTCAATCACTGCATTGTTCTACCATCTCTGCATTGTTCTACAATCTCTGCACTGTTCTACAGCCTCTGCATTGTCTACAATCTCTGCATTGTCTGCAATGTCTTTACTATTCTACAATCTCTGCACTGGTCTGCAATCTCTGGAATGTACTCCAATCTTTGCATTGTTCCACCATCTCTGCATGGTTCTACAATCTCTGCATTGTTCTACAGTCTCTGCAATGTTTACAATCTCTCTACTGATCACCAATCTCTGCACTGTTCTACAATCTCTTTCCCGTCCTACAATCTCTGCATAATTCTACAACCTCTGCATTATCGACAATCTCTTTACTGTTCTACAATATCTGCAATGTTCAACAGTGTTTGCACTGTTCTACAACCTCTGCACTGTTTTACAACCTCTGCATTGTCTACAATCTCTGCATTGTCTACAATTTCTTTACTATTCTACAATCTCTGCACTGTTCTACAATCACTGGAATGTACTCCAATCTCTGCAGTGTTCTACAATCTCTGCATTGTTCTACAATCTCTGGAATGTACTCCAATCTCTGCATTGTTCTACAATCTCTGCATTGTTCTACGATCGCTGCATTGTTCTACAATCTCTGTATTGTTGTATAATCTCTGCACTGTTCTACAATCTCTGAAATGTACTCCATTCTCTGCATTGTTCTACCATCTCTGCATTGTTCTACAATCTCTGCATTGTTCTACAGTCTCTGCATTGTTTACAATCTCTTTACTGATCTCCAATCTCTGCACTGTTCTACAATCTCTTTCCCGTTCTACAATCTCTGCATAATTCCACAACCTCTGCATTATCTGCAATCTCTTTACTGTTCTACAATATCTGCAATGTTCAACAGTGTTTGCACTGTTCTACAATCTCTGCACTGTTCTACAGCCTCTGCATTGTCGACAATCTCTGCATTGTCTACAATCTCTTTACTATTCTACAATCTCTGCACAGTTCTCCAGTCTCGGCACAGCTCTCCAGTCTCTGCGCTGCTCTCCAGTCTCTGCGCTGCTCTCCAGTCTCTGCGCTGCTCTCCAGTCTCTGCACTGTTCTACAATCTCTGTATTGTTTTACGGTCTCTGCATTGTCTACCATCTCTTTGCTGTTCTACAATCTCTGCACTGTTCTACAACCTCTGCATTGTCTACAATCTCTGCATTGTCTACAATTTCTTTACTATTCTACAATCTCTGCACTGTTCTACAATCTCTGCATTGTTCTGCAATCTCTGCATTGTTCTACAATCTCTGCATTGTTCTACAGTCTCTGTGTTGTTGTATAATCTCTGCACTGTTCTACAATCTCTGGAATGTCCTCCAATCTCTGCAGTGTTCTACAAGCTCTTCATTGTTCTACAATCTCTGGAATGTACTCCAATCTCTGCATTGTTCTGCAATCTCTGCATTGTTCTACAATCTCTGCATTGTTCTACAGTCTCTGTATTGTTGTATAATCTCTGCACTGTTCTACAATCTCTGGAATATACTCCAATCCCTGCATTGTTCTACCATCTCTGCATTGTTCTACAATCTCTGCACTGTTCTACAGTCTCTGCTTTGTTTACATTCTCTTTACTGATCTCCAATCTCTGCACTGTTCTACAATCTCTTTCCCGTTCTACAATCTCTGCATAATTCTACCACCTCTGCATTATCAACAATCTCTTAACTGTTCTACAATATCTGCAATGTTCAACAGTGTTTGCACTGTTCTACAATCTCTGCACTGTTCTACAACCTCTGCATTGTCTACAATCTCTGCATTGTCTACAATGTCTTTACTATTCTACAATCTCTGCGCTATTCTACAATCTCTGGAATGTACTCCAATCTCTGCAGTGTTCTACGACCTCTGCATTGTTCTACAATCTCTGGAATGTACTCCAATCTCTGCATTGATCTGCAATCTCTGCATTGTTCTACAATCTCTGCATTGTTCTACAATCTGTGTATTTTTGTATAGTCTCTACGTTGTTCTACAATCTCTGGAATGTACTCCAATCCCTGCATTGTTCTAACATCTCTGCATTGTTCTACAATCTGTGGAATGTACTCCAATCTCTGCATTTTTCCACCATCTCTGCATTGTTCTACATCTCTGCATTGTACTACTGTCTCTGCATTATTTACAATCTCTCTACTGATCTCTAATCTCTGCACTGTTCTACAATCTCTTTCCCATTCTACAATCTCTGCATAATTCTACAACCTCTGCATTATCTACAATCTCTTTACTGTTCTTCAATATCTGCAATGTTCAACAGTGTTTGCACTGTTCTACAACCTCTGCACTGTTCTACTACCTCTGCATTGTCTGCAATCTCTGCATTGTCTACAATATCTTTACTATTCTACAATCTCTGCATTGTTCTACACTCTCTGGAATATACTCCAATCTCTGCAGTGTTCTACAATCTCTGCATTGTTCTACAATCTCTGGAATGTACTGCAATCTCTGCATTGTTCTGCAATCTCTGCATTGTTCTACAATCTCTGCATTGTTCTACAGTCTCTGTATTGTTGTATAATCTCTGCACTGTTCTACAATCTCTGCATTGTTCTACAACTCTGGAATGTACTCCAATCTCTGCATTGTTCTGGAATCGCTGCATTGTTCTACAATCTCTGCATTGTTCTACAGTCTCTGTATTGTTGTATAATCTCTGCACTGTTCTACAATCTCTGGAACGTCCTACAATCTCTGCATTGTTCCACCATCTCTGCATTGTTCTACAAACTCTGCATTGTCGACAATTTCTTTTCTATTCTACAATCTATGCACTGTTGTACAATCTCTGGAATATAATCCAATCTCTGCAGTGTTCTACAATCTCTGCATTGTTCTACAATCTCTGGAATGTACTCCAATCTCTGCATTGATCTGCAATCTCTGAATTGTTCTATAATCTCTGCATTGTTCTACAATCTCTGTATTGTTGTATAATCTCTGCGCTGTTCTACAATCTCTGGAATGTAGTCCAATCCCTGCATTGTTCTACCATCTCTGCATTGTTCTACAATGTGTGGATTGTACTCCAATCTCTGCATTGTTCCACCATCTCTGCATTGTTCTACATCTCTGCATTGTTCTACAGTCTCTGCATGGATTACAATCTCTCTACTGATCTCCAATCTCTGCACTGTTCTACAATCTCTTTCCCGTTCTACAATCTCAGCATAATTCTACAACCTCTGCATTATCTACAATCTCTTTACTGTTCTACAATATCTGCAATGTTCAACAGTGTTTGCACTGTTCTACAACCTCTGCACTTTTCTACAACCTCTGCATTGTCTACAATCTCTGCATTGTCTACAATTTCTTTACTATTCTACAATCTCTGTACTGTTCTACAATCTCTGGAATTTTCTCCAATCTCTGCAGTGTTCTACAATCTCTGCATTGTTCTAGAATCTCTGGAATGTACTCCAATCTCTGCATTGTTCTGCATTCTCTGTACTGTTCTGCAATCTCTGGAATGTACTCCAATCCCTGCATTGTTCTACAATCTCTGCATTGTTCTACGATCTCTGCATTGTTCTACAATCTCTGTATTGTTGTATAATCTCTGCACTGTTCTACAATCTCTGAAATGTACTCCATTCTCTGCATTGTTCTACCATCTCTGCATTGTTCTACAATCTCTGCATTGTTCTACAGTCTCTGCATTGTTTACAATCTCTTTACTGATCTCCAATCTCTGCACTGTTCTACAATCTCTTTCCCGTTCTACAATCTCTGCATAATTCCACAACCTCTGCATTATCTGCAATCTCTTTACTGTTCTACAATATCTGCAATGTTCAACAGTGTTTGCACTGTTCTACAATCTCTGCACTGTTCTACAGCCTCTGCATTGTCGACAATCTCTGCATTGTCTACAATCTCTTTACTATTCTACAATCTCTGCACAGTTCTCCAGTCTCTGCACAGCTCTCCAGTCTCTGCGCTGCTCTCCAGTCTCTGCGCTGCTCTCCAGTCTCTGCACTGTTCTACAATCTCTGTATTGTTTTACGGTCTCTGCATTGTCTACCATCTCTTTGCTGTTCTACAATCTCTGCACTGTTCTACAGTCTCTGTGTTGTTGTATAATCTCTGCACTGTTCTACAATCTCTGGAATGTCCTCCAATCTCTGCAGTGTTCTACAAGCTCTTCATTGTTCTACAATCTCTGGAATGTACTCCAATCTCTGCATTGTTCTGCAATCTCTGCATTGTTCTACAATCTCTGCATTGTTCTACAGTCTCTGTATTGTTGTATAATCTCTGCACTGTTCTACAATCTCTGGAATATACTCCAATCCCTGCATTGTTCTACCATCTCTGCATTGTTCTACAATCTCTGCACTGTTCTACAGCCTCTGCATTGTCTACAATCTCTGCATTGTCTACAGTTTCTTTACTATTCTACAATCTCTGCACTGTTCTACAATCTCTGGAATGTACTCCAATCTCTGCATTGTTCCACCATCTCTGCATTGTTCTACAATCTCTGCATTGTTCTACAGTCTCTGCTTTGTTTACATTCTCTTTACTGATCTCCAATCTCTGCACTGTTCTACAATCTCTTTCCCGTTCTACAATCTCTGCATAATTCTACAACCTCTGCATTATCAACAATCTCTTAACTGTTCTACAATATCTGCAATGTTCAACAGTGTTTGCACTGTTCTACAATCTCTGCACTGTTCTACAACCTCTGCATTGTCTACAATCTCTGCATTGTCTACAATGTGTTTACTATTCTACAATCTCTGCGCTATTCTACAATCTCTGGAATGTACTCCAATCTCTGCAGTGTTCTACGACCTCTGCATTGTTCTACAATCTCTGGAATGTACTCCAATCTCTGCATTGATCTGCAATCTCTGCATTGTTCTACAATCTCTGCATTGTTCTACAATCTGTGTATTTTTGTATAATCTCTACGCTGTTCTACAATCTCTGGAATGTACTCCAATCCCTGCATTGTTCTAACATCTCTGCATTGTTCTACAATCTGTGGAATGTACTCCAATCTCTGCATTTTTCCACCATCTCTGCATTGTTCTACATCTCTGCATTGTTCTACTGTCTCTGCATTATTTACAATCTCTCTACTGATCTCTAATCTCTGCACTGTTCTACAATCTCTTTCCCGTTCTACAATCTCTGCATAATTCTACAACCTCTGCATTATCTACAATCTCTTTACTGTTCTTCAATATCTGCAATGTTCAACAGTGTTTGCACTGTTCTACAACCTCTGCACTGTTCTACTACCTCTGCATTGTCTGCAATCTCTGCATTGTCTACAATATCTTTACTATTCTACAATCTCTGCATTGTTCTACAATCTCTGGAATGTACTGCAATCTCTGCATTGTTCTGCAATCTCTGCATTGTTCTACAATCTCTGCATTGTTCTACAGTCTCTGTATTGTTGTATAATCTCTGCACTGTTCTACAATCTCTGGAATGTACTCCAATCCCTGCACTGTTCTACCATCTCTGCATTGTTCTACAACTCTGGAATGTACTCCAATCTCTGCATTGTTCTGGAATCGCTGCATTGTTCTACAATCTCTGCATTGTTCTACAGTCTCTGTATTGTTGTATAATCTCTGCACTGTTCTACAATCTCTGGAATGTCCTACAATCTCTGCATTGTTCCACCATCTCTGCATTGTTGTACAATCTCTGCATTGTTCTACAGTCTCTGCATTGTTTACAATCTCTCTACTGATCTCCAAACTCTGCACTGTTCCACAATCTCTTTCCCGTTCTACAATCTCTGCATAAGTCTACAACCTCTGCATTATCTACAATCTCTTTACTGTTCTACAATATCTGCAATGTTCAACAGTGTTTGCACTGTACTACATCCTCTGCACTGTTCTACAACCTCTGCATTGTCTACAATCTCTGCATTGTCTACAATTTCTTTACTATTCTACAATCTCTGCGCTATTCTACAATCTCTGGAATGTACTCCAATCTCTGCAGTGTTCTACGACCTCTGCATTGTTCTACAATCTCTGGAATGTACTCCAATCTCTGCATTGATCTGCAATCTCTGCATTGTTCTACAATCTCTGCATTGTTCTACAATCTGTGTATTTTTGTATAATCTCTACGCTGTTCTACAATCTCTGCATTGTTCTACAATCTCTGCATTGTTCTACCATATCTGCATTGTTCTACAATCTCTGCATTGTTCTACATTCTCTGCATTGTTTACAATCTCTTTACTGATCTCCAATCTCTGCACTGTTCTGCAATCTCTTTCCCGTTCTACAATCTCTGCATATTTCCACAACCTCTGCATTATCTGCAATCTCTTTACTCTTCTACAATATCTGCACAGTTCTCCAGTCTCTGCACTGCTCTCCAGTCTCTGCGCTGCTCTCCAGTCTCTGCGCTGCTCTCCAGTCTCTGCACTGTTCTACAATCTCTGTATTGTTTTACGGTCTCTGCATTGTCTACCATCTCTTGGCTGTTCTACAATCTCTGCACTGTTCTACAACCTCTGCCTTGTCTACAATCTCTGCATTGTCTACAATTTCTTTACTATTCTACAATCTCTGCACTGTTCTACAATCTCGGGAATGTACTCCAATCTCTGCAGTGTTCTTCAATCTCTGCATTGTTCTACAATCTCTGGAATGTACTCCAATCTCTGCAATGTTCTACAATCTCTGCATTATTCTATAATCTCTGGAATGTACTCCAATCTCTGCATTGTTCTGCAATCTCTGCATTGTTCTACAATCTCTGCATTGTTCTACAGTCTCTGTGTTGTTGTATAATCTCTGCACTGTTCTACAATCTCTGGAATGTCCTCCAATCTCTGCAGTGTTCTACAAGCTCTTCATTGTTCTACAATCTCTGGAATGGACTCCAATCTCTGCATTGTTCTGCAATCTCTGCATTGTCCTACAATCTCTGCATTGTTCTACAGTCTCTGTATTGTTGTATAATCTCTGCACTGTTCTACAATCTCTGGAATATACTCCAATCCCTGCATTGTTCTACCATCTCTGCATTGTTCTACAATCTCTGCACTGTTCTACAGCCTCTGCATTGTCTACAATCTCTGCATTGTCTACAGTTTCTTTACTATTCTACAATCTCTGCACTGTTCTACAATCACTGGAATGTACTCCAATCTCTGCATTGTTCCACCAAATCTGCATTGTTCTACAATCTCTGCATTGTTCTACAGTCTCTGCATTGTTTACAATCTCTCTACTGATCTCCAATCTCTGCACTGTTCTACAATCTCTTTCCCTTCCTACAATCTCTGCATAATTCTACAACCTCTGCATTATCGACAATCTCTTTACTGTTCTACAATATCTGCAATGTTCAACAGTGTTTGCACTGTTCTACAACCTCTGCATTGTTCTACAACCTCTGCATTGTCTACAATCTCTGCATTGTCTACAATTTCTTTACTATTCTACAATCTCTACACTGTTCTACAATCACTGGAATGTACTCCAATCTCTGCAGTGTTCTACAATCTCTGCATTGTTCGACAATCTCTGGAATGTATTCCAACCTCTGCATTGATCTGCAATCTCTGCTTTGTTCAACAATCTCTGCATTGTTCTACAATGTCTGTACTGTTGTATAATCTCTGCGCTGTTCTACACTCTCTGGAATGTACTCCAATCCCTGCATTGTTCTACCATCTCTGCATTGTTCTACAATCTGTGGAATGTACTCCAATCTCTGCATTGTGCCACCATCTCTGCATTTGTCTACATCTCTGCATTGTTCTACAGTCTCTGAATTGTTTACAATATCTCTCTACTGATCTCCAATCTCTGCACTGTTCTACAATCTCTGAAATGTACTCCAATCTCTGCATTGTTCTACCATATCTGCATTGGTCTACATCTCTGCATTGTTCTACAGTCTCTGCATTGTTTACAATCTCTCTACTGAACTCCAATCTCTGCACTGTTCTACAATCTCTTTCCCATCCTACAATCTCTGCATAGTTCTACAACCTCTGCATTATCCACAATCTCTTTAGTGCTCTACAATACCTGCAATGTTCAACAGTGTTTGCACTGTTCTACAACCTCTGCACTGTTCTACAACCTCTGCATTGTCTACAATCTCTGCATTGTCTACAATTTCTTTACTATTCTACCATCTCTGCATTGTTCTACAATCTCTGGAATATACTCCAATCTCTGCAGTGTTCTACAATCTCTGCATTGTTCCACAATCTCTGGAATGTACTCCAATCTCTGCATTGATCTGCAATCTCTGCATTGTTCTACAATCTCTGCAATGTTCTAGTATCTCTGTATTGTTGTGTAATCTCTGCGCTGTTTTACAATTCCTGGAATGTACTGCAATGCCTGCATTGTTCTACCATCTTTGCCTTGTTCTACAATCTGTGCAATTTACTCCAATCTCTGCATTGTTCCACCATCTCTGCATTGTTCTGCAATCTCTGGAATGTACTCCAATCTCTCCATTGTTCTGGAATCTCTGCATTGTTCTACAATCACTGCATTGTTCTACAATCTCTGTATTGTTGTATGATCTCTGCACTGTTGTGCAACCTCTGCACTCTTCTACAACCTCTGCATTGTCTACAATCTCTGCATTGTCGACAATTTCTTTTCTATTCTACAATCTATGCACTGTTGTACAATCTCTGGAATATAATCCAATCTCTGCAGTGTTCTACAATCTCTGCATTGTTCTACAATCTCTGGAATGTACTCCAATCTCTGCATTGATCTGCAATCTCTGAATTGTTCTATAATCTCTGCATTGTTCTACAATCTCTGTATTGTTGTATAATCTCTGCGCTGTTCTACAATCTCTGGAATGTAGTCCAATCCCTGCATTGTTCTACCATCTCTGCATTGTTCTACAATGTGTGGATTGTACTCCAATCTCTGCATTGTTCCACCATCTCTGCATTGTTCTACATCTCTGCATTGTTCTACAGTCTCTGCATGGATTACAATCTCTCTACTGATCTCCAATCTCTGCACTGTTCTACAATATCTTTCCCGTTCTACAATCTCAGCATAATTCTACAACCTCTGCATTATCTACAATCTCTTTACTGTTCTACAATATCTGCAATGTTCAACAGTGTTTGCACTGTTCTACAACCTCTGCACTTTTCTACAACCTCTGCATTGTCTACAATCTCTGCATTGTCTACAATTTCTTTACTATTCTACAATCTCTGTACTGTTCTACAATCTCTGGAATTTTCTCCAATCTCTGCAGTGTTCTACAATCTCTGCATTGTTCTAGAATCTCTGGAATGTACTCCAATCTCTGCATTGTTCTGCAATCTCTGTACTGTTCTGCAATCTCTGGAATGTACTCCAATCCCTGCAATGTTCTACCATCTCGCATTGTTCTACAATCTCTGGAATGTACTCCAATCTCTGCATTGTTCCACCATCTCTGCATTGTTCTACAATCTCTGCATTGTTCTACAGTCTCTGCATTGTTTACAATCTCTCTACTGATCTCCAATCTCTGCACTGTTCCACAATCTCTTTCCCGTTCTACAATCTCTGCATAATTCTACAACCTCTACATTATCTACAATCTCTTTACTGTTCTACAATATCTGCAATGTTCAACAGTGTTTGCACTGTTCTACAACCTCTGCACTGTTCTACAACCTCTGCATTGTCTACAATCTCTGCATTGTCTACAGTTTCTTTACTATTCTACAATCTCTGCACTGTTCTACAATCACTGGAATGTACTCCAATCCCTGCATTGTTCTACCATCTCTTCATTGTTCTACAGTCTCTGGAATGTACTCCAATCTCTGCATTGTTCCACCATCTCTGCATTGTTCTACAATCTCTTCATTGTTCTACAGTCTCTGCATTGTTTACAATCTCTCTACTGATCTCCAATCTCTGCACTTTCTACAATCTCTTTCCCGTCCTACAATCTCTGCATAATTCTACAACCTCTGCATTATCGACAATCTCTTTACTGTTCTACAATATCTGCAATGTTCAACAGTGTTTGCACTGTTCTACAACCTCTGCATTGTTCTACAACCTCTGCATTGTCTACAATCTCTGCATTGTCTACAATGTCTTTACTATTCTACAATCTCTGCACTGTTCTAAAGTCACTGAAATGTACTCCAATCTCTGCAGTGTTCTACAATCTCTTGAATGTGCTCCAATCTCTGCATTGATGTGCAATCTCTGCATTGTTCTACAATCTCTGCATTGTTCTACAATCTCTGTATTGTTGTATCATCTCTGCGCTGTTCCACAATCTCTGGAATGTACTCCAATCCCTGCATTGTTCTACCATCTCTGCATTGTTCTACAATCTCTGCATTGTTCTACAGTCTCTGCATTGTTTACAATCTCTCTACTGATCTCCAATCTCTGCACTTTCTACAATCTCTTTCCCGTCCTACAATCTCTGCATAATACTACAACCTCTGCATTATCGACAATCTCTTTACTGTTCTACAATATCTGCAATGTTCAACAGTGTTTGCACTGTTCTACAACCTCTGCATTGTACTACAACCTCTGCATTGTCTACAATCTCTGCATTGTCTACAATGTCTTTACTATTCTACAATCTCTGCACTGTTCTAAAGTCACTGAAATGTACTCCAATCTCTGCAGTGTTCTACAATCTCTTGAATGTGCTCCAATCTCTGCATTGATCTGCAATCTCTGCATTGTTCTACAATCTCTGCATTGTTCTACAATCTCTGTATTGTTGTATCATCTCTGCGCTCTTCCACAATCTCTGGAATGTACTCCAATCCCTGCATTGTTCTACCATCTCTGCATTGTTCTACAATGTGTGGAATGTACTCCAATCTCTGCATTTTTCCACCATCTCTGCATTGTTCTACATTTCTGCATTGTTCTACTGTCTCTGCATTGTTTACAATCTCTCTGCTGATCTCCAATCTCTGCACTGTTCTACAATCTCTTTCCCGTTCTACAATCTCTGCATAATTGTACAACCTCTGCATTATCTCCAATCTCTTTACTGTTCTACAATATCTGCAATGTTCAACAGTGTTTGCACTGTTCTACAACCTCTGCACTGTTCTACTACCTCTGCATTGTCTACAATCTCTGCATTGTCTACAATATCTTTACTATTCTACAATCTCTGCATTGTTCTACAATCTCTGGAATATACTCCAATCTCTGCAGTGTTCTACAATCTCTGCATTGTTCTACAATCTCTGGAATGTACTGCAATCTCTGCATTGTTCTGCAATCTCTGCGTTGTTCTACAATCTCTGCATTGTTCTACAGTATCTGTATTGTTGTATAATCTCTGCACTGTTCTACAATCTCTGGAATGTACTCCAATCCCTGCACTGTTCTACCATCTCTGCACTGTTCTACAATCTCTGGAATATACTCCAATCTCTGCAGTGTTCTACAATCTCTGCATTGTTCTACAATCTCTGGAATGTACTCCAATCTCTGCATTGATCTGCAATCTCTGCATTGTTCCACCATCTCTGCATTGTTCTACAATCTCTGCATTGTCTACAATTTCTTTACTATTCTACAATCTCTGCACTGTTCTACAATCTCTGGAATATACTCCAATCTCTGCAGTGTTTTACAATCTCTGCATTGTTCTACCATCTCTGGAATGTACTCCAATCTCTGCATTGTTCTGGAATCTCTGCATTGTTCTACAATCACTGCATTGTTCTACAGTCTCTGTATTGTTGTATAATCTCTGCACTGTTCTACAACCTTTGCACTGTTCTACAACCTCTGCATTGGCTACAATGTCTGCATTGTCGACAATTTCTTTACTATTCTACAATCTCTGCCCTGTTCTACAATCTCTGGAATATACTCCAATCTCTGCAGTGTTCTACAATCTCTGCATTGTTCTACAATCTCTGGAATGTACTCCAATCTCTGCATTGATCTGCAATCTCTGAATTGTTCTATAATCTCTGCATTGTTCTACAATCTCTGTATTGTTGTATAATCTCTGCGCTGTTCTACAATCTCTGGAATGTACTCCAATCCCGCATTGTTCTACCATCTCTGCATTGTTCTACAATGTGTGGAATGTACTCCAATCTCTGCATTGTTCCACCATCTCTGCATTGTTCTACATCTCTGCATTGTTCTACAGTCTCTGCATGGATTACAATCTCTCTACTGATCTCCAATCTCTGCACTGTTCTACAATCTCTTTCCCGTTCTACAATCTCAGCATAATTCTACAATCTCTGCATTATCTACAATCTCTTTACTGTTCTACAATACCTGCAATGTTCAACAGTGTTTGCACTGTTCTACAACCTCTGCACTTTTCTACAACCTCTGCATTGTCTACAATTTCTGCATTGTCTACAATTTCTTTACTATTCTACAATCTCTGCACTGTTCTACAATCTCTGGAATGTACTCCAATCTCTGCAGTGTTCTACAATCTCTGCATTGTTCTACAATCTCTGGAATGTTATCCAATCTCTGCATTGTTCTGCAATCTCTGCATTGTTCTACAATCTCTGCATTGTCTACAATTTCTTTACTATTCTACCATCTCTGCACTGTTCTACAATCTCTGGAATATACTCCAATCTCTGCAGTGTTCTACAATCTCTGCATTGTTCTACAATCTCTGGAATGTACTCCAATCTCTGCATTGAGCTGCAATCTCTGCATTGTTACACCATCTCTGCATTGTTCTACAATCTCTGCATTGTCTACAATTTCTTTACTATTCTACAATCTCTGCACTGTTCTACAATCTCTGGAATATACTCCAATCTCTGCAGTGTTCTACAATCTCTGCATTGTTCTACCATCTCTGGAATGTACTCCAATCTCTGCATTGTTCTGGAATCTCTGCATTGTTCTACAATCACTGCATTGTTCTACAGTCTCTGTATTGTTGTATAATCTCTGCACTGTTCTACAACCTCTGCACTGTTCTACAACCTCTGCATTGGCTACAATCTCTGCATTGTCGACAATTTCTTTACTATTCTACAATCTCTGCCCTGTTCTACAATTTCTGGAATATACTCCAATCTCTGCAGTGTTCTACAATCTCTGCATTGTTCTACAATCTCTGGAATGTACTCCAATCTCTGCATTGATCTGCAATCTCTGAATTGTTCTATAATCTCTGCATTGTTCTACAATCTCTGTATTGTTGTATAATCTCTGCGCTGTTCTACAATCTCTGGAATGTACTCCAATCCCTGCATTGTTCTACCATCTCTGCATTGTTCTACAATGCGTGGAATGTACTCCAATCTCTGCATTGTTCTGCAATCTCTGCATTGTTCTACAATCTCTGCATTGTTCAACAGTCTCTGTATTGTTGTATAATCTCTGCACTGTTCTGCAATCTCTGGAATGTACTCCAATCCCTGCAATGTTCTACCATCTCGCATTGTTCTACAATCTCTGGAATGTACTCCAATCTCTGCATTGTTCCACCATCTCTGCATTGTTCTACAATCTCTTCATTGTTCTACAGTCTCTGCATTGTTTACAATCTCTCTACTGATCTCCAATCTCTGCACTTTCTACAATCTCTTTCCCGTCCTACAATCTCTGCATAATTCTACAACCTCTGCATTATCGACAATCTCTTTACTGTTCTACAATATCTGCAATGTTCAACAGTGTTTGCACTGTTCTACAACCTCTGCATTGTTCTACAACCTCTGCATTGTCTACAATCTCTGCATTGTCTACAATGTCTTTACTATTCTACAATCTCTGCACTGTTCTAAAGTCACTGAAATGTACTCCAATCTCTGAAGTGTTCTACAATCTCTTGAATGTGCTCCAATCTCTGCATTGATGTGCAATCTCTGCATTGTTCTACAATCTCTGCATTGTTCTACAATCTCTGTATTGTTGTATCATCTCTGCGCTGTTCCACAATCTCTGGAATGTACTCCAATCCCTGCATTGTTCTACCATCTCTGCATTGTTCTACAATCTCTGCATTGTTCTACAGTCTCTGCATTGTTTACAATCTCTCTACTGATCTCCAATCTCTGCACTTTCTACAATCTCTTTCCCGTCCTACAATCTCTGCATAATTCTACAACCTCTGCATTATCGACAATCTCTTTACTGTTCTACAATATCTGCAATGTTCAACAGTGTTTGCACTGTTCTACAACCTCTGCATTGTTCTACAACCTCTGCATTGTCTACAATCTCTGCATTGTCCACAATGTCTTTACTATTCTACAATCTCTGCACTGTTCTAAAGTCACTGAAATGTACTCCAATCTCTGCAGTGTTCTACAATCTCTTGAATGTGCTCCAATCTCTGCATTGATCTGCAATCTCTGCATTGTTCTACAATCTCTGCATTGTTGTACAATCTCTGTATTGTTGTATCATCTCTGCGCTGTTCCACAATCTCTGGAATGTACTCCAATCCCTGCATTGTTCTACCATCTCTGCATTGTTCTACAATGTGTGGAATGTACTCCAATCTCTGCATTTTTCCACCATCTCTGCATTGTTCTACATTTCTGCATTGTTCTACTGTCTCTGCATTGTTTACAATCTCTCTGCTGATCTCCAATCTCTGCACTGTTCTACAATCTCTTTCCCGTTCTACAATCTCTGCATAATTCTACAACCTCTGCATTATCTACAATCTCTTTACTGTTCTACAATATCTGCAATGTTCAACAGTGTTTGCACTGTTCTACAACCTCTGCACTGTTCTACTACCTCTGCATTGTCTACAATCTCTGCATTGTCTACAATATCTTTACTATTCTACAATCTCTGCATTGTTCTACAATCTCTGGAATATACTCCAATCTCTGCAGTGTTCTACAATCTCTGCATTGTTCTACAATCTCTGGAATGTACTGCAATCTCTGCATTGTTCTGCAATCTCTGCGTTGTTCTACAATCTCTGCATTGTTCTACAGTATCTGTATTGTTGTATAATCTCTGCACTGTTCTACAATCTCTGGAATGTACTCCAATCCCTGCACTGTTCTACCATCTCTGCACTGTTCTACAATCTCTGGAATATACTCCAATCTCTGCAGTGTTCTACAATCTCTGCATTGTTCTACAATCTCTGGAATGTACTCCAATCTCTGCATTGATCTGCAATGTCTGCATTGTTCCACCATCTCTGCATTGTTCTACAATCTCTGCATTGTCTACAATTTCTTTACTATTCTACAATCTCTGCACTGTTCTACAATCTCTGGGATATACTCCAATCTCTGCAGTGTTTTACAATCTCTGCATTGTTCTACCATCTCTGGAATGTACTCCAATCTCTGCATTGTTCTGGAATCTCTGCATTGTTCTACAATCACTGCATTGTTCTACAGTCTCTGTATTGTTGTATAATCTCTGCACTGTTCTACAACCTCTGCACTGTTCTACAACCTCTGCATTGGCTACAATGTCTGCATTGTCGACAATTTCTTTACTACTCTACAATCTCTGCCCTGTTCTACAATCTCTGGAATATACTCCAATCTCTGCAGTGTTCTACAATCTCTGCATTGTTCTACAATCTCTGGAATGTACTCCAATCTCTGCATTGATCTGCAATCTCTGAATTGTTCTATAATCTCTGCATTGTTCTACAATCTCTGTATTGTTGTATAATCTCTGCGCTGTTCTACAATCTCTGGAATGTACTCCAATCCCTGCATTGTTCTACCATCTCTGCATTGTTCTACAATGTGTGGAATGTACTCCAATCTCTGCATTGTTCCACCATCTCTGCATTGTTCTACATCTCTGCATTGTTCTACAGTCTCTGCATGGATTACAATCTCTCTACTGATCTCCAATCTCTGCACTGTTCTACAATCTCTTTCCCGTTCTACAATCTCAGCATAATTCTACAATCTCTGCATTATCTACAATCTCTTTACTGTTCTACAATACCTGCAATGTTCAACAGTGTTTGCACTGTTCTACAACCTCTGCACTTTTCTACAACCTCTGCATTGTCTACAATTTCTGCATTGTCTACAATTTCTTTACTATTCTACAATCTCTGCACTGTTCTACAATCTCTGGAATGTACTCCAATCTCTGCAGTGTTCTACAATCTCTGCATTGTTCTACAATCTCTGGAATGTACTCCAATCTCTGCATTGTTCTGCAATCTCTGCATTGTTCTACAATCTCTGCATTGTCTACAATTTCTTTACTATTCTACCATCTCTGCACTGTTCTACAATCTCTGGAATATACTCCAATCTCTGCAGTGTTCTACAATCTCTGCATTGTTCTACAATCTCTGGAATGTACTCCAATCTCTGCATTGAGCTGCAATCTCTGCATTGTTACACCATCTCTGCATTGTTTTACAATCTCTGCATTGTCTACAATTTCTTTACTATTCTACAATCTCTGCACTGTTCTACAATCTCTGGAATATACTCCAATCTCTGCAGTGTTCTACAATCTCTGCATTGTTCTACCATCTCTGGAATGTACTCCAATCTCTGCATTGTTCTGGAATCTCTGCATTGTTCTACAATCACTGCATTGTTCTACAGTCTCTGTATTGTTGTATAATCTCTGCACTGTTCTACAACCTCTGCACTGTTCTACAACCTCTGCATTGGCTACAATCTCTGCATTGTCGACAATTTCTTTACTATTCTACAATCTCTGCCCTGTTCTACAATCTCTGGAATATACTCCAATCTCTGCAGTGTTCTACAATCTCTGCATTGTTCTACAATCTCTGGAATGCACTCCAATCTCTGCATTGATCTGCAATCTCTGAATTGTTCTATAATCTCTGCATTGTTCTACAATCTCTGTATTGTTGTATAATCTCTGCGCTGTTCTACAATCTCTGGAATGTACTCCAATCCCTGCATTGTTCTACCATCTCTGCATTGTTCTACAATGTCTGGAATGTACTCCAATCTCTGCATTGATCTGCAATCTCTGAATTGTTCTATAATCTCTGCATTGTTCTACAATCTCTGTATTGTTGTATAATCTCTACGCTGTTCTACAATCTCTGGAATGTACTCCAATCCCTGCATTGTTCTACCATCTCTGCATTGTTCTACAATGCGTGGAATGTACTCCAATCTCTGCATTGTTCTGCAATCTCTGCATTGTTCTACAATCTCTGCATTGTTCAACAGTCTCTGTATTGTTGTATAATCTCTGCACTGTTCTGCAATCTCTGGAATGTACTCCAATCCCTGCAATGTTCTACCATCTCGCATTGTTCTACAATCTCTGGAATGTACTCCAATCTCTGCATTGTTCCACCATCTCTGCATTGTTCTACAATCTCTGCATTGTTCTGCAGTCTCTGCATTGTTTACAATCTCTCTACTGATCTCCAATCTCTGCACTTTCTACAATCTCTTTCCCGTCCTACAATCTCTGCATAATTCTACAACCTCTGCATTATCGACAATCTCTTTACTGTTCTACAATATCTGCAATGTTCAACAGTGTTTGCACTGTTCTACAACTTCTGCACTGTTCTACAACCTCTGCATTGTTCTACAATCACTGCATTGTTCTACAGTCTCTGTATTGTTGTATAATCTCTGCACTGTTCTACAACCTCTGCACTGTTCTACAACCACTGCATTGTCTACAATCTCTGCATTGTCGACAATTTCTTTACTATTCTACAATCTCTGCACTGTTCTACAATCTCTGGAATATACTCCAATCTCTGCAGTGTTCTACAATCTCTGCATTGTTCTACAATCTCTGGAATGTACTCCAATCTCTGCATTGATCTGCAATCTCTGAATTGTTCTATAATCTCTGCATTGTTCTACAATCTCTGTATTGTTGTATAATCTCTGCGCTGTTCTACAATCTCTGGAATGTACTCCAAACCCTGCATTGTTCTACCATCTCTGCATTGTTCTACAATGTGTGGAATGTACTCCAATCTCTGCATTGTTCCACCATCTCTGCATTGTTCTACATCTCTGCATTGTTCTACAGTCTCTGCATGGATTACAATCTCTCTACTGATCTCCAATCTCTGCACTGTTCTACAATCTCTTTCCCGTTCTACAATCTCAGCATAATTCTACAATCTCTGCATTATCTACAATCTCTTTACTGTTCTACAATACCTGCAATGTTCAACAGTGTTTGCACTGTTCTACAACCTCTGCACTTTTCTACAACCTCTGCATTGTCTACAATTTCTGCATTGTCTACAATTTCTTTACTATTCTACAATCTCTGCACTGTTCTACAATCTCTGGAATGTACTCCAATCTCTGCATTGTTCTGCAATCTCTGCATTGTTCTACAATCTCTGCATTGTTCTACAGTCTCTGTATTGTTGTGTAATCTCTGAACTGTTCTACAATCTCTGAAAAAAACTCCAATTCCTGCACTGTTCTACCATCTCTGCATTGTCCTACAGCTCTGGAATGTACTCCAATCTCTGCATTGTTCCACCATCTCTGCATTGTTCTACAATCTCTGCATTGTTGTACAGTCTCTGTATTGTTGTATAATCTCTGCACTGTTCTACAATCTCTGGAATGTCCTACAATCTCTGCATTGTTCTACAATCTCTGGAATGTACTCCAATCTCTGCATTGTTCTGCAATCTCTGCATTGTTCTGCAATCTCTGCATTGTTCAACAGTCTCTGTATTGTTGTATAATCTCTGCACTGTGCTGCAATCTCTGGAATGTACTCCAATCCCTGCAATGTTCTACCATCTCGCATTGTTCTACAATCTCTGGAATGTACTCCAATCTGTGCATTGTTCCACCATCTCTGCATTGTTCTACAATCTCTGCATTGTTCTACAGTCTCTGCATTGTTTACAATCTCTCTATTGATCTCCAATCTCTGCACTGTTCCACAATCTCTTTCCCGTTCTACAATCTCTGCATAATTCTACAACCTCTGCATTATCTACAATCTCTTTACTGTTCTACAATATCTGCAATGTTCAACAGTGTTTGCACTGTTCTACAACCTCTGCACTGTTCTACAACATCTGCATTGTCTACAATCTCTGCATTGTCTACAGTTTCTTTACTATTCTACAATCTCTGCACTGTTCTACAATCACTGGAATGTACTCCAATCCCTGCATTGTTCTACCATCTCTGCATTGTTCTACAGTCTCTGGAATGTACTCCAATCTCTGCATTTTTCCACCATCTCTGCATTGTTCTACAATCTCTGCATTGTTCTACAGTCTCTGCATTGTTTACAATCTCTCTACTGATCTCCAATCTCTGCACTGTTCTACAATCTCTTTCCCGTCCTACAATCTCAGCATAATTCTACAACCTCTGCATTATCGACAATCTCTTTACTGTTCTACAATATCTGCAATGTTCAACAGTGTTTGCACTGTTCTACAACCTCTGCATTGTTCTACAACCTCTGCATTGTCTACAATCTCTGCATTGTCTACAATGTCTTTACTATTCTACAATCTCGGCACTGTTCTAAAGTCACTGAAATGTACTCCAATCTCTGCAGTGTTCTACAATCTCTTGAATGTACTCCAATCTCTGCATTGATCTGCAATCTCTGCATTGTTCTACAATCTCTGCATTGTTCTACAATCTCTGTATTGTTGTATCATCTCTGCGCTGTTCTACAATCTCTGGAATGTACTCCAATCCCTGCATTGTTCTACCATCTCTGCATTGTTCTACAATGTGTGGAATGTACTCCAATCTCTGCATTTTTCCACCATCTCTGCATTGTTCTACATTTCTGCATTGTTCTACTGTCTCTGCATTGTTTACAATCTCTCTGCTGATCTCCAATCTCTGCACTGTTCTACAATCTCTTTCCCGTTCTACAATCTCTGCATAATTCTACAACCTCTGCATTATCTACAATCTCTTTACTGTTCTACAATATCTGCAATGTTCAACAGTGTTTGCACTGTTCTACAACCTCTGCACTGTTCTACTACCTCTGCATTGTCTACAATCTCTGCATTGTCTACAATATCTTTACTATTCTACAATCTCTGCATTGTTCTACAATCTCTGGAATATACTCCAATCTCTGCAGTGTTCTACAATCTCTGGAATGTACTCCAATCTCTGCATTGTTCTGGAATCGCTGCATTGTTCTACAATCTCTGCATTCTTCTACAGTCTCTGTATTGTTGTATAATCTCTGCACTGTTCTACAATCTCTGGAATGTTCTACAATCTCTGCATTGTTCCACCATCTCTGCATTGTTCTACAATCTCTGCATTGTTCTACAGTCTCTGCATTGTTTACAATCTCTCTACTGATCTCCAATCTCTGCACTGTTCCACAATCTCTTTCCCGTCCTACAATCTCTGCATAATTCTACAACCTCTGCATTATCCACAATCTCTTTAGTGTTCTACAATACCTGCAATGTTCAACAGTGTTTGCACTGTTCTACAACATCTGCACTGTTCTACAACCTCTGCATTGTCTACAATCTCTGCATTGTCTACAATTTCTTTACTATTCTACCATCTCTGCACTGTTCTACAATCTCTGGAATATACTCCAATCTCTGCAGTGTTCTACAATCTCTGCATTGTTCTACAATCTCTGGAATGTACTCCAATCTCTGCATTGATCTGCAATCTCTGCATTGTTCCACCATCTCTGCATTGTTCTACAATCTCTGCATTGTCTACAATTTCTTTACTATTCTACAATCTCTGCACTGTTCTACAATCTCTGGAATATACTCCAATCTCTGCAGTGTTCTACAATCTCTGCATTGTTCTACCATCTCTGGAATGTACTCCAATCTCTGCATTGTTCTGGAATCTCTGCATTGTTCTACAATCACTGCATTGTTCTACAGTCTCTGTATTGTTGTATAATCTCTGCACTGTTCTACAACCTCTGCACTGTTCTACAACCTCTGCATTGGCTACAATCTCTGCATTGTCGACAATTTCTTTACTATTCTACAATCTCTGCCCTGTTCTACAATCTCTGGAATGTACTCCAATCTCTGCATTGATCTGCAATCTCTGAATTGTTCTATAATCTCTGCATTGTTCTACAATCTTTGTATTGTTGTATAATCTCTGCGCTGTTCTACAATCTCTGGAATGTACTCCAATCCCTGCATTGTTGTACCATCTCTGCATTGTTCTACAATGTGTGGAATGTACTCCAATCTCTGCATTGTTCCACCATCTCTGCATTGTTCTACATCTCTGCATTTTTCTACAGTCACTGCATGGATTACAATCTCTCTACTGATCTCCAATCTCTGCACTGTTCTACAATCTCTTTCCCATTCTACAATCTCTGCATAATTCTACAACCTCTGCATTATCTACAATCTCTTTACTGTTCTACAATACCTGCAATGTTCAACAGTGTTTGCACTGTTCTACAACCTCTGCACTTTTCTACAACCTCTGCATTGTCTACAATCTCTGCATTGACTACAATTTCTTTCCTATTCTACAATCTCTGCACTGTTCTACACTCTCTGGAATACATTCCAATCTCTGCAGTGTTCTACAATCTCTGCATTGTTCTACAATCTCTGGAATATACTCCAATCTCTGCATTGTTCTGCAATCTCTGCATTGTTCTACAATCTCTGCATTGTTCTACAGTCTCTGTATTGTTGTATAATCTCTGCACTGTTCTACAATCTCTGAAAGGCACTCCAATTCCTGCACTGTTCTACCATCTCTGCATTGTTCTACAGCTCTGGAATGTACTCCAATCTCTGCATTGTTCCACCATCTCTGCATTGTTCTACAATCTCTGCATTGTTGTACAGTCTCTGTATTGTTGTATAATCTCTGCACTGTTCTACAATCTCTGGAATGTCCTACAATCTCTGCATTGTTCTACAATCTCTGGAATGTACTCCAATCTCTGCAGTGTTCTGCAATCTCTGCATTGTTCTACAATCTCTGCATTGTTCAACAGTCTCTGTATTGTTGTATAATCTCTGCACTGTTCTGCAATCTCTGGAATGTACTCCAATCCCTGCAATGTTCTACCATCTCGCATTGTTCTACAATCTCTGGAATGTACTCCAATCTCTGCATTGTTCCACCATCTCTGCATTGTTCTACAATCTCTGCATTGTTCTACAGTCTCTGCATTGTTTACAATCTCTCTACTGATCTCCAATCTCTGCACTTTCTACAATCTCTTTCCCGTCCTACAATCTCTGCATAATTCTACAACCTCTGCATTATCGACAATCTCTTCACTGTTCTACAATATCTGCAATGTTCAACAGTGTTTGCACTGTTCTACAACTTCTGCACTGTTCTACAACCTCTGCATTGTTCTACAATCACTGCATTGTTCTACAGTCTCTGTATTGTTGTATAATCTCTGCACTGTTCTACTACCTCTGCACTGTTCTACAACCTCTGCATTGTCTACAATCTCTGCATTGTCGACAATTTCTTTACTATTCTACAATCTCTGCACTGTTCTACAATCTCTGGAATATACTCCAATCTCTGCAGTGTTCTACAATCTCTGCATTGTTCTACAATCTCTGGAATGTACTCCAATCTCTGCATTGATCTGCAATCTCTGAATTGTTCTATAATCTCTGCATTGTTCTACAATCTCTGTATTGTTGTATAATCTCTGCGCTGTTCTACAATCTCTGGAATGTACTCCAATCCCTGCATTGTTCTACCATCTCTGCATTGTTCTACAATGTGTGGAATGTACTCCAATCTCTGCATTGTTCCACCATCTCTGCATTGTTCTACATCTCTGCATTGTTCTACAGTCTCTGCATGGATTACAATCTCTCTACTGATCTCCAATCTCTGCACTGTTCTACAATCTCTTTCCCGTTCTACAATCTCAGCATAATTCTACAATCTCTGCATTATCTGCAATCTCTTTACTGTTCTACAATACCTGCAATGTTCAACAGTGTTTGCACTGTTCTACAACCTCTGCACTTTTCTACAACCTCTGCATTGTCTACAATTTCTGCATTGTCTACAATTTCTTTACTATTCTACAATCTCTGCACTGTTCTACAATCTCTGGAATGTACTCCAATCTCTGCAGTGTTCTACAATCTCTGCATTGTTCTACAATCTCTGGAATGTACACCAATCTCTGCATTGTTCTGCAATCTCTTCATTGTTCTACAATCTCTGCATTGTTCTACAGTCTCTGTATTGTTGTATAATCTCTGAACTGTTCTACAATCTCTGAAAAAAACTCCAATTCCTGCACTGTTCTACCATCTCTGCATTGTCCTACAGCTCTGGAATGTACTCCAATCTCTGCATTGTTCCACCATCTCTGCATTGTTCTACAATCTCTGCATTGTTCTACAGTCTCTGTATTGTTGTATAATCTCTGCACTGTTCTGCAATCTCTGGAATGTACTCCAATCCCTGCAATGTTCTACCATCTCGCATTGTTCTACAATCTCTGGAATGTACTCCAATCTCTGCATTGTTCCACCATCTCTGCATTGTTCTACAATCTCTGCATTGTTCTACAGTCTCTGCATTGTTTACAGTCTCTCCATTGATCTCCAATCTCTGCACTGTTCCACAATCTCTTTCCCGTTCTACAATCTCTGCATAATTCTACAACCTCTGCATTATCTACAATCTCTTTACTGTTCTACAATATCTGCAATGTTCAACAGTGTTTGCACTGTTCTACAACCTCTGCACTGTTCTACAACCTCTGCATTGTCTACAATCTCTGCATTGTCTACAGTTTCTTTACTATTCTACAATCTCTGCACTGTTCTACAGTCACTGGAATGTACTCCAATCCCTGCATTGTTCTACCATCTCTGCATTGTTCTACAGTCTCTGGAATGTACTCCAATCTCTGCATAGTTCCACCAGATCTGCATTGTTCTACAATCTCTTCATTGTTCCACAGTCTCTGCATTGTTTACAATCTCTCTACTGATCTCCAATCTCTGCACTTTCTACAATCTCTTTCCCGTCCTACAATCTCTGCATAATTCTACAACCTCTGCATTATCGACAATCTCTTTACTGTTCTACAATATCTGCAATGTTCAACAGTGTTTGCACTGTTCTACAACCTCTGCATTGTTCTACAACCTCTGCATTGTCTACAATCTCTGCATTGTCTACAATGTCTTTACTATTCTACAATCTCTGCACTGTTCTAAAGTCACTGAAATGTACTCCAATCTCTGCAGTGTTCTACAATCTCTTGAATGTACTCCAATCTCTGCATTGATCTGCAATCTCTGCATTGTTCTACAATCTCTGCATTGTTCTACCATCTCTGTATTGTTGTATCATCTCTGCGCTGTTCTACAATCTCTGGAATGTACTCCAATCCCTGCATTGTTCTACCATCTCTGCATTGTTCTACAATCTGTGGAATGTACTCCAATCTCTGCATTTTTCCACCATCTCTGCATTGTTCTACATTTCTGCATTGTTCTACTGTCTCTGCATTGTTTACAATCTCTCTGCTGATCTCCAATCTCAGCACTGTTCTACAATCTCTTTCCCGTTCTACAATCTCTGCATAATTGTACAACCTCTGCATTATCTCCAATCTCTTTACTGTTCTACAATATCTGCAATGTTCAACAGTGTTTGCACTGTTCTACAACCTCTGCACTGTTCTACTACCTCTGCATTGTCTACAATCTCTGCATTGTCTACAATATCTTTACTATTCTACAATCTCTGCATTGTTCGACAATCTCTGGAATATATTCCAATCTCTGCAGTGTTCTACAATCTCTGCATTGTTCTACAATCTCTGGAATGTACTGCAATCTCTGCATTGTTCTGCAATCTCTGCGTTGTTCTACAATCTCTGCATTGTTCTACAGTATCTGTATTGTTGTATAATCTCTGCACTGTTCTACAATCTCTGGAATGTACTCCAATCCCTGCACTGTTCTACCATCTCTGCATTGTTCTACAACTCTGGAATGTACTCCAATCTCTGCATTGTTCTGGAATCGCTGCATTGTTCTACAATCTCTGCATTCTTCTACAGTCTCTGTATTGTTGTATAATCTCTGCACTGTTCTACAATCTCTGGAATGTCCTACAATCTCTGCATTGTTCCACCATCTCTGCATTGTTCTACAATCTCTGCATTGTTCTACAGTCTTTGCATTGTTTACAATCTCTCTACTGATCTCCAATCTCTGCACTGTTCCACAATCTCTTTCCCGTCCTACAATCTCTGCATAATTCTACAACCTCTGCATTATCCACAATCTCTTTAGTGTTCTACAATACCTGCAATGTTCAACAGTGTTTGCACTGTTCTACAACATCTGCACTGTTCTACAACCTCTGCATTGTCTACAATCTCTGCATTGTCTACAATTTCTTTACTATTCTACCATCTCTGCACTGTTCTACAATCTCTGGAATATACTCCAATCTCTGCAGTTTTCTACAATCTCTGCATTGTTCTACAATCTCTGGAATGTACTCCAATCTCTGCATTGATCTGCAATCTCTGCATTGTTCCACCATCTCTGCATTGTTCTACAATCTCTGCATTGTTCTACAGTCTCTGCATTGTTTACAATCTCTCTACTGATCTCCAATCTCTGCACTGTTCCACAATCTCTTTCCCGTCCTACAATCTCTGCATAATTCTACAACCTCTGCATTATCCACAATCTCTTTAGTGTTCTACAATACCTGCAATGTTCAACAGTGTTTGCACTGTTCTACAACATCTGCACTGTTCTACAACCTCTGCATTGTCTACAATCTCTGCATTGTCTACAATTTCTTTACTATTCTACCATCTCTGCACTGTTCTACAATCTCTGGAATATACTCCAATCTCTGCAGTGTTCTACAATCTCTGCATTGTTCTACCATCTCTGGAATATACTCCAATCTCTGCAGTGTTCTACAATCTCTGCATTGTTCTACCATCTCTGGAATGTACTCCAATCTCTGCATTGTTCTGGAATCTCTGCATTGTTCTACAATCACTGCATTGTTCTACAGTCTCTGTATTGTTGTATAATCTCTGCACTGTTCTACATCCTCTGCACTGTTCTACAACCTCTGCATTGGCTACAATCTCTGCATTGTCGACAATTTCTTTACTATTCTACAATCTCTGCACTGTTCTACAATCTCTGGAATATACTCCAATCTCTGCAGTGTTCTACAATCTCTGCATTGTGCTACAATCTCTGGAATGTACTCCAATCTCTGCATTGATCTGCAATCTCTGAATTGTTCTATAATCTCTGCATTGTTCTACAATCTCTGCATTGTTGTATAATCTCTGCGCTGTTCTACAATCTCTGGAATGTACTCCAATCCCTGCATTGTTCTACCATCTCTGCATTGTTCTACAATGTCTGGAATGTACTCCAATCTCTGCATTGTTCTGCAATCTCTGCATTGTTCTACAATCTCTGCATTGTTCAACAGTCTCTGTATTGTTGTATAATCTCTGCACTGTTCTGCAATCTCTGGAATGTCCTCCAATCCCTGCAACGTTCTACCATCTCGCATTGTTCTACAATCTCTGGAATGTACTCCAATCTCTGCATTGTTCCACCATCTCTGCATTGTTCTACAATCTCTGCATTGTTCTACAGTCTCTGCATTGTTTACAATCTCTCTACTGATCTCCAATCTCTGCACTTTCTACAATCTCTTTCCCGTCCTACAATCTCTGCATAATTCTACAACCTCTGCATTATCGACAATCTCTTTACTGTTCTACAATATCTGCAATGTTCAACAGTGTTTGAACTGTTCTACAACTTCTGCACTGTTCTACAACCTCTGCATTGTTCTACAATCACTGCATTGTTCTACAGTCTCTGTATTGTTGTATAATCTCGGCACTGTTCTACAACCTCTGCACTGTTCTACAACCTCTGCATTGTCTACAATCTCTGCATTGTCGACAATGTCTTTACTATTCTACAATCTCTGCACTGTTCTACCATCTCTGCATTGTTCTACAGCTCTGGAATGTACTCCAATCTCTGCATTGTTCCACCATCTCTGCATTGTTCTACAATCTCTGCATTGTTCTACAGTCTCTGTATTGTTGTATAATCTCTGCACTGTTCTACAATCTCTGAAATGTCCTACAATCTCTGCATTGTTCTACAATCTCTGGAATGTACTCCAATCTCTGCATTGTTCTGCAATCTCTGCATTGTTCTACAATCTCTGCATTGTTCAACAGTCTCTGTATTGTTGTATAATCTCTGCACTGTTCTGCAATCTCTGGAATGTACTCCAATCCCTGCAATGTTCTACCATCTCGCATTGTTCTACAATCTCTGGAATGTACTCCAATCTCTGCATTGTTCCACCATCTCTGCATTGTTCTACAATCTCTGCATTGTTCTACAGTCTCTGCATTGTTTACAATCTCTCTACTGATCTCCAATCTCTGCACTTTCTACAATCTCTTTCCCGTCCTACAATCTCTGCATAATTCTACTACCTCTGCATTATCGACAATCTCTTTACTGTTCTACAATATCTGCAATGTTCAACAGCGTTTGCACTGTTCTACAACTTCTGCACTGTTCTCCAACCTCTGCATTGTTCTACAATCACTGCATTGTTCTACAGTCTCTGTATTGTTGTATAAACTCTGCACTGTTCTACAACCTCTGCACTGTTCTACAACCTCTGCATTGTCTACAATCTCTGCATTGTCGACAATTTCTTTACTATTCTACAATCTCTGCAGTGTTCTACAATCTCTGGAATATACTCCAATCTCTGCAGTGTTCTACAATCTCTGCATTGTTCTACAATCTCTGGAATGTACTCCAATCTCTGCATTGATCTGCAATCTCTGAATTGTTCTATAATCTCTGCATTGTTCTACAATCTCTGTATTGTTGTATAATCTCTGCGCTGTTCTACAATCTCTGGAATGTACTCCAATCCCTGCATTGTTCTACCATCTCTGCATTGTTCCACAATGTGAGGAATGTACTCCAATCTCTGCATTGTTCCACCATCTCTGCATTGTTCTACATCTCTGCATTTTTCTACAGTCACTGCATGGATTACAATCTCTCTACTGATCTCCAATCTCTGCACTGTTCTACAATCTCTTTCCCGTTCTACAATCTCTGCATAATTCTACAACCTCTGCATTATCTACAATCTCTTTACGGTTCTACAATACCTGCAATGTTCAACAGTGTTTGCACTGTTCTACAACCTCTGCACTTTTCTACAACCTCTGCATTGTCTACAATCTCTGCATTGTCTACAATTTCTTTCCTATTCTACAATCTCTGCACTGTTCTACACTCTCTGGAATATACTCCAATCTCTGCAGTGTTCTACAATCTCTGCATTGTTCTACAATCTCTGGAATATACTCCAATCTCTGCATTGTTCTGCAATCTCTGCATTGTTCTACAATCTCTGCATTGTTCTACAGTCTCTGTATTGTTGTATAATCTCTGCACTGTTCTACAATCTCTGAAAAGCACTCCAATTCCTGCACTGTTCTACCATCTCTGCATTGTTCTACAGCTCTGGAATCTACTCCAATCTCTGCATTTTTCTACAGTCGCTGCATGGATTACAATCTCTCTACTGATCTCCAATCTCTGCACTGTTCTACAATCTCTTTCCCGTTCTACAATCTCTGCATAATTCTACAACCTCTGCATTATCTACAATCTCTTTACTGTTCTACAATACCTGCAATGTTCAACAGTGTTTGCACTGTTCTACAACCTCTGCACTTTTCTACAACCTCTGCATTGTCTACAATCTCTGCATTGTCTACAATTTCTTTACTATTCTACAATCTCTGCACTGTTCTATACTCTCTGGAATATACTCCAATCTCTGCAGTGTTCTACAATCTCTGCATTGTTCTACATTCTCTGGAATGTACACCAATCTCTGCATTGTTCTGCAATCTCTGCATTGTTCTACAATCTCTGCATTGTTCTACACTCTCTGTATTGTTGTATAATCTCTGCACTGTTCTACATTCTCTGAAAAGCACTCCAATTCCTGCACTGTTCTACCATCTCTGCATTGTTCTACAGCTCTGGAATGTACTCCAATCTCTGCATTGTTCCACCATCTCTGCATTGTTCTACAATCTCTGCATTGTTCAACAGTCTCTGTATTGTTGTATAATCTCTGCACTGTTCTGCAATCTCTGGAATGTACTCCAATCTCTGCACTGTTCTACCATCTCTGCATTGTTCTACAGCTCTGGAATGTACTCCAATCTCTGCATTGTTATGGAATTGCTGCATTGTTCTACAATCTCTGCATTGTTCTACAGTCTCTGTAGTGTTGTAAAATCTCTCCCCTGTTCTATAATCTCTGGAATGTACTTCAATCCCTGCATTGTTCTACCATCTCTGCATTGTTCTACAATCTCTGGAATGTACTCCAATCTCTGCATTGTTCTACCATCTCTGCATTGTTCTACAATCTCTGCATTGTTCTACAGTCTCTGCATTGTTTACAATCTCTCTACTGATCTCCAATCTCTGCACTGTCCTACAATCTCTTTCCCGTTCTACAATCTCTGCATAATTCTACAACCTCTGCATTATCTACAATATCTTTACTGTTCGATAATATCTGCAATGTTCAACAGTGTTTGCACTGTTCTACAATCTCTGCACTGTTCTACATCCTCTGCATTGTCTACAATCTCTGCATTGTCTACAATTTCTTTCCTATTCTACAATCTCTGCACTGTTCTACAATCACTGGAATGTACTCCAATATCTGCAGTGTTCTACAAGCTCTGCATTGTTCTACAATCTCTGGAATGTACTCCAATCTCTGCATTGTTCTGCAATCTCTGCATTGTTCTACAATCTCTGCATTGTTCAACAGTCTCTGTATTGTTGTATAATCTCTGCACTGTTCTGCAATCTCTGGAATGTACTCCAATCCCTGCAATGTTGTACCATCTCGCATTGTTCTACAATCTCTGGAATGTACTCCAATCTCTGCATTGTTCCGCCATCTCTGCATTATTCTACAATCTCTGCATTGTTCTACAGTCTCTGCATTGTTTACAATCTCTCTACTGATCTCCAATCTCTGCACTGTTCTACAATCTCTTTCCCGTTCTACAATCTCTGCATAATTCTACAACCTCTGCATTATCTACAATATCTTTACTGTTCTATAATATCTGCAATGTTCAACAGTGTTTGCACTGTTCTACAATCTCTGCACTGTTCTACATCCTCTGCATTGTCTACAATCTCTGCATTGTCTACAATTTCTTTCCTATTCTACAATCTCTGCACTGTTCTACAATCACTGGAATGTACTCCAATATCTGCAGTGTTCTACAAGCTCTGCATTGTTCTACAATCTCTGGAATGTACTCCAATCTCTGCATTGTTCTGCAATCTCTGGAATGTACTCCAATCTCTGCATTGTTCTACAATCTCTGCATTGTTCTATAATCTCTGCATTGTCTACAATCTCTGCACTCTTCTGCAGCCTCTGCACTGTTCTACAATCTCTGCAGTTTTCTACAGTCTCTGTGTTGTTGTATAATCTCTGCACTGTTCTACAATCTCTGAAATGTACTCCAATCTATGCATTGTTCTACCGTCTCTGCATTGTCCTACCATTTCTGGAATGTACTCCAATCTGTGCATTGTTCTGCAATCTCTGCATTGTTCTACAATCTCTGCATTGTTCTACAGTCTCTGTATTGTTGTATAATCTCTGCACTGTTCTACAATCTCTGGAATGTACTCCAATCCCTGCACTGTTCTACAATCTCTGCATTGTTCTACACCTCTGGAATGTACTCCAATCTCTGCATTGTTCTGGAATCGCTGCATTGTTCTACAATCTCTGCATTGTTCTACAATCTCTGTATTGTTGTATAATCTCTGCATTGTTCTACAATCTCTGGAATGTCCTACAATTTCTGCATTGTTCCACCATCTCTGCATTGTTCTACAATCTCTGCATTGTTCTACAATCTCTGCATTGTTCTACAGTCTCTGTATTGTTCTATAATCTCTGCACTGTTCTACAATCTCTGTAATGTCCTACAATCTCTGCATTGTTCCACCATCTCTGCATTGTTCTACAATCTCTGCATTGTTCTACAGTCTCTGCATTGTTTACAATCTCTCTACTGATCTCCAATCTCTGCACTGTTCCACAATCTCTTTCCCGTTCTACAATCTCTGCATAAGTCTACAACCTCTGCATTATCTACAATCTCTTTACTGTTCTACAATATCTGCAATGTTCAAAAGTGTTTGCACTGTTCTACATCCTCTGCACTGTTCTACAACCTCTGCATTGTCTACAATCTCTGCATTGTCTACAATTTCTTTACTATTCTACAATCTCTGCACTATTCTACAATCACTCTAATGTACTCCAATCCCTGCATTGTTCTACCATCTCGCATTGTTCTACAATCTCTGGAATGTGCTCCAATCTCTGCATTGTTCTGCATTCTCTGCATTGTTCTACAATCTCTGCCTTGTTCTACAGTCTCTGTATTGTTGTATAATCTCTGCACTGTTCTGCAATCTCTGGAATGTACTCCAATCTCTGCAATGTTCTACCATCTCGCATTGTTCTACAATCTCTGGAATGTACTCCAATCTCTGCATTGTTCCACCATCTCTGCATTGTTCTACAATCTCTGCATTGTTCTACAGTCTCTGCATTGTTTACAATCTCTCTACGGATCTCCAATCTCTGCACTGTTCCACAATCTCTTTCCCGTTCTACAATCTCTGCATAATTCTACATCCTCTGCATTATCTACAATCTCTTTACTGTTCTACAATATCTGCAATGTTCAACAGTGTTTGCACTGTTCTACAACCTCTGCACTGTTCTACAACCTCTGCATTGTCTACAATCTCTGCATTGTCTACAATTTCTTTACTATTCTACAATCTCTGCACTGTTCTACAATCACTGGAATATACTCCAATCCCTGCATTGTTCTACAATCTCTGCACTGTTCTACAGCCTCTGCATTGTCTACAATCTCTGCATTGTCTACAATGTCTTTACTATTCTACAATCTCTGCACTGGTCTGCAATCTCTGGAATGTACTCCAATCTCTGCATTGTTCCACCATCTCTGCATGGTTCTACAATGTCTGGAATGTACTCCAATCTCTGCATTGTTCTACAATCTCTGCATTGTTCTACGATCTCTGCATTGTTCTACAATCTCTGTATTGTTGTATAATCTCTGCACTGTTCTACAATCTCTGAAATGTACTCCAATCTCTGCATTGTTCTACAATCTCTGCATTGTTCTACAATCTCTGCATTGTTCTACAGTCTCTGCATTGTTTACAATCTCTTTACTGAAATCCAATCTCTGCACTGTTCTACAATCTCTTTCCCGTTGTACAATCTCTGCATAATTCCACAACCTCTGCATTATCTGCAATCTCTTTACTCTTCTACAATATCTGCAATGTTCAACAGTGTTTGCACTGTTCTACAATCTCTGCACAGTTCTACAGCCTCTGCATTGTCGACAATCTCTGCATTGTCTACAATCTCTTTACTATTCTACAATCTCTGCACAGTTCTGCAGTCTCTGCGCTGCTCTCCAGTCTCTGCGCTGCTCTCCAGTCTCTGCGCTGCTCTCCAGTCTCTGCGCTGCTCTCCAGTCTCTGCACTGTTCTACAATCTCTGTATTGTTTTACGGTCTCTGCATTGTCTACCATCTCTTTGCTGTTCTACAATCTCTGCACTGTTCTACAACCTCTGCATTGTCTACAATCTCTGCATTGTCTAAAATTTCTTTACTATTCTACAATCTCTGCACTGTTCTACAATCTCTGGAATGTACTCCAATCTCTGCAGTGTACTCCAATCTCTGCATTGTTCTACAGTCTCTGTGTTGTTGTATAATCTCTGCACTGTTCTACAATCTCTGGAATGTACTCCAATCTCTGCAGTGTTCTACAAGCTCTGCATTGTTCTACAATCTCTGGAATGTACTCCAATCTCTGCATTGTTCTGCAATCTCTGCATTGTTCTACAATCTCTGCATTGTTCTACAGTCTCTGTATTGTTGTATAATCTCTGCACTGTTCTACAATCTCTGGAATATACTCCAATCCCTGCATTGTTCTAGCATCTCTGCATTGTTCTACAATCTCTGCACTGTTCTACAGCCTCTGCATTGTCTACAATCTCTGCATTGTCTACAGTTTCTTTACTATTCTACAATCTCTGCACTGTTCTACAATCTCTGGAATGTACTCCAATCTCTGCATTGTTCCACCATCTCTGCATTGTTCTACAATCTCTGCATTGTTCTACAGTCTCTGCTTTGTTTACGTTCTCTTTACTGATCTCCAATCTGTGCACTGTTCTACAATCTCTTTCCCGTTCTACATTCTCTGCATAATTCTACAACCTCTGCATTATCGACAATCTCTTAACTGTTCTACAATATCTGCAATGTTCAACAGTGTTTGCACTGTTCTACAATCTCTGCACTGTTCTAAACCTCTGCATTGTCTACAATCTCTGCATTGTCTACAATTTCTTTACTATTCTACAATCTCTGCGCTGCTCTACAATCATTGGAATGTACTCCAATCTCTGCAGTGTTCTACAATCTCTGCATTGTTCTACGATCTCTGCATTGTTCTACAATCTCTGTATTGTTGTATAATCTCTGCACTGTTCTACAATCTCTGAAATGTACTCCAATCACTGCATTGTTCTACCATATCTGCATTGGTCCACATCTCTGCATTTTTCTGCAGTCTCTGCATTGTTTACAATCTCTTTACTGATCTCCAATCTCTGCACTGTTCTACAATCTCTTTCCCGTTCTACAATCTCTGCATAATTCTACAACCTCTGCATTATCTGCAATCTCTTTACTGTTCTACAATATCTGCAATGTTCAACAGTGTTTGCACTGTTCTACAATCTCTGCACTGTTATACAGCCTCTGCATTGTCGACAATCTCTGCATTGTCTACAATCTCTTTACTATTCTACAATCTCTGCACAGTTCTCCAGTCTCTGCACTGCTCTCCAGTCTCTGCGCTGCTCTCCAGTCTCTGCGCTGCTCTCCAGTCTCTGCACTGTTCTACAATCTCTGTATTGTTTTACGGTCTCTGCATTGTCTACCATCTCTTTGCTGTTCTACAATCTCTGCACTGTTCTACAACCTCTGCATTGTCTACAATCTCTGCATTGTCTACAATTTATTTACTATTCTACAATGTCTGCACTGTTCTACAATCTCTGGAATGTACTCCAATCTCTGCAGCGTTCTTCAATCTCTGCATTGTTCGACAATCTCTGGAATGTACTCCAATCTCCGCAATGTTCTACAATCTCTGCATTATTCTATAATCTCTGGAATGTACTCCAATCTCTGCATTGTTCTGCAATCTCTGCATTGTTCTACAATCTCTGCATTGTTCTACAGTCTCTGTGTTGTTGTATAATCTCTGCACTGTTCTACAATCTCTGGAATGTACTCTAATCTCTGCAGTGTTCTACAAGCTCTGCATTGTTCTACAATCTCTGGAATGTACTCCCATCTCTGCATTGTTCTGCAATCTCTGCATTGTTCTACATTCTCTGCATTGTTCTACACTCTCTGTATTGTTGTATAATCTCTGCACTGTTCTATAATCTCTGGAATATACTCCAATCCCTGCATTGTTCTACCATCTCTGCATTGTTCTACAATCTCTGCACTGTTCTACAGCCTCTGCATTGTCTACAATCTCTGCATTGCCTACAGTTTCTTTACTATTCTACAATCTCTGCACTGTTCTACAATCTCTGGAATGTACTCCAATCTCTGCATTGTTCCACCATCTCTGCATTGTTCTACAATCTCTGCATTGTTCTACAGTCTCCTCTTTGTTTACATTCTGTTTACTGATCTCCAATCTCTGCACTGTTCTACAATCTCTTTCCAGTTCTACAATCTCTGCATAATTCTACAACCTCTGCATTATCGACAATCTCTTAACTGTTCTACAATATATGCAATGTTCAACAGTGTTTGCACTGTTCTACAATCTCTGCACAGTTCAACAACCTCTGCATTGTCTACAATCTCTGCATTGTTTACAATTTCTTTACTATTCTACAATCTCTGCGCTATTCTACAATCTCTGGAATTTACTCCAATCTCTGCATTGATCTGCAATCTCTGCATTGTTCTACAATCTCTGCATTGTTCTACAATCTGTGTATTTTTGTATAATCTCTGCGCTGTTCTACAATCTCTGGAATGTACTCCAATCCCTGCATTGTTCTAACATCTCTGCATTGTTCTACAATCTGTGGAATGCACTCCAATCTGTGCATTTTTCCACCATCTCTGCATTGTTCTACATCTCTGCATTGTTCTACTGTCTCTGCATTATTTACAATTGCTCTACTGATCTCCAATCTCTGCACTGTTCTACAATCTCTTTCCCGTTCTACAATCTCTGCATAATTCTACAACCTCTGCATTATCTACAATCTCTTTACTGTTCTTCACTATCTGCAATGTTCAACAGTGTTTGCACTGTTCTACAACCTCTGCACTGTTCTACAACCTCTGCATTGTCTACAATCTCTGCATTGTCTACAATTTCTTTACTATTCTACCATCTCTGCATTGTTCTACAATCTCTGGAATATACTCCAATCTCTGCAGTGTTCTACAATCTCTGCATTGTTCCACAATCTCTGGAATGTACTCCAATCTCTGCATTGATCTGCAATCTCTGCATTGTTCTACAATCTCTGCAATGTTCTACTATCTCTGTATTGTTGTGTCATCTCTGCGCTGTTTTACAATTCCTGGAATGTACTGCAATGCCTGCATTGTTCTACCATCTCTGCCTTGTTCTACAATCTGTGGAATTTACTCCAATCTCTGCATTGTTCCACCATCTCTGCATTGTTCTGCAATCTCTGGAATGTACTCCAATCTCTCCATTGTTCTGGAATCTCTGCATTGTTCTACAATCACTGCATTGTTCTACAATCTCTGTATTGTTGTATGATCTCTGCACTGTTGTGCAACCTCTGCACTCTTCTACAACCTCTGCATTGTCTACAATCTCTGCATTGTCGACAATTTCTTTTCTATTCTACAATCTATGCACTGTTGTACAATCTCTGGAATATAATCCAATCTCTGCAGTGTTCTACAATCTCTGCATTGTTCTACAATCTCTGGAATGTACTCCAATCTCTGCATTGATCTGCAATCTCTGAATTGTTCTATAATCTCTGCATTGTTCTACAATCTCTGTATTGTTGTATAATCTCTGCGCTGTTCTACAATCTCTGGAATGTACTCCAATCCCTGCATTGTTCTACCATCTCTGCATTGTTCTACAATGTGTGGATTGTACTCCAATCTCTGCATTGTTCCACCATCTCTGCATTGTTCTACATCTCTGCATTGTTCTACAGTCTCTGCATGGATTACAATCTCTCTACTGATCTCCAATCTCTGCACTGTTCTACAATCTCTTCCCGTTCTACAATCTCAGCATAATTCTACAACCTCTGCATTATCTACAATCTCTTTACTGTTCTACAATATCTGCAATGTTCAACAGTGTTTGCACTGTTCTACAACCTCTGCACTTTTCTACAACCTCTGCATTGTCTACAATCTCTGCATTGTCTACAATTTCTTTACTATTCTACAATCTCTGTACTGTTCTACAATCTCTGGAATTTTCTCCAATCTCTGCAGTGTTCTACAATCTCTGCATTGTTCTAGAATCTCTGGAATGTACTCCAATCTCTGCATTGTTCTGCAATCTCTGTACTGTTCTGCAATCTCTGGAATGTACTCCAATCCCTGCAATGTTCTACCATCTCGCATTGTTCTACAATCTCTGGAATGTACTCCAATCTCTGCATTGTTCCACCATCTCTGCATTGTTCTACAATCTCTGCATTGTTCTACAGTCTCTGCATTGTTTACAATCTCTCTACTGATCTCCAATCTCTGCACTGTTCCACAATCTCTTTCCCGTTCTACAATCTCTGCATAATTCTACAACCTCTGCATTATCTACAATCTCTTTACTGTTCTACAATATCTGCAATGTTCAACAGTGTTTGCACTGTTCTACAACCTCTGCACTGTTCTACAACCTCTACATTGTCTACAATCTCTGCATTGTCTACAGTTTCTTTACTATTCTACAATCTCTGCACTGTTCTACAATCACTGGAATGTACTCCAATCCCTGCATTGTTCTACCATCTCTTCATTGTTCTACAGTCTCTGGAATGTACTCCAATCTCTGCATTGTTCCACCATCTCTGCATTGTTCTACAATCTCTTCATTGTTCTACAGTCTCTGCATTGTTTACAATCTCTCTACTGATCTCCAATCTCTGCACTTTCTACAATCTCTTTCCCGTCCTACAATCTCTGCATAATTCTACAACCTCTGCATTATCGACAATCTCTTTACTGTTCTACAATATCTGCAATGTTCAACAGTGTTTGCACTGTTCTACAACCTCTGCATTGTTCTACAACCTCTGCATTGTCTACAATCTCTGCATTGTCTACAATGTCTTTACTATTCTACAATCTCTGCACTGTTCTAAAGTCACTGAAATGTACTCCAATCTCTGCAGTGTTCTACAATCTCTTGAATGTGCTCCAATCTCTGCATTGATGTGCAATCTCTGCATTGTTCTACAATCTCTGCATTGTTCTACAATCTCTGTATTGTTGTATCATCTCTGCGCTGTTCCACAATCTCTGGAATGTACTCCAATCCCTGCATTGTTCTACCATCTCTGCATTGTTCTACAATCTCTGCATTGTTCTACAGTCTCTGCATTGTTTACAATCTCTCTACTGATCTCCAATCTCTGCACTTTCTACAATGTCTTTCCCGTCCTACAATCTCTGCATAATTCTACAACCTCTGCATTATCGACAATCTCTTTACTGTTCTACAATATCTGCAATGTTCAACAGTGTTTGCACTGTTCTACAACCTCTGCATTGTACTACAACCTCTGCATTGTCTACAATCTCTGCATTGTCTACAATGTCTTTACTATTCTACAATCTCTGCACTGTTCTAAAGTCACTGAAATGTACTCCAATCTCTGCAGTGTTCTACAATCTCTTGAATGTGCTCCAATCTCTGCATTGATCTGCAATCTCTGCATTGTTCTACAATCTCTGCATTGTTCTACAATCTCTGTATTGTTGTATCATCTCTGCGCTCTTCCACAATCTCTGGAATGTACTCCAATCCCTGCATTGTTCTACCATCTCTGCATTGTTCTACAATGTGTGGAATGTACTCCAATCTCTGCATTTTTCCACCATCTCTGCATTGTTCTACATTTCTGCATTGTTCTACTGTCTCTGCATTGTTTACAATCTCTCTGCTGATCTCCAATCTCTGCACTGTTCTACAATCTCTTTCCCGTTCTACAATCTCTGCATAATTCTACAACCTCTGCATTATCTACAATCTCTTTACTGTTCTACAATATCTGCAATGTTCAACAGTGTTTGCACTGTTCTACAACCTCTGCACTGTTCTACTACCTCTGCATTGTCTACAATCTCTGCATTGTCTACAATATCTTTACTATTCTCCAATCTCTGCATTGTTCTACAATCTCTGGAATATACTCCAATCTCTGCAGTGTTCTACAATCTCTGCATTGTTCTACAACCTCTGGAATGTACTGCAATCTCTGCATTGTTCTGCAATCTCTGCGTTGTTCTACAATCTCTGCATTGTTCTACAGTATCTGTATTGTTGTATAATCTCTGCACTGTTCTACAATCTCTGGAATGTACTCCAATCCCTGCACTGTTCTACCATCTCTGCACTGTTCTACAATCTCTGGAATATACTCCAATCTCTGCAGTGTTCTACAATCTCTGCATTGTTCTACAATCTCTGGAATGTACTCCAATCTCTGCATTGATCTGCAATCTCTGCATTGTTCCACCATCTCTGCATTGTTCTACAATCTCTGCATTGTCTACAATTTCTTTACTATTCTACAATCTCTGCACTGTTCTACAATCTCTGGAATATACTCCAATCTCTGCAGTGTTTTACAATCTCTGCATTGTTCTACCATCTCTGGAATGTACTCCAATCTCTGCATTGTTCTGGAATCTCTGCATTGTTCTACAATCACTGCATTGTTCTACAGTCTCTGTATTGTTGTATAATCTCTGCACTGTTCTACAACCTCTGCATTGGCTACAATGTCTGCATTGTCGACAATTTCTTTACTATTCTACAATCTCTGCCCTGTTCTGCAATCTCTGGAATATACTCCAATCTCTGCAGTGTTCTACAATCTCTGCATTGTTCTACAATCTCTGGAATGTACTCCAATCTCTGCATTGATCTGCAATCTCTGAATTGTTCTATAATCTCTGCATTGTTCTACAATCTCTGTATTGTTGTATAATCTCTGCGCTGTTCTACAATCTCTGGAATGTACTCCAATCCCTGCATTGTTCTACCATCTCTGCATTGTTCTACAATGTGTGGAATGTACTCCAATCTCTGCATTGTTCCACCATCTCTGCATTGTTCTACATCTCTGCATTGTTCTACAGTCTCTGCATGGATTACAATCTCTCTACTGATCTCCAATCTCTGCACTGTTCTACAATCTCTTTCCCGTTCTACAATCTCAGCATAATTCTACAATCTCTGCATTATCTACAATCTCTTTACTGTTCTACAATACCTGCAATGTTCAACAGTGTTTGCACTGTTCTACAACCTCTGCACTTTTCTACAACCTCTGCATTGTCTACAATTTCTGCATTGTCTACAATTTCTTTACTATTCTACAATCTCTGCACTGTTCTACAATCTCTGGAATGTACTCCAATCTCTGCAGTGTTCTACAATCTCTGCATTGTTCTACAATCTCTGGAATGTACTCCAATCTCTGCATTGTTCTGCAATCTCTGCATTGTTCTACAATCTCTGCATTGTCTACAATTTCTTTACTATTCTACCATCTCTGCACTGTTCTACAATCTCTGGAATATACTCCAATCTCTGCAGTGTTCTACAATCTCTGCATTGTTCTACAATCTCTGGAATGTACTCCAATCTCTGCATTGAGCTGCAATCTCTGCATTGTTACACCATCTCTGCATTGTTCTACAATCTCTGCATTGTCTACAATTTCTTTACTATTCTACAATCTCTGCACTGTTCTACAATCTCTGGAATATACTCCAATCTCTGCAGTGTTCTACAATCTCTGCATTGTTCTACCATCTCTGGAATGTACTCCAATCTCTGCATTGTTCTGGAATCTCTGCATTGTTCTACAATCACTGCATTGTTCTACAGTCTCTGTATTGTTGTATAATCTCTGCACTGTTCTACAACCTCTGCACTGTTCTACAACCTCTGCATTGGCTACAATCTCTGCATTGTCGACAATTTCTTTACTATTCTACAATCTCTGCCCTGTTCTACAATTTCTGGAATATACTCCAATCTCTGCAGTGTTCTACAATCTCTGCATTGTTCTACAATCTCTGGAATGTACTCCAATCTCTGCATTGATCTGCAATCTCCGAATTGTTCTATAATCTCTGCATTGTTCTACAATCTCTGTATTGTTGTATAATCTCTGCGCTGTTCTACAATCTCTGGAATGTACTCCAATCCCTGCATTGTTCTACCATCTCTGCATTGTTCTACAATGCGTGGAATGTACTCCAATCTCTGCATTGTTCTGCAATCTCTGCATTGTTCTACAATCTCTGCATTGTTCAACAGTCTCTGTATTGTTGTATAATCTCTGCACTGTTCTGCAATCTCTGGAATGTACTCCAATCCCTGCAATGTTCTACCATCTCGCATTGTTCTACAATCTCTGGAATGTACTCCAATCTCTGCATTGTTCCACCATCTCTGCATTGTTCTACAATCTCTTCATTGTTCTACAGTCTCTGCATTGTTTACAATCTCTCTACTGATCTCCAATCTCTGCACTTTCTACAATCTCTTTCCCGTCCTACAATCTCTGCATAATTCTACAACCTCTGCATTATCGACAATCTCTTTACTGTTCTACAATATCTGCAATGTTCAACAGTGTTTGCACTGTTCTACAACCTCTGCATTGTTCTACAACCTCTGCATTGTCTACAATCTCTGCATTGTCTACAATGTCTTTACTATTCTACAATCTCTGCACTGTTCTAAAGTCACTGAAATGTACTCCAATCTCTGCAGTGTTCTACAATCTCTTGAATGTGCTCCAATCTCTGCATTGATGTGCAATCTCTGCATTGTTCTACAATCTCTGCATTGTTCTACAATCTCTGTATTGTTGTATCATCTCTGCGCTGTTCCACAATCTCTGGAATGTACTCCAATCCCTGCATTGTTCTACCATCTCTGCATTGTTCTACAATCTCTGCATTGTTCTACAGTCTCTGCATTGTTTACAATCTCTCTACTGATCTCCAATCTCTGCACTTTCTACAATCTCTTTCCCGTCCTACAATCTCTGCATAATTCTACAACCTCTGCATTATCGACAATCTCTTTACTGTTCTACAATATCTGCAATGTTCAACAGTGTTTGCACTGTTCTACAACCTCTGCATTGTTCTACAACCTCTGCATTGTCTACAATCTCTGCATTGTCCACAATGTCTTTACTACTCTACAATCTCTGCACTGTTCTAAAGTCACTGAATGTACTCCAATCTCTGCAGTGTTCTACAATCTCTTGAATGTGCTCCAATCTCTGCATTGATCTGCAATCTCTGCATTGTTCTACAATCTCTGCATTGTTGTACAATCTCTGTATTGTTGTATCAGTCTCTGCGCTGTTCCACAATCTCTGGAATGTACTCCAATCCCTGCATTGTTCTACCATCTCTGCATTGTTCTACAATGTGTGGAATGTACTCCAATCTCTGCATTTTTCCACCATCTCTGCATTGTTCTACATCTCTGCATTGTTCTACTGTCTCTGCATTGTTTACAATCTCTCTGCTGATCTCCAATCTCTGCACTGTTCTACAATCTCTTTCCCGTTCTACAATCTCTGCATAATTCTACAACCTCTGCATTATCTACAATCTCTTACTGTTCTACAATATCTGCAATGTTCAACAGTGTTTGCACTGTTCTACAACCTCTGCACTGTTCTACTACCTCTGCATTGTCTACAATCTCTGCATTGTCTACAATATCTTTACTATTCTACAATCTCTGCATTGTTCTACAATCTCTGGAATATACTCCAATCTCTGCAGTGTTCTACAATCTCTGCATTGTTCTACAATCTCTGGAATGTACTGCAATCTCTGCATTGTTCTGCAATCTCTGCGTTGTTCTACAATCTCTGCATTGTTCTACAGTATCTGTATTGTTGTATAATCTCTGCACTGTTCTACAATCTCTGGAATGTACTCCAATCCCTGCACTGTTCTACCATCTCTGCACTGTTCTACAATCTCTGGAATATACTCCAATCTCTGCAGTGTTCTACAATCTCTGCATTGTTCTACAATCTCTGGAATGTACTCCAATCTCTGCATTGATCTGCAATCTCTGCATTGTTCCACCATCTCTGCATTGTTCTACAATCTCTGCATTGTCTACAATTTCTTTACTATTCTACAATCTCTGCACTGTTCTACAATCTCTGGAATATACTCCAATCTCTGCAGTGTTTTACAATCTCTGCATTGTTCTACCATCTCTGGAATGTACTCCAATCTCTGCATTGTTCTGGAATCTCTGCATTGTTCTACAATCACTGCATTGTTCTACAGTCTCTGTATTGTTGTATAATCTCTGCACTGTTCTACAACCTCTGCATTGGCTACAATGTCTGCATTGTCGACAATTTCTTTACTATTCTACAATCTCTGCCCTGTTCTACAATCTCTGGAATATACTCCAATCTCTGCAGTGTTCTACAATCTCTGCATTGTTCTACAATCTCTGGAATGTACTCCAATCTCTGCATTGATCTGCAATCTCTGAATTGTTCTATAATCTCTGCATTGTTCTACAATCTCTGTATTGTTGTATAATCTCTGCGCTGTTCTACAATCTCTGGAATGTACTCCAATCCCTGCATTGTTCTACCATCTCTGCATTGTTCTACAATGTGTGGAATGTACTCCAATCTCTGCATTGTTCCACCATCTCTGCATTGTTCTACATCTCTGCATTGTTCTACAGTCTCTGCATGGATTACAATCTCTCTACTGATCTCCAATCTCTGCACTGTTCTACAATCTCTTTCCCGTTCTACAATCTCAGCATAATTCTACAATCTCTGCATTATCTACAATCTCTTTACTGTTCTACAATACCTGCAATGTTCAACAGTGTTTGCACTGTTCTACAACCTCTGCACTTTTCTACAACCTCTGCATTGTCTACAATTTCTGCATTGTCTACAATTTCTTTACTATTCTACAATCTCTGCACTGTTCTACAATCTCTGGAATGTACTCCAATCTCTGCAGTGTTCTACAATCTCTGCATTGTTCTACAATCTCTGGAATGTACTCCAATCTCTGCATTGTTCTGCAATCTCTGCATTGTTCTACAATCTCTGCATTGTCTACAATTTCTTTACTATTCTACCATCTCTGCACTGTTCTACAATCTCTGGAATATACTCCAATCTCTGCAGTGTTCTACAATCTCTGCATTGTTCTACAATCTCTGGAATGTACTCCAATCTCTGCATTGAGCTGCAATCTCTGCATTGTTACACCATCTCTGCATTGTTCTACAATCTCTGCATTGTCTACAATTTCTTTACTATTCTACAATCTCTGCACTGTTCTACAATCTCTGGAATATACTCCAATCTCTGCAGTGTTCTACAATCTCTGCATTGTTCTACCATCTCTGGAATGTACTCCAATCTCTGCATTGTTCTGGAATCTCTGCATTGTTCTACAATCACTGCATTGTTCTACAGTCTCTGTATTGTTGTATAATCTCTGCACTGTTCTACAACCTCTGCACTGTTCTACAACCTCTGCATTGGCTACAATCTCTGCATTGTCGACAATTTCTTTACTATTCTACAATCTCTGCCCTGTTCTACAATCTCTGGAATATACTCCAATCTCTGCAGTGTTCTACAATCTCTGCATTGTTCTACAATCTCTGGAATGTACTCCAATCTCTGCATTGATCTGCAATCTCTGAATTGTTCTATAATCTCTGCATTGTTCTACAATCTCTGTATTGTTGTATAATCTCTGCGCTGTTCTACAATCTCTGGAATGTACTCCAATCCCTGCATTGTTCTACCATCTCTGCATTGTTCTACAATGTCTGGAATGTACTCCAATCTCTGCATTGATCTGCAATCTCTGAATTGTTCTATAATCTCTGCATTGTTCTACAATCTCTGTATTGTTGTATAGTCTCTGCGCTGTTCTACAATCTCTGGAATGTACTCCAATCCCTGCATTGTTCTACCATCTCTGCATTGTTCTACAATGCGTGGAATGTACTCCAATCTCTGCATTGTTCTGCAATCTCTGCATTGTTCTACAATCTCTGCATTGTTCAACAGTCTCTGTATTGTTGTATAATCTCTGCACTGTTCTGCAATCTCTGGAATGTACTCCAATCCCTGCAATGTTCTACCATCTCGCATTGTTCTACAATCTCTGGAATGTACTCCAATCTCTGCATTGTTCCACCATCTCTGCATTGTTCTACAATCTCTGCATTGTTCTGCAGTCTCTGCATTGTTTACAATCTCTCTACTGATCTCCAATCTCTGCACTTTCTACAATCTCTTTCCCGTCCTACAATCTCTGCATAATTCTACAACCTCTGCATTATCGACAATCTCTTTACTGTTCTACAATATCTGCAATGTTCAACAGTGTTTGCACTGTTCTACAACTTCTGCACTGTTCTACAACCTCTGCATTGTTCTACAATCACTGCATTGTTCTACAGTCTCTGTATTGTTGTATAATCTCTGCACTGTTCTACAACCTCTGCACTGTTCTACAACCACTGCATTGTCTACAATCTCTGCATTGTCGACAATTTCTTTACTATTCTACAATCTCTGCACTGTTCTACAATCTCTGGAATATACTCCAATCTCTGCAGTGTTCTACAATCTCTGCATTGTTCTACAATCTCTGGAATGTACTCCAATCTCTGCATTGATCTGCAATCTCTGAATTGTTCTATAATCTCTGCATTGTTCTACAATCTCTGTATTGTTGTATAATCTCTGCGCTGTTCTACAATCTCTGGAATGTACTCCAAACCCTGCATTGTTCTACCATCTCTGCATTGTTCTACAATGTGTGGAATGTACTCCAATCTCTGCATTGTTCCACCATCTCTGCATTGTTCTACATCTTTGCATTGTTCTACAGTCTCTGCATGGATTACAATCTCTCTACTGATCTCCAATCTCTGCACTGTTCTACAATCTCTTTCCCGTTCTACAATCTCAGCATAATTCTACAATCTCTGCATTATCTACAATCTCTTTACTGTTCTACAATACCTGCAATGTTCAACAGTGTTTGCACTGTTCTACAACCTCTGCACTTTTCTACAACCTCTGCATTGTCTACAATTTCTGCATTGTCTACAATTTCTTTACTATTCTACAATCTCTGCACTGTTCTACAATCTCTGGAATGTACTCCAATCTCTGCATTGTTCTGCAATCTCTGCATTGTTCTACAATCTCTGCATTGTTCTACAGTCTCTGTATTGTTGTGTAATCTCTGAACTGTTCTACAATCTCTGAAAAAAACTCCAATTCCTGCACTGTTCTACCATCTCTGCATTGTCCTAAAGCTCTGGAATGTACTCCAATCTCTGCATTGTTCCACCATCTCTGCATTGTTCTACAATCTCTGCATTGTTCTACAGTCTCTGTATTGTTGTATAATCTCTGCACTGTTCTACAATCTCTGGAATGTCCTACAATCTCTGCATTGTTCTACAATCTCTGGAATGTACTCCAATCTCTGCATTGTTCTGCAATCTCTGCATTGTTCTGCAATCTCTGCATTGTTCAACAGTCTCTGTATTGTTGTATAATCTCTGCACTGTGCTGCAATCTCTGGAATGTACTCCAATCCCTGCAATGTTCTACCATCTCGCATTGTTCTACAATCTCTGGAATGTACTCCAATCTGTGCATTGTTCCACCATCTCTGCATTGTTCTACAATCTCTGCATTGTTCTACAGTCTCTGCATTGTTTACAATCTCTCTATTGATCTCCAATCTCTGCACTGTTCCACAATCTCTTTCCCGTTCTACAATCTCTGCATAATTCTACAACCTCTGCATTATCTACAATCTCTTTACTGTTCTACAATATCTGCAATGTTCAACAGTGTTTGCACTGTTCTACAACCTCTGCACTGTTCTACAACATCTGCATTGTCTACAATCTCTGCATTGTCTACAGTTTCTTTACTATTCTACAATCTCTGCACTGTTCTACAATCACTGGAATGTACTCCAATCCCTGCATTGTTCTACCATCTCTGCATTGTTCTACAGTCTCTGGAATGTACTCCAATCTCTGCATTGTTCCACCATCTCTGCATTGTTCTACAATCTCTGCATTGTTCTACAGTCTCTGCATTGTTTACAATCTCTCTACTGATCTCCAATCTCTGCACTGTTCTACAATCTCTTTCCCGTCCTACAATCTCAGCATAATTCTACAACCTCTGCATTATCGACAATCTCTTTACTGTTCTACAATATCTGCAATGTTCAACAGTGTTTGCACTGTTCTACAACCTCTGCATTGTTCTACAACCTCTGCATTGTCTACAATCTCTGCATTGTCTACAATGTCTTTGCTATTCTACAATCTCGGCACTGTTCTAAAGTCACTGAAATGTACTCCAATCTCTGCAGTGTTCTACAATCTCTTGAATGTACTCCAATCTCTGCATTGATCTGCAATCTCTGCATTGTTCTACAATCTCTGCATTGTTCTACAATCTCTGTATTGTTGTATCATCTCTGCGCTGTTCTACAATCTCTGGAATGTACTCCAATCCCTGCATTGTTCTACCATCTCTGCATTGTTCTACAATGTGTGGAATGTACTCCAATCTCTGCATTTTTCCACCATCTCTGCATTGTTCTACATTTCTGCATTGTTCTACTGTCTCTGCATTGTTTACAATCTCTCTGCTGATCTCCAATCTCTGCACTGTTCTACAATCTCTTTCCCATTCTACAATCTCTGCATAATTCTACAACCTCTGCATTATCTACAATCTCTTTACTGTTCTACAATATCTGCAATGTTCAACAGTGTTTGCACTGTTCTACAACCTCTGCACTGTTCTACTACCTCTGCATTGTCTACAATCTCTGCATTGTCTACAATATCTTTACTATTCTACAATCTCTGCATTGTTCTACAATCTCTGGAATATACTCCAATCTCTGCAGTGTTCTACAATCTCTGGAATGTACTCCAATCTCTGCATTGTTCTGGAATCGCTGCATTGTTCTACAATCTCTGCATTCTTCTACAGTCTCTGTATTGTTGTATAATCTCTGCACTGTTCTACAATCTCTGGAATGTTCTACAATCTCTGCATTGTTCCACCATCTCTGCATTGTTCTACAATCTCTGCATTGTTCTACAGTCTCTGCATTGTTTACAATCTCTCTACTGATCTCCAATCTCTGCACTGTTCCACAATCTCTTTCCCGTCCTACAATCTCTGCATAATTCTACAACCTCTGCATTATCCACAATCTCTTTAGTGTTCTACAATACCTGCAATGTTCAACAGTGTTTGCACTGTTCTACAACATCTGCACTGTTCTACAACCTCTGCATTGTCTACAATCTCTGCATTGTCTACAATTTCTTTACTATTCTACCATCTCTGCACTGTTCTACAATCTCTGGAATATACTCCAATCTCTGCAGTGTTCTACAATCTCTGCATTGTTCTACAATCTCTGGAATGTACTCCAATCTCTGCATTGATCTGCAATCTCTGCATTGTTCCACCATCTCTGCATTGTTCTACAATCTCTGCATTGTCTACAATTTCTTTACTATTCTACAATCTCTGCACTGTTCTACAATCTCTGGAATATACTCCAATCTCTGCAGTGTTCTACAATCTCTGCATTGTTCTACCATCTCTGGAATGTACTCCAATCTCTGCATTGTTCTGGAATCTCTGCATTGTTCTACAATCACTGCATTGTTCTACAGTCTCTGTATTGTTGTATAATCTCTGCACTGTTCTACAACCTCTGCACTGTTCTACAACCTCTGCATTGGCTACAATCTCTGCATTGTCGACAATTTCTTTACTATTCTACAATCTCTGCCCTGTTCTACAATCTCTGGAATGTACTCCAATCTCTGCATTGATCTGCAATCTCTGAATTGTTCTATAATCTCTGCATTGTTCTACAATCTCTGTATTGTTGTATAATCTCTGCGCTGTTCTACAATCTCTGGAATGTACTCCAATCCCTGCATTGTTCTACCATCTCTGCATTGTTCTACAATGTGTGGAATGTACTCCAATCTCTGCATTGTTCCACCATCTCATCATTGTTCTACATCTCTGCATTTTTCTACAGTCACTGCATGGATTACAATCTCTCTACTGATCTCCAATCTCTGCACTGTTCTACAATCTCTTTCCCGTTCTACAATCTCTGCATAATTCTACAACCTCTGCATTATCTACAATCTCTTTACTGTTCTACAATACCTGCAATGTTCAACAGTGTTTGCACTGTTCTACAACCTCTGCACTTTTCTACAACCTCTGCATTGTCTACAATCTCTGCATTGACTACAATTTCTTTCCTATTCTACAATCTCTGCACTGTTCTACACTCTCTGGAATACATTCCAATCTCTGCAGTATTCTACAATCTCTGCATTGTTCTACAATCTCTGGAATATACTCCAATCTCTGCATTGTTCTGCAATCTCTGCATTGTTCTACAATCTCTGCATTGTTCTACAGTCTCTGTATTGTTGTATAATCTCTGCACTGTTCTACAATCTCTGAAAGGCACTCCAATTCCTGCACTGTTCTACCATCTCTGCATTGTTCTACAGCTCTGGAATGTACTCCAATCTCTGCATTGTTCCACCATCTCTGCATTGTTCTACAATCTCTGCATTGTTGTACAGTCTCTGTATTGTTGTATAATCTCTGCACTGTTCTACAATCTCTGGAATGTCCTACAATCTCTGCATTGTTCTACAATCTCTGGAATGTACTCCAATCTCTGCAGTGTTCTGCAATCTCTGCATTGTTCTACAATCTCTGCATTGTTCAACAGTCTCTGTATTGTTGTATAATCTCTGCACTGTTCTGCAATCTCTGGAATGTACTCCAATCCCTGCAATGTTCTACCATCTCGCATTGTTCTACAATCTCTGGAATGTACTCCAATCTCTGCATTGTTCCACCATCTCTGCATTGTTCTACAATCTCTGCATTGTTCTACAGTCTCTGCATTGTTTACAATCTCTCTACTGATCTCCAATCTCTGCACTTTATACAATCTCTTTCCCGTCCTACAATCTCTGCATAATTCTACAACCTCTGCATTATCGACAATCTCTTCACTGTTCTACAATATCTGCAATGTTCAACAGTGTTTGCACTGTTCTACAACTTCTGCACTGTTCTACAACCTCTGCATTGTTCTACAATCACTGCATTGTTCTACAGTCTCTGTATTGTTGTATAATCTCTGCACTGTTCTACTACCTCTGCACTGTTCTACAACCTCTGCATTGTCTACAATCTCTGCATTGTCGACAATTTCTTTACTATTCTACAATCTCTGCACTGTTCTACAATCTCTGGAATATACTCCAATCTCTGCAGTGTTCTACAATCTCTGCATTGTTCTACAATCTCTGGAATGTACTCCAATCTCTGCATTGATCTGCAATCTCTGAATTGTTCTATAATCTCTGCATTGTTCTACAATCTCTGTATTGTTGTATAATCTCTGCGCTGTTCTACAATCTCTGGAATGTACTCCAATCCCTGCATTGTTCTACCATCTCTGCATTGTTCTACAATGTGTGGAATGTACTCCAATCTCTGCATTGTTCCACCATCTCTGCATTGTTCTACATCTCTGCATTGTTCTACAGTCTCTGCATGGATTACAATCTCTCTACTGATCTCCAATCTCTGCACTGTTCTACAATCTCTTTCCCGTTCTACAATCTCAGCATAATTCTACAATCTCTGCATTATCTGCAATCTCTTTACTGTTCTACAATACCTGCAATGTTCAACAGTGTTTGCACTGTTCTACAACCTCTGCACTTTTCTACAACCTCTGCATTGTCTACAATTTCTGCATTGTCTACAATTTCTTTACTATTCTACAATCTCTGCACTGTTCTACAATCTCTGGAATGTACTCCAATCTCTGCAGTGTTCTACAATCTCTGCATTGTTCTACAATCTCTGGAATGTACTCCAATCTCTGCATTGTTCTGCAATCTCTTCATTGTTCTACAATCTCTGCATTGTTCTACAGTCTCTGTATTGTTGTATAATCTCTGAACTGTTCTACAATCTCTGAAAAAAACTCCAATTCCTGCACTGTTCTACCATCTCTGCATTGTCCTACAGCTCTGGAATGTACTCCAATCTCTGCATTGTTCCACCATCTCTGCATTGTTCTACAATCTCTGCATTGTTCTACAGTCTCTGTATTGTTGTATAATCTCTGCACTGTTCTGCAATCTCTGGAATGTACTCCAATCCCTGCAATGTTCTACCATCTCGCATTGTTCTACAATCTCTGGAATGTACTCCAATCTCTGCATTGTTCCACCATCTCTGCATTGTTCTACAATCTCTGCATTGTTCTACAGTCTCTGCATTGTTTACAGTCTCTCCATTGATCTCCAATCTCTGCACTGTTCCACAATCTCTTTCCCGTTCTACAATCTCTGCATAATTCTACAACCTCTGCATTATCTACAATCTCTTTACTGTTCTACAATATCTGCAATGTTCAACAGTGTTTGCACTGTTCTACAACCTCTGCACTGTTCTACAACCTCTGCATTGTCTACAATCTCTGCATTGTCTACAGTTTCTTTACTATTCTACAATCTCTGCACTGTTCTACAGTCACTGGAATGTACTCCAATCCCTGCATTGTTCTACCATCTCTGCATTGTTCTACAGTCTCTGGAATGTACTCCAATCTCTGCATAGTTCCACCAGATCTGCATTGTTCTACAATCTCTTCATTGTTCCACAGTCTCTGCATTGTTTACAATCTCTCTACTGATCTCCAATCTCTGCACTTTCTACAATCTCTTTCCCGTCCTACAATCTCTGCATAATTCTACAACCTCTGCATTATCGACAATCTCTTTACTGTTCTACAATATCTGCAATGTTCAACAGTGTTTGCACTGTTCTACAACCTCTGCATTGTTCTACAACCTCTGCATTGTCTACAATCTCTGCATTGTCTACAATGTCTTTACTATTCTACAATCTCTGCACTGTTCTAAAGTCACTGAAATGTACTCCAATCTCTGCAGTGTTCTACAATCTCTTGAATGTACTCCAATCTCTGCATTGATCTGCAATCTCTGCATTGTTCTACAATCTCTGCATTGTTCTACCATCTCTGTATTGTTGTATCATCTCTGCGCTGTTCTACAATCTCTGGAATGTACTCCAATCCCTGCATTGTTCTACCATCTCTGCATTGTTCTGCAATCTGTGGAATGTACTCCAATCTCTGCATTTTTCCACCATCTCTGCATTGTTCTACATTTCTGCATTGTTCTACTGTCTCTGCATTGTTTACAATCTCTCTGCTGATCTCCAATCTCAGCACTGTTCTACAATCTCTTTCCCGTTCTACAATCTCTGCATAATTGTACAACCTCTGCATTATCTCCAATCTCTTTACTGTTCTACAATATCTGCAATGTTCAACAGTGTTTGCACTGTTCTACAACCTCTGCACTGTTCTACTACCTCTGCATTGTCTACAATCTCTGCATTGTCTACAATATCTTTACTATTCTACAATCTCTGCATTGTTCGACAATCTCTGGAATATATTCCAATCTCTGCAGTGTTCTACAATCTCTGCATTGTTCTACAATCTCTGGAATGTACTGCAATCTCTGCATTGTTCTGCAATCTCTGCGTTGTTCTACAATCTCTGCATTGTTCTACAGTATCTGTATTGTTGTATAATCTCTGCACTGTTCTACAATCTCTGGAATGTACTCCAATCCCTGCACTGTTCTACCATCTCTGCATTGTTCTACAACTCTGGAATGTACTCCAATCTCTGCATTGTTCTGGAATCGCTGCATTGTTCTACAATCTCTGCATTCTTCTACAGTCTCTGTATTGTTGTATAATCTCTGCACTGTTCTACAATCTCTGGAATGTCCTACAATCTCTGCATTGTTCCACCATCTCTGCATTGTTCTACAATCTCTGCATTGTTCTATAGTCTTTGCATTGTTTACAATCTCTCTACTGATCTCCAATCTCTGCACTGTTCCACAATCTCTTTCCCGTCCTACAATCTCTGCATAATTCTACAACCTCTGCATTATCCACAATCTCTTTAGTGTTCTACAATACCTGCAATGTTCAACAGTGTTTGCACTGTTCTACAACATCTGCACTGTTCTACAACCTCTGCATTGTCTACAATCTCTGCATTGTCTACAATTTCTTTACTATTCTACCATCTCTGCACTGTTCTACAATCTCTGGAATATACTCCAATCTCTGCAGTGTTCTACAATCTCTGCATTGTTCTACAATCTCTGGAATGTACTCCAATCTCTGCATTGATCTGCAATCTCTGCATTGTTCCACCATCTCTGCATTGTTCTACAATCTCTGCATTGTTCTACAGTCTCTGCATTGTTTACAATCTCTCTACTGATCTCCAATCTCTGCACTGTTCCACAATCTCTTTCCCGTCCTACAATCTCTGCATAATTCTACTTCCTCTGCATTATCCACAATCTCTTTAGTGTTCTACAATACCTGCAATGTTCAACAGTGTTTGCACTGTTCTACAACATCTGCACTGTTCTACAACCTCTGCATTGTCTACAATCTCTGCATTGTCTACAATTTCTTTACTATTCTACCATCTCTGCACTGTTCTACAATCTCTGGAATATACTCCAAACTCTGCAGTGTTCTACAATCTCTGCATTGTTCTACCATCTCTGGAATATACTCCAATCTCTGCAGTGTTCTACAATCTCTGCATTGTTCTACCATCTCTGGAATGTACTCCAATCTCTGCATTGTTCTGGAATCTCTGCATTGTTCTACAATCACTGCATTGTTCTACAGTCTCTGTATTGTTGTATAATCTCTGCACTGTTCTACAACCTCTGCACTGTTCTACAACCTCTGCATTGGCTACAATCTCTGCATTGTCGACAATTTCTTTACTATTCTACAATCTCTGCCCTGTTCTACAATCTCTGGAATATACTCCAATCTCTGCAGTGTTCTACAATCTCTGCATTGTTCTACAATCTCTGGAATGTACTCCAATCTCTGCATTGATCTGCAATCTCTGAATTGTTCTATAATCTCTGCATTGTTCTACAATCTCTGTATTGTTGTATAATCTCTGCGCTGTTCTACAATCTCTGGAATGTACTCCAATCCCTGCATTGTTCTACCATCTCTGCATTGTTCTACAATGTCTGGAATGTACTCCAATCTCTGCATTGATCTGCAATCTCTGAATTGTTCTATAATCTCTGCATTGTTCTACAATCTCTGTATTGTTGTATAGTCTCTGCGCTGTTCTACAATCTCTGGAATGTACTCCAATCCCTGCATTGTTCTACCATCTCTGCATTGTTCTACAATGCGTGGAATGTACTCCAATCTCTGCATTGTTCTGCAATCTCTGCATTGTTCTACAATCTCTGCATTGTTCAACAGTCTCTGTATTGTTGTATAATCTCTGCACTGTTCTGCAATCTCTGGAATGTACTCCAATCCCTGCAATGTTCTACCATCTCGCATTGTTCTACAATCTCTGGAATGTACTCCAATCTCTGCATTGTTCCACCATCTCTGCATTGTTCTACAATCTCTGCATTGTTCTGCAGTCTCTGCATTGTTTACAATCTCTCTACTGATCTCCAATCTCTGCACTTTCTACAATCTCTTTCCCGTCCTACAATCTCTGCATAATTCTACAACCTCTGCATTATCGACAATCTCTTTACTGTTCTACAATATCTGCAATGTTCAACAGTGTTTGCACTGTTCTACAACTTCTGCACTGTTCTACAACCTCTGCATTGTTCTACAATCACTGCATTGTTCTACAGTCTCTGTATTGTTGTATAATCTCTGCACTGTTCTACAACCTCTGCACTGTTCTACAACCACTGCATTGTCTACAATCTCTGCATTGTCGACAATTTCTTTACTATTCTACAATCTCTGCACTGTTCTACAATCTCTGGAATATACTCCAATCTCTGCAGTGTTCTACAATCTCTGCATTGTTCTACAATCTCTGGAATGTACTCCAATCTCTGCATTGATCTGCAATCTCTGAATTGTTCTATAATCTCTGCATTGTTCTACAATCTCTGTATTGTTGTATAATCTCTGCGCTGTTCTACAATCTCTGGAATGTACTCCAAACCCTGCATTGTTCTACCATCTCTGCATTGTTCTACAATGTGTGGAATGTACTCCAATCTCTGCATTGTTCCACCATCTCTGCATTGTTCTACATCTTTGCATTGTTCTACAGTCTCTGCATGGATTACAATCTCTCTACTGATCTCCAATCTCTGCACTGTTCTACAATCTCTTTCCCGTTCTACAATCTCAGCATAATTCTACAATCTCTGCATTATCTACAATCTCTTTACTGTTCTACAATACCTGCAATGTTCAACAGTGTTTGCACTGTTCTACAACCTCTGCACTTTTCTACAACCTCTGCATTGTCTACAATTTCTGCATTGTCTACAATTTCTTTACTATTCTACAATCTCTGCACTGTTCTACAATCTCTGGAATGTACTCCAATCTCTGCATTGTTCTGCAATCTCTGCATTGTTCTACAATCTCTGCATTGTTCTACAGTCTCTGTATTGTTGTGTAATCTCTGAACTGTTCTACAATCTCTGAAAAAAAACTCCAATTCCTGCACTGTTCTACCATCTCTGCATTGTCCTAAAGCTCTGGAATGTACTCCAATCTCTGCATTGTTCCACCATCTCTGCATTGTTCTACAATCTCTGCATTGTTCTACAGTCTCTGTATTGTTGTATAATCTCTGCACTGTTCTACAATCTCTGGAATGTCCTACAATCTCTGCATTGTTCTACAATCTCTGGAATGTACTCCAATCTCTGCATTGTTCTGCAATCTCTGCATTGTTCTGCAATCTCTGCATTGTTCAACAGTCTCTGTATTGTTGTATAATCTCTGCACTGTGCTGCAATCTCTGGAATGTACTCCAATCCCTGCAATGTTCTACCATCTCGCATTGTTCTACAATCTCTGGAATGTACTCCAATCTGTGCATTGTTCCACCATCTCTGCATTGTTCTACAATCTCTGCATTGTTCTACAGTCTCTGCATTGTTTACAATCTCTCTATTGATCTCCAATCTCTGCACTGTTCCACAATCTCTTTCCCGTTCTACAATCTCTGCATAATTCTACAACCTCTGCATTATCTACAATCTCTTTACTGTTCTACAATATCTGCAATGTTCAACAGTGTTTGCACTGTTCTACAACCTCTGCACTGTTCTACAACATCTGCATTGTCTACAATCTCTGCATTGTCTACAGTTTCTTTACTATTCTACAATCTCTGCACTGTTCTACAATCACTGGAATGTACTCCAATCCCTGCATTGTTCTACCATCTCTGCATTGTTCTACAGTCTCTGGAATGTACTCCAATCTCTGCATTGTTCCACCATCTCTGCATTGTTCTACAATCTCTGCATTGTTCTACAGTCTCTGCATTGTTTACAATCTCTCTACTGATCTCCAATCTCTGCACTGTTCTACAATCTCTTTCCCGTCCTACAATCTCAGCATAATTCTACAACCTCTGCATTATCGACAATCTCTTTACTGTTCTACAATATCTGCAATGTTCAACAGTGTTTGCACTGTTCTACAACCTCTGCATTGTTCTACAACCTCTGCATTGTCTACAATCTCTGCATTGTCTACAATGTCTTTGCTATTCTACAATCTCGGCACTGTTCTAAAGTCACTGAAATGTACTCCAATCTCTGCAGTGTTCTACAATCTCTTGAATGTACTCCAATCTCTGCATTGATCTGCAATCTCTGCATTGTTCTACAATCTCTGCATTGTTCTACAATCTCTGTATTGTTGTATCATCTCTGCGCTGTTCTACAATCTCTGGAAAGTACTCCAATCCCTGCATTGTTCTACCATCTCTGCATTGTTCTACAATGTGTGGAATGTACTCCAATCTCTGCATTTTTCCACCATCTCTGCATTGTTCTACATTTCTGCATTGTTCTACTGTCTCTGCATTGTTTACAATCTCTCTGCTGATCTCCAATCTCTGCACTGTTCTACAATCTCTTTCCCATTCTACAATCTCTGCATAATTCTACAACCTCTGCATTATCTACAATCTCTTTACTGTTCTACAATATCTGCAATGTTCAACAGTGTTTGCACTGTTCTACAACCTCTGCACTGTTCTACTACCTCTGCATTGTCTACAATCTCTGCATTGTCTACAATATCTTTACTATTCTACAATCTCTGCATTGTTCTACAATCTCTGGAATATACTCCAATCTCTGCAGTGTTCTACAATCTCTGGAATGTACTCCAATCTCTGCATTGTTCTGGAATCGCTGCATTGTTCTACAATCTCTGCATTCTTCTACAGTCTCTGTATTGTTGTATAATCTCTGCACTGTTCTACAATCTCTGGAATGTTCTACAATCTCTGCATTGTTCCACCATCTCTGCATTGTTCTACAATCTCTGCATTGTTCTACAGTCTCTGCATTGTTTACAATCTCTCTACTGATCTCCAATCTCTGCACTGTTCCACAATCTCTTTCCCGTCCTACAATCTCTGCATAATTCTACAACCTCTGCATTATCCACAATCTCTTTAGTGTTCTACAATACCTGCAATGTTCAACAGTGTTTGCACTGTTCTACAACATCTGCACTGTTCTACAACCTCTGCATTGTCTACAATCTCTGCATTGTCTACAATTTCTTTACTATTCTACCATCTCTGCACTGTTCTACAATCTCTGGAATATACTCCAATCTCTGCAGTGTTCTACAATCTCTGCATTGTTCTACAATCTCTGGAATGTACTCCAATCTCTGCATTGATCTGCAATCTCTGCATTGTTCCACCATCTCTGCATTGTTCTACAATCTCTGCATTGTCTACAATTTCTTTACTATTCTACAATCTCTGCACTGTTCTACAATCTCTGGAATATACTCCAATCTCTGCAGTGTTCTACAATCTCTGCATTGTTCTACCATCTCTGGAATGTACTCCAATCTCTGCATTGTTCTGGAATATCTGCATTGTTCTACAATCACTGCATTGTTCTACAGTCTCTGTATTGTTGTATAATCTCTGCACTGTTCTACAACCTCTGCACTGTTCTACAACCTCTGCATTGGCTACAATCTCTGCATTGTCGACAATTTCTTTACTATTCTACAATCTCTGCCCTGTTCTACAATCTCTGGAATGTACTCCAATCTCTGCATTGATCTGCAATCTCTGAATTGTTCTATAATCTCTGCATTGTTCTACAATCTCTGTATTGTTGTATAATCTCTGCGCTGTTCTACAATCTCTGGAATGTACTCCAATCCCTGCATTGTTCTACCATCTCTGCATTGTTCTACAATGTGTGGAATGTACTCCAATCTCTGCATTGTTCCACCATCTCATCATTGTTCTACATCTCTGCATTTTTCTACAGTCACTGCATGGATTACAATCTCTCTACTGATCTCCAATCTCTGCACTGTTCTACAATCTCTTTCCCGTTCTACAATCTCTGCATAATTCTACAACCTCTGCATTATCTACAATCTCTTTACTGTTCTACAATACCTGCAATGTTCAACAGTGTTTGCACTGTTCTACAACCTCTGCACTTTTCTACAACCTCTGCATTGTCTACAATCTCTGCATTGACTACAATTTCTTTCCTATTCTACAATCTCTGCACTGTTCTACACTCTCTGGAATACATTCCAATCTCTGCAGTATTCTACAATCTCTGCATTGTTCTACAATCTCTGGAATATACTCCAATCTCTGCATTGTTCTGCAATCTCTGCATTGTTCTACAATCTCTGCATTGTTCTACAGTCTCTGTATTGTTGTATAATCTCTGCACTGTTCTACAATCTCTGAAAGGCACTCCAATTCCTGCACTGTTCTACCATCTCTGCATTGTTCTACAGCTCTGGAATGTACTCCAATCTCTGCATTGTTCCACCATCTCTGCATTGTTCTACAATCTCTGCATTGTTGTACAGTCTCTGTATTGTTGTATAATCTCTGCACTGTTCTACAATCTCTGGAATGTCCTACAATCTCTGCATTGTTCTACAATCTCTGGAATGTACTCCAATCTCTGCAGTGTTCTGCAATCTCTGCATTGTTCTACAATCTCTGCATTGTTCAACAGTCTCTGTATTGTTGTATAATCTCTGCACTGTTCTGCAATCTCTGGAATGTACTCCAATCCCTGCAATGTTCTACCATCTCGCATTGTTCTACAATCTCTGGAATGTACTCCAATCTCTGCATTGTTCCACCATCTCTGCATTGTTCTACAATCTCTGCATTGTTCTACAGTCTCTGCATTGTTTACAATCTCTCTACTGATCTCCAATCTCTGCACTTTCTACAATCTCTTTCCCGTCCTACAATCTCTGCATAATTCTACAACCTCTGCATTATCGACAATCTCTTCACTGTTCTACAATATCTGCAATGTTCAACAGTGTTTGCACTGTTCTACAACTTCTGCACTGTTCTACAACCTCTGCATTGTTCTACAATCACTGCATTGTTCTACAGTCTCTGTATTGTTGTATAATCTCTGCACTGTTCTACTACCTCTGCACTGTTCTACAACCTCTGCATTGTCTACAATCTCTGCATTGTCGACAATTTCTTTACTATTCTACAATCTCTGCAATGTTCTACAATCTCTGGAATATACTCCAATCTCTGCAGTGTTCTACAATCTCTGCATTGTTCTACAATCTCTGGAATATACTCCAATCTCTGCATTGATCTGCAATCTCTGAATTGTTCTATAATCTCTGCATTGTTCTACAATCTCTGTATTGTTGTATAATCTCTGCGCTGTTCTACAATCTCTGGAATGTACTCCAATCCCTGCATTGTTCTACCATCTCTGCATTGTTCTACAATGTGTGGAATGTACTCCAATCTCTGCATTGTTCCACCATCTCTGCATTGTTCTACATCTCTGCATTGTTCTACAGTCTCTGCATGGATTACAATCTCTCTACTGATCTCCAATCTCTGCACTGTTCTACAATCTCTTTCCCGTTCTACAATCTCAGCATAATTCTACAATCTCTGCATTATCTGCAATCTCTTTACTGTTCTACAATACCTGCAATGTTCAACAGTGTTTGCACTGTTCTACAACCTCTGCACTTTTCTACAACCTCTGCATTGTCTACAATTTCTGCATTGTCTACAATTTCTTTACTATTCTACAATCTCTGCACTGTTCTACAATCTCTGGAATGTACTCCAATCTCTGCAGTGTTCTACAATCTCTGCATTGTTCTACAATCTCTGGAATGTACTCCAATCTCTGCATTGTTCTGCAATCTCTTCATTGTTCTACAATCTCTGCATTGTTCTACAGTCTCTGTATTGTTGTATAATCTCTGAACTGTTCTACAATCTCTGAAAAAAACTCCAATTCCTGCACTGTTCTACCATCTCTGCATTGTCCTACAGCTCTGGAATGTACTCCAATCTCTGCATTGTTCCACCATCTCTGCATTGTTCTACAATCTCTGCATTGTTCTACAGTCTCTGTATTGTTGTATAATCTCTGCACTGTTCTGCAATCTCTGGAATGTACTCCAATCCCTGCAATGTTCTACCATCTCGCATTGTTCTACAATCTCTGGAATGTACTCCAATCTCTGCATTGTTCCACCATCTCTGCATTGTTCTACAATCTCTGCATTGTTCTACAGTCTCTGCATTGTTTACAGTCTCTCCATTGATCTCCAATCTCTGCACTGTTCCACAATCTCTTTCCCGTTCTACAATCTCTGCATAATTCTACAACCTCTGCATTATCTACAATCTCTTTACTGTTCTACAATATCTGCAATGTTCAACAGTGTTTGCACTGTTCTACAACCTCTGCACTGTTCTACAACCTCTGCATTGTCTACAATCTCTGCATTGTCTACAGTTTCTTTACTATTCTACAATCTCTGCACTGTTCTACAGTCACTGGAATGTACTCCAATCCCTGCATTGTTCTACCATCTCTGCATTGTTCTACAGTCTCTGGAATGTACTCCAATCTCTGCATAGTTCCACCAGATCTGCATTGTTCTACAATCTCTTCATTGTTCCACAGTCTCTGCATTGTTTACAATCTCTCTACTGATCTCCAATCTCTGCACTTTCTACAATCTCTTTCCCGTCCTACAATCTCTGCATAATTCTACAACCTCTGCATTATCGACAATCTCTTTACTGTTCTACAATATCTGCAATGTTCAACAGTGTTTGCACTGTTCTACAACCTCTGCATTGTTCTACAACCTCTGCATTGTCTACAATCTCTGCATTGTCTACAATGTCTTTACTATTCTACAATCTCTGCACTGTTCTAAAGTCACTGAAATGTACTCCAATCTCTGCAGTGTTCTACAATCTCTTGAATGTACTCCAATCTCTGCATTGATCTGCAATCTCTGCATTGTTCTACAATCTCTGCATTGTTCTACCATCTCTGTATTGTTGTATCATCTCTGCGCTGTTCTACAATCTCTGGAATGTACTCCAATCCCTGCATTGTTCTACCATCTCTGCATTGTTCTGCAATCTGTGGAATGTACTCCAATCTCTGCATTTTTCCACCATCTCTGCATTGTTCTACATTTCTGCATTGTTCTACTGTCTCTGCATTGTTTACAATCTCTCTGCTGATCTCCAATCTCAGCACTGTTCTACAATCTCTTTCCCGTTCTACAATCTCTGCATAATTGTACAACCTCTGCATTATCTCCAATCTCTTTACTGTTCTACAATATCTGCAATGTTCAACAGTGTTTGCACTGTTCTACAACCTCTGCACTGTTCTACTACCTCTGCATTGTCTACAATCTCTGCATTGTCTACAATATCTTTACTATTCTACAATCTCTGCATTGTTCGACAATCTCTGGAATATATTCCAATCTCTGCAGTGTTCTACAATCTCTGCATTGTTCTACAATCTCTGGAATGTACTGCAATCTCTGCATTGTTCTGCAATCTCTGCGTTGTTCTACAATCTCTGCATTGTTCTACAGTATCTGTATTGTTGTATAATCTCTGCACTGTTCTACAATCTCTGGAATGTACTCCAATCCCTGCACTGTTCTACCATCTCTGCATTGTTCTACAACTCTGGAATGTACTCCAATCTCTGCATTGTTCTGGAATCGCTGCATTGTTCTACAATCTCTGCATTCTTCTACAGTCTCTGTATTGTTGTATAATCTCTGCACTGTTCTACAATCTCTGGAATGTCCTACAATCTCTGCATTGTTCCACCATCTCTGCATTGTTCTACAATCTCTGCATTGTTCTATAGTCTTTGCATTGTTTACAATCTCTCTACTGATCTCCAATCTCTGCACTGTTCCACAATCTCTTTCCCGTCCTACAATCTCTGCATAATTCTACAACCTCTGCATTATCCACAATCTCTTTAGTGTTCTACAATACCTGCAATGTTCAACAGTGTTTGCACTGTTCTACAACATCTGCACTGTTCTACAACCTCTGCATTGTCTACAATCTCTGCATTGTCTACAATTTCTTTACTATTCTACCATCTCTGCACTGTTCTACAATCTCTGGAATATACTCCAATCTCTGCAGTGTTCTACAATCTCTGCATTGTTCTACAATCTCTGGAATGTACTCCAATCTCTGCATTGATCTGCAATCTCTGCATTGTTCCACCATCTCTGCATTGTTCTACAATCTCTGCATTGTTCTACAGTCTCTGCATTGTTTACAATCTCTCTACTGATCTCCAATCTCTGCACTGTTCCACAATCTCTTTCCCGTCCTACAATCTCTGCATAATTCTACTTCCTCTGCATTATCCACAATCTCTTTAGTGTTCTACAATACCTGCAATGTTCAACAGTGTTTGCACTGTTCTACAACATCTGCACTGTTCTACAACCTCTGCATTGTCTACAATCTCTGCATTGTCTACAATTTCTTTACTATTCTACCATCTCTGCACTGTTCTACAATCTCTGGAATATACTCCAAACTCTGCAGTGTTCTACAATCTCTGCATTGTTCTACCATCTCTGGAATATACTCCAATCTCTGCAGTGTTCTACAATCTCTGCATTGTTCTACCATCTCTGGAATGTACTCCAATCTCTGCATTGTTCTGGAATCTCTGCATTGTTCTACAATCACTGCATTGTTCTACAGTCTCTGTATTGTTGTATAATCTCTGCACTGTTCTACATCCTCTGCACTGTTCTACAACCTCTGCATTGGCTACAATCTCTGCATTGTCGACAATTTCTTTACTATTCTACAATCTCTGCACTGTTCTACAATCTCTGGAATATACTCCAATCTCTGCAGTGTTCTACAATCTCTGCATTGTGCTACAATCTCTGGAATGTACTCCAATCTCTGCATTGATCTGCAATCTCTGAATTGTTCTATAATCTCTGCATTGTTCTACAATCTCTGCATTGTTGTATAATCTCTGCGCTGTTCTACAATCTCTGGAATGTACTCCAATCCCTGCATTGTTCTACCATCTCTGCATTGTTCTACAATCTCTGCATTGTTCTACAGTCTCTGCATTGTTTACAGTCTCTCCATTGATCTCCAATCTCTGCACTGTTCCACAATCTCTTTCCCGTTCTACAATCTCTGCATAATTCTACAACCTCTGCATTATCTACAATCTCTTTACTGTTCTACAATATCTGCAATGTTCAACAGTGTTTGCACTGTTCTACAACCTCTGCACTGTTCTACAACCTCTGCATTGTCTACAATCTCTGCATTGTCTACAGTTTCTTTACTATTCTACAATCTCTGCACTGTTCTACAGTCACTGGAATGTACTCCAATCCCTGCATTGTTCTACCATCTCTGCATTGTTCTACAGTCTCTGGAATGTACTCCAATCTCTGCATAGTTCCACCAGATCTGCATTGTTCTACAATCTCTTCATTGTTCCACAGTCTCTGCATTGTTTACAATCTCTCTACTGATCTCCAATCTCTGCACTTTCTACAATCTCTTTCCCGTCCTACAATCTCTGCATAATTCTACAACCTCTGCATTATCGACAATCTCTTTACTGTTCTACAATATCTGCAATGTTCAACAGTGTTTGCACTGTTCTACAACCTCTGCATTGTTCTACAACCTCTGCATTGTCTACAATCTCTGCATTGTCTACAATGTCTTTACTATTCTACAATCTCTGCACTGTTCTAAAGTCACTGAAATGTACTCCAATCTCTGCAGTGTTCTACAATCTCTTGAATGTACTCCAATCTCTGCATTGATCTGCAATCTCTGCATTGTTCTACAATCTCTGCATTGTTCTACCATCTCTGTATTGTTGTATCATCTCTGCGCTGTTCTACAATCTCTGGAATGTACTCCAATCCCTGCATTGTTCTACCATCTCTGCATTGTTCTGCAATCTGTGGAATGTACTCCAATCTCTGCATTTTTCCACCATCTCTGCATTGTTCTACATTTCTGCATTGTTCTACTGTCTCTGCATTGTTTACAATCTCTCTGCTGATCTCCAATCTCAGCACTGTTCTACAATCTCTTTCCCGTTCTACAATCTCTGCATAATTGTACAACCTCTGCATTATCTCCAATCTCTTTACTGTTCTACAATATCTGCAATGTTCAACAGTGTTTGCACTGTTCTACAACCTCTGCACTGTTCTACTACCTCTGCATTGTCTACAATCTCTGCATTGTCTACAATATCTTTACTATTCTACAATCTCTGCATTGTTCGACAATCTCTGGAATATATTCCAATCTCTGCAGTGTTCTACAATCTCTGCATTGTTCTACAATCTCTGGAATGTACTGCAATCTCTGCATTGTTCTGCAATCTCTGCGTTGTTCTACAATCTCTGCATTGTTCTACAGTATCTGTATTGTTGTATAATCTCTGCACTGTTCTACAATCTCTGGAATGTACTCCAATCCCTGCACTGTTCTACCATCTCTGCATTGTTCTACAACTCTGGAATGTACTCCAATCTCTGCATTGTTCTGGAATCGCTGCATTGTTCTACAATCTCTGCATTCTTCTACAGTCTCTGTATTGTTGTATAATCTCTGCACTGTTCTACAATCTCTGGAATGTCCTACAATCTCTGCATTGTTCCACCATCTCTGCATTGTTCTACAATCTCTGCATTGTTCTATAGTCTTTGCATTGTTTACAATCTCTCTACTGATCTCCAATCTCTGCACTGTTCCACAATCTCTTTCCCGTCCTACAATCTCTGCATAATTCTACAACCTCTGCATTATCCACAATCTCTTTAGTGTTCTACAATACCTGCAATGTTCAACAGTGTTTGCACTGTTCTACAACATCTGCACTGTTCTACAACCTCTGCATTGTCTACAATCTCTGCATTGTCTACAATTTCTTTACTATTCTACCATCTCTGCACTGTTCTACAATCTCTGGAATATACTCCAATCTCTGCAGTGTTCTACAATCTCTGCATTGTTCTACAATCTCTGGAATGTACTCCAATCTCTGCATTGATCTGCAATCTCTGCATTGTTCCACCATCTCTGCATTGTTCTACAATCTCTGCATTGTTCTACAGTCTCTGCATTGTTTACAATCTCTCTACTGATCTCCAATCTCTGCACTGTTCCACAATCTCTTTCCCGTCCTACAATCTCTGCATAATTCTACTTCCTCTGCATTATCCACAATCTCTTTAGTGTTCTACAATACCTGCAATGTTCAACAGTGTTTGCACTGTTCTACAACATCTGCACTGTTCTACAACCTCTGCATTGTCTACAATCTCTGCATTGTCTACAATTTCTTTACTATTCTACCATCTCTGCACTGTTCTACAATCTCTGGAATATACTCCAAACTCTGCAGTGTTCTACAATCTCTGCATTGTTCTACCATCTCTGGAATATACTCCAATCTCTGCAGTGTTCTACAATCTCTGCATTGTTCTACCATCTCTGGAATGTACTCCAATCTCTGCATTGTTCTGGAATCTCTGCATTGTTCTACAATCACTGCATTGTTCTACAGTCTCTGTATTGTTGTATAATCTCTGCACTGTTCTACATCCTCTGCACTGTTCTACAACCTCTGCATTGGCTACAATCTCTGCATTGTCGACAATTTCTTTACTATTCTACAATCTCTGCACTGTTCTACAATCTCTGGAATATACTCCAATCTCTGCAGTGTTCTACAATCTCTGCATTGTGCTACAATCTCTGGAATGTACTCCAATCTCTGCATTGATCTGCAATCTCTGAATTGTTCTATAATCTCTGCATTGTTCTACAATCTCTGCATTGTTGTATAATCTCTGCGCTGTTCTACAATCTCTGGAATGTACTCCAATCCCTGCATTGTTCTACCATCTCTGCATTGTTCTACAATGTCTGGAATGTACTCCAATCTCTGCATTGTTCTGCAATCTCTGCATTGTTCTACAATCTCTGCATTGTTCAACAGTCTCTGTATTGTTGTATAATCTCTGCACTGTTCTGCAATCTCTGGAATGTCCTCCAATCCCTGCAACGTTCTACCATCTCGCATTGTTCTACAATCTCTGGAATGTACTCCAATCTCTGCATTGTTCCACCATCTCTGCATTGTTCTACAATCTCTGCATTGTTCTACAGTCTCTGCATTGTTTACAATCTCTCTACTGATCTCCAATCTCTGCACTTTCTACAATCTCTTTCCCGTCCTACAATCTCTGCATAATTCTACAACCTCTGCATTATCGACAATCTCTTTACTGTTCTACAATATCTGCAATGTTCAACAGTGTTTGAACTGTTCTACAACTTCTGCACTGTTCTACAACCTCTGCATTGTTCTACAATCACTGCATTGTTCTACAGTCTCTGTATTGTTGTATAATCTCGGCACTGTTCTACAACCTCTGCACTGTTCTACAACCTCTGCATTGTCTACAATCTCTGCATTGTCGACAATGTCTTTACTATTCTACAATCTCTGCACTGTTCTACCATCTCTGCATTGTTCTACAGCTCTGGAATGTACTCCAATCTCTGCATTGTTCCACCATCTCTGCATTGTTCTACAATCTCTGCATTGTTCTACAGTCTCTGTATTGTTGTATAATCTCTGCACTGTTCTACAATCTCTGAAATGTCCTACAATCTCTGCATTGTTCTACAATCTCTGGAATGTACTCCAATCTCTGCATTGTTCTGCAATCTCTGCATTGTTCTACAATCTCTGCATTGTTCAACAGTCTCTGTATTGTTGTATAATCTCTGCACTGTTCTGCAATCTCTGGAATGTACTCCAATCCCTGCAATGTTCTACCATCTCGCATTGTTCTACAATCTCTGGAATGTACTCCAATCTCTGCATTGTTCCACCATCTCTGCATTGTTCTACAATCTCTGCATTGTTCTACAGTCTCTGCATTGTTTACAATCTCTCTACTGATCTCCAATCTCTGCACTTTCTACAATCTCTTTCCCGTCCTACAATCTCTGCATAATTCTACTACCTCTGCATTATCGACAATCTCTTTACTGTTCTACAATATCTGCAATGTTCAACAGCGTTTGCACTGTTCTACAACTTCTGCACTGTTCTACAACCTCTGCATTGTTCTACAATCACTGCATTGTTCTACAGTCTCTGTATTGTTGTATAATCTCTGCACTGTTCTACTACCTCTGCACTGTTCTACAACCTCTGCATTGTCTACAATCTCTGCATTGTCGACAATTTCTTTACTATTCTACAATCTCTGCACTGTTCTACAATCTCTGGAATATACTCCAATCTCTGCAGTGTTCTACAATCTCTGCATTGTTCTACAATCTCTGGAATGTACTCCAATCTCTGCATTGATCTGCAATCTCTGAATTGTTCTATAATCTCTGCATTGTTCTACAATCTCTGTATTGTTGTATAATCTCTGCGCTGTTCTACAATCTCTGGAATGTACTCCAATCCCTGCATTGTTCTACCATCTCTGCATTGTTCTACAATGTGTGGAATGTACTCCAATCTCTGCATTGTTCCACCATCTCTGCATTGTTCTACATCTCTACATTGTTCTACAGTCTCTGCATGGATTACAATCTCTCTACTGATCTCCAATCTCTGCACTGTTCTACAATCTCTTTCCCGTTCTACAATCTCAGCATAATTCTACAATCTCTGCATTATCTGCAATCTCTTTACTGTTCTACAATACCTGCAATGTTCAACAGTGTTTGCACTGTTCTACAACCTCTGCACTTTTCTACAACCTCTGCATTGTCTACAATTTCTGCATTGTCTACAATTTCTTTACTATTCTACAATCTCTGCACTGTTCTACAATCTCTGGAATGTACTCCAATCTCTGCAGTGTTCTACAATCTCTGCATTGTTCTACAATCTCTGGAATGTACTCCAATCTCTGCATTGTTCTGCAATCTCTTCATTGTTCTACAATCTCTGCATTGTTCTACAGTCTCTGTATTGTTGTATAATCTCTGAACTGTTCTACAATCTCTGAAAAAAACTCCAATTCCTGCACTGTTCTACCATCTCTGCATTGTCCTACAGCTCTGGAATGTACTCCAATCTCTGCATTGTTCCACCATCTCTGCATTGTTCTACAATCTCTGCATTGTTCTACAGTCTCTGTATTGTTGTATAATCTCTGCACTGTTCTGCAATCTCTGGAATGTACTCCAATCCCTGCAATGTTCTACCATCTCGCATTGTTCTACAATCTCTGGAATGTACTCCAATCTCTGCATTGTTCCACCATCTCTGCATTGTTCTACAATCTCTGCATTGTTCTACAGTCTCTGCATTGTTTACAGTCTCTCCATTGATCTCCAATCTCTGCACTGTTCCACAATCTCTTTCCCGTTCTACAATCTCTGCATAATTCTACAACCTCTGCATTATCTACAATCTCTTTACTGTTCTACAATATCTGCAATGTTCAACAGTGTTTGCACTGTTCTACAACCTCTGCACTGTTCTACAACCTCTGCATTGTCTACAATCTCTGCATTGTCTACAGTTTCTTTACTATTCTACAATCTCTGCACTGTTCTACAGTCACTGGAATGTACTCCAATCCCTGCATTGTTCTACCATCTCTGCATTGTTCTACAGTCTCTGGAATGTACTCCAATCTCTGCATAGTTCCACCAGATCTGCATTGTTCTACAATCTCTTCATTGTTCCACAGTCTCTGCATTGTTTACAATCTCTCTACTGATCTCCAATCTCTGCACTTTCTACAATCTCTTTCCCGTCCTACAATCTCTGCATAATTCTACAACCTCTGCATTATCGACAATCTCTTTACTGTTCTACAATATCTGCAATGTTCAACAGTGTTTGCACTGTTCTACAACCTCTGCATTGTTCTACAACCTCTGCATTGTCTACAATCTCTGCATTGTCTACAATGTCTTTACTATTCTACAATCTCTGCACTGTTCTAAAGTCACTGAAATGTACTCCAATCTCTGCAGTGTTCTACAATCTCTTGAATGTACTCCAATCTCTGCATTGATCTGCAATCTCTGCATTGTTCTACAATCTCTGCATTGTTCTACCATCTCTGTATTGTTGTATCATCTCTGCGCTGTTCTACAATCTCTGGAATGTACTCCAATCCCTGCATTGTTCTACCATCTCTGCATTGTTCTGCAATCTGTGGAATGTACTCCAATCTCTGCATTTTTCCACCATCTCTGCATTGTTCTACATTTCTGCATTGTTCTACTGTCTCTGCATTGTTTACAATCTCTCTGCTGATCTCCAATCTCAGCACTGTTCTACAATCTCTTTCCCGTTCTACAATCTCTGCATAATTGTACAACCTCTGCATTATCTCCAATCTCTTTACTGTTCTACAATATCTGCAATGTTCAACAGTGTTTGCACTGTTCTACAACCTCTGCACTGTTCTACTACCTCTGCATTGTCTACAATCTCTGCATTGTCTACAATATCTTTACTATTCTACAATCTCTGCATTGTTCGACAATCTCTGGAATATATTCCAATCTCTGCAGTGTTCTACAATCTCTGCATTGTTCTACAATCTCTGGAATGTACTGCAATCTCTGCATTGTTCTGCAATCTCTGCGTTGTTCTACAATCTCTGCATTGTTCTACAGTATCTGTATTGTTGTATAATCTCTGCACTGTTCTACAATCTCTGGAATGTACTCCAATCCCTGCACTGTTCTACCATCTCTGCATTGTTCTACAACTCTGGAATGTACTCCAATCTCTGCATTGTTCTGGAATCGCTGCATTGTTCTACAATCTCTGCATTCTTCTACAGTCTCTGTATTGTTGTATAATCTCTGCACTGTTCTACAATCTCTGGAATGTCCTACAATCTCTGCATTGTTCCACCATCTCTGCATTGTTCTACAATCTCTGCATTGTTCTATAGTCTTTGCATTGTTTACAATCTCTCTACTGATCTCCAATCTCTGCACTGTTCCACAATCTCTTTCCCGTCCTACAATCTCTGCATAATTCTACAACCTCTGCATTATCCACAATCTCTTTAGTGTTCTACAATACCTGCAATGTTCAACAGTGTTTGCACTGTTCTACAACATCTGCACTGTTCTACAACCTCTGCATTGTCTACAATCTCTGCATTGTCTACAATTTCTTTACTATTCTACCATCTCTGCACTGTTCTACAATCTCTGGAATATACTCCAATCTCTGCAGTGTTCTACAATCTCTGCATTGTTCTACAATCTCTGGAATGTACTCCAATCTCTGCATTGATCTGCAATCTCTGCATTGTTCCACCATCTCTGCATTGTTCTACAATCTCTGCATTGTTCTACAGTCTCTGCATTGTTTACAATCTCTCTACTGATCTCCAATCTCTGCACTGTTCCACAATCTCTTTCCCGTCCTACAATCTCTGCATAATTCTACAACCTCTGCATTATCCACAATCTCTTTAGTGTTCTACAATACCTGCAATGTTCAACAGTGTTTGCACTGTTCTACAACATCTGCACTGTTCTACAACCTCTGCATTGTCTACAATCTCTGCATTGTCTACAATTTCTTTACTATTCTACCATCTCTGCACTGTTCTACAATCTCTGGAATATACTCCAAACTCTGCAGTGTTCTACAATCTCTGCATTGTTCTACCATCTCTGGAATATACTCCAATCTCTGCAGTGTTCTACAATCTCTGCATTGTTCTACCATCTCTGGAATGTACTCCAATCTCTGCATTGTTCTGGAATCTCTGCATTGTTCTACAATCACTGCATTGTTCTACAGTCTCTGTATTGTTGTATAATCTCTGCACTGTTCTACATCCTCTGCACTGTTCTACAACCTCTGCATTGGCTACAATCTCTGCATTGTCGACAATTTCTTTACTATTCTACAATCTCTGCACTGTTCTACAATCTCTGGAATATACTCCAATCTCTGCAGTGTTCTACAATCTCTGCATTGTGCTACAATCTCTGGAATGTACTCCAATCTCTGCATTGATCTGCAATCTCTGAATTGTTCTATAATCTCTGCATTGTTCTACAATCTCTGCATTGTTGTATAATCTCTGCGCTGTTCTACAATCTCTGGAATGTACTCCAATCCCTGCATTGTTCTACCATCTCTGCATTGTTCTACAATGTCTGGAATGTACTCCAATCTCTGCATTGTTCTGCAATCTCTGCATTGTTCTACAATCTCTGCATTGTTCAACAGTCTCTGTATTGTTGTATAATCTCTGCACTGTTCTGCAATCTCTGGAATGTCCTCCAATCCCTGCAACGTTCTACCATCTCGCATTGTTCTACAATCTCTGGAATGTACTCCAATCTCTGCATTGTTCCACCATCTCTGCATTGTTCTACAATCTCTGCATTGTTCTACAGTCTCTGCATTGTTTACAATCTCTCTACTGATCTCCAATCTCTGCACTTTCTACAATCTCTTTCCCGTCCTACAATCTCTGCATAATTCTACAACCTCTGCATTATCGACAATCTCTTTACTGTTCTACAATATCTGCAATGTTCAACAGTGTTTGAACTGTTCTACAACTTCTGCACTGTTCTACAACCTCTGCATTGTTCTACAATCACTGCATTGTTCTACAGTCTCTGTATTGTTGTATAATCTCGGCACTGTTCTACAACCTCTGCACTGTTCTACAACCTCTGCATTGTCTACAATCTCTGCATTGTCGACAATGTCTTTACTATTCTACAATCTCTGCACTGTTCTACCATCTCTGCATTGTTCTACAGCTCTGGAATGTACTCCAATCTCTGCATTGTTCCACCATCTCTGCATTGTTCTACAATCTCTGCATTGTTCTACAGTCTCTGTATTGTTGTATAATCTCTGCACTGTTCTACAATCTCTGAAATGTCCTACAATCTCTGCATTGTTCTACAATCTCTGGAATGTACTCCAATCTCTGCATTGTTCTGCAATCTCTGCATTGTTCTACAATCTCTGCATTGTTCAACAGTCTCTGTATTGTTGTATAATCTCTGCACTGTTCTGCAATCTCTGGAATGTACTCCAATCCCTGCAATGTTCTACCATCTCGCATTGTTCTACAATCTCTGGAATGTACTCCAATCTCTGCATTGTTCCACCATCTCTGCATTGTTCTACAATCTCTGCATTGTTCTACAGTCTCTGCATTGTTTACAATCTCTCTACTGATCTCCAATCTCTGCACTTTCTACAATCTCTTTCCCGTCCTACAATCTCTGCATAATTCTACTACCTCTGCATTATCGACAATCTCTTTACTGTTCTACAATATCTGCAATGTTCAACAGCGTTTGCACTGTTCTACAACTTCTGCACTGTTCTACAACCTCTGCATTGTTCTACAATCACTGCATTGTTCTACAGTCTCTGTATTGTTGTATAAACTCTGCACTGTTCTACAACCTCTGCACTGTTCTACAACCTCTGCATTGTCTACAATCTCTGCATTGTCGACAATTTCTTTACTATTCTACAATCTCTGCACTGTTCTACAATCTCTGGAATATACTCCAATCTCTGCAGTGTTCTACAATCTCTGCATTGTTCTACAATCTCTGGAATGTACTCCAATCTCTGCATTGATCTGCAATCTCTGAATTGTTCTACAATCTCTGCATTGTTCTACAATCTCTGTATTGTTGTATAATCTCTGCGCTGTTCTACAATCTCTGGAATGTACTCCAATCCCTGCATTGTTCTACCATCTCTGCATTGTTCCACAATGTGAGGAATGTACTCCAATCTCTGCATTGTTCCACCATCTCTGCATTGTTCTACATCTCTGCATTTTTCTACAGTCACTGCATGGATTACAATCTCTCTACTGATCTCCAATCTCTGCACTGTTCTACAATCTCTTTCCCGTTCTACAATCTCTGCATAATTCTACAACCTCTGCATTTTCTACAATCTCTTTACTGTTCTACAATATCTGCAATGTTCAACAGTGTTTGCACTGTTCTACAACCTCTGCATTGTTCTACAACCTCTGCATTGTCTACAATCTCTGCATTGTCTACAATGTCTTTAGTATTCTACAATCTCGGCACTGTTCTAAAGTCACTGAAATGTACTCCAATCTCTGCAGTGTTCTACAATCTCTTGAATGTACTCCAATCTCTGCATTGATCTGCAATCTCTGCATTGTTCTACAATCTCTGCATTGTTCTACAATCTCTGTATTGTTGTATCATCTCTGCGCTGTTCTACAATCTCTGGAATGTACTCCAATCCCTGCATTGTTCTACCATCTCTGCATTGTTCTACAATGTGTGGAATGTACTCCAATCTCTGCATTTTTCCACCATCTCTGCATTGTTCTACATTTCTGCATTGTTCTACTGTCTCTGCATTGTTTACAATCTCTCTGCTGATCTCCAATCTCTGCACTGTTCTACAATCTCTTTCCCGTTCTACAATCTCTGCATAATTCTACAACCTCTGCATTATCTACAATCTCTTTACTGTTCTACAATATCTGCAATGTTCAACAGTGTTTGCACTGTTCTACAACCTCTGCACTGTTCTACTACCTCTGCATTGTCTACAATCTCTGCATTGTCTACAATATCTTTACTATTCTACAATCTCTGCATTGTTCTACAATCTCTGGAATATACTCCAATCTCTGCAGTGTTCTACAATCTCTGGAATGTACTCCAATCTCTGCATTGTTCTGGAATCGCTGCATTGTTCTACAATCTCTGCATTCTTCTACAGTCTCTGTATTGTTGTATAATCTCTGCACTGTTCTACAATCTCTGGAATGTTCTACAATCTCTGCATTGTTCCACCATCTCTGCATTGTTCTACAATCTCTGCATTGTTCTACAGTCTCTGCATTGTTTACAATCTCTCTACTGATCTCCAATCTCTGCACTGTTCCACAATCTCTTTCCCGTCCTACAATCTCTGCATAATTCTACAACCTCTGCATTATCCACAATCTCTTTAGTGTTCTACAATACCTGCAATGTTCAACAGTGTTTGCACTGTTCTACAACATCTGCACTGTTCTACAACCTCTGCATTGTCTACAATCTCTGCATTGTCTACAATTTCTTTACTATTCTACCATCTCTGCACTGTTCTACAATCTCTGGAATATACTCCAATCTCTGCAGTGTTCTACAATCTCTGCATTGTTCTACAATCTCTGGAATGTACTCCAATCTCTGCATTGATCTGCAATCTCTGCATTGTTCCACCATCTCTGCATTGTTCTACAATCTCTGCATTGTCTACAATTTCTTTACTATTCTACAATCTCTGCACTGTTCTACAATCTCTGGAATATACTCCAATCTCTGCAGTGTTCTACAATCTCTGCATTGTTCTACCATCTCTGGAATGTACTCCAATCTCTGCATTGTTCTGGAATCTCTGCATTGTTCTACAATCACTGCATTGTTCTACAGTCTCTGTATTGTTGTATAATCTCTGCACTGTTCTACAACCTCTGCACTGTTCTACAACCTCTGCATTGGCTACAATCTCTGCATTGTCGACAATTTCTTTACTATTCTACAATCTCTGCCCTGTTCTACAATCTCTGGAATGTACTCCAATCTCTGCATTGATCTGCAATCTCTGAATTGTTCTATAATCTCTGCATTGTTCTACAATCTCTGTATTGTTGTATAATCTCTGCGCTGTTCTACAATCTCTGGAATGTACTCCAATCCCTGCATTGTTCTACCATCTCTGCATTGTTCTACAATGTGTGGAATGTACTCCAATCTCTGCATTGTTCCACCATCTCTGCATTGTTCTACATCTCTGCATTTTTCTACAGTCACTGCATGGATTACAATCTCTGTACTGATCTCCAATCTCTGCACTGTTCTACAATCTCTTTCCCGTTCTACAATCTCTGCATAATTCTACAACCTCTGCATTATCTACAATCTCTTTACTGTTCTACAATACCTGCAATGTTCAACAGTGTTTGCACTGTTCTACAACCTCTGCACTTTTCTACAACCTCTGCATTGTCTACAATCTCTGCATTGACTACAATTTCTTTCCTATTCTACAATCTCTGCACTGTTCTACACTCTCTGGAATACATTCCAATCTCTGCAGTATTCTACAATCTCTGCATTGTTCTACAATCTCTGGAATATACTCCAATCTCTGCATTGTTCTGCAATCTCTGCATTGTTCTACAATCTCTGCATTGTTCTACAGTCTCTGTATTGTTGTATAATCTCTGCACTGTTCTACAATCTCTGAAAGGCACTCCAATTCCTGCACTGTTCTACCATCTCTGCATTGTTCTACAGCTCTGGAATGTACTCCAATCTCTGCATTGTTCCACCATCTCTGCATTGTTCTACAATCTCTGCATTGTTGTACAGTCTCTGTATTGTTGTATAATCTCTGCACTGTTCTACAATCTCTGGAATGTCCTACAATCTCTGCATTGTTCTACAATCTCTGGAATGTACTCCAATCTCTGCAGTGTTCTGCAATCTCTGCATTGTTCTACAATCTCTGCATTGTTCAACAGTCTCTGTATTGTTGTATAATCTCTGCACTGTTCTGCAATCTCTGGAATGTACTCCAATCCCTGCAATGTTCTACCATCTCGCATTGTTCTACAATCTCTGGAATGTACTCCAATCTCTGCATTGTTCCACCATCTCTGCATTGTTCTACAATCTCTGCATTGTTCTACAGTCTCTGCATTGTTTACAATCTCTCTACTGATCTCCAATCTCTGCACTTTATACAATCTCTTTCCCGTCCTACAATCTCTGCATAATTCTACAACCTCTGCATTATCGACAATCTCTTCACTGTTCTACAATATCTGCAATGTTCAACAGTGTTTGCACTGTTCTACAACTTCTGCACTGTTCTACAACCTCTGCATTGTTCTACAATCACTGCATTGTTCTACAGTCTCTGTATTGTTGTATAATCTCTGCACTGTTCTACTACCTCTGCACTGTTCTACAACCTCTGCATTGTCTACAATCTCTGCATTGTCGACAATTTCTTTACTATTCTACAATCTCTGCACTGTTCTACAATCTCTGGAATATACTCCAATCTCTGCAGTGTTCTACAATCTCTGCATTGTTCTACAATCTCTGGAATGTACTCCAATCTCTGCATTGATCTGCAATCTCTGAATTGTTCTATAATCTCTGCATTGTTCTACAATCTCTGTATTGTTGTATAATCTCTGCGCTGTTCTACAATCTCTGGAATGTACTCCAATCCCTGCATTGTTCTACCATCTCTGCATTGTTCTACAATGTGTGGAATGTACTCCAATCTCTGCATTGTTCCACCATCTCTGCATTGTTCTACATCTCTGCATTGTTCTACAGTCTCTGCATGGATTACAATCTCTCTACTGATCTCCAATCTCTGCACTGTTCTACAATCTCTTTCCCGTTCTACAATCTCAGCATAATTCTACAATCTCTGCATTATCTGCAATCTCTTTACTGTTCTACAATACCTGCAATGTTCAACAGTGTTTGCACTGTTCTACAACCTCTGCACTTTTCTACAACCTCTGCATTGTCTACAATTTCTGCATTGTCTACAATTTCTTTACTATTCTACAATCTCTGCACTGTTCTACAATCTCTGGAATGTACTCCAATCTCTGCAGTGTTCTACAATCTCTGCATTGTTCTACAATCTCTGGAATGTACTCCAATCTCTGCATTGTTCTGCAATCTCTTCATTGTTCTACAATCTCTGCATTGTTCTACAGTCTCTGTATTGTTGTATAATCTCTGAACTGTTCTACAATCTCTGAAAAAAACTCCAATTCCTGCACTGTTCTACCATCTCTGCATTGTCCTACAGCTCTGGAATGTACTCCAATCTCTGCATTGTTCCACCATCTCTGCATTGTTCTACAATCTCTGCATTGTTCTACAGTCTCTGTATTGTTGTATAATCTCTGCACTGTTCTGCAATCTCTGGAATGTACTCCAATCCCTGCAATGTTCTACCATCTCGCATTGTTCTACAATCTCTGGAATGTACTCCAATCTCTGCATTGTTCCACCATCTCTGCATTGTTCTACAATCTCTGCATTGTTCTACAGTCTCTGCATTGTTTACAGTCTCTCCATTGATCTCCAATCTCTGCACTGTTCCACAATCTCTTTCCCGTTCTACAATCTCTGCATAATTCTACAACCTCTGCATTATCTACAATCTCTTTACTGTTCTACAATATCTGCAATGTTCAACAGTGTTTGCACTGTTCTACAACCTCTGCACTGTTCTACAACCTCTGCATTGTCTACAATCTCTGCATTGTCTACAGTTTCTTTACTATTCTACAATCTCTGCACTGTTCTACAGTCACTGGAATGTACTCCAATCCCTGCATTGTTCTACCATCTCTGCATTGTTCTACAGTCTCTGGAATGTACTCCAATCTCTGCATAGTTCCACCAGATCTGCATTGTTCTACAATCTCTTCATTGTTCCACAGTCTCTGCATTGTTTACAATCTCTCTACTGATCTCCAATCTCTGCACTTTCTACAATCTCTTTCCCGTCCTACAATCTCTGCATAATTCTACAACCTCTGCATTATCGACAATCTCTTTACTGTTCTACAATATCTGCAATGTTCAACAGTGTTTGCACTGTTCTACAACCTCTGCATTGTTCTACAACCTCTGCATTGTCTACAATCTCTGCATTGTCTACAATGTCTTTACTATTCTACAATCTCTGCACTGTTCTAAAGTCACTGAAATGTACTCCAATCTCTGCAGTGTTCTACAATCTCTTGAATGTACTCCAATCTCTGCATTGATCTGCAATCTCTGCATTGTTCTACAATCTCTGCATTGTTCTACCATCTCTGTATTGTTGTATCATCTCTGCGCTGTTCTACAATCTCTGGAATGTACTCCAATCCCTGCATTGTTCTACCATCTCTGCATTGTTCTGCAATCTGTGGAATGTACTCCAATCTCTGCATTTTTCCACCATCTCTGCATTGTTCTACATTTCTGCATTTTTCTACTGTCTCTGCATTGTTTACAATGTCTCTGCTGATCTCCAATCTCAGCACTGTTCTACAATCTCTTTCCCGTTCTACAATCTCTGCATAATTGTACAACCTCTGCATTATCTCCAATCTCTTTACTGTTCTACAATATCTGCAATGTTCAACAGTGTTTGCACTGTTCTACAACCTCTGCACTGCTCTACTACCTCTGCATTGTCTACAATCTCTGCATTGTCTACAATATCTTTACTATTCTACAATCTCTGCATTGTTCGACAATCTCTGGAATATATTCCAATCTCTGCAGTGTTCTACAATCTCTGCATTGTTCTACAATCTCTGGAATGTACTGCAATCTCTGCATTGTTCTGCAATCTCTGCGTTGTTCTACAATCTCTGCATTGTTCTACAGTATCTGTATTGTTGTATAATCTCTGCACTGTTCTACAATCTCTGGAATGTACTCCAATCCCTGCACTGTTCTACCATCTCTGCATTGTTCTACAACTCTGGAATGTACTCCAATCTCTGCATTGTTCTGGAATCGCTGCATTGTTCTACAATCTCTGCATTCTTCTACAGTCTCTGTATTGTTGTATAATCTCTGCACTGTTCTACAATCTCTGGAATGTCCTACAATCTCTGCATTGTTCCACCATCTCTGCATTGTTCTACAATCTCTGCATTGTTCTATAGTCTTTGCATTGTTTACAATCTCTCTACTGATCTCCAATCTCTGCACTGTTCCACAATCTCTTTCCCGTCCTACAATCTCTGCATAATTCTACAACCTCTGCATTATCCACAATCTCTTTAGTGTTCTACAATACCTGCAATGTTCAACAGTGTTTGCACTGTTCTACAACATCTGCACTGTTCTACAACCTCTGCATTGTCTACAATCTCTGCATTGTCTACAATTTCTTTACTATTCTACCATCTCTGCACTGTTCTACAATCTCTGGAATATACTCCAATCTCTGCAGTGTTCTACAATCTCTGCATTGTTCTACAATCTCTGGAATGTACTCCAATCTCTGCATTGATCTGCAATCTCTGCATTGTTCCACCATCTCTGCATTGTTCTACAATCTCTGCATTGTTCTACAGTCTCTGCATTGTTTACAATCTCTCTACTGATCTCCAATCTCTGCACTGTTCCACAATCTCTTTCCCGTCCTACAATCTCTGCATAATTCTACAACCTCTGCATTATCCACAATCTCTTTAGTGTTCTACAATACCTGCAATGTTCAACAGTGTTTGCACTGTTCTACAACATCTGCACTGTTCTACAACCTCTGCATTGTCTACAATCTCTGCATTGTCTACAATTTCTTTACTATTCTACCATCTCTGCACTGTTCTACAATCTCTGGAATATACTCCAAACTCTGCAGTGTTCTACAATCTCTGCATTGTTCTACCATCTCTGGAATATACTCCAATCTCTGCATTGTTCTACAATCTCTGCATTGTTCTACCATCTCTGGAATGTACTCCAATCTCTGCATTGTTCTGGAATCTCTGCATTGTTCTACAATCACTGCATTGTTCTACAGTCTCTGTATTGTTGTATAATCTCTGCACTGTTCTACATCCTCTGCACTGTTCTACAACCTCTGCATTGGCTACAATCTCTGCATTGTCGACAATTTCTTTACTATTCTACAATCTCTGCACTGTTCTACAATCTCTGGAATATACTCCAATCTCTGCAGTGTTCTACAATCTCTGCATTGTGCTACAATCTCTGGAATGTACTCCAATCTCTGCATTGATCTGCAATCTCTGAATTGTTCTATAATCTCTGCATTGTTCTACAATCTCTGCATTGTTGTATAATCTCTGCGCTGTTCTACAATCTCTGGAATGTACTCCAATCCCTGCATTGTTCTACCATCTCTGCATTGTTCTACAATGTCTGGAATGTACTCCAATCTCTGCATTGTTCTGCAATCTCTGCATTGTTCTACAATCTCTGCATTGTTCAACAGTCTCTGTATTGTTGTATAATCTCTGCACTGTTCTGCAATCTCTGGAATGTCCTCCAATCCCTGCAACGTTCTACCATCTCGCATTGTTCTACAATCTCTGGAATGTACTCCAATCTCTGCATTGTTCCACCATCTCTGCATTGTTCTACAATCTCTGCATTGTTCTACAGTCTCTGCATTGTTTACAATCTCTCTACTGATCTCCAATCTCTGCACTTTCTACAATCTCTTTCCCGTCCTACAATCTCTGCATAATTCTACAACCTCTGCATTATCGACAATCTCTTTACTGTTCTACAATATCTGCAATGTTCAACAGTGTTTGAACTGTTCTACAACTTCTGCACTGTTCTACAACCTCTGCATTGTTCTACAATCACTGCATTGTTCTACAGTCTCTGTATTGTTGTATAATCTCGGCACTGTTCTACAACCTCTGCACTGTTCTACAACCTCTGCATTGTCTACAATCTCTGCATTGTCGACAATGTCTTTACTATTCTACAATCTCTGCACTGTTCTACCATCTCTGCATTGTTCTACAGCTCTGGAATGTACTCCAATCTCTGCATTGTTCCACCATCTCTGCATTGTTCTACAATCTCTGCATTGTTCTACAGTCTCTGTATTGTTGTATAATCTCTGCACTGTTCTACAATCTCTGAAATGTCCTACAATCTCTGCATTGTTCTACAATCTCTGGAATGTACTCCAATCTCTGCATTGTTCTGCAATCTCTGCATTGTTCTACAATCTCTGCATTGTTCAACAGTCTCTGTATTGTTGTATAATCTCTGCACTGTTCTGCAATCTCTGGAATGTACTCCAATCCCTGCAATGTTCTACCATCTCGCATTGTTCTACAATCTCTGGAATGTACTCCAATCTCTGCATTGTTCCACCATCTCTGCATTGTTCTACAATCTCTGCATTGTTCTACAGTCTCTGCATTGTTTACAATCTCTCTACTGATCTCCAATCTCTGCACTTTCTACAATCTCTTTCCCGTCCTACAATCTCTGCATAATTCTACTACCTCTGCATTATCGACAATCTCTTTACTGTTCTACAATATCTGCAATGTTCAACAGCGTTTGCACTGTTCTACAACTTCTGCACTGTTCTACAACCTCTGCATTGTTCTACAATCACTGCATTGTTCTACAGTCTCTGTATTGTTGTATAAACTCTGCACTGTTCTACAACCTCTGCACTGTTCTACAACCTCTGCATTGTCTACAATCTCTGCATTGTCGACAATTTCTTTACTATTCTACAATCTCTGCACTGTTCTACAATCTCTGGAATATACTCCAATCTCTGCAGTGTTCTACAATCTCTGCATTGTTCTACAATCTCTGGAATGTACTCCAATCTCTGCATTGATCTGCAATCTCTGAATTGTTCTACAATCTCTGCATTGTTCTACAATCTCTGTATTGTTGTATAATCTCTGCGCTGTTCTACAATCTCTGGAATGTACTCCAATCCCTGCATTGTTCTACCATCTCTGCATTGTTCCACAATGTGAGGAATGTACTCCAATCTCTGCATTGTTCCACCATCTCTGCATTGTTCTACATCTCTGCATTTTTCTACAGTCACTGCATGGATTACAATCTCTCTACTGATCTCCAATCTCTGCACTGTTCTACAATCTCTTTCCCGTTCTACAATCTCTGCATAATTCTACAACCTCTGCATTTTCTACAATCTCTTTACTGTTCTACAATATCTGCAATGTTCAACAGTGTTTGCACTGTTCTACAACCTCTGCATTGTTCTACAACCTCTGCATTGTCTACAATCTCTGCATTGTCTACAATGTCTTTAGTATTCTACAATCTCGGCACTGTTCTAAAGTCACTGAAATGTACTCCAATCTCTGCAGTGTTCTACAATCTCTTGAATGTACTCCAATCTCTGCATTGATCTGCAATCTCTGCATTGTTCTACAATCTCTGCATTGTTCTACAATCTCTGTATTGTTGTATCATCTCTGCGCTGTTCTACAATCTCTGGAATGTACTCCAATCCCTGCATTGTTCTACCATCTCTGCATTGTTCTACAATGTGTGGAATGTACTCCAATCTCTGCATTTTTCCACCATCTCTGCATTGTTCTACATTTCTGCATTGTTCTACTGTCTCTGCATTGTTTACAATCTCTCTGCTGATCTCCAATCTCTGCACTGTTCTACAATCTCTTTCCCGTTCTACAATCTCTGCATAATTCTACAACCTCTGCATTATCTACAATCTCTTTACTGTTCTACAATATCTGCAATGTTCAACAGTGTTTGCACTGTTCTACAACCTCTGCACTGTTCTACTACCTCTGCATTGTCTACAATCTCTGCATTGTCTACAATATCTTTACTATTCTACAATCTCTGCATTGTTCTACAATCTCTGGAATATACTCCAATCTCTGCAGTGTTCTACAATCTCTGGAATGTACTCCAATCTCTGCATTGTTCTGGAATCGCTGCATTGTTCTACAATCTCTGCATTCTTCTACAGTCTCTGTATTGTTGTATAATCTCTGCACTGTTCTACAATCTCTGGAATGTTCTACAATCTCTGCATTGTTCCACCATCTCTGCATTGTTCTACAATCTCTGCATTGTTCTACAGTCTCTGCATTGTTTACAATCTCTCTACTGATCTCCAATCTCTGCACTGTTCCACAATCTCTTTCCCGTCCTACAATCTCTGCATAATTCTACAACCTCTGCATTATCCACAATCTCTTTAGTGTTCTACAATACCTGCAATGTTCAACAGTGTTTGCACTGTTCTACAACATCTGCACTGTTCTACAACCTCTGCATTGTCTACAATCTCTGCATTGTCTACAATTTCTTTACTATTCTACCATCTCTGCACTGTTCTACAATCTCTGGAATATACTCCAATCTCTGCAGTGTTCTACAATCTCTGCATTGTTCTACAATCTCTGGAATGTACTCCAATCTCTGCATTGATCTGCAATCTCTGCATTGTTCCACCATCTCTGCATTGTTCTACAATCTCTGCATTGTCTACAATTTCTTTACTATTCTACAATCTCTGCACTGTTCTACAATCTCTGGAATATACTCCAATCTCTGCAGTGTTCTACAATCTCTGCATTGTTCTACCATCTCTGGAATGTACTCCAATCTCTGCATTGTTCTGGAATCTCTGCATTGTTCTATAATCACTGCATTGTTCTACAGTCTCTGTATTGTTGTATAATCTCTGCACTGTTCTACAACCTCTGCACTGTTCTACAACCTCTGCATTGGCTACAATCTCTGCATTGTCGACAATTTCTTTACTATTCTACAATCTCTGCACTGTTCTACAATCTCTGGAATGTACTCCAATCTCTGCATTGATCTGCAATCTCTGAATTGTTCTATAATCTCTGCATTGTTCTACAATCTCTGTATTGTTGTATAATCTCTGCGCTGTTCTACAATCTCTGGAATGTACTCCAATCCCTGCATTGTTCTACCATCTCTGCATTGTTCTACAATGTGTGGAATGTACTCCAATCTCTGCATTGTTCCACCATCTCTGCATTGTTCTACATCTCTGCATTTTTCTACAGTCACTGCATGGATTACAATCTCTCTACTGATCTCCAATCTCTGCACTGTTCTACAATCTCTTTCCCGTTCTACAATCTCTGCATAATTCTACAACCTCTGCATTATCTACAATCTCTTTACTGTTCTACAATACCTGCAATGTTCAACAGTGTTTGCACTGTTCTACAACCTCTGCACTTTTCTACAACCTCTGCATTGTCTACAATCTCTGCATTGACTACAATTTCTTTCCTATTCTACAATCTCTGCACTGTTCTACACTCTCTGGAATACATTCCAATCTCTGCAGTATTCTACAATCTCTGCATTGTTCTACAATCTCTGGAATATACTCCAATCTCTGCATTGTTCTGCAATCTCTGCATTGTTCTACAATCTCTGCATTGTTCTACAGTCTCTGTATTGTTGTATAATCTCTGCACTGTTCTACAATCTCTGAAAGGCACTCCAATTCCTGCACTGTTCTACCATCTCTGCATTGTTCTACAGCTCTGGAATGTACTCCAATCTCTGCATTGTTCCACCATCTCTGCATTGTTCTACAATCTCTGCATTGTTGTACAGTCTCTGTATTGTTGTATAATCTCTGCACTGTTCTACAATCTCTGGAATGTCCTACAATCTCTGCATTGTTCTACAATCTCTGGAATGTACTCCAATCTCTGCAGTGTTCTGCAATCTCTGCATTGTTCTACAATCTCTGCATTGTTCAACAGTCTCTGTATTGTTGTATAATCTCTGCACTGTTCTGCAATCTCTGGAATGTACTCCAATCCCTGCAATGTTCTACCATCTCGCATTGTTCTACAATCTCTGGAATGTACTCCAATCTCTGCATTGTTCCACCATCTCTGCATTGTTCTACAATCTCTGCATTGTTCTACAGTCTCTGCATTGTTTACAATCTCTCTACTGATCTCCAATCTCTGCACTTTCTACAATCTCTTTCCCGTCCTACAATCTCTGCATAATTCTACAACCTCTGCATTATCGACAATCTCTTCACTGTTCTACAATATCTGCAATGTTCAACAGTGTTTGCACTGTTCTACAACTTCTGCACTGTTCTACAACCTCTGCATTGTTCTACAATCACTGCATTGTTCTACAGTCACTGTATTGTTGTATAATCTCTGCACTGTTCTACTACCTCTGCACTGTTCTACAACCTCTGCATTGTCTACAATCTCTGCATTGTCGACAATTTCTTTACTATTCTACAATCTCTGCACTGTTCTACAATCTCTGGAATATACTCCAATCTCTGCAGTGTTCTACAATCTCTGCATTGTTCTACAATCTCTGGAATGTACTCCAATCTCTGCATTGATCTGCAATCTCTGAATTGTTCTATAATCTCTGCATTGTTCTACAATCTCTGTATTGTTGTATAATCTCTGCGCTGTTCTACAATCTCTGGAATGTACTCCAATCCCTGCATTGTTCTACCATCTCTGCATTGTTCTACAATGTGTGGAATGTACTCCAATCTCTGCATTGTTCCACCATCTCTGCATTGTTCTACATCTCTGCATTGTTCTACAGTCTCTGCATGGATTACAATCTCTCTACTGATCTCCAATCTCTGCACTGTTCTACAATCTCTTTCCCGTTCTACAATCTCAGCATAATTCTACAATCTCTGCATTATCTGCAATCTCTTTACTGTTCTACAATACCTGCAATGTTCAACAGTGTTTGCACTGTTCTACAACCTCTGCACTTTTCTACAACCTCTGCATTGTCTACAATTTCTGCATTGTCTACAATTTCTTTACTATTCTACAATCTCTGCACTGTTCTACAATCTCTGGAATGTACTCCAATCTCTGCAGTGTTCTACAATCTCTGCATTGTTCTACAATCTCTGGAATGTACTCCAATCTCTGCATTGTTCTGCAATCTCTTCATTGTTCTACAATCTCTGCATTGTTCTACAGTCTCTGTATTGTTGTATAATCTCTGAACTGTTCTACAATCTCTGAAAAAAACTCCAATTCCTGCACTGTTCTACCATCTCTGCATTGTCCTACAGCTCTGGAATGTACTCCAATCTCTGCATTGTTCCACCATCTCTTTATTGTTCTACAATCTCTGCATTGTTCTACAGTCTCTGTATTGTTGTATAATCTCTGCACTGTTCTGCAATCTCTGGAATGTACTCCAATCCCTGCAATGTTCTACCATCTCGCATTGTTCTACAATCTCTGGAATGTACTCCAATCTCTGCATTGTTCCACCATCTCTGCATTGTTCTACAATCTCTGCATTGTTCTACAGTCTCTGCATTGTTTACAGTCTCTCCATTGATCTCCAATCTCTGCACTGTTCCACAATCTCTTTCCCGTTCTACAATCTCTGCATAATTCTACAACCTTTGCATTATCTACAATCTCTTTACTGTTCTACAATATCTGCAATGTTCAACAGTGTTTGCACTGTTCTACAACCTCTGCACTGTTCTACAACCTCTGCATTGTCTACAATCTCTGCATTGTCTACAGTTTCTTTACTATTCTACAATCTCTGCACTGTTCTACAGTCACTGGAATGTACTCCAATCCCTGCATTGTTCTACCATCTCTGCATTGTTCTACAGTCTCTGGAATGTACTCCAATCTCTGCATAGTTCCACCAGATCTGCATTGTTCTACAATCTCTTCATTGTTCCACAGTCTCTGCATTGTTTACAATCTCTCTACTGATCTCCAATCTCTGCACTTTCTACAATCTCTTTCCCGTCCTACAATCTCTGCATAATTCTACAACCTCTGCATTATCGACAATCTCTTTACTGTTCTACAATATCTGCAATGTTCAACAGTGTTTGCACTGTTCTACAACCTCTGCATTGTTCTACAACCTCTGCATTGTCTACAATCTCTGCATTGTCTACAATGTCTTTACTATTCTACAATCTCTGCACTGTTCTAAAGTCACTGAAATGTACTCCAATCTCTGCAGTGTTCTACAATCTCTTGAATGTACTCCAATCTCTGCATTGATCTGCAATCACTGCATTGTTCTACAATCTCTGCATTGTTCTACCATCTCTGTATTGTTGTATCATCTCTGCGCTGTTCTACAATCTCTGGAATGTACTCCAATCCCTGCATTGTTCTACCATCTCTGCATTGTTCTACAATCTGTGGAATGTACTCCAATCTCTGCATTTTTCCACCATCTCTGCATTGTTCTACATTTCTGCATTGTTCTACTGTCTCTGCATTGTTTACAATCTCTCTGCTGATCTCCAATCTCAGCACTGTTCTACAATCTCTTTCCCGTTCTACAATCTCTGCATAATTGTACAACCTCTGCATTATCTCCAATCTCTTTACTGTTCTACAATATCTGCAATGTTCAACAGTGTTTGCACTGTTCTACAACCTCTGCACTGTTCTACTACCTCTGCATTGTCTACAATCTCTGCATTGTCTACAATATCTTTACTATTCTACAATCTCTGCATTGTTCGACAATCTCTGGAATATATTCCAATCTCTGCAGTGTTCTACAATCTCTGCATTGTTCTACAATCTCTGGAATGTACTGCAATCTCTGCATTGTTCTGCAATCTCTGCGTTGTTCTACAATCTCTGCATTGTTCTACAGTATCTGTATTGTTGTATAATCTCTGCACTGTTCTACAATCTCTGGAATGTACTCCAATCCCTGCACTGTTCTACCATCTCTGCATTGTTCTACAACTCTGGAATGTACTCCAATCTCTGCATTGTTCTGGAATCGCTGCATTGTTCTACAATCTCTGCATTCTTCTACAGTCTCTGTATTGTTGTATAATCTCTGCACTGTTCTACAATCTCTGGAATGTCTTACAATCTCTGCATTGTTCCACCATCTCTGCATTGTTCTACAATCTCTGCATTGTTCTATAGTCTTTGCATTGTTTACAATCTCTCTACTGATCTCCAATCTCTGCACTGTTCCACAATCTCTTTCCCGTCCTACAATCTCTGCATAATTCTACAACCTCTGCATTATCCACAATCTCTTTAGTGTTCTACAATACCTGCAATGTTCAACAGTGTTTGCACTGTTCTACAACATCTGCACTGTTCTACAACCTCTGCATTGTCTACAATCTCTGCATTGTCTACAATTTCTTTACTATTCTACCATCTCTGCACTGTTCTACAATCTCTGGAATATACTCCAATCTCTGCAGTGTTCTACAATCTCTGCATTGTTCTACAATCTCTGGAATGTACTCCAATCTCTGCATTGATCTGCAATCTCTGCATTGTTCCACCATCTCTGCATTGTTCTACAATCTCTGCATTGTTCTACAGTCTCTGCATTGTTTACAATCTCTCTACTGATCTCCAATCTCTGCACTGTTCCACAATCTCTTTCCCGTCCTACAATCTCTGCATAATTCTACAACCTCTGCATTATCCACAATCTCTTTAGTGTTCTACAATACCTGCAATGTTCAACAGTGTTTGCACTGTTCTACAACATCTGCACTGTTCTACAACCTCTGCATTGTCTACAATCTCTGCATTGTCTACAATTTCTTTACTATTCTACCATCTCTGCACTGTTCTACAATCTCTGGAATATACTCCAAACTCTGCAGTGTTCTACAATCTCTGCATTGTTCTACCATCTCTGGAATATACTCCAATCTCTGCAGTGTTCTACAATCTCTGCATTGTTCTACCATCTCTGGAATGTACTCCAATCTCTGCATTGTTCTGGAATCTCTGCATTGTTCTACAATCACTGCATTGTTCTACAGTCTCTGTATTGTTGTATAATCTCTGCACTGTTCTACATCCTCTGCACTGTTCTACAACCTCTGCATTGGCTACAATCTCTGCATTGTCGACAATTTCTTTACTATTCTACAATCTCTGCACTGTTCTACAATCTCTGGAATATACTCCAATCTCTGCAGTGTTCTACAATCTCTGCATTGTGCTACAATCTCTGGAATGTACTCCAATCTCTGCATTGATCTGCAATCTCTGAATTGTTCTATAATCTCTGCATTGTTCTACAATCTCTGCATTGTTGTATAATCTCTGCGCTGTTCTACAATCTCTGGAATGTACTCCAATCCCTGCATTGTTCTACCATCTCTGCATTGTTCTACAATGTCTGGAATGTACTCCAATCTCTGCATTGTTCTGCAATCTCTGCATTGTTCTACAATCTCTGCATTGTTCAACAGTCTCTGTATTGTTGTATAATCTCTGCACTGTTCTGCAATCTCTGGAATGTCCTCCAATCCCTGCAACGTTCTACCATCTCGCATTGTTCTACAATCTCTGGAATGTACTCCAATCTCTGCATTGTTCCACCATCTCTGCATTGTTCTACAATCTCTGCATTGTTCTACAGTCTCTGCATTGTTTACAATCTCTCTACTGATCTCCAATCTCTGCACTTTCTACAATCTCTTTCCCGTCCTACAATCTCTGCATAATTCTACAACCTCTGCATTATCGACAATCTCTTTACTGTTCTACAATATCTGCAATGTTCAACAGTGTTTGAACTGTTCTACAACTTCTGCACTGTTCTACAACCTCTGCATTGTTCTACAATCACTGCATTGTTCTACAGTCTCTGTATTGTTGTATAATCTCGGCACTGTTCTACAACCTCTGCACTGTTCTACAACCTCTGCATTGTCTACAATCTCTGCATTGTCGACAATGTCTTTACTATTCTACAATCTCTGCACTGTTCTACCATCTCTGCATTGTTCTACAGCTCTGGAATGTACTCCAATCTCTGCATTGTTCCACCATCTCTGCATTGTTCTACAATCTCTGCATTGTTCTACAGTCTCTGTATTGTTGTATAATCTCTGCACTGTTCCACAATCTCTGAAATGTCCTACAATCTCTGCATTGTTCTACAATCTCTGGAATGTACTCCAATCTCTGCATTGTTCTGCAATCTCTGCATTGTTCTACAATCTCTGCATTGTTCAACAGTCTCTGTATTGTTGTATAATCTCTGCACTGTTCTGCAATCTCTGGAATGTACTCCAATCCCTGCAATGTTCTACCATCTCGCATTGTTCTACAATCTCTGGAATGTACTCCAATCTCTGCATTGTTCCACCATCTCTGCATTGTTCTACAATCTCTGCATTGTTCTACAGTCTCTGCATTGTTTACAATCTCTCTACTGATCTCCAATCTCTGCACTTTCTACAATCTCTTTCCCGTCCTACAATCTCTGCATAATTCTACTACCTCTGCATTATCGACAATCTCTTTACTGTTCTACAATATCTGCAATGTTCAACAGCGTTTGCACTGTTCTACAACTTCTGCACTGTTCTACAACCTCTGCATTGTTCTACAATCACTGCATTGTTCTACAGTCTCTGTATTGTTGTATAAACTCTGCACTGTTCTACAACCTCTGCACTGTTCTACAACCTCTGCATTGTCTACAATCTCTGCATTGTCGACAATTTCTTTACTATTCTACAATCTCTGCACTGTTCTACAATCTCTGGAATATACTCCAATCTCTGCAGTGTTCTACAATCTCTGCATTGTTCTACAATCTCTGGAATGTACTCCAATCTCTGCATTGATCTGCAATCTCTGAATTGTTCTACAATCTCTGCATTGTTCTACAATCTCTGTATTGTTGTATAATCTCTGCGCTGTTCTACAATCTCTGGAATGTACTCCAATCCCTGCATTGTTCTACCATCTCTGCATTGTTCCACAATGTGAGGAATGTACTCCAATCTCTGCATTGTTCCACCATCTCTGCATTGTTCTACATCTCTGCATTTTTCTACAGTCACTGCATGGATTACAATCTCTCTACTGATCTCCAATCTCTGCACTGTTCTACAATCTCTTTCCCGTTCTACAATCTCTGCATAATTCTACAACCTCTGCATTATCTACAATCTCTTTACGGTTCTACAATACCTGCAATGTTCAACAGTGTTTGCACTGTTCTACAACCTCTGCACTTTTCTACAACCTCTGCATTGTCTACAATCTCTGCATTGTCTACAATTTCTTTCCTATTCTACAATCTCTGCACTGTTCTACACTCTCTGGAATATACTCCAATCTCTGCAGTGTTCTACAATCTCTGCATTGTTCTACAATCTCTGGAATATACTCCAATCTCTGCATTGTTCTGCAATCTCTGCATTGTTCTACAATCTCTGCATTGTTCTACAGTCTCTGTATTGTTGTATAATCTCTGCACTGTTCTACAATCTCTGAAAAGCACTCCAATTCCTGCACTGTTCTACCATCTCTGCATTGTTCTACAGCTCTGGAATCTACTCCAATCTCTGCATTGTTCTACAGTCGCTGCATGGATTACAATCTCTCTACTGATCTCCAATCTCTGCACTGTTCTACAATCTCTTTCCCGTTCTACAATCTCTGCATAATTCTACAACCTCTGCATTATCTACAATCTCTTTACTGTTCTACAATACCTGCAATGTTCAACAGTGTTTGCACTGTTCTACAACCTCTGCACTTTTCTACAACCTCTGCATTGTCTACAATCTCTGCATTGTCTACAATTTCTTTACTATTCTACAATCTCTGCACTGTTCTATACTCTCTGGAATATACTCCAATCTCTGCAGTGTTCTACAATCTCTGCATTGTTCTACATTCTCTGGAATGTACACCAATCTCTGCATTGTTCTGCAATCTCTGCATTGTTCTACAATCTCTGCATTGTTCTACACTCTCTGTATTGTTGTATAATCTCTGCACTGTTCTACATTCTCTGAAAAGCACTCCAATTCCTGCACTGTTCTACCATCTCTGCATTGTTCTACAGCTCTGGAATGTACTCCAATCTCTGCATTGTTCCACCATCTCTGCATTGTTCTACAATCTCTGCATTGTTCAACAGTCTCTGTATTGTTGTATAATCTCTGCACTGTTCTGCAATCTCTGGAATGTACTCCAATCCCTGCACTGTTCTACCATCTCTGCATTGTTCTACAGCTCTGGAATGTACTCCAATCTCTGCATTGTTCTGGAATTGCTGCATTGTTCTACAATCTCTGCATTGTTCTACAGTCTCTGTAGTGTTGTAAAATCTCTCCCCTGTTCTATAATCTCTGGAATGTACTTCAATCCCTGCATTGTTCTACCATCTCTGCATTGTTCTACAATCTCTGGAATGTACTCCAATCTCTGCATTGTTCTACCATCTCTGCATTGTTCTACAATCTCTGCATTGTTCTACAGTCTCTGCATTGTTTACAATCTCTCTACTGATCTCCAATCTCTGCACTGTCCTACAATCTCTTTCCCGTTCTACAATCTCTGCATAATTCTACAACCTCTGCATTATCTACAATATCTTTACTGTTCGATAATATCTGCAATGTTCAACAGTGTTTGCACTGTTCTACAATCTCTGCACTGTTCTACATCCTCTGCATTGTCTACAATCTCTGCATTGTCTACAATTTCTTTCCTATTCTACAATCTCTGCACCGTTCTACAATCACTGGAATGTACTCCAATATCTGCAGTGTTCTACAAGCTCTGCATTGTTCTACAATCTCTGGAATGTACTCCAATCTCTGCATTGTTCTGCAATCTCTGCATTGTTCAACAGTCTCTGTATTGTTGTATAATCTCTGCACTGTTCTGCAATCTCTGGAATGTACTCCAATCCCTGCAATGTTGTACCATCTCGCATTGTTCTACAATCTCTGGAATGTACTCCAATCTCTGCATTGTTCCGCCATCTCTGCATTATTCTACAATCTCTGCATTGTTCTACAATCTCTGCATTGTTCAACAGTCTCTGTATTGTTGTATAATCTCTGCACTGTTCTGCAATCTCTGGAATGTACTCCAATCCCTGCACTGTTCTACCATCTCTGCATTGTTCTACAGCTCTGGAATGTACTCCAATCTCTGCATTGTTCTGGAATTGCTGCATTGTTCTACAATCTCTGCATTGTTCTACAGTCTCTGTAGTGTTGTAAAATCTCTCCCCTGTTCTATAATCTCTGGAATGTACTTCAATCCCTGCATTGTTCTACCATCTCTGCATTGTTCTACAATCTCTGGAATGTACTCCAATCTCTGCATTGTTCTACCATCTCTGCATTGTTCTACAATCTCTGCATTGTTCTACAGTCTCTGCATTGTTTACAATCTCTCTACTGATCTCCAATCTCTGCACTGTCCTACAATCTCTTTCCCGTTCTACAATCTCTGCATAATTCTACAACCTCTGCATTATCTACAATATCTTTACTGTTCGATAATATCTGCAATGTTCAACAGTGTTTGCACTGTTCTACAATCTCTGCACTGTTCTACATCCTCTGCATTGTCTACAATCTCTGCATTGTCTACAATTTCTTTCCTATTCTACAATCTCTGCACTGTTCTACAATCACTGGAATGTACTCCAATATCTGCAGTGTTCTACAAGCTCTGCATTGTTCTACAATCTCTGGAATGTACTCCAATCTCTGCATTGTTCTGCAATCTCTGCATTGTTCTACAATCTCTGCATTGTTCAACAGTCTCTGTATTGTTGTATAATCTCTGCACTGTTCTGCAATCTCTGGAATGTACTCCAATCCCTGCAATGTTGTACCATCTCGCATTGTTCTACAATCTCTGGAATGTACTCCAATCTCTGCATTGTTCCGCCATCTCTGCATTATTCTACAATCTCTGCATTGTTCTACAGTCTCTGCATTGTTTACAATCTCTCTACTGATCTCCAATCTCTGCACTGTTCTACAATCTCTTTCCCGTTCTACAATCTCTGCATAATTCTACAACCTCTGCATTATCTACAATATCTTTACTGTTCTATAATATCTGCAATGTTCAACAGTGTTTGCACTGTTCTACAATCTCTGCACTGTTCTACATCCTCTGCATTGTCTACAATCTCTGCATTGTCTACAATTTCTTTCCTATTCTACAATCTCTGCACTGTTCTACAATCACTGGAATGTACTCCAATATCTGCAGTGTTCTACAACTCTGCATTGTTCTACAATCTCTGGAATGTACTCCAATCTCTGCATTGTTCTGCAATCTCTGCATTGTTCTACAATCTCTGCATTGTTCAACAGTCTCTGTATTGTTGTATAATCTCTGCACTGTTCTGCAATCTCTGGAATGTACTCCAATCCCTGCATTGTTCTACCATCTCTACATTGTTCAACAATCTCTGGAATGGACTCCAATCTCTGCATCGTTCCACCATCTCTGCATTGTTCTACAATCTCTGCATTGTTCTACAGTCTCTGCATTGTTTACAATCTCTCTACTGATCTCCAATCTCTGCACTGTTCTACAATCTCTTTCCCGTTCTACAATCTCTGCATAATTCTACAACCTCTGCATTATCTACAATATCTTTACTGTTCTATAATATCTGCAATGTTCAACAGTGTTTTCACTGTTCTACAATCTCTGCACTGTTCTACAACCTCTGCATTGTCTACAATCTCTGCATTGTCTACAATTTCTTTCCTATTCTACAATCTCTGCACTGTTCTACAATCACTGGAATGTACTCCAATCTCTGCAGTGTTCTACAAGCTCTGCATTGTTCTACAATCTCTGGAATGTACTCCAATCTCTGCATTGTTCTGCAATCTCTGCATTGTTCTACAATATCTGCATTGTTCAACAGTCTCTGTATTGTTGTATAATCTCTGCACTGTTCTACAATCTCTGGAATGTACTCCAATCTCTGCATTGTTCCACCATCTCTGCATTGTTCTACAATCTCTGCAGTGTTCTACAATCCCTGCAATGTTCTACCATCTCGCATTGTTCTACAATCTCTGGAATGTACTCCAATCTCTGCATTGTTCCACCATCTCTGCATTGTTCTACAATCTCTGCAGTGTTCTACAATCTCTGCATTGTTCTACCATCTCTGGAATGTACTCCAATCCCTGCATTGTTCTACCATCTCTGCATTGTTCTACATTCTCTGGAATGTACTCCAATCTCTGCATTGTTTTGGAATCGCTGCATTGTTCTACAATCTCTGCATTGTTCTACAGTCTCTGTATTGTTGTATAATCTCTGCACTGTTCTACAATCTCTGGAATGTCCTACAGTCTCTGCAATTTTCCACCATCTCTGCATTGTTCTACAATCTCTGCATTGTTCTACAGTCTCTGCTTTGTTTACAAACTCTCTAGTGATCTCCAATCTCTGCACTTTTCTACACTCTCTTTCCCGTTCTACAATCTCTGCATAATTCTACAACCACTGCATTATCTACAATCAATTTACTGTTCTACAATATCTGCAATGTTCAACAGTGTTTTTGCACTGTTCTACAACCTCTGCACTGTTCTACAACCTCTGCATTGTCTACAATCTCTGCATTGTCTACAATTTCTTTGTTATTCTACAATCTCTGCACTGTTCTACAATCACTGGAATGTACTCCCATCTCTGCAGTGTTCTACAATCTCTGCATTGTTCTACAATCTCTGTAATGTACTCCAATCTCTGCATTGTTCTACAATCTCTGCATTGTTCTACAATCTCTGCACTGTTCTACAATCTCTGTATTGTTGTATACTCGCTGCACTGTTCTACAATCTCTGGAATGTACTCCAATCACTGCATTGTTCTACCATATCTGCATTGTTCTACAATCCCTGCATTGTTCTACAATCTCTGCACTCTTCTGCAGCCTCTGCTCTGTTATACAATCTCTGCATTTTTCTACATTCTCTGTGTTGTTGTATAATGTCTGCACTGTTCTACAATCTCTGAAATGTACTCCAATCTCTGCATTGTTCTACCATATCTGCATTGTTCTACAATCTCTGCATTGTTCTACAATCTCTGGAATGTACTCCAATCTCTGCATTGTTCTACCATATCTGCATTGTTCTACAATCGCTGCATTGTTCTACAATCTCTGCATTGTTCTACAGTCTCTGTATTGTTGTATAATCTCTGCACTGTTCTACAATCTCTGGAATGTCCTACAATCTCTGCATTGTTCCACCATCTCTGCATTGTTCTACAATCTCTGCATTGTTCTACAGTCTCTGCATTGTTTACAAACTCTCTACTGATCTCCAATCTCTGCACTGTTCTACAATCTCTTTCCCGTTCTACAATCTCTGCATAATTCTCCAACCAGTGCATTATCTACAATCTTTTTACTGTTCTACAATATCTGCAATGTTCAACAGTGTTTGCACTGTTCTACAACCTCTGCACTGTTCTACAACCTCTGCATTGTCTACAATCTCTGCATTGTCTACAATTTCTTTGTTATTCTACAATCTCTGAACTGTTCTACAATCACTGGAATGTACTCCAATGTCTGCAGTGTTCTACAATCGCTGCATTGTTCTACAATCTCTGTATTGTTGTATACTCTCTGCACTGTTCTACAAACTCTGAAATGTACTCCAATCTCTGCATTGTTCTACCATCTCTGTATTGTTCTACAATCTCTGCATTGTTCTACAGTCTCTGCATTGTTTACAATCTCTTTACTGATCTCCAATCTCTGCTCTGTTCTACAATCTCTTTCCCGTTCTACAATCTCTGCATAATTCTACAACCTCTGCATTATCTGCAATCTCTTTACTGTTCTACAATATCTGCAATGTTCAACAGTATTTGCACTGTTCCACAATCTCTGCACTGTTCTACAGCCTCTGCATTGTCGTCAATCTCTGCATTGTCTACAATCTCTTTACTATTCTACAATCTCTGCACAGTTCTCCAGTCTCTGCACTGCTCTCCAGTCTCTGCGCTGCTCTCCATTCTCTGCACTGTTCTACAATCTCTGTATTGTTTTACAGTCTCTGCATTGTCTACCATCTCTTTACTGTTCTACAATCTCTGCACTGTTCTACAACCTCTGCATTGTCTACAATCTCTGCATTGTCTACAATTTCTTTACTATTCTACAATCTCTGCGCTGTTCTACAATCTCTGGAATGTACTCCAATCTCTGCAGTGTTCTACAATCTGTGCATTGTTCTACAATCTCTGGAATGTACTCTAATCTCAGCAGTGTTCTGCAATCTCTGCATTGTTCTACAATCTCTGGAATGTACTCCAATCTCTGCATTGTTCTACAATCTCTGCAGTGTTCTACAGTTTCTGTATTGATGTATAACCTCTGCAACGTTCTACAATCTCTGGAATGTACTCCAATCCCTGCATTGTTCTGGAATCGCTGCATTGTTCTACAATCTCTGCATTGTTCTACAGTTTCTGTAGTGTTGTATAATCTCTGCACTGTTCTACAATCTCTGGAATGTCCTCCAATCTCTGCATTGTTCTACAATCTCTGCATTGTTCTACAATCTCTGCATTGTTCTACAATCTCTGCACTCTTCTGCAGCCTCTGCACTGTTCTACAAATCTCTGCATTTTTCTACAGTCTCTGTGTTGTTGTATAATCTCTGCACTGTTCTACAATCTCTGAAATGTACTCCAATCTCTGCATTGTGCTACCATCTCTGCATTGTTCTACAATCTCTGCATTGTTCTACAGTCTCTGCATTGTTTACAATCTCTCTACTGATCTCCAATCTCTGCACTGTTCTACAATCTCTTTCCCGTTCTACAATCTCTGCATAATTCTACAACCTCTGCATTATCTACAATCTCTTTACTGTTCCACAATATCTGCAATGTTCAACAGTGTTTGCACTGTTCTACAGTCTCTGCACTGTTCTACAACCTCTGCATTGTCTACAATCTCTGCATTGTCTACAATCTCTTTACTATTCTACAATCTCTGCACTGTTCTACAATCACTGGAATGTACTCCAAACTCTGCAGTGTTCTACAATCTCTGCGCTGTTCTACACTCTCTGGAATGTCCTCCAATCCCTGCATTCTTCTACCATCTCTGCATTGTTCTACAATCTGTGGAATGTACTCCAATCCCTGCATTGTTCTACAATCTCTGCACTATTCTGCAGCCTCTGCACTGTTATACAATCTCTGCATTTTTCTACATTCTGTGTTGTTGTATAATCTCTGCACTGTTCCACAATCTCTGAAATGTACTCCAATCTCTGCACTGTTCTACAGCCTCTGCATTGTCGACAATCTCTGCATTGTCTACAATCTCTTTACTATTCTACAATCTCTGCACAGTTCTCCAGTCTCTGCACTGCTCTCCAGTCTCTGCGCTGCTCTCCAGTCTCTGCACTGTTCTACAATCTCTGTATTGTTTTACAGTCTCGGCATTGTCGACCATCTCTTTACTGTTCTACAATCTCTGCACTGTTCTACAACCTCTGCATTGTCTACGATCTCTGCATTGTCTACAATTTCTTTACTATTCTACAATCTCTGCACTGTTCTACAATCACTGGAATGTATTCCAATCACTGCAGTGTTCTACAATCTCTGCATTGTTCTGCAATCTCTGGAATGTACTCCAATCTCTGCATTGTTCTACAATCTCTACATTGTTCTACAATCTCTGCATTGTACTACAATCTCTGTACCATTGTATAATCTCTGCACTGTTCCACAATCTCTGGAATCTACTCCAATCACTGCATTGTTCTACCATCTCTGCATTGTTCTACAATCCCTGCATTGTTCTGCAGCCTCTGCACTGTTCTACAATCTCTGCATTTTTCTACAGTCTCTGTGTTGTTGTATAATCTCTGCACTGTTCTACAATCTCTGAAATGTACTCCAATATTTGCATTGTTCTACCATATCTGCATTGTTCTACAATCTCTGCATTGTTCTACAGTCTCTGCACTGTTCTACAATCTCTTTCCCCTTCTACAATCTCTGCATAATTCTACAACCTCTGCATTATCTGCAATCTCTTTACTGTTCTACAATATCTGCAATGTTCAACAGTGTTTGCACTGTTCTACAATCTCTGCACTGTTCTACAACCTCTTCATTGTCGACAATCTCTGCATTGTCTACAATCTCTTTACTATTCTGCAATCTCTGCACAGTTCTCCAGTCTCTGCACTGCTCTCCAGTCTCTGCGCTGCTCTCCAGTCTCTGCACTGTTCTACAATCTCTGTATAGTTTTACAGTCTCTGCATTGTCTACCATCTCTTTACTGTTCTACAATCTCTGCGCTGTTCTACAATCACTGGAATGTACTCCAATCTCTGCATTTTTCCGCAATCTCTGCATTGTTCTACAATCTCTGCAGTGTTCTACTGTTTCTGTATTGATGTATAATCTCTGCACTGTTCTACAATCTCTGGAATGTACTCCAATCTCTGCATTGTTCTACCATCTCTGCATTGTTCCATAATCTCTGGAATGTACTCCAATCTCTGCATTGTTCTGGAATCGCTGCATTGTTCTACAATCTCTGCATTGTTCTACAGTCTCTGTATTGTTGTATAATCTCTGCACTGTTCTACAATCTTTGGAATGTCCTCCAATCTCTGCATTGTTATACAATCTCTGCATTGTTCTACAATCTTTGCATTGTTCTACATCTCTGCACTCTTCTGCCGCCTCTGCACTGTTCTACAATCTCTGCATTTTTCTACAGTCTCTGTGTTGTCGTATAATCTCTGCACTGTTCTACCATCTCTGCATTGTTTACAATCTCTCTACTGATCTCCAATCTCCGCACTGTTCTACAATCTCTTTCCCGTTCTACAATCTCTGCATAACTCTACAACCTCTGCATTATCTACAATCTCTTTACTGTTCTACAATATCTGCAATGTTCAACAGTGTTTCAATGTTCTACAATCTCTGCACTGTTCTACAACCTCTGCATTGTCTACAATCTCTGCATTGTCTACAATTTCTTTACTATACTATAATCTCTGCACTGTTCTACAATCACTGGAATGTACTCCAGTCTCTGCAGTGTTCTACAATCTCTGCATTGTTCTACAATCTCTGGAATGTACTCCAATCTCTGCATTGTTCTGCAATCTCTGCATTGTTCTACAATCTTTGCATTGTTCTACACTCTCTGTATTGTTGTATAATCTCTGAACTGTTCTACAATCTCTGGAATGTACTCCAATCCCTGCAATGTTCTACCATCTCTGCATTGTTCTACAGTCTCTGCATTGTTTACAATATCTCTCTCCTGATTTCCAATCTCTGCACTGTTCTACAATCTCTGAAATGTACTCCAGTCTGTGCAATGTTCTACCATATCTGCATTGTTCTACAATCTCTGCATTGTTCTACAGTCTCTGCATTGTTTACAATCTCTTTATTGATCTCCAATCTCTGCACTGTTGTACAATCTCTTTCCCGTTCTACAATCTCTGCATAATTCTACAACCTCTGCATTATCTGCAATCTCTTTACTGTTCTACAATATCTGCAATGTTCAACAGTGTTTGCACTGTTCCACAATCTCTGCACTGTTCTACAGCCTCTGCATTGTCTACAATCTCTGCATTGTCTGCAATCTCTTTACTATTCTACAATCTCTGCACACTTCTCCAGTCTCTGCACTGCTCTCCTTTCTCTGCGCTGCTCTCCAGTTTCTGCACTGTTCTACAATCTCTGTACTGTTTTACAGTCTCTGCATTGTCTACCATCTCTTTACTGTTCTACAATCTCTGCACTGTTCTACAACCTCTGCATTGTCTACAATCTCTGCATTGTCTACAATTTCTTTACTATTCTACAATCTCTGCGCTGTTCTACAATCTCTGGAATGTACTCCAATCTCTGCAGTGTTCTACAATCTCTGCATTGTTCTACAATCTCTGGAATGTACTGCAATCTCTGCATTGTTCCGCAATCTCTGCATTGTTCTACAATCTCTGCAGTGTTCTACAGTTTCTGTATTGATGTATAATCTCTGCACTGTTCTACAATCTCTGGAATGTACTCCAATCTCTGCATTGTTCTACCATCTCTGCATTGTTCTAGAATCTCTGGAATGTACTCCAATCTCTGCATTGTTCTGGAATTGCTGAATTGTTCTACAATCTCTGCATTGTTCTACAGTCTCTGTGTTGTTGTATAATCTCTGCACTGTTCTACAATCTCTGAAATGTACTCCAATCTCTGCATTGTTCTACCATCTCTGCATTGTTCTACAATCTCTGCATTGTTCTACAGTCTCTGCATTGTTTACAATCTCTCTACTGATCTCCAATCTCTGCACTGTTCTACAATCTCTTTCCCGTACTACAATCTCTGCATAATTCTACAACCTCTGCATTATCGACAATCTCTTTACTGTTCTACAATATCTGCAATGTCCAACAGTGTTTGCACTGTTCTACAACCTCTGCATTGTTCTGCAACCTCTGCATTGTCTACAATCTCTGCATTGTCTACAATTTCTTTACTATTCTACAATCTCTACACTGTTGTACAATCACTGGAATGTACTCCAATCTCTGCAGTGTTCTACAATCTCTGCATTGTTCTACAATCTCTGGAATGTACTCCAATCTCCGCATTGATCTGAAATCTCTGCATTGTTCTACAATCTCTGCATTGTTCTACAATCTCTGCATTGTTGTATAATCTCTGCGCTGTTCGACACTCTCTGGAATGTACTCCAATCCCTGCATTCTTCTACCATCTCTGCATTGTTCTACAATCTGTGGAATGTTCTCCAATATCTGCATTGTTCCACCATCTCTGCATTGTTCTACATCTCTGCATTGTTCTACAGTCTCTGCATTGTTTACAATATCTCTCTACTGATTTCCAATCTCTGCACTGTTCTACAATCTCTGAAATGTACTCCAATCTCTGCATTGTTTTACCATATCTGCATTGTTCTACATCTCTGCATTGTTCTACAGTCTCTGCATTGTTTACAATATCTCTCTACTGATCTCCAATCTCTGCACTATTCTACAATCTCTTTCCCGTTCTACAATCTCTGCATAATTCTACAACCTCTGCATTATCTACAATCTCTTTACTGTTCTACAAAATCTGCAATGTTCAACAGTATTTGCACTGTTCTACAACCTCTGCACTGTTCTACAACCTCTGCATTGTCTACAATCTCTGCATTGTCTACAATTTCTTTACTATTCTACAATCTCTGCATTGTTCTACAATCTCTGGAATGTACTCCAATCCCTGCATTGTTCTACCAACTCTGCATTGTTCTACAATCTCTGGAATGTACTCCAATCTCTGCATTGTTCCACCATCTCTGCATTGTTCTACAACCTCTGCATTGTTCTACAGTCTCTGCATTGTTTACAATCTCTCTGCTGATCTCCAATCTCTGCACTGTTCTACAATCTCTTTCCCGTCCTACAATCTCTGCATAATTCTACAACCTCTGCATTATCGACAATCTCTTTACTGTTCTACAATATCTGCAATGTTCAACAGTGTTTGCATTGTTCTACAACCTCTGCACTGTTCTACAACCTCTGCATTGTCTACAATCTCTGCATTGTCTACAATTTCTTTACTATTCTACAATCTCTGCGCTGTTCTACAATTTCTGAAATGTACTCCAATCTCTGCATTGTTGTACCATATCTGCATTGTTCTACAATCTCTGCATTGTTCTGCAGTCTCTGCATTGTTTACAATCTCTTTACTGACCTTCAATCTCTGCACTGTTCTACAATCTCTTTCCCGTTCTACAATCTCTGCATAATTCTACAACCTCTGCATTATCTGCAATCTCTTTACTGTTCTACAATATCTGCAATGTTCAACAGTGTTTGCACTGTTCCACAATCTCTGCACTGTTCTACAGCCTCTGCATTGTCGTCAATCTCTGCATTGTCTACAATTTCTTTACTATTCCACAATCTCTGCACAGTTCTCCACTCTCTGCACTGCTCTCCTGTCTCTGCGCTGCTCTCCATTCTCTGCACTGTTCTACAATCTCTGTATTGTTTTACAGTCTCTGCATTGTCTACCATCTCTTTACTGTTCTACAGTCTCTGCGCTGTTCTACAATCACTGGAATGTACTCCAATCTCTGCATTTTTCCGCAATCTCTGCATTGTTCTACAATCTCTGCAGTGTTCTACTGTTTCTGTATTGATGTATAATCTCTGCACTGTTCTACAATCTCTGGAATGAACTCCAATCACTGCATTGTTCTACCATCTCTGCATTGTTCTACAATCTCTGGAATGTACTCCAATCTGTGCATTGTTCTGCAATCTCTGCATTGTTCTACAAACTCTGCATTGTTCTACAGTCTCTGTATTGTTGTATAATCTCTGCACTGTTCTACAATCTCTGGAACGTCCTACAATCTCTGCATTGTTCCACCATCTCTGCATTGTTCTACAAACTCTGCATTGTCGACAATCTCTGCATTGTCTACAATGTCTTTACTATTCTACAATCTCTGCACAGTTCTCCAGTCTCTGCACTGCTCTCCTGTCTCTGCGCTGCTCTCCAGTCTCTGCACTGTTCTACAATCTCTGTATTGTTTTACAGTCTCTGCATTGTCTACCATCTCTTTACTGTTCTACAATCTCTGCACTGTTCTACAACCTCTGCATTGTCTACAATCTCTGCATTGTCTACAATTTCTTTACTATTCCACAATCTCTGCGCTGTTCTACAATCTCTGGAATGTACTCCAATCTCTGCAGTGTTCTACAATCTCTGCATTGTTCTACAATCTCTGGAATGTACTCCAATCTCTGCATTGTTCTGCAATCTCTGCATTGTTCTACAATCTCTGCAGTGTTCTACAGTTTCTGTATTGATGTATAATCTCTGCACTGTTCTACAATCTCTGGAATGTACTCCAATCTCTGCATTGTTCTACCATCTCTGCATTGTTCTACAATCTCTGGAATGTACTCCAATCTCTGCATTGTTCTGCAATCTCTGCATTGTTCCACAATATCTGCATTGTTCTGCGGTGTCTGTATTCTTGTATAATCTCTGCACTGTTCTACAATCTCTGGAATGTCCTCCAATCTCTGCATTGTTCTACAATCTCTGCATTGTTCTACAATCTCTGGAATGTACTCCAATCTCTGCATTGTTCTACCATCTCTGCATTGTTTTACAATCTCTGCATTGATCTACAATCTCTGCACTCTTCTGCAGCCTCTGCACTGTTCTACAATCTCTGCATTTTTCTACAGTCTCTGGGTTGTTGTATAATCTCTGCACTGTTGTACAATCTCTGAAATGTACTCCAATCTCTGCATTGTTCTACCATCTCTGCATTGTTCTACAGTCTCTGCATTGTTTCCACTCTCTTTACTGATCTCCAATCTCTGCATTGTTCTACAATGTCTTTCCCGTTCTACAATCTCTGCATAATTCTACAACCTCTGCATTATCTGCAATCTCTTTACTGTTCTACAATATCTGCAATGTTCAACAGTGTTTGCACCGTTCTACAATCTCCGCACAGTTCTACAATCTCTGCATTGTCGACAATCTCTGCATTGTCTACAATCTCTTTACTATTCTACAATCACTGCACAGTTCTCCAGTCTCTGCACTGCTCTCCAGTCTCTGCGCTGCTCTCCAGTCTCTGCACTGTTCTACAATCTCTGTATTGTTTTACAGTCTCTGCATTGTCTACCATCGCTTTACTGTTCTACAATCTCTGCACTGTTCTACAACCTCTGCATTGTCGACAATCTCTGCATTGTCTACAATTTCTTTACTATTCTACAATCTCTGCAAAGTTCTACAATCTCTGAAATGTACTCCAATCTCTGCAGTGTTCTACAATCTCTGCATTGTTTTACAGTCTCTGCATTGTCTACCATCGCTTTACTGTTCTACAATCTCTGCACTGTTCTACAACCTCTGCATTGTCGACAATCTCTGCATTGTCTACAATTTCTTTACTATTCTACAATCTCTGCAAAGTTCTACAATCTCTGAAATGTACTCCAATCTCTGCAGTGTTCTACAATCTCTGCATTGTTCTACAATCTCTGGAATTTACATCAATCTCTGCATTGTTCTGCAATCACTGCATTGTTCTACAATCTCTGCAGTGTTCTACAATCTCTGCATTGCTCTACAATCTCTGGAATGTACTCCAATCTCTGCACTGTTCTGCAATCTCTGCATTGTTCTGCAATCTCTGCAGTCTTCTACAATCTCTGCATTGTTCTACAATCTCTGGAATGTACTCCAATCTCTGCATTGTTCTGCAATCTCTGCATTGTTCTACAATCTCTGCAGTGTTCTACAGTTTCTGTATTGATGTATAATCTCTGCACTGTTCTACAATCTCTGGAACGTCCTACAATCTCTGCATTGTTCCACCATCTCTGCATTGTTCTACAATCTCTGCATTGTTCTACAGTCTCTGCATTGTTTACAATCTCTTTACTGATCTCCAATCTCTGTAATGTTCTACAATCTTTTTCCCGTTCTACAATCTCTGCATAATCCTACAACCTCTGCATTATCTACAATCTCTTTACTGTTCTACAATATCTGCAATGTTCAACAGTGTTTGTACTGTTCTACAATCTCTGCACTGTTCTACAGCCTCTGCATTGTCGACAATCTCTGCATTGTCTACAATCTCTGTACTGTTCTACAATCTCTGCTCAGTTTTCCAGTCTCTGCACTGCTCTCCTGTTTCTGCGCTGCTCTCCAGTCTCTGCACTGTTCTACAATCTCTGTATTGTTTTACAGTCTCTGCATTGTCTACCATCTCTTTACTGTTCTACAATCTCTGCACTGTTCTACAAACTCTGCATTGTCTACAATCTCTGCATTGTCTACAATTTTTTTACTATTAAACAATCTCTGCACTGTTCTACAATCTCTGGAATGTACTCCAATCTCTGAAGTGTTCTATAATCTGTGCACGGTTCTCCAATCTCTGGAATGTACTCCAATCTCTGCATTGTTCTACAGTCTCTGCATTGTTTACAATCTCTTTTCTGATCTTCAATGTTTGCACGGTTCTACAATCTCTTTCCAGTCTACAATCTCTGCATAATTCTACAACCTCTGCAATATCTACAATCTCTTTACTGTTCTACAATATCTGCAATGTTCTACAGTGTTTGCACTGTTCTACAATCTCTGCACTCTTCTACAACCTCTGCATTGTCTACAATCTCTGCATTGTCTACAATTTCTTTACTATTCTACAATCGCTGCACTCTTCTGCAATCTCTGCAATGTTCTACAATCTCTGGAATGTCCTCCAATCTCTGCATTGTTCTACAATCCCTGCATTGTTCTACAATCTCTGCACACTTCTGCAGCCTCTGCACTGTTCTACAATCTCTGCATTGTTCTACAGTCTTTGCATTGTCAACAATCTCTTTACTGTTCTACAATCTCTGGAATGTACTCGAATCTCTGCAGTGTTCTACAATCTCTTCATTATTCTCCAATCTCTGGAATGTACTCCAATCACTGCATTGTTCTACCGTCTCTGCATTGTCTACAATATCTGCATTGTCTACAATTTCTTTACTATTCTACAATCTCTGCACTGTTCTACAATCTCTGGAATGTACTCCTATCTCTGCAGTGTTCTACAATCTCTGCATTGTTCTACAATCTCTGGAATGTACTCCAATCTCAACAGTGTTCTACAATCTCTGCATTATTCTACAATCTCTGGAATGTACTCCAATCTCTGCATTGTTCTGCAATCTCTGCATTGTTCCACAATCTCTGCATTGTTCTAAAGTCTCTGTGTTGTTGTATAATCTCTGCACTGTTCTACAATCTCTGGAATGTACTCCAATCTCTGCATTGTTTTACTGTCTCTGCATTGTTCTACCATCTCTGGAATGTACTCCAATCTGTGCATTGTTCTGCAATCTCTGCATTGTTCTACAATCTCTGCATTGTTCTACAGTCTCTGTATTGTTGTATAATCTCTGCACTGTTCTACAATCTCTGGAATGTCCTCCAATCACTGCATTGTTCTACCATCTCTGCATTGTTCTACAATCTCTGCACTGTTCTACAGTCTCTGCTTTGTTTACATTCTCTTTACTGATTTCCAATCTCTGCACTGTTCTACAATCTCTTTCCCGTTCTACAATCTCTGCATAATACTACAACCTCTGCATTATCGACAATCTCTTTACTGTTCTACAATATCTGCAATGTTCAACAGTGTTTGCACTGTTCTACAATCTCTGCATTGTTCTACAACCTCTGCATTGTCTACAATCACTGCATTGTCTACAATTTCTTTACTATTCTACAATCTCTGCGCTGCTCTACAATCTCTGGAATGCACTCCAATCTCTGCATTGTTCTACCATCTCTGCATTGTTCTGCAATCTCTGCATTGTTCTACAGTCTCTGCATTGTTTACAATCTCTTTACAGATCTCCAATCTCTGCACTGTTCTACAATCTCTGGAATGTACTCCAATCTCTGCAGTGTTCTACAAGCTCTGCATTGTTCTACAATCTCTGGAACGTACTCCAATCTCTGCATTGTTCTACAATCTCTGCATTTTTCTACAGTCTTTGTATTGTTGTAAAATCTCTCCCCTGTTCTATAATCTCTGGAATGTACTCCAATCCCTGCATTGTTCTACCATCTCTGCATTGTTCTACAATCTCTGAAATGTACTCCAATCTCTGCAGTGTTCTACAATCTCTGCATTGTTCTACAATCTCTGGAATTTACATCAATCTCTGCATTGTTCTGCAATCACTGCATTGTTCTACAATCTCTGCAGTGTTCTACAATCTCTGCATTGCTCTACAATCTCTGGAATGTACTCCAATCTCTGCACTGTTCTGCAATCTCTGCATTGTTCTGCAATCTCTGCAGTCTTCTACAATCTCTGCATTGTTCTACAATCTCTGGAATGTACTCCAATCTCTGCATTGTTCTGCAATCTCTGCATTGTTCTACAATCTCTGCAGTGTTCTACAGTTTCTGTATTGATGTATAATCTCTGCACTGTTCTACAATCTCTGGAACGTCCTACAATCTCTGCATTGTTCCACCATCTCTGCATTGTTCTACAATCTCTGCATTGTTCTACAGTCTCTGCATTGTTTACAATCTCTTTACTGATCTCCAATCTCTGTAATGTTCTACAATCTTTTTCCCGTTCTACAATCTCTGCATAATCCTACAACCTCTGCATTATCTACAATCTCTTTACTGTTCTACAATATCTGCAATGTTCAACAGTGTTTGTACTGTTCTACAATCTCTGCACTGTTCTACAGCCTCTGCATTGTCGACAATCTCTGCATTGTCTACAATCTCTGTACTGTTCTACAATCTCTGCTCAGTTTTCCAGTCTCTGCACTGCTCTCCTGTTTCTGCGCTGCTCTCCAGTCTCTGCACTGTTCTACAATCTCTGTATTGTTTTACAGTCTCTGCATTGTCTACCATCTCTTTACTGTTCTACAATCTCTGCACTGTTCTACAAACTCTGCATTGTCTACAATCTCTGCATTGTCTACAATTTTTTTACTATTAAACAATCTCTGCACTGTTCTACAATCTCTGGAATGTACTCCAATCTCTGAAGTGTTCTATAATCTGTGCACGGTTCTCCAATCTCTGGAATGTACTCCAATCTCTGCATTGTTCTACAGTCTCTGCATTGTTTACAATCTCTTTTCTGATCTTCAATGTTTGCACGGTTCTACAATCTCTTTCCAGTCTACAATCTCTGCATAATTCTACAACCTCTGCAATATCTACAATCTCTTTACTGTTCTACAATATCTGCAATGTTCTACAGTGTTTGCACTGTTCTACAATCTCTGCACTCTTCTACAACCTCTGCATTGTCTACAATCTCTGCATTGTCTACAATTTCTTTACTATTCTACAATCGCTGCACTCTTCTGCAATCTCTGCAATGTTCTACAATCTCTGGAATGTCCTCCAATCTCTGCATTGTTCTACAATCCCTGCATTGTTCTACAATCTCTGCACACTTCTGCAGCCTCTGCACTGTTCTACAATCTCTGCATTGTTCTACAGTCTTTGCATTGTCAACAATCTCTTTACTGTTCTACAATCTCTGGAATGTACTCGAATCTCTGCAGTGTTCTACAATCTCTTCATTATTCTCCAATCTCTGGAATGTACTCCAATCACTGCATTGTTCTACCGTCTCTGCATTGTCTACAATATCTGCATTGTCTACAATTTCTTTACTATTCTACAATCTCTGCACTGTTCTACAATCTCTGGAATGTACTCCTATCTCTGCAGTGTTCTACAATCTCTGCATTGTTCTACAATCTCTGGAATGTACTCCAATCTCAACAGTGTTCTACAATCTCTGCATTATTCTACAATCTCTGGAATGTACTCCAATCTCTGCATTGTTCTGCAATCTCTGCATTGTTCCACAATCTCTGCATTGTTCTAAAGTCTCTGTGTTGTTGTATAATCTCTGCACTGTTCTACAATCTCTGGAATGTACTCCAATCTCTGCATTGTTTTACTGTCTCTGCATTGTTCTACCATCTCTGGAATGTACTCCAATCTGTGCATTGTTCTGCAATCTCTGCATTGTTCTACAATCTCTGCATTGTTCTACAGTCTCTGTATTGTTGTATAATCTCTGCACTGTTCTACAATCTCTGGAATGTCCTCCAATCACTGCATTGTTCTACCATCTCTGCATTGTTCTACAATCTCTGCACTGTTCTACAGTCTCTGCTTTGTTTACATTCTCTTTACTGATTTCCAATCTCTGCACTGTTCTACAATCTCTTTCCCGTTCTACAATCTCTGCATAATACTACAACCTCTGCATTATCGACAATCTCTTTACTGTTCTACAATATCTGCAATGTTCAACAGTGTTTGCACTGTTCTACAATCTCTGCATTGTTCTACAACCTCTGCATTGTCTACAATCACTGCATTGTCTACAATTTCTTTACTATTCTACAATCTCTGCGCTGCTCTACAATCTCTGGAATGCACTCCAATCTCTGCATTGTTCTACCATCTCTGCATTGTTCTGCAATCTCTGCATTGTTCTACAGTCTCTGCATTGTTTACAATCTCTTTACAGATCTCCAATCTCTGCACTGTTCTACAATCTCTGGAATGTACTCCAATCTCTGCAGTGTTCTACAAGCTCTGCATTGTTCTACAATCTCTGGAACGTACTCCAATCTCTGCATTGTTCTACAATCTCTGCATTTTTCTACAGTCTTTGTATTGTTGTAAAATCTCTCCCCTGTTCTATAATCTCTGGAATGTACTCCAATCCCTGCATTGTTCTACCATCTCTGCATTGTTCTACAATCTCTGGAATGTACTCCAATCTCTGCATTGTTCTGCAGTCTCTGCATTGTTTACAATCTCTTTTCTGATCTTCAATGTCTGCGCAGTTCTACAATCTCTTTCCCGTTCTACAATCTCTGCATAATACTACAACCTCTGCATTATCGACAATCTCTTTACTGTTCTACAATATCTGCAATGTTCAACAGTGTTTGCACTGTTCTACAATCTCTGCATTGTTCTACAACCTCTGCATTGTCTACAATCACTGCATTGTCTACAATTTCTTTACTATTCTACAATCTCTGCGCTGCTCTACAATCTCTGGAATGCACTCCAATCTCTGCATTGTTCTACCATCTCTGCATTGTTCTGCAATCTCTGCATTGTTCTACAGTCTCTGCATTGTTTACAATCTCTTTACAGATCTCCAATCTCTGCACTGTTCTACAATCTCTGGAATGTACTCCAATCTCTGCAGTGTTCTACAAGCTCTGCATTGTTCTACAATCTCTGGAACGTACTCCAATCTCTGCATTGTTCTACAATCTCTGCATTTTTCTACAGTCTTTGTATTGTTGTAAAATCTCTCCCCTGTTCTATAATCTCTGGAATGTACTCCAATCCCTGCATTGTTCTACCATCTCTGCATTGTTCTACAATCTCTGGAATGTACTCCAATCTCTGCATTGTTCTGCAGTCTCTGCATTGTTTACAATCTCTTTTCTGATCTTCAATGTCTGCGCAGTTCTACAATCTCTTTCCAGTCTACAATCTCTGCATAATTCTACAACCTCTGCAATATCTACAATCTCTTTACTGTTCTACAATATCTGCAATGTTCTACAGTGTTTGCACTGTTCTACAATCTCTGCACTGTTCTACAACCTCTGCATTGTCCACAATCTCTGCATTGTCTACAATTTCTTTACTATTCTACAATCGCTGCACTCTTCTGCAATCTCTGCACTGTTCTGCCATCTCTGCACTCTTCTGCAGCCTGTGCACTGTTCTACAATCTCTGCATTGTTCTACAGTCTTTGCATTGTCAACAATCACTTTACTGTTCTACAATCTCTGGAATGTACTCCTATCTCTGCAGTGTTCTACAATCTCTGCATTGTTCTACAATCTCTGGAATGTACTCCAATCTCTGCATTGTTCTGCAATCTCTGCATTGTTCTACAGTCTCTGTATTGTTGTATAATCTCTGCACTGTTCTACAATCTCTGGAATGTCCTCCAATCACTGCATTGTTCTACCATCTCTTCATTGTTCTTCAATCTCTGCATTGTCTACAATTTCTTTACTATTCTACAATCTCTGCAATGTTCTACAATCTCTGGAATGTCTACAATTTCTTTACTATTCTACAATCTCTGCACTGTTCTACAATCTCTGGAATGTACTCCAATCTCTGCATTCTTCCACCATCTCTGCATTGTTCTACAATCTCTGCATTGTTCTACAGTCTCTGCTTTGTTTACATTCACTTTACTGATTTCCAATCTCTGCACTGTTCTACAATCTCTTTCCCGTTCTACAATTTCTGCATAATTCTACAACCTCTGCATTATCGACAATCTCTTTACTGTTCTACAATATCTGCAATGTTCAACAGTGTTTGCACTGTTCTACAATGTCTGCACTGTTCTACAATCTCTGGAATGTCCTACAATCTCTGCATTGTTCCACCATCTCTGCATTGTTCTACAATCTCTGCATTGTTCTACAGTCTCTGCATTGTTTACAATCTCTCTACTGATCTCCAATCTCTGCACTGTTCTACAATCTCTTTCCCGTTCTACAATCTCTGCATAATTCTACAACCTCTGCATTATCGACAATCTCTTTACTATTCTACAATATCTGCAATGTTCAACAGTGTTTGCACTGTTCTACAATCTCTGCACTGTTATACAACCTCTGCATTGTCGACAATCTCTGCATTGTCTACAATTTCTTTACTATTCTACAATCTCTGCGCTGTTCTACAATCTCTGGAATGTACTCCAATCTCTGCAGTGTTCTACAAGCTCTGCATTGTTCTACAATCTCTGGAATGTACTCCAATCCCTGCATTGTTCTACCATCTCTGCATTGTTCTACAATCTCTGGAATGTACTCCAATCTCTGCATTGTTCCACCATCTCTGCATTGTTCTACAATCTCTGCACTGCTCTCCAGTCTCTGCGCTGCTCTCCAGTCTCTGCACTGTTCTACAATCTCTGTATTGTTTTACAGTCTCTGCATTGTCTAACATCTTTTTACTGTTCTACAATCTGTGCACTGTTCTACAATCTCTGCATTGTCTACAATCTCTGCATTGTCTACAATTTCTTTACTATTCTACAATCTCTGCGCTGTTCTACAATCTCTGGAATGTACTCCAATCTCTGCAGTGTTCTGCAGTCTCTGTATTGTTGTATAATCTCTGCACTGTTCTACAATCTCTGGAATGTACTCCAATCTCTGCATTGTTCTACAATCTGTGCATTGTTCTACAATCTCTAGATTGTTCTACAATCTCTGCACTCTTCTGCAGCCTCTGCACTGTTCTACAATCTCTGCATTTTTCTACAGTCTCTGCGTTGTTGTATAGTCTCTGCACTGTTTTACAATCTCTGAAATGTACTCCAATCTCTGCATTGTTCTACCATCTCTGCATTGTTCTACAATCTCTGCATTGTTTGCAATCTCTTTACTGATCTCCAATCTCTGCACTGTTCTACAATCTCTGCATAATTCTACAACCTCTGCATTATCTACAATCTCTTTACTGTTCTACCATATCTGCAATGTTCAACAGTGTTTGCACTGTTCTACAATCTCTGCACTGTTCTACAACCTCTGCATTGTCTACAATCTCTGCATTGTCTACAATCTCTTTACTATTCTACAATCTCTGCAAAGTTCTACAATCTCTGGAATGTACTCCAATCTCTACAGTGTTCTACAAGCTCTGCATTGTTCTACAATCTCTGGAATGTACTCCAATCCCTGCATTGTTCTACCATCTCAGCATTGTTCTACAATCTCTGCATTGTTCTGCAGTTACTGCATTGTTTACAATCTCTATACTGATCTCCAATCTCTGCATTGTTCTACAATTTCTTTCCCGTTCTACAATCTCTGCATAATTCTACAACCTCTGCATTATCTGCACTCTCTTTACTGTTCTACAATATCTGCAATGTTCAACAGTGTTGGCACTGTTCTACAATCTCTGCACTGTTCTACAGCCTCTGCATTGTCGACAATCTCTGCATTGTCTACAATCTCTTTACTATTCTACAGTCTCTGCACAGTTCTCCAGTCTCTGCACTGCTCTCCAGTCTCTGCACTGCTCTCCAGTCTCTGCACAGTTCTCCAGTCTCTGCACTGCTCTCCAGTCTCTGCACTGCTCTCCAGTCTCTGCACTGTTCTACAATCTCTGTATTGTTTTACAGTCTCTGCATTGTCTACCATCACTTTATTGTTCTACAATCTCTGCACTGTTCTACAACCTCTGTATTGTCTACAATCTCTGCATTGTCTACAATTTCTTTACTATTCTACAATCTCTGCACTGTTCTACAATCTCTGGAATGTACTCCAATCTCTGCAGTGTTCTACAATCTCTGCACGGTTCTCCAATCTCTGGAATGTACTCCAATCTCTGCATTGTTCTACAGTCTCTGCATTGTTTACAATCTCTTTTCTGATCTTCAATGTCTGCATGGTTCTACAATCTCTTTGCAGTCTACAATCTCTGCATAATTCTACAACCCCTGAAATATCTACAATCTCTTTACTATTCTACAATATCTGCAATGTTCTACAGTGTTTGCACTGTTCTACAATCTCTGCACTGTTCTACAACCTCTGCATTGTCTACAATCTCTACATTGTCTACAATTTCTTTACTATTCTACAATCGCTGCACTCTTCTGCAATCTCTGCACTGTTCTGCAATCTCTGCACTCTTCTGGAGCCTCTGCACTGTTCTACAATCTCTGCATTGTTGTACAGTCTTTGCATTGTCAACAATCTCTTTACTGTTCTACAATCTCTGGAATGTACTTGAATCTCTGCAGTGTTCTACAATCTCTTCATTATTATCCAATCTCTGGAATGTGCTCCAATCACTGCATTGTTCTACCATCTCTGCATTGTCTACAATCTCTGCATTGTCTACAATTTCTTTACTATTCTACAATCTCTGCACTGTTCTACAATCTCTGGAATGTCCTCCAATCACTGCATTGTTCTACCATCTCTGCATTGTTCTACAATCTCTGCACTGTTCTACAGCCACTGCATTGTCTACAATCTCTGCATTGTCTACAATTTCTTTACTATTCTACAATCTCTGCGCTGTTCTACAATCTCTGAAATGTACTCCAATCTCTGCATTGTTCTACAGTCTCTGCATTGTTTACAATCTCTTTTCTGATCTTCAATGTCTGCACGGTTCTACAATCTCTTTCCAGTCTACAATCTCTGCATAATTCTACAACCTCTGCAATATCTACAATCTCTATACTGTTCTACAATCTCTTCATTATTCTCCTATCTCTGGAATGTACTCCAATCACTGCATTGTTCTACCGTCTCTGCATTGTCTACAATCTCTGCATTGTTTACAATTTCTTTACTATTCTACAATCTCTGCACTGTTCTACAATCTCTGGAATGTACTCCAATCTCTGCATTGTTCTACAATCTCTACATTGTTCTACAATCTCTGCATTGTTCTACAATCTCTATATTGTTGTATAATCTCTGCACTGTTCCACAATCTCTGTAATGTACTCCAAACACTGCATTGTTCTCCCATCTCTGCATTGTGCTACAATCTCTGCATTGTTCTACAATCTCTGCACTCTTCTGCAGCCTCTGCATTGTTCTACAATCTCTGCATTGTTCTACAGTCTCATCTTTGTTTACATTCTCTTTACTGATCTCCAATCTCTGCACAGTTCTACAATCTCTTTCCCGATCTACAATCTCCGCATAATTCTACAATCTCTGCATTATCGACAATCTCTTTACTGTTCTACAATATCTGCAATGTTCAACAGTGTTTGCACTGTTCTACAATCTCTGCATTGTTCTACATCCTCTGCATTGTCTACAATCTCTGCATTGTCTACAATTTCTTTACTATTCTACAATCTCTGCGCTGTTCTACAATCTCTGGAATGTACTCCAATCTCTGCAGTGTTCTACAAGCTCTGCATTGTTCTACAATCTCTGGAATGTACTCCAATCTCTGCATTGTTCTGCAATCTATGCATTGTTCTACAATCTCTGCATAGTTCTACAGTCTCTGTATTGTTGTAAAATCTCTCCCCTGTTCTATAACCTCTGGAATGTACTCCAATCCCTGCATTGTTCTACCATCTCTGCATTGTTCTACAATCTCTGGAATGTACTCCAATCTCTGCATTGTTCCACCATCTCTGCATTGTTCTACAATCTCTGCATTGTTCTACAGTCTCTGCATTGTTTACAATCTCTCTACTGATCTCCAATCTCTGCACTGTTCTACAATCTCTTTCCCGTTCTACAATCTCTGCATAATTCTACAACCTCTGCATTATCGACAATCTCTTTACTGTTCTACAATATCTGCAATGTTCAACAGTGTTTGCACTGTTCTACAACCTCTGCACTGTTCTACAACCTCTGCATTGTCTACAATCTCTGCATTGATCTGCAATCTCTGCATTGTTCTACAATCTCTGCATTGTTCTACAATCTCTGTATTGTTGTATAATCTCTGCGCTGTTCTACAATCTCTGGAATGTACTCCAATCCCTGCATTGTTCTACCATCTCTGCATTGTTCTACAATCTCTGGAATGTACTCCACTCTCTGCATTGTTCTGGAATCGCTGCATTATTCTACAATCTCTGCATTGTTCTATAGTCTCTGTATTGTTGTATAATCTCTGCACTGTTCTACAACCACTGCACTGTTCTACAACCTCTTTCCCGATCTACAATCTCCGCATAATTCTACAACCTCTGCATTATCGACAATCTCTTTACTGTTCTACAATATCTGCATTGTTCTACAATCTCTGTATTGTTGTATAATCTCTGCACTGTTCCACAATCTCTGGAATGTACTCCAATCTCTGCATTGTTCTACAATCTCTACATTGTTCTACAATCTCTGCATTGTTCTACAATCTCTATATTGTTGTATAATCTCTGCACTGTTCCACAATCTCTGTAATGTACTCCAAACACTGCATTGTTCTACCATCTCTGCATTGTTCTACAATCTCTGCATTGTTCTACAATCTGTGCACTCTTCTGCAGCAGTCTCACATTTTATGTCTCACATTATATTAAGCCAACCATTATTAGATCCCTAACATTGTCTACAATCTCTGCATTGTCTACAATTTGTTTACTATTCTACAATCTCTGCACTCTTCTACAATCTCTGGAATATACTCCAATCTCTGCAGTGTTCTACAATCTCTGCAATGTTCTACAATCTCTGGAATGTACTCCAATCTCTGTATTGTTCTGCAATCGCTGCATTGTTCTACAATCTCTGCATTGTTCTACAGTCTCTGTATTGTTGTATAATCTCTGCACTGTTCTGCAATCTCTGGAATGTACTCCAATCCCTGCATTGTTCTACCATCTCTGCATTGTTCTACAATCTCTGGAATATACTCCAATCTCTGCATTTTTCTGGAATCGCTGCATTGTTCGGCAATCTCTGCATTGTTCTACAGTCTCTGTATTGTTGTATAATCTCTGCAATGTCCTACAATCTCTGGAATGCCTTACAATCTCGGCATTGTTCTACAGTCTCTGCATTGTTTACAATCTCTCTACTGATCTCCAATCTCTGCACTGTTCTACAATCTCTTTCCCGTTCTACAATCTGTGCATAATTCTACAATCTCTGCATTATCTACAATCTCTTTACTGTTCTACACTATCTGCAGTGTTCAACAGTGTTTGCACTGTTCTACAACCTCTGCACTGTTCTACAACCTCTGCATTGTCTACAATCTCTGCATTGTGTACAATTTCTTTACTATTCTACAATCTCTGCACTGTTCTGCAATCTCTGGAATGTTCTCCAATCTCTGCAGTGTTCTACAATCTCTGCATTGTTCTACAATCTCTGGAATGTACTCCAATCTCTGCATTGTTCTGCAATCTCTGCATTGTTCTACAATCTCTGCATTGTTCTACAGTCTCTGTATTGTTGTATAATCTCTGCACTGTTCTACAATCCCTGGAATGTACTCCAATCACTGCATTGTTCTACCATCTCTGCATTGTTCTACAATATCTGCATTGTTCTACAATCTCTGCACTCTTCTGCAGCCTCTGCACTGTTCTCCAATCTCTGCATTTTTCTACAGTCTCTGTGTTGTTGTATAATCTCTGCACTGTTCTACAATCTCTGAAATGTACTCCAATCTCTGCATTGTTCTACCATCTCTGCATTGTTCTACAATCTCTGGAATGTACTCCAATCTCTGCAATGTTCTGCGGTCTCTGCATTGTTTACAATCTCTTTTCTGATCGTTAATGTCTGCGCGGTTCTACAATCTCTTTCCAGTCTACAATCTCTGCATAATTCCACAACCTCTGCAATATCTACAATCTCTTTACTGTTCTACAATATCTGCAATTTTCTACAGTGTTTGCACTGTTCTACAATCTCTGCACTGTTCTACAACCTCTGCATTGTCTACAATCTCTGCATTGTCTACAATTTCTTTACTATTCTACAATCGCTGCACTCTTCTGCAATCTCTGCACTGTTCTGCAATGTCTGCACTCTTCTGCAGCCTCTGCACTGTTCTACAATCTCTGCATTGTTCTACAGTCTTTGCATTGTCAACAATATCTTTACTGTTCTACAATCTCTGGAATGTACTCCTATCTCTGCAGTGTTCTACAAGCTCTGCATTGTTCTACAATCTCTGGAATGTACTCCAATCTCTGCATTGTTCTGCAATCTCTGCATTGTTCTACAGTCTCTATATTGTTGTATAATCTCTGCACTGTTCTACAATCTCTGGAATGTCCTCCAATCACTGCATTGTTCTACCATCTCTGCATTGTTCTACAATCTCTGCACTGTTCTACAGCCACTGCATTGTCTACAATCTCTGCATTGTCTACAATTTCTTTACTATTCTACAATCTCTGCACTGTTCTACAATCTCTGGAATGTACTCCAATCTCTGCATTCTTCCACCATCTCTGCATTGTTCTACAATCTCTGCATTGTTCTACAGTCTCTGCTTTGTTTACATTCTCTTTACTGATTTCCAATCTCTGCACTGTTCTACAATCTCTTTCCCGTTCTACCATTTCTGCATAATTCTACAACCTCTGCATTATCGACAATCTCTTTACTGTTCTACAATATCTGCAATGTTCAACAGTGTTTGCACTGTTCTACAATCTCTGCATTGTTCTACATCCTCTGCATTGTCTACAATCTCTGCATTGTCTACAATTTCTTTACTATTCTACAATCTCTGCACTGTTCTACAATCTCTGGAATGTACTCCAATCTCTGCATTGTTCCACCATCTCTGCATTGTTCTACAATCTCTGCATTGTTCTACAGTCTCTGCTTTGTTTACATTCTCTTTACTGATCTCCAATCTCTGCACTGTTCTACAATCTCTTTCCCGTTCTACAATCTCTGCATAATTCTACAACCTCTGCATTGTCGACAATCTCTTTACTGTTCTACAATATCTGCAATGTTCAACAGTGTTTGCACTGTTCTACAATCTCTGCATTGTCTACAATTTCTTAACTATTCTACAATCTCTGCGCTGTTCTACAATCTCTGGAATGTACTTCAATCTCTGCAGTGTTCTACAAGCTCTGCATTGTTCTACAATCTCTGGAATGTACTCCAATCTCTGCATTGTTCTGCAATCTCTGCATTGTTCTTCAATCTCTGGAATGTACTCCAATCCCTGCATTGATCTGCAATCTCTGCATTGTTCTACAATCTCTTTCCTGTTCTACAATCTCTGCATAATTCTACAAGCTCTGCATTATCGACAATCTCTTTACTGTTCTACAATATCTGCAATGTTCAACAGTGTTTGCACTGTTCTACAACCTCTGACCTGTTCTACAGCCTCTGCATTGTCTACAATCTCTGCTTTGTCTACAATTTCTTTACTATTCTACAATCTCTGCACTGTTCTCCAATCAGTGGAATGTACTCCAATCTCTGCAGATCTACAATCTCTGCATTGTTCTACAATCTCTGGAATGTACTCCAATCTCTGCATTGATCTGCAATCTCTGCATTGTTCTACAATCTCTGCATTGTTCTACAATCTCTGTATTGTTGTATAATCTCTGCGCTGTTCTACAATCACTGGAATGTACTCCAATCCCTGCATTGTTCTACATCTCTGCATTGTTCTACATCCTGTGGAATGTACTCCAATCTCTGCATTGTTCCACCAGCTCTGCATTGTTCTACAATCTCTGGAATGTACTCCAATCTCTGCATTGTTCTGGAATCGCTGCATTGTTCTACAATGTCTTCATTGTTCTACAGTCTCTGTATTGTTGTATAATCTCTGCACTGTTCTACAACCTCTGCACAGTTCTACAACCTCTGCATTGTCTACAATCTCTGCATTGTCTACAATTCCTTTACTATTCTACAATCTCTGCACTGTTCTACAATCTCTGGAATATACTCCAATCTCTGCAGTGTTCTACAATCTCTGCATTGTTCTACAATCTCTGGAATGTACTCCAATCCCTGCATTGTTCTACCATCTCTGCATTGTTCTACAATCTCTGGAATGTACTCCAATCTCTGCATTGTTCTGGAATCGCTGCATTGTTCTACAATCTCTGCATTGTTCTACAGTCTCTGTATTGTTTACAATCGCTCTACTGATCTCCAATTTCTGCACTGTTCTGCAATCTCTTTCCCGTTCTACAATCTCTGCATAATTCTATAACCTCTGCATTATCTACAATCTCTTTACTGTTCTTCAATATCTGCAGTGTTCAACAGTGTTTGCACTGTTCTACATCCTCTGCACTGTTCTACAACCTCTGCATTGTCTACAATCTCTGCATTGTCTACAATTTCTTTACTATTCTACAATCTCTGCACTGTTCTACAATCTCTGGAATATACTCCAATCTCTGCACTGTTCTACAATCTCTGCATTGTTCTACAATCTCTGCAATGTACTCCAATCTCTGCATTTTTCTGCAATCTCTGCATTGTTCTACAGTCTCTGTATTGTTGTATAATCTCTGCACTGTTCTACAATCTCTGGAATGTACTCCAATCCCTGCATTGTTCTACCATCTCTGCATTGTACTACAATCTCTGGAATGTACACCAATCTCTGCATTGTTCTGGAATCGCTGCATTGTTCTACAATCTCTGCATTGTTCTACAGTCTCTGTATTGTTTACAATCTCTCTACTGATCTCCAATTTCTGCACTGTTCTACAATCTCTTTCCCGTTCTACAATCTCTGCATAATTCTATAACCTCTGCATTATCTACAATCTCTTTACTGTTCTACAATATCTGCAGTGTTCAACAGTGTTTGCACTTTTCTACAATCTCTGCACTGTTCCACAACCTCTGCATTGTCTACAATCTCTGCGTGATCTACAATTTCTTTACTATTATACAATCTCTGCACTTTTCTGCAATCTCTGGAACGTACTCCAATCTCTGCAGTGTTCATCTATCTCTGCATTATTCTACAATCTGTGGAATGTACTCCAATCTCTGCATTGTTCTGCAATCTCTGCACTGTTCTACAATTTCTGCATTGTTCTCCTTTCTGTGTATTGTTGTATAATCTCTGCACTGTTCTCCAATCTCTGGAATGTCCTCCAATCTTTGCATTGTTCTACCATCTCTGCATTGTTCCACAATCTCTGCACTGTTCTACAGCCTCTGCATTGTCTACAATCTCTGCATTGTCCACAATTTCTTTACTATTCTACAATCTCTGCAATGTTCTACAATCTTTGGAATGTACTCCAATCTCTGCATTGTTCCACCATCTCTGCATTGTTCCACAGTCTCTGCATTGTTTACAATCTCTTTACTGATCTCCAATCTCTGCACTGTTCTACAATCTGTTTCCTGTTCTACAATCTCTGCATAATTCTACAACATCTGCATTATCGACAATCTCTTTACTGTTCTACAATATCTGCAATGTTCAACAGTGTTTGCACTGTTCTACAATCTCTGCACTGTTCTACAACCTCTGCATTGTCTACAAGCTCTGCATTGTCTACAATTTCTTTACAATTCTACAATCTCTGCACTGTTCTACAATCTCTGGAATGTACTCCAATCTCTGCAGTGTTCTACAATCCCTGCATTGTTCTACAATCACTGGAATGTACTTCAATCTCTGCATTGTTCTGCAATCTCTGCATTGTTCTCCAGTCTCTGTATTGTTGTATAATCCCTGCACTGTTCTACAATCTCTGGAATGTCCTCCAATCTCTGCATTGTTCCAGCATCTCTGCATTGTTCTACAATCTCTGCATTGTTCTACAGTCTCTGCTTTGTTTACATTCTCTTTACTGATCTCCAATCTCTGCACGGTTCTACAATCTCCTTCCCGTTCTATGATCTCTGCATAATTCTACAACCTCTGCATTATCGACAATCTGTTTACTGTTCTACAATATGTGCAATCTTCCACAGTGTTTGCACTGTTCTACAATCTCTGCACTGTTCCATAACCTCTGCATTGTCTACAATCTCTGCGTTGTCTACAATTTCTTTACTATTCTACAATCTCTGCACTTTTCTGCAATCTCTGGAATGTACTCCAATCTCTGCATTGTTCTTCTATCTCTGCATTATTCTACAATCTCTGGAATGTACTCCAATCTCTGCATTGTTCTGCAATCTCTGCATTGTCCTACAATCTCTGCATTGTTCTCCAGTCTCTGTATTGTTCTATAATCTCTGCACTGTTGTACAATCTCTGGAATGTCCTCCAATCTTTGCATTGTTCTACCATCTCTGCATTGTTCCACAATCTCTGCACTGTTCCACAGCCTCTGCATTGTCTACAATCTCTGCATTGTCTACAATTTCTTTACTATTCTACAATCTCTGCAATGTTCTACAATCTTTGGAATGTACTCCAATCTCTGCATTGTTCCTCAATCTCTGCATTGTTCCACAGTCTCTGCATTATTTACAATCTCTTTACTGATCTCCAATCTCTGCACTGTTCTACAATCAGTATCCTGTTCTACAATCTCTGCATAATTCTACAACCTCTGCAAGTTCGACAATCTCCTTACTGTTCTGCAATATCTGCAATGTTCAACAGTGTTTGCACTGTTCTACAATCTCTGCACTGTTCTACAACCTCTGCATTGTCTACAATCTCTGCATTGTCTACAAGTTCTTTACTATTCTACAATCTCTGCACTGTTCTACAATCTCTGGAATGTCCTCCAATCTCTGCATTGTTCTACCATCTCTGCATTGTTCTACAATCTCTGCATTGTTCTACAGTCTCTGCTTTGTTTACATTCTCTTTACTGATCTCCAATCTCTGCACTGTTCTACAATCTCTTTCCCGTTCTACAATCTCTGCATAATTCTAGAACCTCTGCATTATCGACAATCTCTTTACTGTTCTACAATATCTGCAATGTTCAACAGTGTTTGCACTGTTGTACAATCTCTGCATTGTTCTACAACCTCTGCATTGTCTACAATCTCTGCACTGTCTACAATTTCTTTACTATTCTACAATCTCTGCGCTGTTCTACAATGTCTGGAATGTACTCCAATCTCTGCAGTGTTCTACAATCTCTGCATTGTTCTACAGTCTCTGTATTGTTGTATAATCTCTGCACTGTTCTACAATCTCTGGACTGTACTCCGATCCCTGCATTGTTCTAACATCTCTGCATTGTTCTACAATCTCTGGAATGTACTCCAATCTCTACATTGTTCCACCACCTCTGCATTGTTCTACAATCTCTGCATTGTTCTACAGTCCCTGCATTGTATACAATCTCCCTACTGATCTCCAATCTCTGCACTGTTCTACAATCTCTTTCCCGTTCTACAATCTCTGCATAATTCTACAACCTCTGCATTATCGACAATCTCTTTACTGTTCTACAATATCTGCAATGTTCAACAGTGGTTGGACTGTTCTACAACCTCTGCACTGTTCTACAACCTCTGCATTGTCTACAATCTCTGCATTGTCTACAATTTCTTTATTATTCTACCATCTCTGCACTGTTCTACAATCACTGGAATGTACTCCAATCTCTGCAGTGTTCTACAATCTCTGCATTGTTCTACACTCTCTGGAATGTACTCCAATCTCTGCATTGATCTGCAATCTCTGCATTGTTCTACAATCTCTGCATTGTTCTACAGTCTCTGCATTGTTTACAATCTTTTTACTGATCTCCAATCTCTGCACTGTTCTACAATCTCTGGAATGTACTCCAATCTCTGCATTGTTCTACCATCTCTGCCTTGTTCTACAATCTCTGGAATGTACTCCAATCTCTGCATTGTTCTGCAATCTCTGCATTGTTCTACAGTCTCTGCATTGTTCTGCAGTCTCTGTAATGTTGTATAATCTCTGCACTGTTCTACAATCTCTGGAATGTCCTCCAATCTCTGCATTGTTCTACAATCTCTGCATTGGTCTACAATCTCTGCAATGTTCTACAGCCTCTGCGTTGTCTCCAATCTCTGCATTGTCTACAATTTCTTTACTATTCTACAATCACTGCACTGTTCTACAATCAGTGCAATGTACTCCAATCTCTGCAGTGTTCTACAATCTCTGCATTGTTCTACAATCTCTGGAATGTACTCCAATCTCTGCATCGTTCCACCATCTCTGCATTGTTCTACAATCTCTGCATTGTTCTACAGTCTCTGCATTGTTTACAATCTTTTTACTGATCTCCAATCTCTGCACTGTTCTACAATCTCTGGAATGTACTCCAATCTCTGCATTGTTCTACCATCTCTGCCTTGTTCTACAATCTCTGGAATGTACTCCAATCTCTGCATTGTTCTGCAATCTCTGCATTGTTCTACAATCTCTGCATTGTTCTGCAGTCTCTGTATTGTCGTATAATTTCTGCACTGTTCTACAATCTCTGGAATGTTCTCCAATCTCTGCATTGTTCTACAATCTCTGCATTGGTCTACAATCTCTGCAATGTTCTGCAGCCTCTGCGTTGTCTCCAATCTCTGCATTGTCTACAATTTCTTTACTATTCTACAATCTCTGCACTGTTCTACAATCTCTGGAATGTACTCCAATCTCTGCATTGTTCTACCATCTCTGCATTGTTCTACAATCTCTGCATTGTTCTACAGTCTCTGCATTGTTTACAATCTCTTTACTGATCTCCAATCTCTGCACTGTTGTACAATCTCTTTCCCGTTCTATGATCTCTGCATAATTCTACAACCTCTGCATTATCGACAATCTCTTTACTGTTCGACAATATCTGCAATGTTCAACAGTGTTTGCACTGTTCAACAATCTCTGCACTGTTCCACAACCTCTGCATTGTCTACAATCTCTGCTTTGTCTACAATTTCTTTACTATTCTACAATCTCTGCACTTTTCTGCAATCTGTGGAATGTACTCCAATCTCTGCAGTGTTCTTCTATCTCTGCATTATTCTACAATCTCTGGAATGTACTCCAATCTCTGCATTGTTCTGCAATCTCTGCATTGTTCTACAATCTCTGCATTGTTCTCCAGTCTCTGTATTGTTCTATAATCTCTGCACTGTTCTACAATCTCTGGAATGTCCTCCAATCTTTGCATTGTTCTACCATCTCTGCATTGTTCCACAATCTCTGCACTGTTCTACAGCCTCTGCATTGTCTACAATCACTGCATTGTCTACAATTTCTTAACTATTCTACAATCTCTGCAAAGTTCTACAATCTCTGGAATGTACTCCAATCTCTGCAGTGTTCTAAAGCTCTGCATTGTTCTACAATCTCTGGAATGTTCTCCAATCTCTGCATTGATCTGCAATCTCTGCATTGTTCTACAATCTGCATTGTTCTCCTTCTCTGATTTGTTCTATAATCTCTGCACTGTTCTACAATGTCTGGAATGTCCTCCAATCTTTGCATTGTTCTACCATCTCTGCATTGTTCCACAATCTCTGCACTGTTCTACAGCCTCTGCATTGTCTACAATCTCTGCATTGTCTACAATTTCTTTACTATTTTACAATCTCTGCAATGTTCTACAATCTTTGGAATGTACTCCAATCTCTGCATTGTTCCACAATCTCTGCATTGTTCCACAGTCTCTACATTGTTTACAATCTCTTTACTGATCTCCAATCTCTGCACTGTTCTACAATCAGTTTCCTGTTCTACAATCTCTGCATAATTCTACAACCTCTGCAAGTTCGACAATCTCTTTACTGTTCTGCAATATCTGCAATGTTCAACAGTGTTTGCACTGTTCTACAATCTCTGCACTGTTCTACAACCTCTGCATTGTCTACAATCTCTGCATTGTCTACAAGTTCTTTACTATTCTACAATCTCTGCACTGTTCTACAATCTCCTGAATGTCTTCCAATCTCTGCATTGTTCTACCATCTCTGCATTGTTCTACAATCTCTGCATTGTTCTACAGTCTCTGCTTTGTTTACATTCTCTTTACTGATCTCCAATCTCTGCACTGTTCTACAATCTCTTTCCCGTTCTACAATCTTTGCATAATTCTAGAACCTCTGCATTATCGACAATCTCTTTACTGTTCTACAATATCTGCAATGTTCAACAGTGTTTGCACTGTTGTACAATCTCTGCATTGTTCTACAACCTCTGCATTGTCTACAATCTCTGCATTGTCTACAATTTCTTTACTATTCTACAATCTCTGCGCTGTTCTACAATGTCTGGAATGTACTCCAATCTCTGCAGTGTTCTACAATCTCTGCATTGTTCTACAGTCTCTGTATTGTTGTATAATCTCTGCACTGTTCTACAATCTCTGGACTGTACTCCGATCCCTGCACTGTTCTACCATCTCTGCATTGTTCTACAACTCTGGAATGTCCTCCAATCTCTGCATTGTTCTACAATCTCTGCATTGGTCTACAATCTCTGCAATGTTCTACCGCCTCTGCGTTGTCTCAAATCTCTGCATTGTCTACAATTTCTTTACTATTCTACAATCTCTGCACTGTTCTACAATCTCTGGAATGTACTCCAATCTCTGCATTGTTCTACCATCTCTGCATTGTTCTACAATCTCTGCATTGTTCTACAGTCTCTGCATTGTTTACAATCTCTTTACTGATCTCCAATCTCTGCACTGTTGTACAATCTCTTTCCCGTCCAACAATCTCTGCATAATTCTAAAACCTCTGCATTATCGACAATCTCTTTACTGTTCGACAATATCTGCAATGTTCAACAGTGTTTGCACTGTTCAACAATCTCTGCACTGTTCCACAACCTCTGCATTGTCTACAATCTCTGCGTTGTCTACAATTTCTTTACTATTCTACAATCTCTGCACTTTTCTGCAATCTCTGGAATGTACTCCAATCTCCGCAATGTTCTTCTATCTCTGCATTATTCTACAATCTCTGGAATGTACTCCAATCTCTGCATTGTTCTGCAATCTCTGCATTGTTCTACAATCTCTGCATTGTTCTCCAGTCTCTGTATTGTTCTATAATCTCTGCACTGTTCTACAATCTCTGGAATGTCCTCCAATCTTTGCATTGTTCTACCATCTCTGCATTGTTCCACAATCTCTGCACTGTTCTACAGCCTCTGCATTGTCTACAATCACTGCATTGTCTACAATTTCTTAACTATTCTACAATCTCTGCAAAGTTCTACAATCTCTGGAATGTACTCCAATCTCTGCAGTGTTCTACAAGCTCTGCATTGTTCTACAATCTCTGGAATGTACTCCAATCCATGCATTGTTCTACCATCTCGGCATTGTTCTACAATCTCTGCATTGTTCTACAGTTTCTGCATTGTTTACAATCTCTCTCCTGATCTCCAATCTCTGCATTGTTCTACAATTTCTTTCCCGTTCTACAATCTCTGCATAATTCTACAACCTCTGCATTATCTGCAATCTCTTTACTGTTCTACAATATCTGCAATGTTGAACAGTGTTTGCACTGTTCTACAATCTCTGCACTGTTCTACAGCCTCTGCATTGTCGACAATCTCTGCATTGTCTACAATCTCTTTACTATTCTACAGTCTCTGCACAGTTCTCCAATCTCTGCACTGCTCTCCAGTCTCTGCGCTGCTCTCCAGTCTCTGCACTGTTCTACAATCTCTGTATTGTTTTAAAGTCTCTGCATTGTCTACCATCTCTTTACTGTTCTACAATCTCTGCACTGTTCCACAACCTCTGCATTGTCTACAATCTCTGCATTGTCTACAATCTCTTTACTGATCTCCAATCGCTGCACTGTTCTACAATCTCTGGAATGTACTCCAATCTCTGCAGTGTTCTACAATCTCTGCATTGTTCTACAATCTCTGGAATGTACTCCAATCTCTGCATTGTTCTGCAATCTCTGCATTGTTCTACAATCTCTGCATTGTTCTACAGTCTCTGTATTGTTGTATAATCTCTGCACTGTTCTACAATCTCTGGAATGTACTCCAATCTCTGCATTGTTCTACCATCTCTGCATTGTTCTACAATCTCTGGAAAGTACTCCAATCTCTGCATTGTTCTGCAATCTCTGCATTGTTCTACAATCTCTGCATTGTTCTGCAGTCTCTGTATTGTTGTATAATCTCTGCACTGTTCTATAATCTCTGGAATGTCCTCCAATCTCTGCATTGTTCTACAATCTGTACATGGTTCTACAATCTCTGCACTGTTCTACAGCCTCTGCATTGTCTCCAATCTCTGCATTGTCTACAATTTCTTTACTATTCTACAAACTTTGCACTGTTCTACAATCTCTGGAATGTACTCCAATCTCTGCATTGTTCTACGAGATCTGCATTGTTCTACAATCTCTGCATTGTTCTACAGTCTCTGCATTGTTTACAATCTCTTTACTGATCTCCAATCTCTGCACTGTTCTACAATCTCTTGCCCATTCTATGATCTCTCCATAATTCTACAACATCTGCATTATCGACAATCTCTTTACTGTTCTACAATATCTGCAATGTTCAACAGTGTTTGCACTGTTCAACAATCTCTGCACTGTTCCACAACCTCTGCATTGTCTACAATCTCTGCGTTGTCTACAATTTCTTTACTATTCTACAATCTCTGCACTTTTCTGCAATCTCTGGAATGTACTCCAATCTCTGCATTGTTCTGCAATCTGTGCATTGTTCTACAATCTCTGCATTGTTCTCCAGTCTCTGTATTGTTGTATAATCTCTGCACTGTTCTCCAATCTCTGGAATGTCCTCCAATCTTTGCATTGTTCTACCATCTCTGCATTGTTCCACAATCTCTGCACTGTCCTACAGCCTCTGCATTGTCTACAATCTCTGCATTGTCTACAATTTCTTTACTATTCTACAATCTCTGCAATGTTCTACAATCTTTGGAATGTACTCCAATCTCTGCATTGTTTTACCATCTCTGCATTGTTCTACAATCTCTGCATTGTTCTACAGTCTCTGCATTGTTTAAAATCTGCCTACTGATCTCCAATCTCTGCACTGTTCTACAATCTCTTTCCCGTTCTACAATCTCTGCATAATTCTACAACCTCTGCATTATCGACAATCGCTTTACTTTTCTACAATATCTGCAATGTTCAACAGTGTTTGCACTGTTCTACAACCTCTGCACTGTTCTACAACCTCTGCATTGTCTACAATCTCTGCATTGTGTACAATTTCTTTACTATTCTACAATCTCTGCACTGTTCTACAATCACTGGAATGTACTCCAATCTCTGCAGTGTTCTACAATCTCTACAATCTCTGGAATGTACTCCAATCTCTGCAATGATCTGCAATCTCTGCATTGTTCTACAATCTCTGCATTGTTATACAATATCTGTATTGTTGCATAACCTCTGCGCTGTTCTACAATCTCTGGAATGTACTCCAATCCCTGCATTGTTCTACCATCTCTGCATTGTTCTACAATCTGTGGAATGTACTACAATCTCTGCATTGATCCACCATCTCTGCATTGTTCTACATCTCTGCATTGTTCGACAGTCTCTGCATTATTTACAATCTCTCTACTGATCTCCAATCTCTGCACTGTTCTACAATCTCTTTCCCGTTCTACAATCTCTGCATAATTCTACAACCTCTGCATTATCTACAATCTCTTTACTGTTCTACAACATCTGCAATGTTCAGCAGTGTTTGCACTGTTCTACAACCTCTGCACTGTTTTACAACCTCTGCATTGTCTACAATCTCTGCATTGTCTACAAATTCTTTCCTATTCTACAATCTCTGCACTGTTCTACAATCTCTGGAATATACTCCAATCTCTGCCGTATTCTACAATCTCTGCATTATTCTACAATCTCTGGAATGTACTCCAATCCCTGCATTGTTCTACCATCTCTGCATTGTTCTACAATCTCTGGAATGTACTCCAATCTCTGCATTGATCTGCAATCTCTGCATTGTTCTACAATCTCTGCAGCGTTCTACAGTTTCTGTATTGATGTATAATCTCTGCACTGTTCTACAATCTCTGGAATGTACTCCAATCTCTGCAGTGGTCTACAATCTCTGCACTGTTCTCCAATCTCTGGAATGTACTCCAATCTCTGCATTGTTCTACAGTCACTGCATTGTTTACAATCTCCCTACTGATCTCCAATCTCTGCACTGTTCTACAATCTCTTTCCCGTTCTACAATCTCTGCATAATTCTACAACCACTGAATTATCTACAATCTCTTTACTGTTCTACAATATCTGCAATGTTCAACATTGTTTGTACTGTTCTACAATCTCTGCACTGTTCTACAGCCTCTGCATTGTCGACAATCTCTGCATTGTCTACAATCTCTTTACTATTCTACAATCTCTGCACAGTTCTCCAGTCTCTGCACTGCTCTCCAGTGTCTGCGCTGCTCTCCAGTCTCTGCACTGTTCTACAATCTCTGTATTGTTTTACAGTCTCTGCATTGTCAACCATCTCTTTATTGTTCTACAATCTCTGCACTGTTCTACAACCTCTGCATTGTATACAATCTCTGCATTGTCTACAATTTCGTTACTATTCTACAATCTCTGCGCTGTTCTACAATCTCTGGAATGTACTTGAATCTCTGCAGTGTTCTGCAATCTCTGCATTGTTCTACAATCTCTGGAATGTACTCCAATCTCTGCATTGTTCTGCAATCTCTGCATTGTTCTACAATCTCTGGAATGTACTCCAATCTCTGCATTGTTCTACCATCTCTGCATTGTTCTACAATCTCTGGAATGTACTCCAATCTCTGCATTGTTCTGCAATCTCTGCATTGTTCTACAATCTCTGCATTGTTCTGCAGTCTCTGTATTGTTGTATAATCTCTGCACTGTTCTACAATCTCTGGAATGTCCTCCAATCTCTGCATTGTTCTACAATCTGTGCATTGTTCTACAATCTCTGCACTGTTCTACAGCCTCTGCATTGTCTACAACCTCTGCATTGTCTACAATTTCTTTACTATTCTACAATCCCTGCACTGTTCTACAATCTCTGGAATACACTCCAATCTCTGCATTGTACTACCATCTCTGAATTGTTCTATAATCTCTGCATCGTTCTACAGTCTCTGCTTTGTTTACAATCTCTTTTCTGATCTCCAATCTCTGCACTGTTCTACAATCTCTGGAATGTACTCCAATCTCTGCAGTGTTCTACAATCTCTGCATTGTTCTACAATCTCTGGAATGTACTCCAATCTCTGCATTGTTCTGCAATCTCTGCATTGTTCTACAATCTCTGCATTGTTCTATAGTCTCTGTATTGTTGTATAATCTCTGCACTGTTCTACAATCTCTGGAATGTACTCCAATCGCTGCATTGTTCTACCATGTCTGCATTGTTCTACAATCTCTGGAATGTACTCCAATCTCTGCATTGTTCTGCAATCTCTGCATTGTTCTACAATCTCTGCATTGTTCAGCAGTCTCTGTATTGTTGCATAATCTCTGCATTGTTCTACAATCTCTGGAATGTCCTCCAATCTCTGCATTGTTCTACAATCTGTGCATTGTTCTACAATTTCTGCACTGTTCTACAGCCACTGCATTGTCTCCAATCTCTGCATTGTCTACAATTTTTTACTATTCTACAATCTCTGCACTGTTCTACAATCTCTGGAATGTACTCCAATCTCTGCATTGTTCTACAATCTCTGCATTGTTCTACAGTCTCTGCATTGTTTACAATCTCTCTACTGATCTCCAATCTCTGCACTGTTCTACAATCACTTTCCCGTTCTACAGTCTCTGCATAATTCTACAACCTCTGCATTATCTGCAATCTCTTTACTGTTCTACAATATCTGCAATGTTCAACAGTGTTTGCACTGTTCTACAATCTCTGCACTGTTCTACAGCCTCTGCATTGTCGACAATCTCTGCATTGTCTACAATCTCTTTACTATTCTACAATCTCTGCACAGTTCTCCAGTCTCTGCACTGCTCTCCAGTCTCTGCGCTGCTCTCCAGTCTCTGCACTGTTCTACAATCTCTGTATTGTTTTACAGTCTCTGCATTGTCTACCATCACTTTATTGTTCTACAATCTCTGCACTGTTCCACAACCTCTGCATTGTCTACAATCTCTGCATTGTCTACAATTTCTTTACTATTCTACAATCTCTGCACTGTTCTACAATCTCTGGAATGTACTCCAATCTCTGCAGTCGTCTACAATCTCTGCACTGTTCTCCAATCTCTGAAATGTACTCCAATCTCTGCATTGTTCTACAGTCTCTGCATTGTTTACAATCTCTTTTCTGATCTTCAATGTCTGCACGGTTCTACAATCTCTTTGCAGTCTACAATCTCTGCATAATTCTACAACCCCTGCAATATCTACAATCTCTTTACTATTCTACAATATCTGCAATGTTCTACAGTGTTTGCACTGTTCTACAATCTCTGCACTGTTCTACAACCTCTGCATTGTCTACAATCTCTACATTGTCTACAATTTCTTTACTATTCTACAATCGCTGCACTCTTCTGCAATCTCTGCACTGTTCTGCAATCTCTGCACTCTTCTGGAGCCTCTGCACTGTTCTACAATCTCTGCATTGTTGTACAGTCTTTGCATTGTCAACAATCTCTTTACTGTTCTACAATCTCTGGAATATACTCGAATCTCTTCATTATTATCCAATCTCTGGAATGTGCTCCAATCACTGCATTGTTCTACCGTCTCTGCATTGTCTACAATCTCTGCATTGTCTACAATTTCTTTACTATTCTACAATCTTTGCACTGTTCTACAATCTCTGGAATGTCCTCCAATCACTGCATTGTTCTACCATCTCTGCATTGTTCTACAATCTCTGCACTGTTCTACAGCCACTGCATTGTCTACAATCTCTGCATTGTCTACAATTTCTTTACTATTCTACAATCTCTGCACTGTTCTACAATCTCTGGAATGTACTCCAATCTCTGCATTGTTCCACCATCTCTGCATTGTTCTACAATCTCTGCTTTGTTCTACAGTCTCTGCTTTGTTCTACTGTCTCTGCTTTGTTTACATTCTCTTTACTGATCTCCAATCTCTGCACTGTTCTACAATCTCTTTCCCGTTCTACAATCTCTGCATAATTCTACAACCTCTGCATTATCGACAATCTCTTTACTGTTCTACAATATCTGCAATGTTCAACAGTGTTTGCACTTTTCTACAATCTCTGCACTGTTCTACAACCTCTGCATTGTCTACAATCTCTGCATTGTCTACAATTTCTTTACTATTCTACAATCTCTGCGCTGTTCTACAATCAGTGGAATGTACTCCAATCCCTGCATTGTTCTACCATCTCTGCATTGTTCTACAATCTGTGGAATGTACTACAATCTCTGCATTGATCCACCATCTCTGCATTGTTCTACATCTCTGCATTGTTCGACAGTCTCTGCATTATTTACAATCTCTCTACTGATCTCCAATCTCTGCACTGTTCTACAATCTCTTTCCCGTTCTACAATCTCTGCATAATTCTACAACCTCTGCATTATCTACAATCTCTTTACTGTTCTACAACATCTGCAATGTTCAACAGTGTTTGCACTGTTCTACAACCTCTGCACTGTTGTACAACCTCTGCATTGTCTACAATCTCTGCATTGTCTACAATTTCTTTACTATTCTACAATCTCTGCACTGTTCTACAATCACTGGAATATACTCCAATCTCTGCCGTATTCTACAATCTCTGCATTATTCTACAATCTCTGGAATGTACTCCAATCCCTGCATTGTTCTACCATCTCTGCATTGTTCTACAATCTCTGGAATGTACTCCAATCTCTGCATTGATCTGCAATCTCTGCATTGTTCTACAATCTCTGCAGCGTTCTACAGTTTCTGTATTGATGTATAATCTCTGCACTGTTCTACAATCTCTGGAATGTACTCCAATCTCTGCAGTGGTCTACAATCTCTGCACTGTTCTCCAATCTCTGGAATGTACTCCAATCTCTGCATTGTTCTACAGTCACTGCATTGTTTACAATCTGCCTACTGATCTCCAATCTCTGCACTGTTCTACAATCTCTTTCCCGTTCTACAATCTCTGCATAATTCTACAACCACTGAATTATCTACAATCTCTTTACTGTTCTACAATATCTGCAATGTTCAACATTGTTTGTACTGTTCTACAATCTCTGCACTGTTCTACAGCCTCTGCATTGTCGACAATCTCTGCATTGTCTACAATCTCTTTACTATTCTACAATCTCTGCACAGTTCTCCAGTCTCTGCACTGCTCTCCAGTGTCTGCGCTGCTCTCCAGTCTCTGCACTGTTCTACAATCTCTGTATTGTTTTACAGTCTCTGCATTGTCAACCATCTCTTTACTGTTCTACAATCTCTGCACTGTTCTACAACCTCTGCATTGTATACAATCTCTGCATTGTCTACAATTTCGTTACTATTCTACAATCTCTGCGCTGTTCTACAATCTCTGGAATGTACTTGAATCTCTGCAGTGTTCTGCAATCTCTGCATTGTTCTACAATCTCTGGAATGTACTCCAATCTCTGCATTGTTCTGCAATCTCTGCATTGTTCTACAATCTCTGGAATGTACTCCAATCTCTGCATTGTTCTACCATCTCTGCATTGTTCTACAATCTCTGGAATGTACTCCAATCTCTGCATTGTTCTGCAATCTCTGCATTGTTCTACAATCTCTGCATTGTTCTGCAGTCTCTGTATTGTTGTATAATCTCTGCACTGTTCTACAATCTCTGGAATGTCCTCCAATCTCTGCATTGTTCTACAATCTGTGCATTGTTCTACAATCTCTGCACTGTTCTACAGCCTCTGCATTGTCTACAACCTCTGCATTGTCTACAATTTCTTTACTATTCTACAATCCCTGCACTGTTCTACAATCTCTGGAATACACTCCAATCTCTGCATTGTACTACCATCTCTGAATTGTTCTATAATCTCTGCATCGTTCTACAGTCTCTGCTTTGTTTACAATCTCTTTTCTGATCTCCAATCTCTGCACTGTTCTACAATCTCTGGAATGTACTCCAATCTCTGCAGTGTTCTACAATCTCTGCATTGTTCTACAATCTCTGGAATGTACTCCAATCTCTGCATTGTTCTGCAATCTCTGCATTGTTCTACAATCTCTGCATTGTTCAGCAGTCTCTGTATTGTTGCATAATCTCTGCATTGTTCTACAATCTCTGGAATGTCCTCCAATCTCTGCATTGTTCTACAATCTGTGCATTGTTCTACAATTTCTGCACTGTTCTACAGCCACTGCATTGTCTCCAATCTCTGCATTGTCTACAATTTCTTTACTATTCTACAATCTCTGCACTGTTCTACAATCTCTGGAATGTACTCCAATCTCTGCATTGTTCTACAATCTCTGCATTGTTCTACAGTCTCTGCATTGTTTACAATCTCTCTACTGATCTCCAATCTCTGCACTGTTCTACAATCACTTTCCCGTTCTACAGTCTCTGCATAATTCTACAACCTCTGCATTATCTGCAATCTCTTTACTGTTCTACAATATCTGCAATGTTCAACAGTGTTTGCACTGTTCTACAATCTCTGCACTGTTCTACAGCCTCTGCATTGTCGACAATCTCTGCATTGTCTACAATCTCTTTACTATTCTACAATCTCTGCACAGTTCTCCAGTCTCTGCACTGCTCTCCAGTCTCTGCGCTGCTCTCCAGTCTCTGCACTGTTCTACAATCTCTGTATTGTTTTACAGTCTCTGCATTGTCTACCATCACTTTATTGTTCTACAATCTCTGCACTGTTCCACAACCTCTGCATTGTCTACAATCTCTGCATTGTCTACAATTTCTTTACTATTCTACAATCTCTGCACTGTTCTACAATCTCTGGAATGTACTCCAATCTCTGCAGTCGTCTACAATCTCTGCACTGTTCTCCAATCTCTGAAATGTACTCCAATCTCTGCATTGTTCTACAGTCTCTGCATTGTTTACAATCTCTTTTCTGATCTTCAATGTCTGCACGGTTCTACAATCTCTTTGCAGTCTACAATCTCTGCATAATTCTACAACCCCTGCAATATCTACAATCTCTTTACTATTCTACAATATCTGCAATGTTCTACAGTGTTTGCACTGTTCTACAATCTCTGCACTGTTCTACAACCTCTGCATTGTCTACAATCTCTACATTGTCTACAATTTCTTTACTATTCTACAATCGCTGCACTCTTCTGCAATCTCTGCACTGTTCTGCAATCTCTGCACTCTTCTGGAGCCTCTGCACTGTTCTACAATCTCTGCATTGTTGTACAGTCTTTGCATTGTCAACAATCTCTTTACTGTTCTACAATCTCTGGAATATACTCGAATCTCTTCATTATTATCCAATCTCTGGAATGTGCTCCAATCACTGCATTGTTCTACCGTCTCTGCATTGTCTACAATCTCTGCATTGTCTACAATTTCTTTACTATTCTACAATCTTTGCACTGTTCTACAATCTCTGGAATGTCCTCCAATCACTGCATTGTTCTACCATCTCTGCATTGTTCTACAATCTCTGCACTGTTCTACAGCCACTGCATTGTCTACAATCTCTGCATTGTCTACAATTTCTTTACTATTCTACAATCTCTGCACTGTTCTACAATCTCTGGAATGTACTCCAATCTCTGCATTGTTCCACCATCTCTGCATTGTTCTACAATCTCTGCTTTGTTCTACAGTCTCTGCTTTGTTCTACTGTCTCTGCTTTGTTTACATTCTCTTTACTGATCTCCAATCTCTGCACTGTTCTACAATCTCTTTCCCGTTCTACAATCTCTGCATAATTCTACAACCTCTGCATTATCGACAATCTCTTTACTGTTCTACAATATCTGCAATGTTCAACAGTGTTTGCACTTTTCTACAATCTCTGCACTGTTCTACAACCTCTGCATTGTCTACAATCTCTGCATTGTCTACAATTTCTTTACTATTCTACAATCTCTGCGCTGTTCTACAATCAGTGGAATGTACTCCAATCCCTGCATTGTTCTACCATCTCTGCATTGTTCTACAATCTGTGGAATGTACTACAATCTCTGCATTGATCCACCATCTCTGCATTGTTCTACATCTCTGCATTGTTCGACAGTCTCTGCATTATTTACAATCTCTCTACTGATCTCCAATCTCTGCACTGTTCTACAATCTCTTTCCCGTTCTACAATCTCTGCATAATTCTACAACCTCTGCATTATCTACAATCTCTTTACTGTTCTACAACATCTGCAATGTTCAACAGTGTTTGCACTGTTCTACAACCTCTGCACTGTTGTACAAACTCTGCATTGTCTACAATCTCTGCATTGTCTACAATTTCTTTACTATTCTACAATCTCTGCACTGTTCTACAATCACTGGAATATACTCCAATCTCTGCCGTATTCTACAATCTCTGCATTATTCTACAATCTCTGGAATGTACTCCAATCCCTGCATTGTTCTACCATCTCTGCATTGTTCTACAATCTCTGGAATGTACTCCAATCTCTGCATTGATCTGCAATCTCTGCATTGTTCTACAATCTCTGCAGCGTTCTACAGTTTCTGTATTGATGTATAATCTCTGCACTGTTCTACAATCTCTGGAATGTACTCCAATCTCTGCAGTGGTCTACAATCTCTGCACTGTTCTCCAATCTCTGGAATGTACTCCAATCTCTGCATTGTTCTACAGTCACTGCATTGTTTACAATCTCCCTACTGATCTCCAATCTCTGCACTGTTCTACAATCTCTTTCCCGTTCTACAATCTCTGCATAATTCTACAACCACTGAATTATCTACAATCTCTTTACTGTTCTACAATATCTGCAATGTTCAACATTGTTTGTACTGTTCTACAATCTCTGCACTGTTCTACAGCCTCTGCATGTTCGACAATCTCTGCATTGTCTACAATCTCTTTACTATTCTACAATCTCTGCACAGTTCTCCAGTCTCTGCACTGCTCTCCAGTGTCTGCGCTGCTCTCCAGTCTCTGCACTGTTCTACAATCTCTGTATTGTTTTACAGTCTCTGCATTGTCAACCATCTCTTTACTGTTCTACAATCTCTGCACTGTTCTACAATCTCTGCATTGTCTACAATTTCGTTACTATTCTACAATCTCTGCGCTGTTCTACAATCTCTGGAATGTACTTGAATCTCTGCAGTGTTCTGCAATCTCTGCATTGTTCTACAATCTCTGGAATGTACTCCAATCTCTGCATTGTTCTGCAATCTCTGCATTGTTCTACAATCTCTGGAATGTACTCCAATCTCTGCATTGTTCTACCATCTCTGCATTGTTCTACAATCTCTGGAATGTACTCCAATCTCTGCATTGTTCTGCAATCTCTGCATTGTTCTACAATCTCTGCATTGTTCTGCAGTCTCTGTATTGTTGTATAATCTCTGCACTGTTCTACAATCTCTGGAATGTCCTCCAATCTCTGCATTGTTCTACAATCTGTGCATTGTTCTACAATCTCTGCACTGTTCTACAGCCTCTGCATTGTCTACAATCTCTGCATTGTCTACAATTTCTTTACTATTCTACAATCTCTGCACTGTTCTACAATCTCTGGAATACACTCCAATCTCTGCATTGTACTACCATCTCTGAATTGTTCTATAATCTCTGCATCGTTCTACAGTCTCTGCTTTGTTTACAATCTCTTTTCTGATCTCCAATCTCTGCACTGTTCTACAATCTCTGGAATGTACTCCAATCTCTGCAGTGTTCTACAATCTCTGCATTGTTCTACAATCTCTGGAATGTACTCCAATCTCTGCATTGTTCTGCAATCTTTGCATTGTTCTACAATCTCTGCATTGTTCTACAGTCTCTGTATTGTTGTATAATCTCTGCACTGTTCTACAATCTCTGGAATGTACTCCAATCGCTGCATTGTTCTACCATGTCTGCATTGTTCTACAATCTCTTTAATGTACTCCAATCTCTGCATTGTTCTGCAATCTCTGCATTGTTCTACAATCTCTGCATTGTTCAGCAGTCTCTGTATTGTTGCATAATCTCTGCATTGTTCTACAATCTCTGGAATGTCCTCCAATCTCTGCATTGTTCTACAATCTGTGCATTGTTCTACAATTTCTGCACTGTTCTACAGCCACTGCATTGTCTCCAATCTCTGCATTGTCTACAATTTCTTTACTATTCTACAATCTCTGCACTGTTCTACAATCTCTGGAATGTACTCCAATCTCTGCATTGTTCTACAATCTCTGCATTGTTCTACAGTCTCTGCATTGTTTACAATCTCTCTACTGATCTCCAATCTCTGCACTGTTCTACAATCACTTTCCCGTTCTACAGTCTCTGCATAATTCTACAACCTCTGCATTATCTGCAATCTCTTTACTGTTCTACAATATCTGCAATGTTCAACAGTGTTTGCACTGTTCTACAATCTCTGCACTGTTCTACAGCCTCTGCACTGCTCTCCAGTCTCTGCGCTGCTCTCCAGTCTCTGCACTGTTCTACAATCTCTGTATTGTTTTACAGTCTCTGCATTGTCTACCATCACTTTATTGTTCTACAATCTCTGCACTGTTCCACAACCTCTGCATTGTCTACAATCTCTGCATTGTCTACAATTTCTTTACTATTCTACAATCTCAGCACTGTTCTACAATCTCTGGAATGTACTCCAATCTCTGCATTGTTCTACAGTCTCTGCATTGTTTACAATCTCTTTTCTGATCTTCAATGTCTGCACGGTTCTACAATCTCTTTGCAGTCTACAATCTCTGCATAATTCTACAACCCCTGCAATATCTACAATCTCTTTACTATTCTACAATATCTGCAATGTTCTACAGTGTTTGCACTGTTCTACAATCTCTGCACTGTTCTACAACCTCTGCATTGTCTACAATCTCTACATTGTCTACAATTTCTTTACTATTCTACAATCGCTGCACTCTTCTGCAATCTCTGCACTGTTCTGCAATCTCTGCATTGTTGTACAGTCTTTGCATTGTCAACAATCTCTTTACTGTTCTACAATCTCTGGAATGTACTCGAATCTCTTCATTATTATCCAATCTCTGGAATGTGCTCCAATCACTGCATTGTTCTACCGTCTCTGCATTGTCTACAATCTCTGCATTGTCTACAATTTCTTTACTATTCTACAATCTCTGCACTGTTCTACAATCTCTGGAATGTCCTCCAATCACTGCATTGTTCTACCATCTCTGCATTGTTCTACAATCTCTGCACTGTTCTACAGCCACTGCATTGTCTACAATCTCTGCATTGTCTACAATTTCTTTACTATTCTACAATCTCTGCACTGTTCTACAATCTCTGGAATGTACTCCAATCTCTGCATTGTTCCACCATCTCTGCATTGTTCTACAATCTCTGCTTTGTTCTACAGTCTCTGCTTTGTTCTACTGTCTCTGCTTTGTTTACATTCTCTTTACTGATCTCCAATCTCTGCACTGTTCTACAATCTCTTTCCCGTTCTACAATCTCTGCATAATTCTACAACCTCTGCATTATCGACAATCTCTTTACTGTTCTACAATATCTGCAATGTTCAACAGTGTTTGCACTTTTCTACAATCTCTGCACTGTTCTACAACCTCTGCATTGTCTACAATCTCTGCATTTTCTACAATTTCTTTACTATTCTACAATCTGTGCGCTGTTCTACAATCAGTGGAATGTACTCCAATCTCTGCAGTGTTCTACAAGCTCTGCATTGTTCTACAATCTCTGGAATGTACTCCAATCTCTGCATTGTTCTACCATCTCTGCATTGTTCTACAATCTCTGCATTGTTCTACAGTCTCTGCATTGTTTACAATCTCTCTACTGATCTCCAATCTCTGCACTGTTCTACAATCTCTTTCCCGTTCTACAATCTCTGCATAATTCTACAACCTCTGCATTATCTGCAATCTCTTTACTGTTCTACAATATCTGCAATGTTCAACAGTGTTTGCACTGTTCTACAATCTCTGCACTGTCCTACAGCCTCTGCATTGTCGACAATCTCTGCATTGTCTACAATCTCTTTACTATTCTACAATCTCTGCACAGTTCTCCAGTCTCTGCACTGCTCTCCAGTCTTTGCGCTGCTCTCCAGTCTCTGCACTGTTCTACAATCTCTGTATTGTTTTACAGTCTCTGCATTGTCTACCATCTCTTTACTGTTCTACAATCTCTGCACTGTTCTACAACCTCTGCATTGTCTACAATCTCTGGAATGTCCTCCAATCTCTGCATTGTTCCACAATCTGTGCATTGTTCTACAATCTCTGCACTGTTCTACAGCCTGTGCATTGTCTACAATCTCTGCATTGTCTACAATTTCTTTACTATTCTACAATCTCTGCACTGTTCTACAATCTCTGGAATGCACTCCAATCTCTGCATTGTTCTACCATCTCTGCATTGTTCTGCAATCTCTGCATTGTTCTACAGTCTCTGCATTGTTTACAATCTCTTTACTGATCTCCAATCTCTGCACTGTTCTACAATCTCTGGAATGTACTCCAATCTCTGCATTGTTCTGCAATCTCTGCATTGTTCTACAATCTCTGCATTGTTCTACATTCTCTGTGTTGTTGTATAATCTCTGCACTGTTCCACAATCTCTGAAATGTACTCCAATCTCTGCACTGTTCTACAGCCTCTGCATTGTCGACAATCTCTGCATTGTCTACAATCTCTTTACTATTCTACAATCTCTGCACAGTTCTCCAGTCTCTGCACTGCTCTCCAGTCTCTGCGCTGCTCTCCAGTTTCTGCACTGTTCTACAATCTCTGTATTGTTTTACAGTCTCGGCATTGTCTACCATCTCTTTACTGTTCTACAATCTCTGCACTGTTCTACAACCTCTGCATTGTCTACAATCTCTGGAATGTCCTCCAATCTCTGCATTGTTCCACAATCTGTGCATTGTTCTACAATCTCTGCACTGTTCTACAGCCTGTGCATTGTCTACAATCTCTGCATTGTCTACAATTTCTTTACTATTCTACAATCTCTGCACTGTTCTACAATCTCTGGAATGCACTCCAATCTCTGCATTGTTCTACCATCTCTGCATTGTTCTGCAATCTCTGCATTGTTCTACAGTCTCTGCATTGTTTACAATCTCTTTACTGATCTCCAATCTCTGCACTGTTCTACAATCTCTGGAATGTACTCCAATCTCTGCATTGTTCTGCAATCTCTGCATTGTTCTACAATCTCTGCATTGTTCTACATTCTCTGTGTTGTTGTATAATCTCTGCACTGTTCCACAATCTCTGAAATGTACTCCAATCTCTGCACTGTTCTACAGCCTCTGCATTGTCGACAATCTCTGCATTGTCTACAATCTCTTTACTATTCTACAATCTCTGCACAGTTCTCCAGTCTCTGCACTGCTCTCCAGTCTCTGCGCTGCTCTCCAGTTTCTGCACTGTTCTACAATCTCTGTATTGTTTTACAGTCTCGGCATTGTCTACCATCTCTTTACTGTTCTACAATCTCTGCACTGTTCTACAACCTCTGCATTGTCTACAATCTCTGCATTGTCTACAATTTCTTTACTATTCTACAATCTCTGCGCTGTTCTACAATCTCTGGAATGTACTCCAATCTCTGCAGTGTTCTACAATCTCTGCATTGTACTACAATCTCTGGAATGTACTCCAATCTCTGCATTGTTCTGCAATCTCTGCACTGTTCTACAATCTCTGCAGTGTTCTACAGTTTCTGTATTGATGTATAATCTCTGCACTGTTCTACAATCTCTGGAATGTACTCCAATCTCTGCATTGTTCTGGAATCGCTGCATTGTTCTACAATCTCTGCATTGTCCTACAGTCTCTGTATTGTTGTATAATCTCTGCACTGTTCTACAATCTCTGGAATGTCCTACAATCTCTGCATTGTTCCACCATCTCTGCATTGTTCTACAATCTCTGCATTGTTCTACAGTCACTGCATTGTTTACAAACTCTCTACTGATCTCCAATCTCTGCACTGTTCTACAATCTCTTTCCCGTTCTCCAATCTCTGCATAATTCTACAACCACTGCATTTTCTACAATCTCTTTACTGTTCTACAATATCTGCAATGTTCAACAGTGTTTGCACTGTTCTACAACCTCTGCACTGTTCTACAACCTCTGCATTGTCTACAATCTCTGCATTGTCTACAATTTCTTTACTATTCTACAATCTCTGCACTGTTCGACAACCACTGGAATGTCCTCCAATCTCTGCAGTGTTCTACAATCTCTGCATTGTTCTACAATCTCTGGAATGTACTCCAATCTCTGCATTGTTCTACAGTCTCTGCACTGTTCTACAATCACTGGAATGTACTCCAATCACTGCATTGTTCTACCATCTCTGCATTGTTCTACAATCCCTGCATTGTTCTACAACCTCTGCACTCTTCTGCAGCCTCTGCACTGTTCTACAATCTCTGCATTTTTCTACAGTCTCTGTGTTGTTGTATAATCTCTGCACTGTTCTCCAATCTCTGAAATGTATTCCAATCTCTGCATTGTTCTACCATCTCTGTATTGTTCTACAATCTCTGCATTGTTCTACAGTCTCTGCATTGTTTACAATCTCTTTACTGATCTCCAATCTCTGCACTGTTCTACAATCTCTTTCCCGTTCTACAATCTCTGCATAATTCTACAACCTCTGCATTATCTGCAATCTCTTTACTGTTCTACAATGTCTGCAATGTTCCACAGTATTTGTACTGTTCCACAATCTCTGCACTGTTCTACTGCCCCTGCATTGCCGTCAATCTCTGCATTGTCTACAATCTCTTTATTATTCTACAATCTCTGCAGAGTTCTCCAGTCTCTGCACTGCTCTCCAGTCTCTGCGCTGCTCTCCAGTCTCTGCACTGTTCTACAATCTCTTTATTGTTTTACAGTCTCTGCATTGTCTACCATCTCTTTACTGTTCTGCAATCTCTGCACTGTTCTACAACCTCTGCATTGTCTACAATCTCTGCATTGTCTACAATTTCTTTACTATTCTACAATCTCTGCGCTGTTCTACAATCTCTGGAATGTACTCCAATCTCTGCAGTGTTCTACAACCTCTGCATTGTTCTACAATCTCTGGAATGTACTCCAATCTCTGCAGTGTTCTACAATCTCTGCATTGTTCTACAATCTCTGGAATGTACTCCAATCTCTGCATTGTTCTACAATCTCTGCAGTGTTCTACAGTTTCTGTATTGATGTATAATCTCTGCACTGTTCTACAATCTCTGGAATGTACTGCAATCTCTGCATTGTTCTACCATCTCTGCATTGTTCTACAATCTCTGGAATGTACTCCAATCTCTGCATTATTCTGGAATCGCTGCATTGTTCTACAATCTCTGCACTGTTCTACAGTTTCTGTATTGTTGTATAATCTCTGCACAGTTCTACAATCTCTGGAATGTCCTCCAATCTCTGCATTGTTCTACAATCTCTGCATTGTTCTACAATCTCTGCATTGTTCTACAATCTCTGCGCTCTTCTGCAGCCTCTGCATTGTTCTACAATCTCTGCATTTTTCTACAGTCTCTGTGTTGTTGTATAATCTCTGCACTGTTCTACAATCTCTGAAATGTACTCCAATCTCTGCATTGTTCTACCATCTCTGCATTGTTCTACAATCTCTGCATTGTTCTACAGTCTCTGCATTGTTTACAATCTCTTTACTGATCTCCAATCTCTGCACTGTTCTACAATCTCTTTCCCGTTCTACAATCTCTGCATAATTCTACAACCTCTGCATTATCTGCAATCTCTTTACTGTTCTACAATGTCTGCAATGTTCCACAGTATTTGTACTGTTCCACAATCTCTGCACTGTTCTACTGCCCCTGCATTGCCGTCAATCTCTGCATTGTCTACAATCTCTTTATTATTCTACAATCTCTGCAGAGTTCTCCAGTCTCTGCACTGCTCTCCAGTCTCTGCGCTGCTCTCCAGTCTCTGCACTGTTCTACAATCTCTTTATTGTTTTACAGTCTCTGCATTGTCTACCATCTCTTTACTGTTCTGCAATCTCTGCACTGTTCTACAACCTCTGCATTGTCTACAATCTCTGCATTGTCTACAATTTCTTTACTATTCTACAATCTCTGCGCTGTTCTACAATCTCTGGAATGTACTCCAATCTCTGCAGTGTTCTACAACCTCTGCATTGTTCTACAATCTCTGGAATGTACTCCAATCTCTGCAGTGTTCTACAATCTCTGCATTGTTCTACAATCTCTGGAATGTACTCCAATCTCTGCATTGTTCTACAATCTCTGCAGTGTTCTACAGTTTCTGTATTGATGTATAATCTCTGCACTGTTCTACAATCTCTGGAATGTACTGCAATCTCTGCATTGTTCTACCATCTCTGCATTGTTCTACAATCTCTGGAATGTACTCCAATCTCTGCATTATTCTGGAATCGCTGCATTGTTCTACAATCTCTGCACTGTTCTACAGTTTCTGTATTGTTGTATAATCTCTGCACAGTTCTACAATCTCTGGAATGTCCTCCAATCTCTGCATTGTTCTACAATCTCTGCATTGTTCTACAATCTCTGCATTGTTCTACAATCTCTGCGCTCTTCTGCAGCCTCTGCATTGTTCTACAATCTCTGCATTTTTCTACAGTCTCTGTGTTGTTGTATAATCTCTGCACTGTTCTACAATCTCTGAAATGTACTCCAATCTCTGCATTGTTCTACCATCTCTGCATTGTTCTACAATCTCTGCATTGTTCTACAGTCTCTGCATTGTTTACAATCTCTCTACTGATCTCCAATCTCTGCACTGTTCTACAATCTCTTTCCCGTTCTACAATCTCTGCATAATTCTACAACCTCTGCATTATCTACAATCTCTTTACTGTTCTACAATATCTGCAATGTTCAACAGTGTTTGCACTGTTCTACAATCTCTGCACTGTTCTACAACCTCTGCATTGTCTACAATCTCTGCATTGTCTACAATCTCTTTACTATTCTACAATCTCTGCACTGTTCTACAATCACTGGAATGTACTCCAATCTCTGCAGTGTTCTACAAGCTCTGCATTGTTCTACAATCTCTGGAATGTACTCCAATCTCTGCATTTTTCTGCAATCTCTGCATTGTTCTACAATCTCTGGAATGTACTCCAATCTCTGCATTGTTCTACAATCTCTACATTGTTCTACAATCTCTGCATTGTTCTACAATCTCTGTATTGTTGTATAATCTCTGCACGGTTCCACAATCTTTGGAATGTACTCCAATCACTGCATTGTTCTACCATGTCTGCATTGTTCTACAATCCCTGCATTGTTCTACAATCTCTGCACTCTTCTGCAGCCTCTGCATTTTTCTACAATCTCTGCATTTTTCTACAGTATCTGTGTTGTTGTATTATCTCTGCACTGTTCTACAATCTCTGAAATGTACTCCAATCTCTGCATTGTTCTACCATATCTGCATTGTTCGACAATCTCTGCATTGTTCTACAGTCTCTGCATTGTTTACAATCTCTTTACTGATCTCCAATCTCTGCACTGTTCTACAATCTCTTTCCCGTTCTACAATCTCTGCATAATTCTACAACCTCTGCATTATCTGCAATCTCTTTACTGTTCTACAACATCTGCAATGTTCAACAGTGTTTGCACTGTTCTACAATCTCTGCACTGTTCTACAAACTCTGCATTGTCGACAATCTCTGCATTGTCTACAATCTCTTTACTATTCTACAATCTCTGCACAGTTCTCCAGTCTCTGCACTGCTCTCCTGTCTCTGCGCTGCTCTCCAGTTTCTGCACTGTTCTACAATCTCTGTATTGTTTTACAGTCTCTGCATTGTCTACCATCTCTTTACTGTTCTACAATCTCTGCACTGTTCTACAACCTCTGCATTGTCTACAATCTCTGCATTGTCTACAATTTCTTTACTATTCCACAATCTCTGCGCTGTTCTACAATCTCTGGAATGTACTCCAATCTCTGCAGTGTTCTACAATCTCTGCATTGTTCTACAATCTCTGGAATGTACTCCAATCTCTGCATTGTTCTGCAATCTCTGCATTGTTCTACAATCTCTGCAGTGTTCTACAGTTTCTGTATTGATGTATAATCTCTGCACTGTTCTACAATCTCTGGAGTGTACTCCAATCTCTGCATTGTTCTACCATCTCTGCATTGTTCTACAATCTCTGGAATGTACTCCAATTTCTGCACTGTTCTGCAATCTCTGCATTGTTCCACAATATCTGCAATGTTCTGCGGTGTCTGTATTCTTGTATAATCTCTGCACTGTTCTACAATCTCTGGAATGTCCTCCAATCTCTGCATTGTTCTACAATCCCTGCATTGTTCTACAATCTCTGCACACTTCTGCAGCCTCTGCACTGTTCTACAATCTCTGCATTGTTCTACAGTCTTTGCATTGTCAACAATCTCTTTACTGTTCTACAATCTCTGGAATGTAGTCGAATCTCTGCAGTGTTCTACAATCTCTTCATTATTCTCCAATCTCTGGAATGTACTCCAATCACTGCATTGTTCTACCGTCTCTGCATTGTCTACAATATCTGCATTGTCTACAATTTCTTTACTATTCTACAATCTCTGCACTGTTCTACAATCTCTGGAATGTACTCCTATCTCTGCAGTGTTCTACAATCTCTGCATTGTTCTACAATCTCTGGAATGTACTCCAATCTCAACAGTGTTCTACAATCTCTGCATTATTCTACAATCTCTGGAATGTACTCCAATCTCTGCATTGTTCTGCAATCTCTGCATTGTTCCACAATCTCTGCATTGTTCGAAAGTCTCTGTGTTGTTGTATAATCTCTGCACTGTTCTACAATCTCTGGAATGTACTCCAATCTCTGCATTGGTTTACTGTCTCTGCATTGTTCTACCATCTCTGGAATGTACTCCAATCTGTGCATTGTTCTGCAATCTCTGCATTGTTCTACAATCTCTGCATTGTTCTGCAGTCTCTGTATTGTTGTATAATCTCTGCACTGTTCTACAATCTCTGGAATGTCCTCCAATCACTGCATTGTTCTACCATCTCTGCATTGTTCTACAATCTCTGCACTGTTCTACAGTCTCTGCTTTGTTTACATTCTCTTTACTGATTTCCAATCTCTGCACTGTTCTACAATCTCTTTCCCGTTCTACAATCTCTGCATAATACTACAACCTCTGCATTATCGACAATCTCTTTACTGTTCTACAATATCTGCAATGTTCAACAGTGTTTCCACTGTTCTACAATCTCTGCATTGTTCTACAACCTCTGCATTGTCTACAATCACTGCATTGTCTACAATTTCTTTACTATTCTACAATCTCTGCGCTGTTCTACAATCTCTGGAATGTACTCCAATCTCTGCAGTGTTCTACAAGCTCTGCATTGTTCTACAATCTCTGGAATGTACTCCAATCTCTGCATTGTTCTACAATCTCTGCATTTTTCTACAGTCTTTGTATTGTTGTAAAATCTCTCCCCTGTTCTATAATCTCTGGAATGTACTCCAATCCCTGCCTTGTTCTACCATCTCTGCATTGTTCTACAATCTCTGGAATGTACTCCAATCTCTGCATTGTTCTGTAGTCTCTGCATTGTTTACAATCACTTTTCTGATCTTCAATGTCTGCGCAGTTCTACAATCTCTTTCCAGTCTACAATCTCTGCATAATTCTACAACCTCTGCAATATCTACAATCTCTTTACTGTTCTACAATATCTGCAATGTTCTACAGTGTTTGCACGGTTCTACAATCTCTGCACTGTTCTACAACCTCTGCATTGTCTACAATCTCTGCATTGTCTACAATTTCTTTACTATTCTACAATCGCTGCACTCTTCTGCAATCTCTGCACTGTTCTGCCATCTCTGCAGTCTTCTGCAGCCTGTGCACTGTTCTACAATCTCTGCATTGCTCTACAGTCTTTGCATTGTCAACAATCTCTTTACTGTTCTACAATCTCTGGAATGTACTCCTATCTCTGCAGTGTTCTACAATCTCTGCATTGTTCTACAATCTCTGGAATGTACTCCAATCTCTGCATTGTTCTGCAATCTCTGCATTGTTCTACAGTCTCTGTATTGTTGTATAATCTCTGCACTGTTCTACAATCTCTGGAATGTCCTCCAATCACTGCATTGTTCTACCATCTCTGCATTGTTCTTCAATCTCTGCATTGTCTACAATTTCTTTACTATTCTACAATCTCTGCAATGATCTACAATCTCTGGAATGTCTACAATTTCTTTACTATTCTACAATCTCTGCACTGTTCTACAATCTCTGGAATGTACTCCAATCTCTGCATTCTTCCACCATCTCTGCATTGTTCTACAATCTCTGCATTGTTCTACAGTCTCTGCTTTGTTTACATTCACTTTACTGATTTCCAATCTCTGCACTGTTCTACAATCTCTTTCCCGTTCTACAATTTCTGCATAATTCTACAACCTCTGCATTATCGACAATCTCTTTACTGTTCTACAATATCTGCAATGTTCAACAGTGTTTGCACTGTTCTACAATGTCTGCACTGTTCTACAATCTCTGGAATGTCCTACAATCTCTGCATTGTTCCACCATCTCTGCATTGTTCTACAATCTCTGCATTGTTCTACAGTCTCTGCATTGTTTACATTCACTTTACTGATTTCCAATCTCTGCACTGTTCTACAATCTCTTTCCCGTTCTACAATTTCTGCATAATTCTACAACCTCTGCATTATCGACAATCTCTTTACTGTTCTACAATATCTGCAATGTTCAACAGTGTTTGCACTGTTCTACAATGTCTGCACTGTTCTACAATCTCTGGAATGTCCTACAATCTCTGCATTGTTCTACCATCTCTGCATTGTTCTACAATCTCTGCATTGTTCTACAGTCTCTGCATTGTTTACAATCTCTCTACTGATCTCCAATCTCTGCACTGTTCTACAATTTCTTTCCCGTTCTACAATCTCTGCATAATTCTCCAACCTCTGCATTATCGACAATCTCTTTACTGTTCTACAATATCTGCAATGTTCAACAGTGTTTGCACTGTTCTACAATCTCTGCACTGTTATACAACCTCTGCATTGTCTACAATCTCTGCATTGTCTACAATTTCTTTACTATTCTACAATCTCTGCGCTGTTCTACAATCTCTGGAATGTACTCCAATCTCTGCAGTGTTCTACAAGCTCTGCATTGTTCTACAATCTCTGGAATGTACTCCAATCCCTGCATTGTTCTACCATCTCTGCATTGTTCTACAATCTCTGGAATGTACTCCAATCTCTGCATTGTTCCACCATCTCTGCATTGTTCTACAATCTCTGCACTGCTCTCCAGTCTCTGCGCTGCTCTCCAGTCTCTGCACTGTTCTACAATCTCTGTATTGTTTTACAGTCTCTGCATTGTCTAACATCTCTTTACTGTTCTACAATCTGTGCACTGTTCTACAATCTCTGCATTGTCTACAATCTCTGCATTGTCTACAATTTCTTTACTATTCTACAATCTCTGCGCTGTTCTACAATCTCTGGAATGTACTCCAATCTCTGCAGTGTTCTGCAGTCTCTGTATTGTTGTATAATCTCTGCACTGTTCTACAATCTCTGGAATGTACTCCAATCTCTGCATTGTTCTACAATCTCTGCATTGTTCTACAATCTCTACATTGTTCTACAATCCCTGCACTCTTCTGCAGCCTCTGCACTGTTCTACAATCTCTGCATTTTTCTAAAGTCTCTGTGTTGTTGTATAGTCTCTGCACTGTTTTACAATCTCTGAAATGTACTCCAATCTCTGCATTGTTCTACCATCTCTGCATAATTCTACAACCTCTGCGTTATCTACAATCTCTTTACTGTTCTACCATATCTGCAATGTTCAACAGTGTTTGCACTGTTCTACAATCTCTGCACTGTTCTACAACCTCTGCATTGTCTACAATCTCTGCATTGTCTACAATCTCTTTACTATTCTACAATCTCTGCAAAGTTCTACAATCTCTGGAATGTACTCCAATCTCTACAGTGTTCTACAAGCTCTGCATTGTTCTACAATCTCTGGAATGTACTCCAATCCCTGCATTGGTCTACCATCTCGGCATTGTTCTACAATCTCTGCATTGTTCTACAGTTTCTGCATTGTTTACAATCTCTATACTGATCTCCAATCTCTGCATTGTTCTACAATTTCTTTCCCGTTCTACAATCTCTGCATAATTCTACAACCTCTGCATTATCTGCACTCTCTTTACTGTTCTACAATATCTGCAGTGTTCAACAGTGTTTGCACTGTTCTACAATCTCTGCACTGTTCTACAGCCTCTGCATTGTCGACAATCTCTGCATTGTCTACAATCTCTTTACTATTCTACAGTCTCTGCACAGTTCTCCAGTCTCTGCACTGCTCTCCAGTCTCTGCGCTGCTCTCCAGTCTCTGCACTGTTCTACAATCTCTGTATTGTTTTACAGTCTCTGCATTGTCTACCATCACTTTATTGTTCTACAATCTCTGCACTGTTCTACAACCTCTGTATTGTCTACAATCTCTGCATTGTCTACAATTTCTTTACTATTCTACAATCTCTGCACTGTTCTACAATCTCTGGAATGTACTCCAATCTCTGCAGTGTTCTACAATCTCTGCACGGTTCTCCAATCTCTGGAATGTACTCCAATCTCTGCATTGTTCTACAGTCTCTGCATTGTTTACAATCTCTTTTCTGATCTTCAATGTCTGCACGGTTCTACAATCTCTTTCCAGTCTACAATCTCTGCATAATTCTACAACCTCTGCAATATCTACAATCTCTTTACTGTTCTACAATCTCTTCATTATTCTCCTATCTCTGGAATGTACTCCAATCACTGCATTGTTCTACCGTCTCTGCATTGTCTACAATCTCTGCATTGTTTACAATTTCTTTACTATTCTACAATCTCTGCACTGTTCTACAATCTCTGGAATGTACTCCAATCTCTGCATTGTTCTACAATCTCTACATTGTTCTACAATCTCTGCATTGTTCTACAATCTCTGTATTGTTGTATAATCTCTGCATTGTTCCACAATCTCTGGAATGTACTCCAATCTCTGCATTGTTCTACAATCTCTACATTGTTCTACAATCTCTGCATTGTTCTACAATCTCTATATTGTTGTATAATCTCTGCACTGTTCCACAATCTCTGTAATGTACTCCAAACACTGCATTGTTCTACCATCTCTGCATTGTTCTACAATCTCTGCATTGTTCTACAATCTCTGCACTCTTCTGCAGCCTCTGCATTGTTCTACAATCTCTGCATTGTTCTACAGTCTCTGCTTTGTTTACATTCTCTTTACTGATCTCTAATCTCTGCACTGTTCTACAATCTCTTTCCCGATCTACAATCTCCGCATAATTCTACAACCTCTGCATTATCGACAATCTCTTTACTGTTCTACAATATCTGCAATGTTCAACAGTGTTTGCACTGTTCTACAATCTCTGCATTGTTCTACATCCTCTGCATTGTCTACAATCTCTGCATTGTCTACAATTTCTTTACTATTCTACAATCTCTGCGCTGTTCTACAATCTCTGGAATGTACTCCAATCTCTGCAGTGTTCTACAAGCTCTGCATTGTTCTACAATCTCTGGAATGTACTCCAATCTCTGCATTGTTCTGCAATCTATGCATTGTTCTACAATCTCTGCATAGTTCTACAGTCTCTGTATTGTTGTAAAATCTCTCCCCTGTTCTATAACCTCTGGAATGTACTCCAATCCCTGCATTGTTCTACCATCTCTGCATTGTTCTACAATCTCTGGAATGTACTCCAATCTCTGCATTGTTCCACCATCTCTGCATTGTTCTACAATCTCTGCATTGTTCTACAGTCTCTGCATTGTTTACAATCTCTCTACTGATCTCCAATCTCTGCACTGTTCTACAATCTCTTTCCCGTTCTACAATCTCTGCATAATTCTACAACCTCTGCATTATCGACAATCTCTTTACTGTTCTACAATATCTGCAATGTTCAACAGTGTTTGCACTGTTCTACAACCTCTGCACTGTTCTACAACCTCTGCATTGTCTACAATCTCTGCATTGATCTGCAATCTCTGCATTGTTCTACAATCTCTGCATTGTTCTACAATCTCTGTATTGTTGTATAATCTCTGCGCTGTTCTACAATCTCTGGAATGTACTCCAATCCCTGCATTGTTCTACCATCTCTGCATTGTTCTACAATCTTTGGAATGTACTCCACTCTCTGCATTGTTCTGGAATCGCTGCATTATTCTACAATCTCTGCATTGTTCTATAGTCTCTGTATTGTTGTATAATCTCTGCACTGTTCTACAACCACTGCACTGTTCTACAACCTCTTTCCCGATCTACAATCTCCGCATAATTCTACAACCTCTGCATTATCGACAATCTCTTTACTGTTCTACAATATCTGCATTGTTCTACAATCTCTGTATTGTTGTATAATCTCTGCACTGTTCCACAATCTCTGGAATGTACTCCAATCTCTGCATTGTTCTACAATCTCTACATTGTTCTACAATCTCTGCATTGTTCTACAATCTCTATATTGTTGTATAATCTCTGCACTGTTCCACAATCTCTGTAATGTACTCCAAACACTGCATTGTTCTACCATCTCTGCATTGTTCTACAATCTCTGCATTGTTCTACAATCTGTGCACTCTTCTGCAGCAGTCTCACATTTTATGTCTCACATTACATTAAGCCAACCATTATTAGATCCCTAACATTGTCTACAATCTCTGCATTGTCTACAATTTGTTTACTATTCTACAATCTCTGCACTCTTCTACAATCTCTGGAATATACTCCAATCTCTGCAGTGTTCTACAATCTCTGCATTGTTCTACAATCTCTGGAATGTACTCCAATCTCTGTATTGTTCTCCAATCGCTGCATTGTTCTACAATCTCTGCATTGTTCTACAGTCTCTGTATTGTTGTATAATCTCTGCACTGTTCTGCAATCTCTGGAATGTGCTCCAATCCCTGCATTGTTCTACCATCTCTGCATTGTTCTACAATCTCTGGAATATACTCCAATCTCTGCATTGTTCTGCAATCTCTGCATTGTTCTACAGTCTCTGCATTGTTTACAATCTCTTTACTGATCTCCAATCTCTGCACTGTTCTACAATCTCTGGAATGTACTCCAATCTCTGCATTGTTCTGCAATCTCTGCATTGTTCTACAATCTCTGCATTGTTCTACAGTCTCTGTATTGTTGTATAATCTCTGCACTGTTCTACAATCTCTGGAATGTCCTCCAATCACTGCATTGTTCTACCATCTCTGCATTGTTCTACAATCTCTGCACTGTTCTACAGCCACTGAATTGTCTACAATCTCTGCATTGTCTACAATTTCTTTACTATTCTACAATCTCTGCACTGTTCTACAATCTCTGGAATGTACTCCAATCTCTGCATTGTTCCACCATCTCTGCATTGTTCTACAATCTCTGCTTTGTTCTACAGTCTCTGCTTTGTTTACATTCTCTTTACAGATCTCCAATCTCTGCACTGTTCTACAATCTCTGGAATGTACTCCAATCTCTGCAGTGTTCTACAATCTCTGCATTGTTCTACAATCTCTGGAATGTACTCCAATCTCTGCATTGTTCTGCAATCTCTGCATTGTTCTACAATCTCTGCATTGTTCTACAGTCTCTGTATTGTTGTATAATCTCTGCACTGTTCTACAATCTCTGGAATGTACTCCAATCTCTGCATTGTTCTACCATGTCTGCATTGTTCTACAATCTCTGGAATGTACTCCAATCTCTGCATTGTTCTGCAATCTCTGCATTGTTCTACAATCTCTGCATTGTTCTGCAGTCTCTGTATTGTTGTATAATCTCTGCACTGTTCTACAATCTCTGGAATGTCCTCCAAACTCTGTATTGTTCTACAATCTCTGCATTGTTCTACAATCTCTGCACTGTTCTACAGCCTCTGCATTGTCTCCAATCTCTGCATTGTCTACAATTTCTTTACTATTCTACAATCTCTGCACTGTTCTACAATCACTGGAATGTCCTCTAATCTCTGCATTGTTCTACAATCTCTGGATTGTACTCCAATGTCTGCATTGTTCTGCAATCTCTGCATTGTTCCACAACCTCTGCATTCTCTTTATTGTTGTATAATCTCTGCACTGTTCTACAATCTCTGGAATGTACTCCAATTCCTGCATTGTTCTACCATCTCTGCATTGTTCTACAATCTCTGGAATGTACTCCAATCTCTGCATTGTTCCACCATCTCTGCATTGTTCTACAATCTCTGCATTGTTCTACAGTCTCTGCATTGTTTACAATCTCTCTACTGATCTCCAATCTCTGCACTGTTCTACAATCTCTTTCCCGTCCTACAATCTCTGCATAATTCTACAACCTCTGCATTATCGACAATCTCTTTACTGTTCTACAATATCTGCAATGTTCAACAGTGTTTGCACTGTTCAACACTCTCTGCACTGTTCCACAACCTCTGCATTGTCTACAATCTCTGCGTTGTCTACAATTTCTTTACTATTCTACAATCTCTGCACTTTTCTGCAATCTCTGGAATGTACTCCAATCTTTGCAATGTTCTTCTATCTCTGCATTATTCTACAATCTTTGGAATGTACTCCAATCTCTGCATTGTTCTGCAATCTCTGCATTGTTCTACAATCTCTGCATTGTTCTACAGTCTCTGTATTGTTGTATAATCTCTGCACTGTTCTACAATCTCTGGAATGTCCTCCAATCACTGCATTGTTCTACCATCTCTGCATTGTTCTACAATCTCTGCACTGTTCTACAGCCACTGCATTGTCTACAATCTCTGCATTGTCTACAATCTCTCTACTGATCTCCAATCTCTGCACTGTTCTACAATCTCTTTCCCGTTCTACAATCTCTGCATAATTCTACAACCTCTGCATTATCGACAATCTCTTTACTGTTCTACAATATCTGCAATGTTCAACAGTGTTTGCACTGTTCTACAACCTCTGCACTGTTCTACAACCTCTGCATTGTCTACAATCTCTGCATTGATCTGCAATCTCTGCATTGTTCTACAATCTCTGCATTGTTCTACAATCTCTGTATTGTTGTATAATCTCTGCGCTGTTCTACAATCTCTGGAATGTACTCCAATCCCTGCATTGTTCTACCATCTCTGCATTGTTCTACAATCTCTGGAATGTACTCCACTCTCAGCATTGTTCTGGAATCGCTGCATTATTCTACAATCTCTGCATTGTTCTATAGTCTCTGTATTGTTGTATAATCTCTGCACTGTTCTACAACCACTGCACTGTTCTACAACCTCTTTCCCGATCTACAATCTCCGCATAATTCTACAACCTCTGCATTATCGACAATCTCTTTACTGTTCTACAATATCTGCATTGTTCTACAATCTCTGTATTGTTGTATAATCTCTGCACTGTTCCACAATCTCTGGAATGTACTCCAATCTCTGCATTGTTCTACAATCTCTACATTGTTCTACAATCTCTGCATTGTTCTACAATCTCTATATTGTTGTATAATCTCTGCACTGTTCCACAATCTCTGTAATGTACTCCAAACACTGCATTGTTCTACCATCTCTGCATTGTTCTACAATCTCTGCATTGTTCTACAATCTGTGCACTCTTCTGCAGCAGTCTCACATTTTATGTCTCACATTACATTAAGCCAACCATTATTAGATCCCTAACATTGTCTACAATCTCTGCATTGTCTACAATTTGTTTACTATTCTACAATCTCTGCACTCTTCTACAATCTCTGGAATATACTCCAATCTCTGCAGTGTTCTACAATCTCTGCATTGTTCTACAATCTCTGGAATGTACTCCAATCTCTGTATTGTTCTCCAATCGCTGCATTGTTCTACAATCTCTGCATTGTTCTACAGTCTCTGTATTGTTGTATAATCTCTGCACTGTTCTGCAATCTCTGGAATGTGCTCCAATCCCTGCATTGTTCTACCATCTCTGCATTGTTCTACAATCTCTGGAATATACTCCAATCTCTGCATTGTTCTGCAATCTCTGCATTGTTCTACAGTCTCTGCATTGTTTACAATCTCTTTACTGATCTCCAATCTCTGCACTGTTCTACAATCTCTGGAATGTACTCCAATCTCTGCATTGTTCTGCAATCTCTGCATTGTTCTACAATCTCTGCATTGTTCTACAGTCTCTGTATTGTTGTATAATCTCTGCACTGTTCTACAATCTCTGGAATGTCCTCCAATCACTGCATTGTTCTACCATCTCTGCATTGTTCTACAATCTCTGCACTGTTCTACAGCCACTGAATTGTCTACAATCTCTGCATTGTCTACAATTTCTTTACTATTCTACAATCTCTGCACTGTTCTACAATCTCTGGAATGTACTCCAATCTCTGCATTGTTCCACCATCTCTGCATTGTTCTACAATCTCTGCTTTGTTCTACAGTCTCTGCTTTGTTTACATTCTCTTTACAGATCTCCAATCTCTGCACTGTTCTACAATCTCTGGAATGTACTCCAATCTCTGCAGTGTTCTACAATCTCTGCATTGTTCTACAATCTCTGGAATGTACTCCAATCTCTGCATTGTTCTGCAATCTCTGCATTGTTCTACAATCTCTGCATTGTTCTACAGTCTCTGTATTGTTGTATAATCTCTGCACTGTTCTACAATCTCTGGAATGTACTCCAATCTCTGCATTGTTCTACCATGTCTGCATTGTTCTACAATCTCTGGAATGTACTCCAATCTCTGCATTGTTCTGCAATCTCTGCATTGTTCTACAATCTCTGCATTGTTCTGCAGTCTCTGTATTGTTGTATAATCTCTGCACTGTTCTACAATCTCTGGAATGTCCTCCAAACTCTGTATTGTTCTACAATCTCTGCATTGTTCTACAATCTCTGCACTGTTCTACAGCCTCTGCATTGTCTCCAATCTCTGCATTGTCTACAATTTCTTTACTATTCTACAATCTCTGCACTGTTCTACAATCACTGGAATGTCCTCTAATCTCTGCATTGTTCTACAATCTCTGGATTGTACTCCAATGTCTGCATTGTTCTGCAATCTCTGCATTGTTCCACAACCTCTGCATTCTCTTTATTGTTGTATAATCTCTGCACTGTTCTACAATCTCTGGAATGTACTCCAATTCCTGCATTGTTCTACCATCTCTGCATTGTTCTACAATCTCTGGAATGTACTCCAATCTCTGCATTGTTCCACCATCTCTGCATTGTTCTACAATCTCTGCATTGTTCTACAGTCTCTGCATTGTTTACAATCTCTCTACTGATCTCCAATCTCTGCACTGTTCTACAATCTCTTTCCCGTCCTACAATCTCTGCATAATTCTACAACCTCTGCATTATCGACAATCTCTTTACTGTTCTACAATATCTGCAATGTTCAACAGTGTTTGCACTGTTCAACACTCTCTGCACTGTTCCACAACCTCTGCATTGTCTACAATCTCTGCGTTGTCTACAATTTCTTTACTATTCTACAATCTCTGCACTTTTCTGCAATCTCTGGAATGTACTCCAATCTTTGCAATGTTCTTCTATCTCTGCATTATTCTACAATCTTTGGAATGTACTCCAATCTCTGCATTGTTCTGCAATCTCTGCATTGTTCTACAATCTCTGCATTGTTCTACAGTCTCTGTATTGTTGTATAATCTCTGCACTGTTCTACAATCTCTGGAATGTCCTCCAATCACTGCATTGTTCTACCATCTCTGCATTGTTCTACAATCTCTGCACTGTTCTACAGCCACTGCATTGTCTACAATCTCTGCATTGTCTACAATCTCTCTACTGATCTCCAATCTCTGCACTGTTCTACAATCTCTTTCCCGTTCTACAATCTCTGCATAATTCTACAACCTCTGCATTATCTACAATCTCTTTACTGTTCTACAATATCTGCAATGTTCAACAGTGTTTGCACTGTTCTACAATCTCTGCACTGTTCTACAACCTCTGCATTGTCTACAATCTCTGCATTGTCTACAATCTCTTTACTATTCTACAATCTCTGCACTGTTCTACAATCACTGGAATGTACTCCAATCTCTGCATTGTTCTGCAATCTATGCATTGTTCTACAATCTCTGCATAGTTCTACAGTCTCTGTATTGTTGTAAAATCTCTCCCCTGTTCTATAACCTCTGGAATGTACTCCAATCCCTGCATTGTTCTACCATCTCTGCATTGTTCTACAATCTCTGGAATGTACTCCAATCTCTGCATTGTTCCACCATCTCTGCATTGTTCTACAATCTCTGCATTGTTCTACAGTCTCTGCATTGTTTACAATCTCTCTACTGATCTCCAATCTCTGCACTGTTCTACAATCTCTTTCCCGTTCTACAATCTCTGCATAATTCTACAACCTCTGCATTATCGACAATCTCTTTACTGTTCTACAATATCTGCAATGTTCAACAGTGTTTGCACTGTTCTACAACCTCTGCACTGTTCTACAACCTCTGCATTGTCTACAATCTCTGCATTGATCTGCAATCGCTGCATTGTTCTACAATCTCTGCATTGTTCTACAATCTCTGTATTGTTGTATAATCTCTGCGCTGTTCTACAATCTCTGGAATGTACTCCAATCCCTGCATTGTTCTACCATCTCTGCATTGTTCTACAATCTCTGGAATGTACTCCACTCTCTGCATTGTTCTGGAATCGCTGCATTATTCTACAATCTCTGCATTGTTCTATAGTCTCTGTATTGTTGTATAATCTCTGCACTGTTCTACAACCACTGCACTGTTCTACAACCTCTTTCCCGATCTACAATCTCCGCATAATTCTACAACCTCTGCATTATCGACAATCTCTTTACTGTTCTACAATATCTGCATTGTTCTACAATCTCTGTATTGTTGTATAATCTCTGCACTGTTCCACAATCTCTGGAATGTACTCCAATCTCTGCATTGTTCTACAATCTCTACATTGTTCTACAATCTCTGCATTGTTCTACAATCTCTATATTGTTGTATAATCTCTGCACTGTTCCACAATCTCTGTAATGTACTCCAAACACTGCATTGTTCTACCATCTCTGCATTGTTCTACAATCTCTGCATTGTTCTACAATTTGTGCACTCTTCTGCAGCAGTCTCACATTTTATGTCTCACATTACATTAAGCCAACCATTATTAGATCCCTAACATTGTCTACAATCTCTGCATTGTCTACAATTTGTTTACTATTCTACAATCTCTGCACTCTTCTACAATCTCTGGAATATACTCCAATCTCTGCAGTGTTCTACAATCTCTGCATTGTTCTACAATCTCTGGAATGTACTCCAATCTCTGTATTGTTCTCCAATCGCTGCATTGTTCTACAATCTCTGCATTGTTCTACAGTCTCTGTATTGTTGTATAATCTCTGCACTGTTCTGCAATCTCTGGAATGTGCTCCAATCCCTGCATTGTTCTACCATCTCTGCATTGTTCTACAATCTCTGGAATATACTCCAATCTCTGCATTGTTCTGCAATCTCTGCATTGTTCTACAGTCTCTGCATTGTTTACAATCTCTTTACTGATCTCCAATCTCTGCACTGTTCTACAATCTCTGGAATGTACTCCAATCTCTGCATTGTTCTGCAATCTCTGCATTGTTCTACAATCTCTGCATTGTTCTACAGTCTCTGTATTGTTGTATAATCTCTGCACTGTTCTACAATCTCTGGAATGTCCTCCAATCACTGCATTGTTCTACCATCTCTGCATTGTTCTACAATCTCTGCACTGTTCTACAGCCACTGCATTGTCTACAATCTCTGCATTGTCTACAATTTCTTTACTATTCTACAATCTCTGCACTGTTCTACAATCTCTGGAATGTACTCCAATCTCTGCATTGTTCCAACATCTCTGCATTGTTCTACAATCTCTGCTTTGTTCTACAGTCTCTGCTTTGTTTACATTCTCTTTACAGATCTCCAATCTCTGCACTGTTCTACAATCTCTGGAATGTACTCCAATCTCTGCAGTGTTCTACAATCTCTGCATTGTTCTGCAATCTCTGGAATGTACTCCAATCTCTGCATTGTTCTGCAATCTCTGCATTGTTCTACAATCTCTGCATTGTTCTACAGTCTCTGTATTGTTGTATAATCTCTGCACTGTTCTACAATCTCTGGAATGTACTCCAATCTCTGCATTGTTCTACCATGTCTGCATTGTTCTACAATCTCTGGAATGTACTCCAATCTCTGCATTGTTCTGCAATCTCTGCATTGTTCTACAATCTCTGCATTGTTCTGCAGTCTCTGTATTGTTGTATAATCTCTGCACTGTTCTACAATCTCTGGAATGTCCTCCAAACTCTGTATTGTTCTACAATCTCTGCATTGTTCTACAATCTCTGCACTGTTCTACAGCCTCTGCATTGTCTCCAATCTCTGCATTGTCTACAATTTCTTTACTATTCTACAATCTCTGCACTGTTCTACAATCACTGGAATGTCCTCTAATCTCTGCATTGTTCTACAATCTCTGGATTGTACTCCAATGTCTGCATTGTTCTGCAATCTCTGCATTGTTCCACAACCTCTGCATTCTCTTTATTGTTGCATAATCTCTGCACTGTTCTACAATCTCTGGAATGTACTCCAATTCCTGCATTGTTCTACCATCTCTGCATTGTTCTACAATCTCTGGAATGTACTCCAATCTCTGCATTGTTCCACCATCTCTGCATTGTTCTACAATCTCTGCATTGTTCTACAGTCTCTGCATTGTTTACAATCTCTCTACTGATCTCCAATCTCTGCACTGTTCTACAATCTCTTTCCCGTCCTACAATCTCTGCATAATTCTACAACCTCTGCATTATCGACAATCTCTTTACTGTTCTACAATATCTGCAATGTTCAACAGTGTTTGCACTGTTCAACACTCTCTGCACTGTTCTACAATCTCTGGAATGTCCTCCAAACTCTGTATTGTTCTACAATCTCTGCATTGTTCTACAATCTCTGCACTGTTCTACAGCCTCTGCATTGTCTCCAATCTCTGCATTGTCTACAATTTCTTTACTATTCTACAATCTCTGCACTGTTCTACAATCACTGGAATGTCCTCTAATCTCTGCATTGTTCTACAATCTCTGGATTGTACTCCAATGTCTGCATTGTTCTGCAATCTCTGCATTGTTCCACAACCTCTGCATTCTCTTTATTGTTGTATAATCTCTGCACTGTTCTACAATCTCTGGAATGTACTCCAATTCCTGCATTGTTCTACCATCTCTGCATTGTTCTACAATCTCTGGAATGTACTCCAATCTCTGCATTGTTCCACCATCTCTGCATTGTTCTACAATCTCTGCATTGTTCTACAGTCTCTGCATTGTTTACAATCTCTCTACTGATCTCCAATCTCTGCACTGTTCTACAATCTCTTTCCCGTCCTACAATCTCTGCATAATTCTACAACCTCTGCATTATCGACAATCTCTTTACTGTTCTACAATATCTGCAATGTTCAACAGTGTTTGCACTGTTCAACACTCTCTGCACTGTTCCACAATCTCTGCATTGTCTACAATCTCTGCGTTGTCTACAATTTCTTTACTATTCTACAATCTCTGCACTTTTCTGCAATCTCTGGAATGTACTCCAATCTTTGCAATGTTCTTCTATCTCTGCATTATTCTGCAATCTCTGGAATGTACTCCAATCTCTGCATTGTTCTGCAATCTCTGCATTGTTCTACAATCTCTGCATTGTTCTCCAGTCTCTGTATTGTTGTATAATCTCTGCACTGTTCTACAATCTCTGGAATGTTTTCCAGTCTTTGCATTGTTCTACCATCTCTGCATTGTTCCACAATCTCTGCACTGTTCTACAGCCTCTGCACTGTTCTACAGCCTCTGCATTGTCTACATTCTCTGCATTGTCTACAATTTCTTTACTATTCTACAATCTCTGCAATGTTCTACAATCTTTGGAATGTACTCCAATCTCTGCATTGTTCCACCATCTCTGCATTGTTCCACAGTCTCTGCATTGTTTACAATCTCTTTACTGATCTCCAATCTCTGCACTGTTCTACAATCTCTTTCCTGTTCTACAATCTCTGCATAATTCTACAACCTCTGCATTATCTATAATCTCTTTACTGTTCTGCAATATCTGCAATGTTCAACAGTGTTTGCACTTTTCTACAATCTCTGCACTGTTCTACAACCTCTGCATTGTCTACAATCTCTACATTGTCTACAATTTCTTTACTATTCTACAATCGCTGCACTCTTCTGCAATCTCTGCACTGTTCTGCAATCTCTGCACTCTTCTGGAGCCTCTGCACTGTTCAACAATCTCTGCATTGTTGTACAGTCTTTGCATTGTCAACAATCTCTTTACTGTTCTACAATCTCTGGAATGTACTCGAATCTCTGCAGTGTTCTATAATCTCTTCATTATTATCCAATCTCTGGAATGTGCTCCATTCACTGCATTGTTCTACCGTCTCTGCATTGTCTACAATCTCTGCATTGTCTACAATTTCTTTACTATTCTACAATCTCTGCACTGTTCTACAATCTCTGGAATGTACTCCTATCTCTGCAGTGTTCTACAATCTCTGCATTGTTCTACAATCTCTGGAATGTACTCCAATCTCTGCATTGTTCTGCAATCTCTGCATTGTTCCACAATCTCAGCATTGTTCTACAGTCTCTGTATTGTTGTATAATCTCTGCACTGTTCTACAATCTCTGGAATGTCCTCCAATCACTGCATTGTTCTACCATCTCTGCATTGTTCTACAATCTCTGCACTGTTCTACAGCCACTGCATTGTCTACAATCTCTGCATTGTCTACAATTTCTTTACTATTCTACAATCTCTGCACTGTTCTACAATCTCTGGAATGCACTCCAATCTCTGCATTGTTCCACCATCTCTGCATTGTTCTACAATCTCTGCATTGTTCTACAGTCTCTGCTTTGTTTACAATCTCTTTACTGATCTCCAATCTCTGCACTGTTCTGCAATCTCTTTCCCGTTCTACAATCTCTGCATAATTCTACAACCTCTGCATTATCGACAATCTCTTTACTGTTCTACAATATCTGCAATGTTCATCAGTGTTTGCTCTTTTCTACAATCTCTGCACTGTTCTACAACCTCTGCATTGTCTACAATCTCTGCATTGTCTACAATTTCTTTACTATTCTACAATCTCTGCGCTGTTCTACAATCAGTGGAATGTACTCCAATCTCTGCAGTGTTCTACAAGCTCTGCATTGTTCTACAATCTCTGGAATGTACTCCAATCTCTGCATTGTTCTACCATCTCTGCATTGTTCTACAATCTCTGCATTGTTCTACAGTCTCTGCATTGTTTACAATCTCTCTACTGATCTCCAATCTCTGCAATGTTCTACAATCCCTTTCCCGTTCTACAATCTCTGCATAATTCTACAACCTCTGCATTATCTGCAATCTCTTTACTGTTCTACAATATCTGCAATGTTCAACAGTGTTTGCACTGTTCTACAATCTCTGCACTGTCCTACAGCCTCTGCATTGTCGACAATCTCTGCATTGTCTACAATCTCTTTACTATTCTACAATCTCTGCACAGTTCTCCAGTCTCTGCACTGCTCTCCAGTCTCTGCGCTGCTCTCCAGTCTCTGCACTGTTCTACAATCTCTGTATTGTTTTACAGTCTCTGCATTGTCTACCATCTCTTTACTGTTCTACAATCTCAGCACTGTTCTACAACCTCTGCATTGTCTACAATCTCTGGAATGTCCTCCAATCTCTGCATTGTTCCACCATCTCTGCATTGTTCTACAATCTCTGCATTGTTCTACAGTCTCTGCATTGTTTACAATCTCTCTACTGATCTCCAATCTCTGCACTGTTCTACAATCTCTTTCCCGTCCTACAATCTCTGCATAATTCTACAACCTCTGCATTATCGACAATCTCTTTACTGTTCTACAATATCTGCAATGTTCAACAGTGTTTGCACTGTTCAACACTCTCTGCACTGTTCCACAATCTCTGCATTGTCTACAATCTCTGCGTTGTCTACAATTTCTTTACTATTCTACAATCTCTGCACTTTTCTGCAATCTCTGGAATGTACTCCAATCTTTGCAATGTTCTTCTATCTCTGCATTATTCTACAATCTCTGGAATGTACTCCAATCTCTGCATTGTTCTGCAATCTCTGCATTGTTCTACAATCTCTGCATTGTTCTCCAGTCTCTGTATTGTTGTATAATCTCTGCACTGTTCTACAATCTCTGGAATGTTTTCCAGTCTTTGCATTGTTCTACCATCTCTGCATTGTTCCACAATCTCTGCACTGTTCTACAGCCTCTGCACTGTTCTAAAGCCTCTGCATTGTCTACAATCTCTGCATTGTCTACAATTTCTTTACTATTCTACAATCTCTGCAATGTTCTACAATCTTTGGAATGTACTCCAATCTCTGCATTGTTCCACCATCTCTGCATTGTTCCACAGTCTCTGCATTGTTTACAATCTCGTTACTGATCTCCAATCTCTGCACTGTTCTACAATCTCTTTCCTGTTCTACAATCTCTGCATAATTCTACAACCTCTGCATTATCTATAATCTCTTTACTGTTCTGCAATATCTGCAATGTTCAACAGTGTTTGCACTTTTCTACAATCTCTGCACTGTTCTACAACCTCTGCATTGTCTACAATCTCTACATTGTCTACAATTTCTTTACTATTCTACAATCGCTGCACTCTTCTGCAATCTCTGCACTGTTCTGCAATCTCTGCACTCTTCTGGAGCCTCTGCACTGTTCTACAATCTCTGCATTGTTGTACAGTCTTTGCATTGTCAACAATCTCTTTACTGTTCTACAATCTCTGGAATGTACTCGAATCTCTGCAGTGTTCTATAATCTCTTCATTATTATCCAATCTCTGGAATGTGCTCCAATCACTGCATTGTTCTACCGTCTCTGCATTGTCTACAATCTCTGCATTGTCTACAATTTCTTTACTATTCTACAATCTCTGCACTGTTCTACAATCTCTGGAATGTATTCCTATCTCTGCAGTGTTCTACAATCTCTGCATTGTTCTACAGTCTCTGTATTGTTGTATAATCTCTGCACTGTTCTACAATCTCTGTATTGTTTTACAGTCTCTGCATTGTCTACCATCTCTTTACTGTTCTACAATCTCTGCACTGTTCTACAACCTCTGCATTGTGTACAATCTCTGGAATGTCCTCCAATCTCTGCATTGTTCTACAATCTGTGCATTGTTCTACAATCTCTGCACTGTTCTACAGCCTGTGCATTGTCTACAATCTCTGCATTGTCTACAATTTCTTTACTATTCTACAATCTCTGCACTGTTCTACAATCTCTGGAATGCACTCCAATCTCTGCATTGTTCTACCATCTCTGCATTGTTCTGCAATCTCTGCATTGTTCTACAGTCTCTGCATTGTTTACAATCTCTTTACAGATCTCCAATCTCTGCACTGTTCTACAATCTCTGGAATGTACTCCAATCTCTGCAGTGTTCTACAATCTCTGCATTGTTCTACAATCTCTGGAATGTACTCCCATCTCTGCATTGTTCTGAAATCTCTGCATTGTTCTACAATCTCTGCATTGTTCTACAGTCTCTGTATTGTTGTATAATCTCTGCACTGTTCTACAATCTCTGGAATGTACTCCAATCTCTGCATTGTTCTACCATCTCTGCATTGTTCTACAATCTCTGGAATGTACTCCAATCTCTGCATTTTTCTGCAATCTCTGCATTGTTCTACAATCTCTGCATTGTTCTGCAGTCTCTGTATTGTTGTATAATCTCTGCACTGTTCTACAATCTCTGGAATGTCCTCCAAACGCTGCATTGTTCTACAATCTCTGCATTGTTCTACAATCTCTGCACTGTTCTACAGCCTCTGCATTGTCTCCAATCTCTGCATTGTCTACAATTTCTTTACTATTCTACAATCTCTGCACTGTTCTACAATCACTGGAATGTCCTCCAATCTCTGCATTGTTCTACAATCTCTGGATTGTACTCCAATGTCTGCATTGTTCTGCAATCTCTGCATTGTTCCACAACCTCTGCATTCTCTTTATTGTTGTATAATCTCTGCACTGTTCTACAATCTCTGGAATGTACTCCAATTCCTGCATTGTTCTACCATCTCTGCATTGTTCTACAATCTCTGGAATGTACTCCAATCTCTGCATTGTTCTACAGTCTCTGCATTGTTTACAATCTCTCTACTGATCTCCAATCTCTGCACTGTTCTACAATCTCTTTCCCGTCCTACAATCTCTGCATAATTCTACAACCTCTGCATTATCGACAATCTCTTTACTGTTCTACAATATCTGCAATGTTCAACAGTGTTTGCACTGTTCAACACTCTCTGCACTGTTCCACAACCTCTGCATTGTCTGCAATCTCTGCGTTGTCTACAATTTCTTTACTATTCTACAATCTCTGCACTTTTCTGCAATCTCTTGAATGTACTCCAATCTTTGCATTGTTCTTCTATCTCTGCATTATTCTACAATCTCTGGAATGTACTCCAATCTCTGCATTGTTCTGCAATCTCCGCATTGTTCTACAATCTCTGCATTGTTCTCCAGTCTCTGTATTGTTGTATAATCTCTGCACTGTTCTACAATCTCTGGAATGTTTTCCAGTCTTTGCATTGTTCTACCATCTCTGCATTGTTCCACAATCTCTGCACTGTTCTACAGCCTCTGCACTGTTCTACAGCCTCTGCATTGTCTACAATCTCTGCATTGTCTACAATTTCTTTACTATTCTACAATCTCTGCAATGTTCTACAATCTTTGGAATGTACTCCAATCTCTGCATTGTTCCACCATCTCTGCATTGTTCCACAGTCTCTGCATTGTTTACAATCTCTTTACTGATCTCCAATCTCTGCAATGTTCTACAATCTCTTTCCTGTTCTACAATCTCTGCATAATTCTACAACCTCTGCATTATCTACAATCTCTTTACTGTTCTGCAATATCTGCAATGTTCAACAGTGTTTGCATTTTTCTACAATCTCTGCACTGTTCTACAACCTCTGCATTGTCTACAATCTCTGCATTGTCTACAATTTCTTTACTATTCTACAATCTCTTCACTGTTCTACAATCTCTGGAATGTACTCCAATCTCTGCAGTGTTCTACAATCCCTGCATTGTTCTACAATATCTGGAATGTACTTCAATCTCTGCATTGTTCTGCAATCTCTGCATTGTTCTACAATCTCTGCATTGTTCTCCAGTCTCTGTATTGTTGTATAATCTCTGCACTGTTCTACAATCTCTGGAATGTCCTCCAATCTCTGCATTGTTCTACCATCTCTGCATTGTTCTACAATCTCTGCATTGTTCTACAGTCTCTGCATTGTTTACAATCTCTTTATGATCTCCAATCTCTGCGCTGTTCTACAATCTCTTTCCCGTCTACAATCTCTGCATAATTCTACAACCTCTGCAATATCGACAATCTCTTTACTGTTCTACAATATCTGCAATGTTCTACAGTGTTTGCACTGTTCTACAATCCCTGTATTGTTCTACAACCTCTGCATTGTCTACAATCTCTGCATTGTCCATAATTTCTTTACTCTTCTACAATCTCTGCACTGTTCTACAGTCTCTGTGTTGTTGTATAATCTCTGCACTGTTCTACAATCTCTGGAATGTACTCCAATCTCTGCATTGTTCTACCATCTCTGCATTGTTCTACAATCTCTGGAATGTACTCCAATGTCTGCATTGTTCTGCAACCTCTGCATTGTTCTACAATCTCTGCATTGTTCTACAGTCTCTGTATTGTTGTATAATCTCTGCACTGTTCTACAATCTCTGGAATGTACTCCAATCACTGCATTGTTCTACCATCTCTGCATTGTTCTACAATCTCTGCATTGTTCTACAATCTCTGCACTCTTCTGCAGCCTCTGCACTGTTCTACAATCTCTGCATTTTTCTACAGTCTCTGTGTTGCTGTATAATCTCTGCACTTTTCTACAATCTCTGAAATGTACTCCAATCTCTGCATTGTTCTACCATCTCTGCATTGTTCTACAATCTCTGCATTGTTCTACAGTCCCTGCATTGTTTACAATCTCTTTACTGATCTCCAATCTCTGTACTGTGCTTCAATCTCTTTCCCGTTCTACAATCTCTGCATAATTCTCCAACCTCTGCATTATCGACAATCTCTTTACTGTTCTACAATATCTGCAATGTTCAACAGTGTTTGCACTGTTCTACAATCTCTGCACTGTTCTACAGCCTCTGCATTGTCGACAATCTCTGCATTGTCTACAATTTCTTTACTATTCTACAATCTCTGCACTTTTCTACAATCTCTGGAATGTACTCCTGTCTCTGCAGTGTTCGACAATCTCTGCATTGTTCTTCAATGTCTGGAATGTACTCCAATCTCTGCATTGTTCTACAATCTCTGCATTATTCTACAATCTCTGGAATGTACTCCAATCTCTGCATTGTTCTGCAATCTCTGCATTGTTCTACAATCTCTGCATTGTTCTACAGTCTCTGTATTGCTGTCTAATCTCTGCATTGTTCTCCAATCTCTGGAATGTCCTCCAATCTCTGCATTGTTCTACCATCTCTGTATTGTTCTACAATCTCTGCACTGTTCTACAGCCTCTGCATTGTCTACAATCTCTGCATTGTCTACAATTTCTTTACTATTCTACAATCTCTGCACTGTTCTACAATCTTTGGAATGTACTCCAATCTCTGCATTGTTCCACCATCTCTGCATTGTTCTACAATCTCTGCATTGCTTACAATCTCTTTACTGATCTCCAATCTCTGCACTGTTCTACAATCTCTTTCCCGTTCTACAATCTCTGCATAATTCTACAACCTTTGCATTATCTACAATCTCTTTACTGTTCTGCAATATCTGCAATGTTCAACAGTGTTTGCACTGTTCTACAATCTCTGCACTGTTCTACAACCTCTGCATTGTCTACAATCTCTGCATTGTCTACAATTTCTTTAATATTCTACAATCTCTGCGCTGTTCTACAATCTTTTGAATGTACTCCATTCTCTGCAGTGTTCTACAATCCCTGCATTGTTCTACAATCTCTGGAATGTACTCCAATCTCTGTACATTGACTGTACATTGTTTTGCTTGATCTGCATTGTTCTACAGTCTCTGTATTGTTTTACACTGTTCTGCAATCTCTGGAATGTACGCCAATCTCGGCAATGTTCTACATCTCTGATAAAAACAAGAAAACTGCGGATGCTGGAAATCCAAAACAAAAACAGAATTACCTGGAAAAACTCAGCAGGTCTGGCAGCATCGGCGGAGAAGAAAAGAGTTGACGTTTCGAGTCCTCATGACCCTTCGACAGAACTTGCGTTCAAGTCCAAGAAAGTGTTGAAATATACGCTGGTTTAAGGTGTGTGTGTGGGGGGCGGAGAGATAGAGAGACAAAGAGGTGGAGGGGGGGGGGGGTGTGGTTGTAGGGACAAACAAGCAGTGATAGAAGCAGATCATCAAAAGATGTCAATGACAATAGTACAATAGAACACATAGGTGTTAAAATTAAAGTTGGTGATATTATCTAAACGAATGTGCTAATTAAGAATGGATGGTAGGGCACTCAAGGTATAGCTCTAGTGGGTTTTTTTTTATATAATGGAAATAGGTGGGAAAAGGAAAATCTTTATAATTTATTGGAAAAAAAAGGGAAGGAGGAAACAGAAAGGGGGTGGGGATGGGGGAGGGAGCTTACGACCTAAAGTTGTTGAATTCAATATTCAGTCCGGAAGGCTGTAAAGTCCCTAGTCGGAAGATGAGGTGTTGTTCCTCCAGTTTGCGTTGGGCTTCACTGGAACAATGCAGCAAGCCAAGGACAGACATGTGGGCAAGAGAGCAGGGTGGTGTGTTGAAATGGCAAGCGACAGGGAGGTTTGGGTCATTATTGCGGACAGACCGCAGGTGTTCTGCAAAGCGGTCGCCCAGTTTACGTTTGGTCTCTCCAATGTAGAGGAGACCATATTGGGAGCAACGAATGCAGTAGACTAAGTTGGGGGAAATGCAAGTGAAATGCTGCTTCACTTGAAAGGAGTGTTTGGGTCCTTGGACGGTGAGGAGAGAGGAAGTGAAGGGGCAGGTGTTGCATCTTTTGCGTGGGCATGGGGTGGTGCCATAGGAGGGGGTTGAGGAGTAGGGGGTGATGGAGGAGTGGACCAGGGTGTCCCGGAGGGAGCGATCCCTACGGAATGCCGATAAGGGGGGTGAAGGGAAGATGTGTTTGGTGGTGGCATCATGCTGGAGTTGGCGGAAATGGCGGAGGATGATCCTTTGAATGCGGAGGCTGGTGGGGTGATAAGTGAGGACAAGGGGGACCCTATCATGTTTCTGGGAGGGAGGAGAAGGCGTGAGGGCGGATGCGCGGGAGATGGGCCGGACACGGTTGAGGGCCCTGTCAACGACCGTGGGTGGAAAACCTCGGTTAAGGAAGAAGGAGGACATGTCAGAGGAACTGTTTTTGAATGTAGTATCATCGGAACAGATGCGACGGAGGCGAAGGAACTGAGAGAATGGCATCGAGTCCTTACAGGAAGCGGGGTGTGAGGAGCTGTAGTCGAGATAGCTGTGGGAGTCGGTGGGTTTGTAATGGATATTGGTGGACAGTCTATCACCAGAGATTGAGACAGAGAGGTCTGCATTGTTCTACAATCTCTGCATTGTTCTACAGTCTCTGTATTGTTGTATAATCTCTGCACTGTCCTCCAATCTCTGCATTGTTCTACCATCTCTGCATTGTTCTACAATCTCTGCACTGTTCTACAGCCTCTGCATTGTCTACAATCTCTGCATTGTCTACAATTTCTTTACTATTCTACAATCTCTGCACTGTTCTACAATCTTTGGAATGTACTCCAATCTCTGCATTGTTCCACCATCTCTGCATTGTTCTACAGTCTCTGCATTGCTTACAATCTCTTTACTGATCTCCAATCTCTGCACTGTTCTACAATCTCTTTCCCGTTCTACAATCTCTGCATAATTCTACAACCTTTGCATTATCTACAATCTCTTTACTGTTCTGCAATATCTGCAATGTTCAACAGTGTTTGCACTGTTCTACAATCTCTGCACTGTTCTACAACCTCTGCATTGTCTACAATCTCTGCATTGTCTACAATTTCTTTACTATTCTACAATCTCTGCACTGTTCTACAATCTTTGGAATGTACTCCAATCTCTGCAGTGTTCTACAATCCCTGCATTGTTCTACAATCTCTGGAATGTACTCCAATCTCTGTACATTGACTGTACATTGTTTTGCTTGGTCTGCATTGTTCTACAGTCTCTGTATTGTTTTACACTGTTCTGCAATCTCTGGAATGTACACAAATCTCGGCAATATTCTACATCTCTGTATTGTTCTACAATCTCTGCATTGTTCTACAGTCTCTGCATTGTTTACAATCTCTTTACTGTTCTACAATCTCTGCACTTTTCTACAGTCTCTGCTTTGTTCTACAGTCTCTGCATTGTTTACAATCTCTTTATTGTTCTACAAAGTCTGCATTGTTCTACAGTTTCTGCACTGTTCTACAACTCTTTACTGATCTCCAATCTCTGTACTGTTCTACAGTCCCTTTCCTGTTCTACAATCTCTGCATAACTCTACAATATCTGCACTGTTCTACAACCTCTGCAATGTCTACAATCTCTTTACTGTTCTACAATCTCTGCACTGTTCTACAATCTCTGCATTGTTCTACAGTTGCTGCATTGTTTACAATCTCTTTATTGTTCTACAATGTCTGCATTGTTCTACAGTTTCTGCACTGTTCTACAACTCTTTACTGATCTCCAATCTCTGCACTGTTCTACAGTCTCTTTCCCGTTCTACAATCTCTGCCTAATTCTCCAATATCTGCACTGTTCTACAACCTCTGCAATGTCTACAATCTCTTTACTGTTCTACAATATCTGCAATGTTCAACAATCTCTGCACTGTTCTGCAATCTCTGCATTGTCTACAATCTCCGCATTGTCTACAATCTCTGCATTGTCAAAAATCTCTGCATTATTTACAATTTCTTTACTGTTCTACAATCTCTGCACTGTTCTGCAATTTCTGCACTGTTCTGCAGACTCTACACTCTTCTGCAGACTATGCACTGTTCTACAATCTTTGCATTGTTGTACAGTCTTTGCATTGTCTACGATCCCTTTACTGTTCTACAATCTCTGCACTGTTCTACAACCTCTGCACTGTTATACAGTCTCTGCATTGTCTACAGTCTCTGCGTTGTTCTACAACCTGTGCATTGTTCTACAATATCTGCATTGTCTACAATCTCTGCATTGCTCTACAGTCTCTGCATTGCTCTACAATCTCTGCATCGTCTACAATCTCTTTACTGTTCTACAATCACTGCATTGTTCTACAATCTTTTTACTCTTCTATAATCTCTGCACTGTTGCACAATCTCTCCATTGTTCTACAATCTCTGCACTATTCTACAACCTCTGCATTGTCTATAATCTCTGCATTGTCTACAATCTCTTTACTGTTCTACAATCTCTGCACTGTTCTACTGGCTCTGCACTGTTCTACAATCTCTTTACTGTTCTACAGTCTTTGCATTGTCTACCATCTCTTTACTGTTCTACAGTCTTTGCATTGTTCTACAGTCTCTGCATTGTTCTACAGTCTCTGCATTGTTCTACAACTTCTGCATTGTTCTACAATCCCTGCATTGTCTACAATCTCTGCATTGCTCTACAATCTCTGTGCTGTCTACAATCTATTTACTGTTCTACAATCTTTGCATTTTTCTACAGTCTCTGCATTGTTATGCAACCTCAGCATTGTTCTACAATCACTGCACTGTCTACAATCTCTATACTGTTCATTAATCTCTGCACTGTTGCACAATCTCTCTATTGTTCTACAATTTCTGCACTGTTCTACAATCTCTGCTCTGATCTACCATCTCTGCACTGTTCTACAGACTGCATTGTCTACAATCTCTTGACTGTTCTACGACCTCTGCACTCTTCTACAGTCTCTACATTGTCTACTAATGAGATCATACTCTCAGAAGTGGCATGCTTGGATATACTGATAATTCAGTAATATTCTTAATGAAGTTCTATCTCACTGAGATTTGATGTCTGGCTGTCAAAGTCAAGATGCAGATCTACAGGAGTTTGTTTGCTCATGGTTCCCTTTGCTCTGCTAGAATCCTGCTGCAATATGGAGAAAAAACTGACTTGGCTTGAAACAACAATTTCTATTTATGGAAAGCTCCACCAGTGAACATACTTTAACTTAATAACCGGACTTAATATTTAGTTCAACAACTTTAGATCATGAACTTTCTCCTCCATCCTCACCCCTTTCTGATCCCCCTTTTTCCAATAATTTATAATTTTATATGTATATATATATATTTTTATATATATTTTTCTTTTCCCACCTATTTCCATTATTTTTAAATGTATTTCCATCCATTGTTTTATCTCTACCTTTTAGCCTATTTCGATCCCTTCCCTCCACTCCCCCTCCCCCACTAGGGCTATCTTGCTCATCCTGATTTCTACTCTTAATGTCATCCTTAGCACATTCCTCCACTAATATCACCACCGTCAACACCCCTTTGTCCTTTTGTCTATGACATCTTTGGCAATCTCTTCTTTGCCTCCACCTATCACTGGCCCTCTACCCAGCTCTACCTGTTCCATCCACCCCCCTTCAACCAGCTTATATTCCACCTCATTTCTAAATTTCTTAGTTCTGATGGAGAGTCATTTGGACTCGAAACGTTGACTGTATTCCTCTCCGCAGATGCTGTCAGACCTGCTGTGTTTTTCCAGGTAATTTTATTTTTGTTTTTGTTTCGGATTTCCAGCATCTGCGCTATTTTGCTTTTACCTTAGTGCTTTTAACAACTAAGATGTTGTTTTATGACTTTTCGAAGGTCAGAATTTTTCAAAGGATTGTGAACTCTGCAGCCTGATGCTTAATCAATCAGAAAAGAAGAAGATTTTATTTATTTGTCCTTGGGATGTTGGTGTTGCTGACAAAGTCAGCTTTTATTGCCCATCCTTACTGCCTTTGAGAAACTAGCAGTGAACCACTGTCTTCAACTGCTGCAGCCCATGTGTTGTAGGTGCACCCAAAGTCCTGCTATGGAGAAAGTTCCAGGATTTTGATCATCAAACAGTAAAGGAGCGGTGATATATTTCCAACTCAGGATGGTAAGTGACTTGGAGGGAGCTTATAGGTGGTAGTGTTCCCCTGCATCTGCTACCTTTCTAGATGGTCTGGGGTTTTGAAGATGCCTTCAAAGGAGCCTTGGTGAGTTGCTGCAGTGCATCTTGTAGATGGTACTCACTGCTGCTACTGTGCGTCAGTGCTGGAGGGAGTGAATGTTTAACATGTTGGATGGAGTTTTTTAAAAATTCATTCATGAGATGTGGGCATCACTGGCTGGGCCAGCATTTATTGCCCATCCCTAATTGCCCTTGTTCAGGGTCAACCACATTGCTCTGGGTCTGGAGTCACATATAGGCCAGACCAGCTAAGAAGGACAGATTTCTTTCCTTATAGGGCATTAGTGAACAAGATGGGTTTTTATGACAATCAGCAATGGTTTCATGGTCATCATCAGATTTTTAATTCCAGATTTTTATTGAATTCAGATTTCACCATCTGCTATGGTAGGATTCAAACCTGGGTCCCCAGAGAATTACTCTGGGTGTATGGATTACCAGTCCAGTGACAATACCACTATGGCTGCTTTCTCTTGGATGATGTCAATTTTCTTGAGTGTTGTGGATCTGCACTCATCCAGGAAAGGGGACAGTATTCCATCACACTCCTGACTTGTGCCTTGTAGATGGCGGACAGGCTTTGGGGAGTCAGGAGGTGAGTTACTCATTGCAGGATTCCTAGCCTCTGACCTGCTCTTGTAGCCACAGTATTTATATGGCTAGTCCAGTTCAGTTTCTGGTCAATGGTAACCCCCAGGATGTTGATGGTGGGGGATTCAACAATGGTAATGGCATTAAATGTCAAGGGGCGATTGTTTGCTTCCTTCTTGTTGTCATTTCCTGGTACTTGTGTCATGCGAATGTCACTTGCCACTTATCAGCCCAAGCCTCATTTTTGCTTGCTACATGTCAGCACAGACTGCTTCAATACCTGAGGAGTTGTGAACAGTGCTGAACATTGTGCAATCATCAACGAATATCTCCACTTCTGATCTTATGATGGAGGGAAGGTCATTGATGAAGATGGTTGGGCCTAGGACACTACCCTAAGGAACTCCTGCAGCAATGTCCTGGGCCCAAGATAATGGCCTTCCAACAACCACAATCATCTTTCTTTATGCTAGGTATGACTCCAACCAGTGGAGATTTTTCCCCCTGATTCCCATTGACTTTAATTTTGGTGGGGGTCCTGGGTATACGCAAGCCCCTCCCAGCTACACTAACCTTGATGTCCATATATAGCCTTTGCTGTATTCAGTGTCTTCAGCCAGTTCTTGATGATATATGGAGTTAATAAAATTGTCTGAAGACTGACATCTCTGATGGTGGGGACCTCAGGAAGAGAGCAAGGTGGGTTATCAATCGGTATTTCTGGCTGATGATTGGTTGCAAATGCTTCTGCCCTGTCTTTTGACTTGACATGCTTGGCTCCTCCATTTTTGAGGATAGGGATGTGTTTGGGGCCTTTCCCTCACTGGTTAGTTGTTCAATTGTCCACTGCCAAATAAATTGATAAATCCTAAGTTCGCGGTGGAGAGCCACCCTTGTTGGGTACGCATGTGGGGGTTAAGGTAGCCACAGTAATTCTCTGACCCATGCCTCCTTCAGACAAGGTTGCCTATTGGGAATGTTGGGAATGTAAATCCACAGGAATGTTAAAGAAGTATGGTATTTGGGGGGAGGGAATGAAGGCAGGGAAGGGTAGGAATGGAGAGAGAAATGGTCAAGGATGAGGAAGGGAAGAATTCTGACCCACTTCCCCAGGTTACTGGGTTAGGGAGTGTGGTGCAGCTACTGGGAGGGTGCATTTTAATACAGGGCACGAATCCTGCAGTCAGGAGCTTGGGCTGAGGAACTGTCACCAAACAAGAGCCCCTGGTGAACCCACAGACAACAGGTTTCATCATTTACTGAATTATCAAAGTCCAAGGGATCAGTGCGAAGTATAGTTCCCCTTAGAGTTAATATCCCCCCTTAATAATACCAGAACCAACATAAAAAAAGCACAAGTGCAAAATAGGTGCTGTAATTCTGAATATGCTGCAAAAACCCAGCAGGTCTGGAAGCAGCTGTGCAGAGCGAAACAAAATGGCTTCAGGTCCACGACCTTTCCTAAGTACAGTACTGGAAAATGCAACAGTTAACAGCATTTCAGTGCTGGGCTTAGTTAAGCTTTTACTAACGTGCTTAAAGTAAACATTTCAGTATTAAACAGACAAAACAAAGTTACAGGAATGGGACTCAGGTGCCTAAACAGATCTCCAGAACTGCCTGATCTTGACCATATAGTCAGTCAGCCAAGCAACACTCACTCAGTGGTCAGACAAATGTAGAATACGGAACTGAGGGGCCAGAATCTTCTGTTTAGCGTGCAGGGGCGGGCCTGGCATGCCGATGTGTAAAATGACACGCGGTGACATCAGGCATGTGTCCCGACATCACCCCGTATCATTCTGATCTTCCGTTCAGCGGGTGCACACTGGAGTTGGCTGCATGCCCACTGAACTGTCAAAGGCCTGTTATGGCCATTAATTATACTATTAGCCCTACTGAGAAAGCTTAAGGTTGGAGGGCAGGTGAAGAGCCAAGGCCACCTTTGCATTTTTCATGAAACCTCATCTACGGGCAGGATGAGGTTTCATGAAGGTTTCATTAATTAAATAAAGTTTTTTTAATGAAAATTCATAAACATTTCCCAGCTCATGTGACACTATTACATGAGGGGACATGCCTGAATAATTTTATTTTTTCAAAGCTTAAATCTGAACTTAACTCCCTGGGGCACGGAGCTGCCTCAGGGAAATCTCTGCACTCTTTCACGCACATGTGCGAAAGAGCGCAGTCCCCGACTATCCCTCCTTCCCCTGCCCGTACAGGAATGCTGAGTGCTTCTGGGTGCACGACACGCTGGGCGGACCTTAATTGGCCTGCCCACTTAATGGTGGCGTGCTGATTTCAGGCTAACTGGCCTGTAGTTCCCTGTTTTCTCTCTCCTTCCTTTCTTGAAAAGAGCTGTTGCAGTTGCTAACTTCCAATTTGCTGGGACTGTTCCAGAATGAAGGAAATTTTGGAAAATAATAGCCAGTGCATCCACTACCTCTTTAGCCACCCCTTTTAGAACCCTAGGATATAGGACATCAGGTCCCGGGATTTGTCGGATTTTAGTCCTTTGGGTTTCTCCAGTAATTTTTCTCTGCAGCTATTAATTACCTTAATTTCCTCACTCTTTGTAACCTTTATTTCTGGTCTATAACTTGTGTCTTCTACAGTGAAGATGGAAACAAAATATTAGTTCGATGTCTCTGCCATTTCTTCATTCCCCATGATAATTTCTCCTGTCTCTTCTTGGACACGGTCATTATCTGGCACTTGATGATATGATACCACTTATCAGCCCAAGCATAAATGTTATCCAGATCTTGCTATATGTGGGCAAGGACTGCTTCAGTATCTGAGGAGTCTTGAATCGTCCTGAACATTGCACAATCATTGGCAAACACATACACTTCTGCTCTTAGGATGCAGGGAAAGTCATTGATGAAGCAGCTGAAGATGGTTGGGCCTAGTATACTCTGTGATGTGCTCTCCAATTATTCCCAGCGTTGTTTCCTCAATGGAGTCAGCATATGTAGTTGTGCCTGTCCCGCTGCTGGTTTCCTGATGCTGCTGTCTATAATGAACCAACTTGTCCTGAAAGAGATAGGAAAGTGTGTCAATGAGTGTAGTGCAATATATTTGGATGATGGGCCTGCCTTAGTTGAATAGTTGGCAGTGTGTGCAAGCTGTGAGATGTGTGTGGCTTCCCGCAGTGCTGAGGGTGTGTGAGGGTGATGTGAAGTATATGAATGTGAGGTTTCAGCCATGGTTGATATAACTTGTTGAAAGGTGAGTGAAGGGCGTGTGGTGAATGGAACCATGTGTGAGGCTAGTGGTGAAGTTGCTAGGCTGAATTACTGGACTGACAGCTGGACTGCTGCCATTGATCATTAAGACAACTTCCTTCCAGTAACTTCTCAGCACATCTCTGGAGGGCCTGCTGGCCTCCCCGAATGAAGAGATCCTCCCTCCTCCTGTCTACCTCCGGTGCCAAGACCTTCCAACATGGCACCTGAGAAACTTGGGGCTCTCTTGCCTGTTGTACCATTTTAGTGGCTTCCTCCAGGTCTTCCATTCTTCCTCAAACAGTTTCAGCTCTTGGTACAGCCAGAATGCACCTTCCCTTTAAGAGGTACAGTCTGGTTTTAAGTCATGCACACTAGCTTTCTGTGACGTTAGATTTGCAAGAACTCGAGTCTCCTGCTGAGTGCAGCCACCCAGCACCAGGTTTAGTGCTATGCTGCACACCACAATCATTATCATTAGCAGGCGGCATGAAGTTTGTGGCTGCCTCCATTACTTTGAATGGGCTCAAAGTCATCATGCATGGTTCCCACATTTTTGGGATTACCCAATTTAGCAACCCCAACCCCCCCACCTCCTTAGCTTTGAAGTGGATAATGAAAAGTAGTGGTTCAAAGCATCAACTCTAAAGGGGATACACCACCAGGTAGTTACAAATATAATCTTGGCTACCATGCACATTTTTCTTGGTATCATAATTAAAACTGATTCCATGGAGAAGTAAGCAACAATGAGTTATATGAAACTGAACAGAACAATAAATACCATTTTAATCTCCCACATTATTATGAAATTGAGGCTCGGGCATAGAAAATCTGAAATTTTTAAGCTTCTCCTCAGGATCATTGCTGAAACATTTTTTGGTCATGCTTCAACCATCTGTACAAAACTTCAAAGACTTTTCTAAAAGTGCTTGAAACTAATTCTTGAGTTAGAAGTATCCCATGAGAAAGAATATGGCAGACTTTATGATCTCAGAATATCCCAAAGCAATCTCCTGTTTACGGTTAGCTGTGTAATTATTTTGGGACCTTTTTCCATTACTTTACTGAGTTGACCATTTACAGAAATTTCTGTATTTTCACTTTTTTTTTCCCAGTGCAGTTTGTGGTCTAATCTTTATCCACTTGCAGCATTACTACTGGGGCAATGATCTTTTCCCATGTTGCCATGTATATTTGATCTAAAAATGTTACATACAAACTAAAAGTTTGACAGGCTTAAACAACAGATTAAACTTTAATTAGCTACAATCTTGTAGGGGGTGCAGGAAGTGAGAATTCACATACAAAACTCTTTGAAGGTGACAATACATCCTCTAACCTCACCGTTTCCTCACTCCATGTGCCATATCTAAAATGCAGCTACTCACACTGTTCTCAATGCTTGCAGCCCAGGCTGCTCCTGTGAAAACATGGCTCTGAAAGCCAAGAAGAGTTCAGTGGCCAATCACTGGAATGCCTTTTGGATGCCCGCCATAATGTCCTCCACCCTGATTCTGGCTGCAGGAGGTCCAGCAATCTCACCGCTCCAGCTTGGGAGGCGGTGGCAGTGGTGGTCAGTGCCAATGCTGCACAGAAGAGGTTGGCTATCCAGTGCAGAAAGAGGATGAGCAATCTCATCTATGCCGCCAGGATAAGGCAACCATCTCATCACTCTAAACTCACACACTCACAAGGGCAGCACACATTCACTGGCATCTCACTCACTGCCAGCTCAAGGGATATCACCACTCACTCTCTCACACACACCCTCACATCTCTATCTGCCCTCATCCCTTCTGGAGACTGCCACTTTAGCCCTCACCTTCTTGAGGACACTTGCAGAGAACAACATGTGCCCCCATACACACCCTGGGATACCCCACTTCCCCAGTACAACCCTCGCTCTGCAGTCTCTTCCCATGCCTGAGGCCACTTCTCCTCCTTCCCAATGCAAGCCCTAGCCCTGCAGTGGTTGAAAAGCCGCCTCCGCCTTCTGGCTAGCCTGGTAGGTAGAGACCTGCCTGTGAGCTCTCCTAAAGCTGGTGTGGTGCTGCCTTCAAAGCCTGGTGCTGATGACTGTGAATACTGCCCGAAGCAAAGTAGGCAAACAAAGCTTGAAGTTCCAAGCGAAGTGCAGCTTGCCAGGTGCACATCACTATATACAGCTGTGAAACACGTCGGCGTGATGGTGTCCGGGTGATCCACCACTGGGGGATGATTCTTGCGAGCAGGATTTATCATGAGGTGCTAGAGTATTGAAATTAGGTTCCCGATGTGTGGCAGGGGGAGATGTGGCCCGCCATTAATGGGTGGAGCAGATGATCGCAGACTGGTTTCACAATGGCCTAAAACTGATTTTTGGCCTTCTTGCCATATTGTCCTCTCATGCCTGCCATGATACATGCTGCCAAAGGGAACAGAAAACTCTGGCCATAGAGTACAAAAGCAAGAACATTATGCTAAATATTTATAATTCACTGGTTAGATTTTAGCCGTTTTGTCCAATTCTGGGCATTGCACTTTTAGATGGATGTCTCCGAGAGGATACAGAGATTTACCAGAATGATACCAGGGATAAGGAACTTTAGTTTTGTAATGGGAACAGAGCAGGTTAATGGGATAGTTAATTGAGGTGCTCAAAATAATGAATGGTTTTGATAGAGTAAATAAAGAAAATCTGTTTCCACTGTTGGGAGGGCCAGTAGCCAGAGAAAATTTAATATAATTGATGAGAATTTTTTCCTGCAATGACATATTATGATCTGGAATTCACTGCCTGAAATGGTGGTGGAGGCTGGTTCAATAATAACTTTCAAAAGCAATTGGATATGACATAGTATTTACTCTATTGTAACAGGCCAATCAGCCCAACAGGTCCATGCTTCTGTTTTTGCCCTAGATGAGATACCTCCCCCTTAGCATATTTCTTTACTATTCCTCTACTTCTTGCTCCCTCATGTGTTTACCCAGCTGTCCCTTAAATGCAAATATATTATTCACCTCAATTATTTCCTGTGGAAGCAAGTTCCACATTCTAACCACTCTATGGATGAAGAAGATTCTCATTAATTCTCTTTTGGATTTATTAGGGACTATATTTAGCCTGTAGTTCTGTTCTCCCCACAAATGAAACGTCTGTTCTATATCTACTCTGTCAAAGCCTTTTATAACTTTAACAACCTCTATCAGGTCACACTCAGTGTTTTCTTTTCTAGAGAAACAACCTGAGTTTGTTCAATCTCTCCTGGCAGATATAACATCCCCACTGTCAACAACACCTTCCATCACTCTGCTGATGATTGAGAGTAGACTGATAGGGCAGTAATTGGCTGTATTGGATTTGTCCTGGTTTTTGTGGATAGGACAAAACGATTTTCCACATTGTCAGGTAGATGTCAGTGTTGTAGCTGTACTGGAACAGCTTGACTAGAGGCACATATAGTTAGGAGCACAATTAAATCTTCAGCACTAAAACCAGGATGTTATTGGGTCTTTGCTGTATCAATTCACTCAGCTGTTTCTTTTTACCATAGGGAGTGAATTGAACTGACTAAAGACTGGCATCTGTGATCGTCGAGACTCAGCAGGAGGCTGGGATGAATCACCCACTCGGTACTTTTGGCTGAAGGTGGTTGCAAACATTTTAGTCTTGTCTTTTTCACATGCAGTATTTCCCAAATTTTTTTTCTACTGTGACCCCATTTTAATGCTTTACACTTGATGTGATCTCAGGGTGAAAATTGGGCGGCTGTGGGGGCACAATGGGGGAGAGTTGTTGAGTGGGGTTGGGGTTCAAACAGAAGGGACAAAAATAAAACTAAGAAACCTTCCCATTTAGCAGGCTCTGTTGGTGTCAGCGATCAGACCATTCCCACAGGCAAAAGACCACATGCATTTAAACAGGCCTCGCAACCGATTCCAAGACTGCCAAATCTGTGTCTCCACTCACAGCCGCCATTGTTGCTTAAGAGCTCGTGATCACACTGAGGAGTTGCGACCCACAGTTTGGGAACCTCTGCACTAACGTGCTTAGCTCAACCATTATTGAGGATGGGATTATTCATGGAGATTCCTCCTCCTCTTAATTATGTTTAATTATCCACTACCATTCACAATTGAATGTAGCAGGACTGCAGAACTTTGATCTGATTGGTTGAATATGGGATCGCTTAGTTCTATCTACAGCATGCTGCTTCTGCTGTTTAGCTTGGGTTGTAGCTTCGCTAGGTTGGCACTTCATTTTTTGGTTTGCCTTGTACTGCTCCTGGCATGCTTTCTTATGCTCCTCATTAAACCAGTGTTGGACTCGGCTGGCTTGATGGTAATGGTAGAGTGAGAGATATGCAAGCCAAGGGGTTACAGATTGTGGTCGAATACGATTTTGCTGCTGCTGATGGCCCACAGTACATCATGGATGTCCAGTTTTGAGCTAAATGTAAAACTTCTTCCTGTACTGTAACAATAAGTGAGCAATTTGGCTGAGAAAGTGGAAACAGTAGAACAATTGAAATATCAAGTGAATATTTTTGAGATCAGGTGCCAGTTCAGTTGGCTTGAAGGTGAGCATGTGGATCAGATTAATGCCAACACAGCACAGAGTTCAATCCCCATTCAGGCTGTGGTAGACTTGGGGCCTACCTCCTTGCCCTGCCCTTAGTAAAAAAATCACAGCACTTTGCCGTGGTTCAGCGAATAATCGCATTGACACTGCCGTCTGGAAAAGCATGCAAGAAGGAAAAGAAGATTGTTGAGAAATACCCTCCGAGTGAATAACAAGAAATTGCCACTATACCATCATTCTCTCAGTATCCCTGAATCCAGTGAGGCACTTGGGGGTAAAGAGAATCTTCTGAACTGGCACATTCTGCAAACACACATAATAAAACTGCACTGCCTGCATGTGATTTTTCACTCATCTATGTTAATGTAATTTCACAAGAAGCACTCCTCTGGAAGTGTGCTGGCACAAGTGGAATATTTATTCTGATAAATTAGAGGGATTTTATAAATCTTTTAAAAATATATATCCTTAGGATGTTGACATTTCTGGCAAAGCCAGCATTTATTACCCATCCTTAGTTGCCTTGGACACAACTGAATGGCTTGCTGGGTGTAGGGTTTCCTTTTTCCTCATAGAGGCCCCCCCACAACACTCAAGTTCATGACACCAGATTCACAAGTGTATGACTTGAATAGAATGACCAGCGAGACAAAGTTTTTTCTGATAATTCACAGTTGCTTTATTGAATCGCCTACAACCCCACAGTACAAAACCCCCAAAATTAAAACAACCCGTTCCCAGTACCCGACACAAAGTCACCATGACTCGGGCTTAAACTTACAGAAACACAGGCAAAGCACCATGGGCAGAATCATCCCAGATTTGCACTAAGTGTGGTAGTGGGCAGGTAAAACGATGTTTTACGCCCAGCTGTGATGGCGGGTTTTCACGCCGTATCGTCCCAAACCCGGCACGTTATTTACGCATCCCTGGGAAATACGCCTTTTCCATCGCGGGCGGGCTATCACTTGACCACCACGCCATCACTTCACCACTTCTTCACGCCAGGCACCACATTTAAAGTACAGCTGCGCTCAGTGCTTCCAGCCCAGGACTGCAGCAAATAAGACATGGCCCCAAAAGGCAAGAAAACTGCAGCCCTCGAGCACCATTTGGATGCCGTGGAGGTCGCAGTGATGTCCTCTACCCCCGCTCTAGCCCATCCCATACTAACCAAGCTACCCCGCCACCCTTTCCTTCCTGCCTGTCCTTTCGAAAGGTCACATACCCCTAAATATTTAGTTCCCCGCTTTGATCTCTGTGTAACCATGTCTCCATAATGGCTACAAGGTCTTACCCATTAACCTCTATTTGTGCCATTAATTCATTTATTTTGTTCTGAATACTGCATGCGTTTAAGTAAAGTGCCATTAATTTTGCCTTTTTACCTTCTCTCCCCCCTTTGACCCTTTTTGCTGATTTTTAAAAATGTTTGTACACTATGTCCATTCCTGTCACACTCTGGATATTATTACCTAAATAGCTGCCTTGCAAAGCTGCCATATACTTTTGCTTTGTAAGCCTATGTATCCCCTTTCCAGAACCCTCCCCCCATCTACTTGGTTTAAAGTCCTCTCTACAGCCCTAGTTATTTGATTCGCCAGGACACTGGTCCCAGCATGGTTCAAGTGAAGCCCGTCCCACCGGAACAGCTCCCTTCTACCCCAGTACTGGTGCCAGTGCCCCATGAACTGAAACCCATTCCTCCCACACCAATCTTTGAGCCACGTATTTAACTCTTTGATTTTATTTACCCTCTGCCAGTTTGCCCGTGGCTCAGGTAGTAATCCCGAGATTATTACCTTGGAGGTTCTGCTTTTTAATTTAGCTCCTAACTGTTCAAATTATTTCAGCAGAACCTCCTCTCTAGTCCGATCAATGTCGTTGGTACCAATGTGGTCGACGACAACTGGATCCTTTCCCCAGCAATCCAAGTTCCTCTACAGTCCTGAGGAGATGTCCTTAATCCTGGCACCGGGCAGGAAAAACAGCCTTGGGGACTCATGTTTAAGGCTGTAGAGAACAGTATCTAACTCCCTAATTATACTCTCCCTATGATTCCTACATTTCTATTTCCTCTCCCAACATGAATGGCTCCTTGTACCATGGTGCTGTGGTCAGTTCGTTCAGCCTCCCTGCAGTTCCCACTCTCGGCTACGCAGCTTGCAAGCACTTTGTAACTGTTGTACATTTGCAGGGGCCAAGGCTCCTCGAATGCTACCTCCAGGTCTCCATACCTGCCTCACCTGCAGTCACACCCTCCTGTCCCTGATCACAGACCAAATGTGAATTACCTAATCTGAGGGGTGTGACCGCCTCCTGGAGCAAAGTGTCCAGGTAACTTTCCCACCCGCTAAAATGTCTGCAGCTCAGACTCCAGCTCCTTAATTCAGATCCAAAGTTCCTCGAGCTGCAAACACTTACTTCAGATGTGTTCGGCTTGGATCACCTTGGTGTCCAGCTGCTCCCACATGCTGCAGTAGCAACACATCACCTGTCCTGCCATCGCTTTTGTATTTAATTTAATTTATTAATTAATTACCCTGGTCTCCCTGTTGTTTACATTTAAAGAATCTGGTGCTCTTTACAATTTATTGTAATTAATTTTTACACCAGTATCAATCTTATACTTAACAAGCTATTTTAAGGAAAGAAAAAATAAAGACTAGAGACATAAACACAAAACTAAACACCTTAATTTCACTTTAAAGACTAGAAATACTCAACCATTTGTACTCACCATTCAGCTGCTCTCTGCGTGCTTTTTAAAATGAACTCCCCTCACTCTCAGCACACTTTTAAGAATGAACTCCCCTCGCTCTCCACACTTTTTTAAAAATGAAATCCCCTCACTCTCCACATGCTTTTTAAAATGAAATCCCCTCATTCTCCACATGCTTTTTAAAATGAACTCCCCTCACTCTCCACATGCTTTTTAAAATGAAACCCCTTCACTCTCCACATGCTTTTTAAAATGAACTCCCCTCATTCTTCGTGCTCTTTTTAAAATGAACAGGACTGGAAGTAGGCACAGATAGTACCTATATTTACAAAAGAGAACAGAATTTACCCAGGAAACTACAATCCCATTAATTTACTGTCAGTTATAGGTAAAGTAATGGTATCTACTTCAAGGGGCAGGCTGGAGGAGCACATGTACAGTAATTTGTAATTTGCAATTTGTATTTATTTTGAGATGTGTGCACTGAATTCAGAAGTAATAAGACTTTTAGAGATTTTAAAAAATTAAATTAAAATATTTATTAGCAAAAGGAAAGATTTCAAGCACATACATAAGACTAAAAGTTACTACTGTAATAACTCCTAACATTCCTAATCAGCCTGACTGCCAGCTGCACTCCCTTTAAGGCAACGGTCTAAACATAGATTTTAGATTTTAAACAGATCCAGCAAATTAACAAAATACCCTGGACACTGGAATTCTAAATTACTTTTCTCCAGTTTCAGTTTCAGTAGACAGCAGACTTGTGCACAAATGCTGGAGGCTTCATTAAGGCTATTTCATACACTTCTGTTAGATCTCACAATGCCTTCTCCTGTCACATAGGCTCATTCTCCTTTATATATGTTTCTCTCTTCTTAATATTTCAATTCTACTGTTTCATAGGTCTTTGAAACTTTTGAATGGCTCACCATATTTTAGTGCCCCAATTCCTTCCGAGGGAATTGGGAGGAAACAAAAGATTCAGATAAAGATTTATAAAACTAGATTTAGATTCATAATGCAAATAGCCAGACATATACCAAATAAAATTGAATTATAATTATATATAGTATCAAAGAACGATACACCATAGAAGGAAGTAAGTTAGCCCAAGGTGCTGCACTGGTAAATGCAAAAGGTTGGTTAGATAAATGTGCAACACAGGTATACAATAAATAGAAAGGAAGTAGCACAGGAATACTCAAAGAAAGACCTGCGAAAAGAAGTAAACATTATACTTTCAAAATACACATGTGACAAAACAATTGATAAACTAAAGGAATGCTGTAATATATCTTTTTGGCATGAAATCTCTTACTGAGAGGGCTGACAAGATCTTGGTTTAATGTTGTTTCTAAAATATGGCACTTCCAACAGTGCAACACTCCCTCAGTACTGCACTGTGAGGCTGAATTTCATGGTGCCTACAGCAGTGGGATAGGAGGTGGGGGGGAGACAGGTGGAAATATTGTGAAGGGAGATGCTCGCCTGGATCTCTGGCATTTTGACATAATTCTGCATTTTTTGAGTGGTGGGAAAGATTGAAGACGGTAGTGCTGCTATGATGAGGCAGGATTACAATTAAGCTCATTGACAAGGTGGTTAAGATTAATTTGCATGGGTCTTACTATGGTTTTACACAGGGTTTTGCATTTTATGAATGGTGCTTGGGATCATGGGCCTTCAGATCCCCAACTAGTTAAAGCAGGAAGTCAGCCATGGTGAGATTGATGGTTGACTGTTGGTTGCTTTGAAAGAGAAGAGTGGGGAGCAGAGGTCATTGCTGGCTTGTGGCGGCAGATTTCTAAGGGCGGAAGCTGCTTGGGGTGGTAGACTTTTATCAAAGATTGGGACTGGCTTATGTTGGTGGACTCTCAGCAATGGATGTAGAGGGGTACTGGCAGACGTTTAGAGGGGATTGACAAGGGTAAAGCCCCAGGGGAGGTCAACACTAAGGACAGTGCACAAGATGCAGAGAGACTGACTACCATGGGACTCATCCACTCAGTCTTTATGAATCCCCGTGTGGAGCAGTAGCAGCACAGAGAGAGGGAGGACTAAGCATCACTGCAGCAACACAGGAGTAGCAAGAGTACCAGTTTCTGGCTGGGCAAGCCACAGAAGGGCACATAAGGGACTGGCAGCAAGCGGCTGAACTAAGAAGGGCCTATCTGTGGCCAAGTGTGTACCAGACATGCCTCAAGTGAGGCTGTCACTGACTTATGTGCCATGCTGCAGGACAAGCTGCATCCCACGGGCTTTGGTAATACCCAGTGAAAATCACTGTGGCACTCAACTTTTATGCATCCTGATCTTTCCAGAAATCGATTAAGGAATTGTATGGAATCCCCCAGGCAGCAGCCCATCAGTGCATCAAGGAGGTGACCAATGTCTTACTCGAGGGCAGATGACTATATGCATTATTGGATCAACAAGGACAGTTAGCTGGAGAAGTCCATTGGGTTTGTGGCCATCGCTGGATTCACCAGATGCAGCGTGTGATCAAGGCTCCCATGGACCAGCCAATGGCCTTCATTAACAGGAAGGGCTTCCATTCCATCAAGGTGCAACTGATCTGCTACCACAAAAACTGGATCCTTTGGGTGTGTGCATGGTCCCCAGGAAGCAGTCACAATGCATACATAATTTGGCAGTGCCAGGTGTCACAGCTTTTCTGATCCCTTGCCTGCCTTTGGGGATGAATACTGGGAGATAAGGGCCACCCACTGAGGACATGGCAACTAACGCCTTTGAGGAAACCTTGCACTGCAGCTGAGGAGTGGTATAATACCTGCCACGGGTTGAACCAAGCGACCATAAAGATGGCCATTGTGCTGCGGAAGGTGAGATTCCGGTGCCTTGACTGATCCGGTGGAGTGCTTTAGTAACACCCAGTGAGGGCCTGTTGTATTGTCATGTCTGCACAATCTAGCACTGCAGAGCAGGGACGTCTTGCATAATGAGCCTGTCCACCATCTACAAGGCTCAATTCAGGAGTGTGATGGAATACTCTCCACTTGCCTAGATGAGTGTAGTTCCACCAATATTCAAGAAGCTTGACACCATCCAAATCAAAGCAGCCTGCTTGATTGGCACCCCATCCACCACCTTAAGCATTCACTCCCTCCACCTCTGATGCAGAGTGGTGGCAGTGTGTACCATCTAAAAGATGCACTGCAGCAGCTCACCAAGCTGCCTGTGACAGCACCTTCCAAACCCATGACCTCTATCACCTTGAAGGCAAAAGGCAGCAGATGCATGGGAACACTACCGCCTGCAAGTTCCCTTCTATACCTCACATCACCCTGACTTGAAATTATATCGACGTTCCTTCACTGTCACTGAGGCAAAGTCCTGGAACTCCCTTCTTAATAACACTGTGGGTTTACCTGCACCAGATGGACTGCAGTGGTTCAAGAAGGCAGCTCACCACCAGCTTCTCAAGGGCAATTAGGGATGGGCAATAAGTGCTGGCCTAGCCAGCGACACCCACATCCCATGAAAGAATAAAACAAATGAGGACATAGTTAATTGCTATTCCTCACTGGATGTGGAGGAGACTGGTGAGCAGGCAGCACAGGATGATGAACACCTTTTACCAGAAGCAAGGGGAATTGAGAGACTCAGAAGGAAGATTCAGGACAATCTCTTACATTCCTGATTCCTGTGACCCTGATGCCCTTTGAACGTCAGTGCAATAAAGACTCACCTTAATGTAGACTGGATATCACCTCTTTCCTATCACATTCCTGTGCCTTGTGCCCACGTTCATCACTACACTTGCAGAACTGAGGAGCTGACCATCCGCGGCCAATCCCAACACCAGCAGCCCACTGAGTGACCAAGGATGAAGGTGGCATCTGACAAGACAGTAATCAATGCATGAATGATTAACAACTGTAACTGTAACAAAGATTTATTGGCACTGCTGTGTCAGGCCTTAACAAATGGAAAGTTTAAACACCCGTGAACTCCTGATGCATTTTCTTAACACAATTACATGTGCGTCTATGTGATGCTGCCCTGTGCTTGCAGCTGAGCTAGAGGTAGACTGCTGATCAAACTGCACCGTAGCCCAGGATGATTTTTGTGGCTGTTCTCTGCCTTCCTGAGGCCTGGAGAGCCTCAGCATGTTGAAGGTACCTGTGGAGGTGCAGGAAGCCATGTGCGCACACCCCTGAGACATGGCAACACTCATGACTTGCATAGACTCTTCCAATGTCAATTCATGGCTGTGCATAGCCTCTGGCATTTCCACCAGATGTTCTCTTAACACTCGTTGAAACTCCATGGGGTTTCATATTTCTGTCAGCAGAGGCCATCTTTAGCCTAGGGTTCAGCATGGGCCTGGCATCCCACAGTTCTCCTGCAAGCAGAAGGGATGGTTCAATGAGTTCTCTCACAACAAGACTGCCACAACACATTTCCTGGTGGCACAATCCCTCGGGCATTAGGCCAGAAGGATCTACAATCCCTCAATGTCATGTTGAGCTTGAAATCCATTCGTCCATTCTCACCATCCTGGTCCCAAACATTCCTTCCAAGTGAAACAGTGATTTACTTGTATATTGCTGAAAAAAGACACATATTGTCGATGCTTTTCTTCTTGCACTCATCAGGGCAAATTGCACGAATACCAAATGTAAAGGGAACAATAATTTATATTTCATGATAAGAGAGTGCTCATTGGTTGGCAAGTTGACTCTTATTGATAGAGGTGTTGCCATGGAGAGTGACCATTGAGAAAGCCATTGCTGAAGGTGAGATTCTGGTTCCTTGATTGATCTGGTGGGGTGCAACAGAAAGCCCCTCGAGGCTGCTCACGATGCAGTCTTCTCTACTTGGAGAAACTAAATGCAGACTGTGTGAATGCTTTGCGGAACACCTTCATTAAGACCTCAAGCATGACCCTGAACTTCCTGTCACTTGTTATTTTTATTATTAATTCACTGGCATGTGGGCTTCACTGGTTGGGCCAGCATTTATTGCCCATCCCTAGTTGCCCTTGAGAAGGTGATGCTGAGCTGCCATCTTGAACTGCTGCAGTCCATGTGGTGTAGGTACACCCACAGTGCTGTTAGGACGGGAGTTCCAGGATTTTGACCCAGCGACAGTGAAGGAACAGCGATATATTTCCAAGTCAGGATGGTGAGTGACTTGGAGGGGAACTTCCAGGTGGTGGTATTCTCAACTATTTGCTGCCCTTGTCCTTCTAGATGGTAGTGGTTGTGGGTTTGGAAGGTGCTGTCTAAGGAGCCTTGGTGAATTCTTGCAGTGCATCTTGTAGATGGTACATACAGCTGCTATTGTGCATCAGTGGTGGAGGGAGTGAATGTTTGTGGATGTGGTGCCAATCAAGTGGGCTGCTTTGTGCTGGATGGTATCAAGCTTCTTGAGTGTTGTGGGAGCTGCACTCATCCAGGCAAGTGGGGAATATTCCATCACACTCCTGATTTGTGCCTTGTAGATAGTGAACAGAGTCAGGAGGTGAGTTACTCGTCGCAAGATTCCTAGCCTCTGACCTGCTCTTGTATCCGCATTATTTATATGGTAAGTCCAGTTCAGTTTCTGGTCAATGGTAACCCCCAGGATGTTGATACTGGAGGATTCATTGATGGTAATGCCATTGAATATCAAGGGGCGATGGGTAGATTTTCTCTTGTTAGAGACGGTCATTGCCTGACACTTGTGTGGTGTGAATGTTACTTGCCACTTGTCAGTCCAAGCCTGGATATTGTCCAGGTCTTGCTGCATTTAGACATGGACTGCTTCAGTACCTGAGAAGTTGTGAATGGTGCTAAACATTGTGCAATCATCAGCGAACATCCCCACTTCTGAACTTATGATGGAAGGAAAGTCATTGATGAAGCAACTGAGGATGGTTGACCCTAGGACACTACTGTGAGGAACTCCTTCAGCGATAGCCTGGAGCTTAGATGACTGATCTCCAACAGCCACAACCATCTCCCTTTGTGCTAGGTATGGCTCAAACCAGTGGAGAGTTTTCCCCCTAATTCCCATTGACTACAGTTTTGCTAGGGCTCCTTGATGCCACATTCGGTCAAATGCAGCCTTGACATCAAGGGCAGTCACTCTCACCTCACCTTGTCATCTGAATTCTCTTCTTTGTTCCCGCTCTGACCTTTCTGTCCTTGATCTGCCACAGTATTCCAAGGAAGCTCAAAGCAAGCTCAAGGCACAGCACTTCATCTTTTGATTGGGCACTTTATAACTTTTTGGACTCAATAGACAGCTCAACAATTTTAGATTATAATTTCTGCCCCTATTTTTGCTGGTTCAGTTTTTTTCTCTCTGTTTTTTCTTTCTTAATCCCTTTACTTTGTGTTTGGATGCTTGCTATCTTGCCATTCACACTTAATCTAGATACAACTTTAGTTCCTTTAATTTATCCATTACCACTCCCTTGGCTTTAGTACCATGAAACCTTTTGCCATTTATTCTCTCCTGCCCTCCAGCCTGTCAGAGACCTTCCGTTTTGTCCGTCCCACCATCCCATCTTTCATTTGCCCAAAATCTGTTACTTTTCTAACTTTTCTCAGTTCTGATGAAAGGTCACAGACCTGAAACGTTAATTCTGTTTCTCTCTTCACATGTCTTGCCTGACCTGCTGAGGTCAGTATTTCCAATATTTTCTGCCTGTATAGAAAGATTGATTTGAACTGTTGCTTTTATTCTTCAAATATACTGATACATATGGCTGTCTTTTTCGAATGAAAAGAATCGGCACACAGGAATAGAAATGGTAATGGCATGATTTGGCTTTTAGATCTAGAGACCTTGAGAATGGGACAATCTGGTGTCATTAGAATTATCTTTTCTTTTGAGATGTCCAAGAAGCTGATAATCCCGTGTGCTGATGCCTCCTCTCTGATTCCTGGCCAAGTAAATAGACTAGTTCGCTGCCTGTCATGTTTTGGATAGGTGCTCAGTAGACCTGGATGTCAATGTTACTGAATCCAAATGATTTAGGAACATAGGAATGTGAAAATTGCTAGATGAAAAAATAACCAAAGTCCACCCCATTCACCTTCTACCATCCTGGTAGTCACATGATATAATGATAATGGAGTTGTTGACCAATTACAGCAATCCATCTCTATCAATTAGTCAAACAAACAAAGACATGAGGTGAGGAAAAGCTCAGTAGTGGAAAGAATGCAACTCATTTCATATGACAGTGTTATCTAATAAGATTTCGATGTTTGCCAAACTTGTGGCAAATAAGGTCAACATATTTACCACATGATACAAAATATATGTAATATTAATCAAATTAATAAGCAATCTTTTGAAAACTGGTTGAAGGTTTTAAACCACCAGCAATCAAGACCGACACACACAGCCAAAACCAGGAGAATAGCTTTAAAAGAGTTTTGCAAAGCAACTGTTCAACAAACAAGCCCTCTGTATACTCTCTCAACCTTTTAACTAAAGTGCTCTGCTCTGACTCTGTGCTCCATTTTATTTTGATAAGCAAAATTCTTCAAGAGCAAACTGTCTCTATTTGATCAGAATTGACAGACTAGGAGACTTGGGGAGGGAATCTCTGTGCATTGGTTTCTGCACTCTGACTTTTGCTTTGCTTATGCTTTGTTGCCTGCAATTTCCAAATACAGCGTTTGGACATTTAATGGACCTTTGGCTCATGGCCAACCTCCTGTAGTCTCTCCTTTTAAACCAATAAAGCCCTATTCCTCAATTGTTCACTTCAACAGATTTATTAAGATGAAAGCTGACCACATTAGGATGCTCCTGTACTTCCACAGCTTGTTAAAATTGCACATTTCAACCTTTATTAGGCAGGCGTGCAGCACTGTCTGTCACTTAAGTACCTCAACATATTTTGCAAAAACCACCTGCTACCAGCTAAACAAAACTAAATTCTTCAGTTAGCATGCCCTGTGTCATTAGATTCTCCAAAGAAATGTCAAGAACAATCGGACTGCTGTCCTCTGAGGGCTAGCCCTAATTTCACAGTGCTTCACAGAGTGATCCCACAGTTTGATATGTATCATCATTTTGATGCTCTGAGAGAGAGCAGGAACAGAGAAGGTAACAAATGGCAGACTATTTTTCTTGTTTCATTGAGCAAGTCACCCTTCAGTTTCCAGGTCATGAGAAACCTGATACGTGAACTACATTCTGATAAATGTAATTGCAGTCTGACCGGTATGTGACTCCTGTCTAATAGCAAAGTGGTTGATTCTTCCTTGCTTAATTAGGGAAGAGCGACAAATAGTGGCCTTGTGAGTGACACCCGTACTCATACCCAGTTCTGCAACTTGTGTGGTTTTAAAAATGGACAGCATCAGTTTGTCACAGTCCTATGGCTGATTTGCCACATGAGACAAGTGTATTGGACAACACTGCCACGTGTCTCAAATTACTCATATTTACTTGTATGCCATATGTCTCAAAATGTTATTTTATGAAAACATTTGTACTTACATTTGAATTAATAAATATTAATTGTTTCCACCATCTAATTGGAGAGCCTGTTCCATGCACTCAATCACTGAAATAATGAGGAGAATTTTAACCACAAAAAATGAGTGCATTTGGGTCAGTTAGAGGGTTAAGGACTTAAAAATCAGAAACCCAACTGCAATGGAGGCCAGATGACCAACCTGCTCCAAAGAGGTAGGTTGGTACTTTGAGTATTATTATGAGGCTGCCATCCACATAGTTATTGAATTTGTTGAAATAACTGTGCATGGCCAGGTTTTCGGGGCCACAGGAAGCCTTGTGGCTACACCCTGGCAAGGACTGTCAGATTTGGGCAGTAAGTGACTTTACGCCTCTAGTATAAGAGGTTAATGCTGTGTGATATGCTAATGAGACTGTATACATCATCACAGGAAGTGATGGCATGACTCATAATCTTGCTCTCGTAGACTACATGGCAAGCTGAAGGCACTGTAAGATAGTTCTCAAATAAAAGTTAATGTTTTCCTTACCTCAACAGACTCTGTAAATATTCTCTGTTAGCACAAGGCCAAGGATATTAGAACAGCGATTTGCTGGATTCAGCATTCTTGCCTAGAAATCCCCAGACTGCAATCAGTTAACCCTTGCCTCCCAACTTTCCCTAAGAGGCTTTGAACATAACTCCCAAGTCTCCTGCTGCCTCCCAAGGCCTCCAATCTCCGGCCTCCCAAGCCTCCCTCCCTCCCAAGCCTCCCGTCCCCCTCCCTAGGGCTCTGACCCCTTTCCCAGGCCTTCAATCCACCCAATAAGCCTCCAAACACACAGCAAAACCTCTGATTCCATTCCCAGGCCTGTGATTGACAGTTCTGCTCCTAGCACAGGATTAACAAATTGCTACTCCAGCTATCGACTCTAACCCCCCATCGGCATTGATTCACCCCAAACCGCTGTTGTGATGGTACCCTCTGATTAACTCTTCTCCTCTCTGTTGAGATTGCCACCCCGATCAACAACCCCGCCAAGCCAATTACCCACCCCTACCATGGATCAACCTCCATTACCCTCCCCCCACCTTGGATGTTGACTTACCTGGTCTTGCGGCTTCCACTAGTCAGTTCTCTGTCTGACTCAAGGCCAAGCCTGTCAATCTCCAAGTGGGGAACCAGTTACGCTTTTACTGTTGAATCAAAAGTTGAGGACAATACCTGCCCCCAGCAGGTCAGTTAAGTTAAAATTAAGCCAAATATTTCTTGCAGATTGATTTTGAATTTACTTCCCTTCAAGCACAGGTTGTGTCTATTGCTTCTATAGTTTCACTATTAACCTTGAGACTTTGTGCTGTTTTGTCTCCCTATCATGGATATTAACTTTGCACAATTCAGTTTTAGTTAAAGAATCAGACAGTATCCTTGATTAAACCAGCTCACTGATTTAAATTGCTAATAAAACCATCAATGTAAATAGCAGAAGTTTTCTATAATCTGACTCAGCTAATTGTGTGCTCAATATGAATACCAGGTAATTATCAGACATAATTTCCTGAGAACTTATTAATGGCAGGAGAGCCTGATTCTCTTCCGTTCTTTGCTGTCCTGGTCCAATTCCTGAGAAGAGTAAAAAGGAAAAACTTTCATTCATAAAAAACTTTTGAAAGCAGCCAATGAAGGTCCCACTAAATAGCAATGATTGAATTACCTGGAAAAACTCAGCAGGTCTGGCAGCATTGGGGGAGAAGAAAAGAGTTGATGTTTCGAGTCCTCATGACCCTTCAACAGAACTAGGTGAATCCAAGGAAGGGGTGAAATATAAGCTGGTTTAAGGTGTGTGGGGGGGGGAGGGTGGGGGGGAGAGAAGTGGAGGGGGGGGTGAGGTTGTAGGGACAAACAAGCAGTGAACGAAGCAGATTATCAAAAGATGTCACAGACAACAGAACAAAAGAACACATAGGTGTTGAAGTTGGTGATGCACGGGAGATGGGCTGGACACGGTTGAGGGCCCTGTCAACGACCGTGGGTGGAAAACCTCGTTAAGGAAGAAGGAGGACATGTCAGAGGAACTGTTTTTGAAGGCATCTGTTCCGATGATGCTACCTTCAAAAACAGTTCCTCTGACATGTCCCCCTTCTTCCTTAACCGAGGTTTTCCACCCACGGTCATTGACAGGGCCCTCAACCGTGTCCAGCCCATCTCCCGCGTATCCGCCCTCATGCCTTCTCCTCCCTCCCAGAAACATGATAGGGTCCCCCTTGTCCTCATTTATCACCCCACCTGCCTTCGCATTCAAAGGATCATTCTCCACCATTTCTGCCAACTCCAGCATGATGCCACCACCAAACACATCTTCCCTTCACCCCCCTCTGTAGGCATTCTGTAGGGATGGTTCCCTCTGGGACACCCTGGTCCACTCCTCCATCACCCCCTACTCCTCAACCCCCACCTATGGCTCCACCCCATGCCCACGCAAAAGATGTAACACCTGTCCCTTCACTTCCTCTCTCCTCACCGTCCAAGGGCCCAAACACTCTTTTCAAGTGAAGCAGCATTTTACTTGCATTTCCCCCAACTTAGTCTACTGTATTCGTTGCTCCCAATGTGGTCTCCTCTACATTGGAGAGACCAAAAGTAAAGTGGGCGACCACTTTGCAGAACACCTGCGGTCTGTCCGCAAGAATGACCCAAACCTCCCTGTCGCTTGCCATTTTAACACTCCACCCTGCTCTCTTGCCCACATGTCTGTCCTTGGCTTGCTGCATTGTTCCAGTGAAGCCCAATGCAAACTGGAGGAACAACACCTCATCTTCCGACTAGGCACTTTACAGCCTTCCGGACTGAATATTGAATTCAACAACTTTAGCTCTTGAGCTCCCTCCTCCATTCCCATCCCCTTTCTTTTTCTTCCCCCTTCCTTTTGTTTTTTCCAATAAGTTATATAGATTTTTCTTTTCCCACCTATTTCCATTATTTTTAAATATTTTTAAATCTTTTATGCTCCCCCACCCCCACTAGAGCTATACCTTGAGTGCCCTACCATCCATTCTTAATTAGCACATTCGCTTAGATAATATCACCAACCTCTGTGTTCTTTTTGTTCTGTTGTCTGTGACATCTTTTGATGATCTGCTTCTATCACTGCTTGTTTGTCCCTACAACCACACCCCCCTTCACATCTCTCCCCCCCCCACCCCCCACACCTTAAACCAGCTTATATTTCACCCCTTCCTTGGATTCACCTAGTTCTGTTGAAGGGTCACGAGGACTCGAAATGTCAACTCTTTTCTTCTCCGCCGATGCTGCCAGACCTGCTGAGTTTTTCCAGGTAATTCTGTTTTTGTTTTGGATTTCCAGCATCCGCAGTTTTTTTGTTTTTAAATAACAATGATTGTCTGCTTTGAGGTTCAGCGGAAAACGGTGGCCAATACACCAGAGAGAACACTGCTGCTCTTTTATGAAAGGATGCCATGGGATCTTTGACACCCAACTGAAAGGGTAGATGGGGCCTTGGTTCAACATTTCACATGAAGGACAGTGCAGCACTCCTTCAGTCCTGCCTTGATTTTTATGTTCAAGTCTTGGAAGTCAGAGTTGAGCTCACTACCTTCTTGGTGGCAAGAATGATAACAGTAACTCACAGCTGACAGCTGTGTAAACATCAAACATGATAATGTAATAAATGTAAATTAGATTTAGATTGAAAGTATAATTATATTGACTTGTTTTAGCTTATTTTAATGCATGTTTAACACAGAGAGCAGTAGATGCTAAATTAAATTACTGTCATAATCTATCAAAGTCAATGAAGTGGTGAAGGATGATCCGATAAAGGGGGAGGAGAGAGGGAGAGGGGGCAGGAGCAATGTGAGGAGAGATTTTGATCGGAAGATGGAGGCGTGTAGAGATGTTGGTTGAGGGCGTGGGTGTTGGGACAGTGAGTGTGGCAGCGATTCAGAGAGGGATTGTGGATGGGGGAAGTAATTGGGGGAGGGAAGGGAGCAGGAACAGGGAAAATGGTGTGCAATGATTGATAGATGGAGATGATAGCAAATGGGGGAGGGGCAGCATTGGGAGAGGAAAGTGTAAGCATTTCAGAAAGGAAGGAAGCAGTGATTGAGAGTGAAGGGAAGGGGAAGGGAGGCCGTGATTGGGGACGATGGAGGGGAGGAGCGCATTGATTGTAAAAGGGAGGGGAAAGTGATTTGAGAGAAGGTAGATCAGTGATTGGGAGAAGGTATATCAGTGATTGTAGAGGGAGAGGAAGTGATTAGGATTTATTGGTGGGTGATCAGCTCAGTGTGTGCAATATTGAAAGGTTATTTGGGCTTCTGTGCTGCATGATACTGTGATTTCCACCTGTTGCTGGACTGGGCTGATTCAGTGCAGGTTAGTTAATTATGTATAATACTCAATAAACTCAGTGTCAGGTGATACAGAAATCTGCAAGCAACCAAAATTAATCCTACATGCAATGTGGTCAACATTAAAATAAAGCAAAGAAAAATGCTTTCCTTTTCTTACATTTACCAAGTTCCAGGGCCTTGGCTCAGTGGTAGCAGTCTAGCCTATGAGCCTGAAGATTCAAGGCCAACTCTAGGGGCTTGAATATAAAATCCAGGCTGAAATTTAAGTGTCATACTGAAGGCATGCTGCACTGTTGGAGGTGCCAGTTTTCAGATGCGACAGTAAATCAAGCCCATGTCTGCCCTCTTAGGTTTATGTTAAGTTCACCCAAAGAAACATAGATTTACCAAAGCAGTCTCTCCAGATTTTAGTTATATACCTTTGGACTTGTATTTTGGTGCAGGGGCCCACCACTGTTGATTCATAAAGCACATGTGACTCGTACATCTAGAAAACTCTTTGAAAAACAGTTAATGTTTTGAAGGTCAGTCAGTGAGACAGAGCTCTACTCAAACAAGTCAGGAATTATTACAACTCACAAACACAAATGGCTTCATGATACTGGCCATTAACAGAAGCATAGAACCACAGAATCTTAACAGTGAAGAAGGAGACCATTCAGTCCATTGAATCTGCATGGCTGTCAGAAAGACCATTCTTCCCCTGCCTTATCCCTGTAACCTTGCACATTCTTTCTTTTCAGATAGCAATCCAATTCTCTTTTGAATACCTTGATCGAGGCTGCCTCCATCACCCTCTCAGGAAGTTTGTTCCAGACTCCAACCACCCCCTGGATGAAACAAATTTTCCTCATATCACATTTACTCCTTTGGCCAATTATTTTGAATCTGTGCCCTCTGGTTCTTGATGCTCTCTTGAGTGGGAACAGTTTCTCACTACTTACCCTGTCCATACCCCTCAGGATCATGAATACCTCTGTCAAGTCTCCTCTCAGCCTTTTCTCCAAGGAAACCTCCCCAAACTATCCTCATAGCTACGGTTCTTTGTCCCTGAAATCATTCTTCTGAATCTCCTCTGTACTCTCTCCAATGTCTTCACATCCTTCCTCAAGTATGACACCCAGAACTGGATGCAGTACTCCAGATGAGGCCTATCTAGTGTCTTCTACAAGTTCAATATGACCTCCTTCCTCTTGTACTCAATGCCCCTATTAATAAAGCCCAAGATGCTAGTTGCTTTATTAACTGCTCTCTCAACATGCCCTGCCATCTTCAATGACTTATGTACATATACACCGAGGTCCCGCTATTCCTGCACCTCCTTTAGAGTTTCTCCTTTTATTTTATGCTGTCTCACCATATTCCTCCTGCCAAAATGAATCACATTGCACTTCCCTGCATTGAATTTCATCTGCCACTTGTCTGCCAAATCCACCAACAGGCCTATGTCCTTTTAAAGTTCAAGACTACCCTCATCACAGTTGACAACGTTTCCGATCTTCGTATTATCTGCAATTGAAATCATGCCCTGAACACCATAGCCGAGGTTATTAATATATATTAAGAAGAGCAATGGTACCAACACTGGCCCCTGGGGAACTCCACTACAGACCTTCCTCCAATCTGAAAAACACCCATTTATCACTACTCTCTGTTTCCTGTCACTCAGCCAATTTCTTATCCAAGTGCCTACTTTCCCTATTATTGCATGAGTTAGAATTTTGCTCACAAGTCTGTTGTGTGGCACTGTAACAAATGCCTTTTGAAGATCTATATAAACCACATCAACAGCATTGCCCTTATCAACCTTCTCTGTTACCTCCTCAAAAAACTCCAGCAAGTTATTTAAACATGAATTTCGCCTGATGAACCCATGCTGGCTTTCCTTAATTATTCTGCACTTGTCTAAGTGACTATTGATTTTGTCCCGAATTATAGTTTCCAGAAGTTTCACAACCACTGAAGTCAAACTGACTGGATTGTAGTTGCCAGCTTTATCCTTGCACCTCTTTTTTGAACAAGGGTGTAGCGTTCACAATTCTCCAGCCCTCTGGCACCACCTGTGTGTCTAAGGAAGACTGGAAGATTATCACCAGTGCCTCTGCAATTTCTATTCTCACTTCCCTCAGTATCCTTGGATGCATCTCATCTGGTTCTGATACCTTATCTATTTTAAGTAAAGATAGACTTTCTAACACTGCCTCTTTCTCAATCGTAAATTCTTCTGGCGTACCAGTTACCTCCTCTCTCACTTCAGCCTGGGTAGCATCTTCTTCCTTTGTAAAAACAGATACAAAGTACTCGCTTAATACCTCCGCTATTTCTCCTGCCTTCAAGAACAAGTCCCCTTTTTTATCCCTAATCGGCCCTACTCTTTCTTTTACCACCCTTTCATTATTTATATGCTTATAGCAGAACTTGGGATTCCCTTTTATGTTTGCTGTCAGTGTCTTTTCATGCTCTCTCCTTGCTTTTTTAAATAACTTTTTCACTTTGTCTCTGGTCCTTTTATATTCAGCCTGATTCTCCATTGTATGTTCTACCTGTCATGCATCGGATCATACTTCTTCCTTTTCTCTTCACCTCTATCTTTCTCGTCATTCAGGGCGCTCTGGATTTTCTTGTCCTACTTTTCCCTTGAAGGGGAGATTGGGAACCCTGACATTGCCTGCAATACTTTTTCTTTGAAGGCAGTCCATTGTTCAGCTACTGGGTGGAATTCTCCGTGCCCGCTGGTGTCGGGTGTCATGGCGGGCGTGAGCGAACAATATGGCAGGAAGGCCAAAAATCGGTTTCACGACGCCCTGAAAACTGTTTGCAATCGTCTGCTCTGCCCATCACTGACAGGCCGCATTTCTCACCGTTAGAGATCAGGAACTTCATTGTAAGACATCTGCATATCATGCTCGCCGGAATTATCCCCCTACACAGGATCATCCGAGCATTTTGGCATGCAATTGCGCCGACGTGTTTCACAATAGCATTTGAATGGCGTACACCTGGCGAGCTGCACTTCAAGGGGATCAAGGGTTCTGTTGAAGGGTCATGAGGACTCGAAGCGTCAACTCTTTTCTTCTCCGCCGATGCTGCCAGACCTGCTGAGTTTTTCCAGGTAATTCTGTTTTTGTTTTGGATTTCCAGCATCCGCAGTTTTTTTGTTTTTACCACTAACTTAAATGCCCACTCAAGCAACACAGAGCTATGAAAATGCCACCACATGCTACCCCTTGGGCACAGACAGCAAACTACTGAGCGTTTTAGTGAACTGCAGAACAATTGGATGATCGGGAACATTGTACAATCTCCTTGCGAAATCTGTCCATGGAGCAGTCACTGGTGGAGGCACTCACAGCCTCTTGCAATGACATCATTCAGGTTTGACCAATTTCCCCCAAGTTCAAGCTAACAGTGTAGCCTTGCAGTGTGGGTTAGGAGAATGTGTGTGCCTGAGCTGAGAGCACAGCATGCAATCCAATGGGCAAAGTTGCCGTCAATTGGTATGGTGGAGTGGGGCGGAGTTGGGTGGAGTTTCAGACAGGCCATCCAAGTGGTAGCCAGCACTCTCTGGGATGTGTTAAGGGGCCTTTACACTTAACCAAGAGAGGTTCTTAGAAAACCCAAGGTAGCCCACACATCTCTCTCTTTCATCCTGCAGGAGGCTTATATCAGGAGCATGGAGCCTGGTGACCCAACTGTATGCCTCATGGCATACAGAGAGCAGAGATGAAGGAGAAGAGAGCAACGAGGCACCAGGCTTGGCAGAGGGAGAAGCAGCACCCTCAGGAAGAAGGGGCAGCTGGGCCTCCTGCACATGCCACTGAAGAGCCACAATGAGCCATCGCTGGACGGAACCTAGCTAGACCCAACGTTTATAAACATCGCCTCTTATTCTTGCAGATGATTGAGAACCAGTGTCGCCGAAGACTGCGCATGTCCAGGGAACTGGTCAGTCACAACTGCCAGCTACTGCAGGATTTGACGCCACAGGAACCTGGAGGGCATCCACTGCCCATGGCTGTGAAAGTGACAGCGGCACTCAATTTCTACACCAGTGGCTCCTTTCAGGGCTCCACATGTGACCTCTGTGGGATATCACAAGCCTCCACCCACAGAGGCTAGTCTTCACATAGCCTCTGTGAATGTCTGACTCCTGTCTGGCTGAGGGAAGCTCACTTGTGCTCTGTCATCAGGGTCATATCATAGAGATGCAATCATGAAACGTTAAATGCACCTGATTGTTTGTCAGCCTTCAGCACCTGACCCCTTCAGGAACACACCGTCACCAGTCACAGATGCTGAAGAGATGGGGGCCAGCCCCACTTCAAAGGTGCTGAGAGCACACAGAGAGAATGATGGCACTCTGTGATGCCTGCCCACGACATTCTGGCAGCAATGACCAGCACCATTGAGGTGCAGGCATAGTAATGTGTCCATTGAGTGTGAGGCTGGACCATCACTTTGGTCTGAAGGCTGCTCACAACACAGGGAAGAGGCCCTGGACTGATACACCTGCCTTTATTTTGTGCAGGAACCAAGGTCTCACATCTGAGTGACACGAATACTACTTGTCATAGCAAGGAGCCATAGACAAGGAGACATTCTTGGGAGTTTATTTACAATCATGAACATTATGTACAAGTGATTAACACCATTCTCAGGCTGTTCAACTATGTCTTCTTAACCTTCCTAACCCTGCTGTTACATCTTGGTACTCCTCCGACATCCACAGTTGAGGTGGAGGCAGCCTGCTGACTGTTACGCACTGTCTGTGATAACCTTGATGGGTGCCCTGTGGAGGGCTGAGTCCTGGAGGACTCTGGCCTGTTTTCAGGATCCTGCTGTGTGGTGGCTCCTCCTTTGGCATGCAGAGTTGGAGCTGCTGGGTCACAGGAAGAGAGGATTCAGATGGGGCCAACACTCTCAGAATCACCTGGATAGATGGCTCCAGTGTGTGCACCTGCTGGCCCTCCTCCCTGTGGTTTCCAAGGGCCCCTGGCTGACTCCTTGAAGAGATGGGGAAGCTGGAGTGAGATCCAGCTGCCCTGCACCCCTCTCGTGTTAACACTGCTGGAGTTCAACTATGGCATCAATGATGGAGTTCAGCCCATGTAGCAGTGTAGGACTGATGTCCTGGACCAAGATCTCCATGGCAGCCGCCATCATACCAGTGTTGACCTCGGTGTGTTGGCATGCTGGCTGTTTCACCTCAGACTGAACGCAGACAGATTCCTCCATCATGCCTTGCAACTGAGGAGTGCAGCGGGCATCCCTTCCTGATATTCCCGAGCTTGCCTTTGCAGCTCCAGCAACTGAGGTATGATCGAGTCCAGAGGCTCCTCATGTGGCTCAGACTCTGCAGATTTCTGGCCTCCAGCAGTCCTCTAAGTACTGGGAATCTGGGAAGTCCCTGCCTCCGCCTGCTGTGGATCAGATAGTGCTATGTCCTCACCAGATTGTGATGCTGAGGCTACTGTAGAACTAGGTCCCACTGAGGTGTGTGTCTTTGTGCTGGTGGAGGCTGTGGGTGAGTGCTGTGACAGGAATTCAATGAGGGTGTCATCAGATCCTTCTTCCGAGTTGTCCTCGGGGCTTGATTGGAGACCCTGGGTTGTGGACCCCCTCAGCTGTTTCCCAGATGTGCCTGCAAAAGTAAGGAGAGATAATTAATGCATGGCAGGGGACTGTGGAACAGGACACACCACTCACAGCATGCTTGTTTGATGGATGTTGCACTGCTGGATCCTCACTGGTTAGAGCAGCACCGAACTCACTGTCAGCACAGGAACGGTCCAGATCATCGCTGGCTGGCTGGATGGCTCTATTTTCAAAGTCTGTGAGGACCTTGATTTCAGGCATTCCTCCACCAGTCTGTGACCTCTCCATTTTGCTGTGTGCTAGCTTGTCCTACATCAATACAGATAGAGAGAATGTAACCAAGTCACCTGCCAGGCCAGATGATAAGTATGCCTGAGTGGTCCCACAGACGGGATGAGGACAATGATGGTGTGTGTGCGAGAGAGTGAATGGTGATGTCCCTTGAACTGGCAGTGAGTGAGAGCCCTGTGGATGTGTGATGGGTTTGTGAATGTGAGAGTTGAGAGCAATGAGAAGAGTGACTTACCCTGGTGGAATGGAGGAGATCATTCATTTTCTTGAGGCACTGGGTGGCTGTCCTTTTTTGCAGGGCATAGGTGCTGACCACCTTTGCCACTGCCTCCCAAGCCCGATTAGTGATGTTGCTGTCCCTCCTGTGGCCAGAGTGAAGGTGGAGGACATCACGACGGACCTCCATGGCATGCAAAAGACGCTTGAGGGACACATCACTAAACAGGGGGGGCTGCAGTCTTATTGCCTTTCGGGGCCATGTCTTCTTCGCTGGAGTCCTGGGCTGGAAGCACTGAGTTGTGCATGGTAATGCACTTTAAATATGGTGCCCGGTGTGCAGAAGTGATGAGTAAAGGCATGGCGGGTGAATGAGAGCCTGCTCACTATTGAAGCAGCATGTTTCCCGGGAATGCATGATTTATGAGGTGGGATTGGGATGATACGGCTTGAAAAGCTGCCATTGCAGCTGATGGGTAAAACGTTCTTTTTATTGCTCCTTACCGCACTTAGTGCAAATCTGAGACGATTTCACCCACTGTCTTTTCTGCCAACATTTGATTCCAACTCACTCGACTCAGATGCATTCTCATCCCATTGAAGTTGGCTTTCCCCCAATTACTTATCCCTGCTCTGGATTGTTCCTTGTCCTTTTCCATAACTGCCCTAAACCTTACAATACAATGGTCAGTGTCCCTTAAATGCTCTCCCACTGATATTTGATCCACTTGGGCCAACTCATTCCCCAGAACCAGGTCCAACAGTGCCTGACCTCTCATAGGAACGGAAAAATACTGCCGCAGGGCACTTTCCAGGAACTCTCGACCCTGTCCCTATTCCGGACCCCACAGCTTCGTCATCACGATGTCAGGTGTAATACAGCCCGTAGCACATAGCAGCTGATTTGCTGGCTCTCACACTCTAATAAACTCAAATGAATGTTTATTGGTGGATATAAGTGAATAAACGAAGGAGATATCCCCTCCCCACAAATCATAAAAAGGTAGAGGAGAAAGCAGATTAAAACCATATAAACTGGGATAAATCCTTGCCAAGGCAGTGGGCCGAGTGACCTGAAGCGCGGTGTTGGCTCAACACCGTCTGTCACGCTTAGAGATGGCACGGCTGACCTCGGCTTTTATTCCAACTTTGATTTGCCGCAAAGGGGCAAGATGAACTATTCCAAGCTAGTTAACGTCTTTAAGTTGTATAGCGCATAGCGTCCAACCTGCAGGGTAAATCACTCACTTGCTGTTTATTTTTGATCCTGGGCATTTGAAACCCTCCGCTTCTTATATTATTTTTCTTCCAGTACGCGTTTGCAACTATCACTTGCTTAACCTTGGAAGATAGACAGTCATTTCTTTTCAAAGTTGTATCATTTATTGCATTGCGTTTGTAATCTTTTAAAAAAAGTGTCGAACGCAGTGAATGTCGTCACTCCGACATTTAGGCTGGAAATTTCCCCCAGGCTGCGGGCTCCCCCATGGCAGGGCTGGCGAGCCATTGTCACTTTTGGGGTTCATGTTCACGTCGTTGGGACCGGAAGATCTCACATCCTGGCATGAGGGGCTGGAAAATCCCAGCCTTGAAAGTTTTCTCCAGTTAGGGTGTGGGTAAAAATGTTATAACGGAATCCCAAAGAGATCATGGATTCCTCCTTAACAAAAGGAGAGCCAGCAATTATGTTCAGCCTTGGAAGCAAGGTGTAGTTTTACGTGCGACACAGTTAGCACAGTCAATAGTGCAGTCCGTGCTTGTAACGGAGTGTTCAGCAGCTGAGACGCTGCTGGTGCTCCTTTTCACACACACGCTCGGGGCCCAACCATCAGAGGAAACTTGTCAAAAAGTTGTTACAGGGGCCCACACAGTGTAGTTTGCCTTGGGCCATGTGCACACCCCCCCCCGCCCCCCCACCCCCACAACCAGGGACAGCCCTGCCTGTCCCGGTCTATATTTGGATAATTGAAGACCCTCATTATAATTACTGTATAATTCTTGCACCTCCCTGTAATTTCTTTGCAAATTTGTTTCTCTACATCCCTGTCACTAGTTGAAGTTCCCTGATTCAAGCTTCTGAAAACCAGTTGTCTAATAAACTACCTGCAGCTCCAAGGAGAGCCTGTAAACCCCTGATTTAAAGCTGGAATAAAACGCAACTGCTCCCAGCACAAAGAGCACCTTTTAGTTAATTGCAAAATGAAAGACAAGACTAGATTTTAGATAGAAATTAGATAGGAATTAACCCTGAAATTAAATTAACCCTAAGAACTCCCTCACTCACCAGACTCCAAATTAAGCACCCTAATACACCCAAAGCAGCACTCCCATGCAGACCCTTACTTCAATTCAAGTAGCCATGCTGTTTGAGTTTATGAAGTGTTAATGTTACACAAGAGTCCAGCTGGGATGGGAACTAACAGTTGAAACATTCTGGTAGCATGGTATGAATAACAATGAGGAAGTGTTCTTGCAGGACATTGACTCTCAACAGATTTGCTATTTTTCTTATTCATTCATGGGATGTGGGCTTCACTGGCTGGGACAGCATTTATTGCCCATCCCTAGTTTCCCTTGAGAAGGTGGTGGTGAGCTGCCTTCTCGAACTGCTGCAGTCCATGTGGTGTAGGTACACCCACAGTGCTGTTAGGAAGGGAGTTCCATGACTTTGACCCAGCGACAGTGAAGGTACAGCGATATATTTCCAAGTCAGGATGGTGAGTGACTTGGAGGGGAACTTCCAGGTGGTGATGTTCCCATCTATCTGCTGCCCTTGTCCTTCTAGATGGTAGTAGTCATGGGTTTGGGAGGTGCTGTCTCAGGAGCCTTGGTGAGCCGCTGCAGTGCATCTTGTAGATGGTGCACACTGCTGTTACTGTGTGTTGGTGGTGGAGGGAGTGAATGTTTGTGGATGTGTAGCCAATCAAGCGGGCTGCTTTGTCCTGGATGGTGTCAAGCTTCTTGAGTGTTGTGGGAGCTGCACTCATCCAGGCAAGTGGAGAATATTCCATCATACTCCTGACTTGTGCCTTGCAGATAGTGGACAGGATTTGGGGAGTCAAGAGGTGTGTTACTCATCACACAATTCCTGGCCTCTGACCTGCTCTTGTAGCCACAGTATTCATATGGCTTGTCCAGTTCAGTTTCTGGTCAATGGTAATGCTCAGGATGTTGTTAGTGGGGGATTCAGTGATGGTAATGCCATTGAACATCAAGGGGCAATGGCTGGATTCTCTCTTGTTGGAGATGATCATTGCCTGACACTTATGTGGCACGAATGTTACTTGCCACTTGTCAGCCCAAGCCTGGATACTGTCCAGGTCTTGCTGCATTTGAACATGGACTGCTTCAGTGTCTGAGGAATCGTGAATGGTGCTGAACATTGTAGAATCATCAGCAAACATCCCCACTTCTGACCTTATGATGGAAGGAAGGTCATTGATGAAGTAGCTGAAGATGTTGGGCTGAGGACACTACCCTGAGGAACTCCTGCAGTGATGTCCTAGAGCTGAGATGACTGGCCTCCAATAACTGCAACGATCTTCCTTTGTGCTAGCTATGACTCCAACCAGCGGAGAGTTTTCCCTCTGATTCTATTGATTCCAATTTTTCTAGGGCTCCTTGATGCCACACTCTGTTAAATGCAGCCTTGATGTCAAGGGTATTCACTTTCACCTTGAGAGTTCCGTTCTTTTGTCCATGTTTCAACCAAGGCATGATAGCACTTTTGTTGACCCCTTCCATTATTTTACTTATGATTGAGAGTACGCTGATGAGGTGATAATTGGCTGGGTTGGATTTATCCTGCTTTTTGTACACAGGGCATATCTGGGCAATTTTCCACACAGCTGGGTAGATGCCAGTGTTGTAACTGTTTTAGAACAGCTTGGCTAGGGGCACAGCAAGTTCTGGAGCACAAATCTTAAGCACTATTGCCGGAATATTGTCAGGCCCCATAGCCTTTGCAGTATCCAGCGCCTTCAGCTGTTCCTTGATATCACGTGGAGTGAATCGAATTGGCTAACTGGCATCTGTGATGCTGGGGACCTCTGGAGGAGCCGGTATGGATCATCCACTTGGCACTTTTGGCTGAAGATTGTAGCAAATGCGTTATCTTTTGCACTGATGTGCTGGGCTCTTCCATCATTGAGGATGGGGATGTTTTTGCAGCCTTCTCCTCCGGTAAGTTGTTTAATTGTCCACCACCATTCATGATTAGATGTGGCAGGACTGCAGAGCTTAGATCTGATCCACTAGTGGTGAGATCGCTTAGCTCTGCCTATCACTCATTGCTCATGCTGTTTGGCACGCAAGTAGTCCTGCATTGTAGCATCACCTCATTACCTCATTTTTAGGTTTGCCTGGTGTTGCTCCTGCACTCTTCATTGAACCAGGATTGATCCCCTGGCTTGATGGTAATGGTAGAGTGGGGGTTATGCCAGGCCATGAGGTTACAAATTGTGTTCGTGTATAATTCTGCTGCTGCCGATGGCCCACAGCGCCTCATGGGTGCCCACCCTTGAGTTGCTAGATCTGTTCGAAATAATTTAGCATGGTGGTAGTGCCACATGACATGATGGAAGGTATCCTCGACATGAAGGCGGGACTTCATCTCCACAATGACTGTGCAGTGGCCACTCCAACAGATACTGTCATGGACAAATGCATCTGCGACAGGCAGGTTGGTGAGGATGAGGTCAAGTATGTTTTTCCCTATTGTTGGTTCCCTCACCACGTGCTGCAGACCCAGCCTTGCAGCTATGTCATTTAGAGCTCGGTCAGTAGTGGTGCTACCGAGCCACTCTTGGTGATGGACATTGAAGTCCCCCACCCAGAGTACATTCTGTAACCCCTGCCACCATCAGTACTTCCTCTAAGTGTTGTTCAATATGGAGGAGTACTGATTCATCAGCTGAGGGAGGGTGGTACGTGATAATCAGCAGGAGATTTCCTTGCCTATGTTTAACCTGATGCCATGAGCCTTCATGGGGTCGGGAGCTGATGTTGAGAGCTCCTAAGGACATACCCAGGGATGGTGATGGTGGTGTCTGGGACATAATCTGTAAGGTATGATTCTGTGAGGATGCTATGTCAGGCTGTTGCTTGACTAGTCTGTGAGACAGCTCTCCCAGGTGTTAGTAAGGAGGACTTTGCAGGGTCAACAGGGCTGAGATTGCCATTGTTGTTTCCAGTGCCGAGGTCGATGCCAGGTGGTCCATCCAGTTTCATTCCTTTTTTGTGTGTTTGTAACAACTGAGTGGCTTGCTGGGCCATTTCAGAGCATTTCAACCATATTGCTGAGTCACATGTAGGCCAGACGACGGATTTTCTTCCCTAAAGGGCACTAGTGAACCAGATGGGTTTTTACAATTGTTTCATGGTCATCATCGAACTTTTAATTCCAGATTTTTATTGAATTCAAATCCCACCATTTGCTGTGGGATTTGAACCCAGGTCCCCAGACATTACCCTGGGTCTCTGGATGACTTTTGCCACCACTTAAGTTATGCCAAAATTTCCAGGGATGACTTTGACATTCTTTATTACTGCTCACCGAGAACAGCTAGAAGTTAAAAAATCAATGGCTGCTGCAAATTTGCGGCTTTTACCTCAGTTGTCAGGTCACTTTCACTTAGACTTAGGCTGGAGACCTGGCAGCCATGGGGGCCTATGGACAACAAGTCTTCTGCCAATCGGTTAGAAATACCCTTGTGCTGAAAACAAAGTGCTAATTAATTGAAGAGAAATTAAAAATACCCAGTGTATCATAAATATCTGACAGTGATGGTTTCTTGCGTCTTACTTTCCCAGTTTTTAAGATATTCCTTAAAAGGATTCTCTTCTTGCTAAAACATTAGTTAAATTCAAACAGAAACCGAGCATTTCACAAAGCAGCATTAGCGGATCAGCAACTAACTGAGTATGAGTTTTCTAACATTCGCCCCTTGACATTCAATGGCATTACCATCACTGAATTCCCCACTATCAACATCCTGGGGGTTACCATTGACCATAAACTGAACTGGACTAGCCATATAAATACTGCGACTACAAGAGCAGTTCGTAGGCTAGGAATTCTGTGGCAAGTAACTCACCCGCTGACTCCCCAAAGCCTGTCCATCATCTACAAGGCACAAATCAGGAGTGTGATGGAATACTCCCCACTTGCCTGGATGAGTGCAGCTCCAACAACACTCAAGAAGCTTGATACTGTCCAGCACAAAGTAACCCGCTTGATTGGCATACCATCCACAAGCATTCACTCCCTCCACCACCAACAAACAGTGGCAGCAGTGTGTACCATCTACAAGATGCATTGCAAGAACTCACCAAGCCTCCTGAGACAGCACCTTCCAAACTCATGACCACTACCATTTAGAAGGATAAGGACAGCAGATAGATGGGAACACCATCACCTGGAAGTTCCTCTCTAGGCTACTCACCATCCTGACTTGGAAATATATCGCCTACCGTTCCTTCACTGTCGCTGGGTCAAAATCCTGGAACTCCCTTCCTAACAGCACTGTGGGTGTACCTATACCAAATGGGCTGCAATGGTTCAAGAAGGTAGCTCACCTTCTCAAGGGCAATTAGGGATGGGCAATAAATGCTGGCCAGCGACACCCACATTCAATAAATGAATAATAATAAAAAATCATCATCATCATTGGCATCTTTCCATCTCTTAAAGATGATGGACACACAGCAAACAATCCATTTCAGGTGGGATGTCATCATCTGGTGCAACTTTGCTGATGGCTGAAGAGACCAATTCCTGAGAGGCAGGTTTTGCCACAAGTGCCACACATGAAGCTTCCAAGTGTCATTTTGGGTTTTTGTTTCCTGTGTTGGCATCTGTTGCCAAGTGGCTGTAGCCACTGTTCACTGTGATGGTGCACGCCAATCCACAGGATGTGTCGCCATTTCCCTCTGTCGTCAGCTAGCGACTCCAAGTTTAGAGCCTGTATATCACACGCGCAAGCATCCTTGAAGCAGAGCTTTGGGCATTCCATTGGTTGGCTGGTCCTTGCTCATCATACAGAAAGACTTTGGATTTGTGACCATATTCTATCCTGTGAATGTGCCTGAGCCAATGGACCGACCTCTGTTTGATGTTTAATTATTTTTTGTCACAAATCTGACTTTATTCATTGGCAATGGATGTGATAAATTAATTTTTAAATGGTAAATGGTATCTCTCCAGTGAAGATTACACCAAAAGGAAGGAACAAAAGGGAAGTACATTAATATACCAATTTACAAAACTGTTTTAATTTTAACAATGTGCAAATGATTGACTGCAAGAGGAGAATTCTAATGGGACAAGACTACTTCTAATTGGTAAGTGTGAGGCCCAATGGGAATGCACAGAGGGTTTACTGACCTTGATTGTAATTGTATTTGTTAGTTGTATTGATTGTAACTACCCACACAATTGCTACAGGTCACACCAACTGTCACTAAAAATTGGATACTTTTGCAATTACTAAATGAAGGAACTGTGATGACAGTAAGATCTTCATGGTCCAACATGAGAACTTGACTAGAATTTTGATTGTCCTGTATAACTCTGCTGTTTGTTGTTAAATAAACCAGTAAAGGTGGTTTATAAACAGAAAATTCTAGATATTCTCACCAGGATAGGAGCAAGAAACAGAGGCTGGAATTTTCCGGTCCCGTTGGTGTCGGGGGTCATGGTGTCAGGACAGGGGGTTGTGGTGGGGGAGGATGATATAGCGAGAGGGCCAAAAATCGGTTTCACGCGTTGTGAAACCATTTGTGGTTGTATGCTCCACCTGTCAATGGTGGGCTGCATTCCCCACTGCTGCATGTCGGGAGCCTAGTTTTAATACTTTGGCATCTCACTATAAGCCCTGCTGACTGGAATGACTCCCCATGCCAGATCATCCGGGCACGCTGATGTCTTTCACAACTGTACATAAGCGATGTGCAACTGGTGAGTTGCACTTTGCTCGGGACTTCAAGGTTTGTTTGCCTATCTATCTTCGGGCAGCAGTTGTGGTCATCAGCGCCAGGTTTCACAGGCAGCACCACATCACTTTTAGGGGGAGTTCACAATCAGGGCTTGATCTACCAGACCAGCTGTAAGGCATGGGTGGCTTTTCAACGGCAGCAGGGTTAAGGCTTGCTTAGAGAAGGGGGTGAAGTGGCCTCAGGCAAGGGCAGGGACGTCAGGACGAGGGCTGTACTGGGGAAGGGACATGTTCCAGGATCTGTGTGGGGGAACATGTTGATCTGTGCAAGTGGCCCCAAGATGGTGAGGGCTGAGGAGGCAGTCTCCAGAAGAGGTGAAGCCAGATGGAGATGTGAGGGTGTGTGTGAGAGAGTGAGTGGTGAGAGTGCCTTGACCTGGCAGTGGGTGAGATGCCAGTGAATGTATGATGACCTTGTGAATGTGTGAGTTTAGAGTGATGAGATGGTTGCCTTTTCCTGGCAGCACTTTTGAGAGTTAAGACTCAGTCTACCCCTGGGAGGTGGCTGGCTCATTTAAATATTATAATGAGGTTGCATACCTCAAATTTTAGCACTATTTTAAATTTAAGACTTTCAGTTTTCTGGCCCTTGGGAAACCCAACAGTTAAAGGGAGGTGAGGAATGCTGCATTGAAGAGGTAATTGCCTTTCCAGCACTGCTTGTGGGCTAGAAGGATCAGGTGTGCTTCTCCCCAGTCCCATAGCTAACCTGTTGCACCCCGTGCAATAAGTCATGCCCTCACACTTACTGACATCCCCCACAACTGGGCCCCTCTCCCTCAGCCACTGACCCATGCCCCCCCACAAACTTGTAACCTCTACCCTCGATCTGTCCTTAACCACTTGCACTCACTCCCCGACCCTAGAAGCCACTCTGCACCCATAAAACATGCGATCTCTGATGCTACCTGCTCTTGTGCTGCAGCACCTGCTGCAGGACCCCCTGCTTGAGTGGGGGCCAAGCTTGTCAATTAGCCTGGCTTCTGGGTGGGGATCCTGTTTGAAAAGGCATGTACACCCTATGGAGTCAAAACTTCACAGCATTCGGGGAAAATCCAAGCTTCCCGACCAGAACAGCAGTTGGCCCCACCTGGTGGCTTGGAAATCATATTCCAATAAATGCTAAAGCCAATAACTCCATTTCTCTGTCCACAGATTTGGCTTAAGTGCTGAGTATTTCTAGCAATTTCTGCTTAATATTTCAGATTTCCAGCATCTGCAGCATTTTGCTGAAGGTGGTTGGTAAATCACAATCATAACCTGATACGGCACTGAAGAAGGCTATTCGTCCCATTGTGCCTCTTCCAGTTCTTTGTAATTTGTCTCACTTCTGCGTGCAGCACCACCATTGATGTGGTGGAGAGGCTTGTGCACTCCAACAATCCCTTGAATGATGTTGTAGGGAGCAGCTTGCTCCTGGTAGGGTCACCCATGATGGCAAGGTTGGGTGGAGGTGCCAGGCAAACTGCGGTCCAAAGAGCCTTCAATGAGAGAAGGGGTGAAGGAAGACTGCACTTCTCACCAGCTGCGAATGCAGGAGTAGGCTGTACCAGCAAGGGCATTCTCAGTAAATGTACATGAACTACAGTCATCAAAATCTGATCACCAACTCAGGGCAAGTTGTGTGGACAATGATGGCACCCCAAGGTTCCCGGGTTAAACAAAATATGTGCAAGCTTCTACCAGAGTCCTTTTGTCAAGTCCTTTGTGATGGAGGATTGGTGACAGGGACAGGGCTGTGAACCTGGGAGTCCCTAGACAAGAATCTGCACAACAGCGCCAGATAAGTGAAGGTTGTTCGACACTTGCGTTGTGATAAACATGTCTTTGGACAACAGCTCTTGTGACTGAGCAGTTCCATTCAGGATATCCTCTGACTCAGCCCAAGTGGGAAGGCGGCTAGAAAAGGTGCCCTAGAAATAGGCTGTCCCGCTTTCTCTTGGCTGGGTAACCACACCCAGTGGGATCACCATCTTTGTGGTCGAAGGAAGAAAACTTTACATTTTGCAAATTGGAATGTTAGAATACACATGGGTAATCTCAAGAGTGACTGTCCAAAAGCATTCAAATAGATAGAAAGCAAAAAAAGCCCGTGTATAAGGGCCTGGCACATATAGGGTTAAAGTGGGACTGAGTACAGTATCACTCACATAGTGATGTAAGAAGGCACCTGACCCAGATCTAGGGTCAGTGTGGTGTTGAGGAGATATGTGTAAAGGTCTAGACATGAAGATAGCTTCTTGCCTGTACCCTTTATTTTATATATGTAAATAGTTATAAGTAGATAATAAAGACTTGCTGTTAAACTACTGAAGAGCATGAAGGCTTCTTTAAAAGACACCATTCTGTAACCAACAACCTCCCAACATTGTGGCAGCTTGGGATCAAAAATCCTCAACATCACTAAAATACTGAAAGACTAAGAAAAAGGCAAAAATTTAAATGGAAATTCTGACCTGACAGGAGATCCCAACAGAAGCTGAAGATGTTGAGGAAATTCGCTAGAAAGTCCTGCAGAGAGAAGAGCCTGGAAGCTGAAGGCAGAGATTTTTGCTCCATCAAATCTCCCTTGGAAGCCTAGCTTCAGAGTACAGAGTTCACAGTGCCTGCAAGGCTGAGTTAAATCTTTAAAAGTTCCAGGCTGCAGCTAGTCCTGAGAACCTTTTCACTAATCCAGTATCAGAAGCACCGCTTGAATGAAACCCATTGCTAAAACCCAATCCCTGGCTTGGAGCCTCAACATGTGGGGCGGAATATTCTGAGCCCGCTGGTGGCAGGCATGATAGGTGGCGTGCGTGCGAAAATATGGGGCGACCTGCTTCATGATGGTGTGAAGGCAGGTCGTGATCATCCACTCAGCCCGTCAAAGGCGGGCTGTGTTTCCTGCAATCAGCTAGTGGGGAGCTAATTATAATATATTAGCATATAATTAAAAGGCCATCCCACCAGGCTCTTGGAACCCCGCTGTATCGTCCATCCATGTTGGTGGGAAAGCACGCCGACGTGTTTCACAACAGCACGCAGGCAACATGCACTTGGCAGCCTTCACTTTGTGGGGACTGAGGTGAGTGAGCAGCAGCGGTCTCCACAGCTCCCCATTGTTTACAGGCCTCAGGGGCGACAGGGAGCGGGAGAAACTGATGCCTGGACCCGGAGGCGACTACTGAGGGGATTTGGTATTCGGGGGCAAGTGCTGGCCAGCCTCGGAGGCAAATGCTGGGGGGGGGCCAAGCACTGTCCTGACACTGCATCCCGCGCACAGGCAATCGCAGTAAGGGACAGGGTAAGTGAGGGATGTGGCCACGCATTAGGGACACCTGTATAAACTGACCATGCCTCTGCAACTGAGATAGATCAGGCCAGCCACAGTGATATGATTGGGGTCAGGCTCCTAGTCTGCCCATCCATGCAAGCAACATGGAGGCACAAAAGGGGCACCAAGTGCTCCATATCTTACCCATCCCTGCCCCCCACCACTCCCCGCAGCACAGACTTCGAGAAGGCCACCACTTTATTGGACCGCGAACCAGTTGGGCTGCACATGTTGTACAATCTCCTCGCCAACGCTGACCATGTAGCTGTCACTGCTGGAGGCCCTCACAGCCCCTTGCAATCTCAGCATCCTGGTTTGGACCAGTGTCCCCCATGTCGCAGGTTGACAGGGCAGCCATGCAGCGCACTTGTCTCTGGCCATCTGAGGGGTGACCAGCACTCCTGTGAAGCATTAAGGGGCAGTCACACAGAGCCAGGAAAGGTGCTAAGTACAACCATGATAGCCACGTCTCTCTTTCATGCTGCATGAGGACCACGTTAGGACCATGGATCCTGGTGACCTAGCTGTGTGCCTGATGACCTACAGAGACTGTAAAAGATGGAGAGGAGAGTGACTGAGGGTCCTGGCTGCACAAAAGCAGCAGCAGCAATCTAATGAATAAGGGGCTGCAGGGGCTTCCGCACACACTGCCTAGGAGCAACAACGAGCCATGGCTGATCAGCACCTAGCGACACCCAAGGTCTATAGACACCACCTGCCATTCCTCCAAGTGACTGAGAACCAGTGTCGACAATGACTGTGCATGTCTAGGGACCTGGTGGCTCACATCTACCACTTACTGCAGGACTTGGTGCCAAGGGGTCATGGAGGGCATCCACTGCCAGTGGCTGTGAAAGTGACCGCAGTGCTCAATTTCTATGCCAGTGGCTCCTTTCAGGGCTCCACAGGTGACCTCTGTGGGATTTCACAATCCGCAACCCACAAATGCATCCATGAGGTCACGGATGCCATTTTCTCCATGGCACACAACTTTGTGCATTTCACCCTGGACTGGGACAGCCAGGATGCAAGGGCCATTGGATTTGCTCTGATCCCGGGATTCCCACAGGTGCAGGGTGTGATTGACTGCATTCATGTGGTGCTCAGGTCTCTGTCGCTACACTCAGTGGACTTCATCAATCACAAGGGCTTCCACTCACTGAATGTGTAGCTGGTGTGCGACCACCAGATACACATCATGCAGGTATGCGCATGGTTTCCAGGAGTGTGCACAATGTCTACATCCTGAGTCACTTTCAGATCCCTGCAGTCTTCCAGGGTCCACAGAGGCTGCAGGGACAAGGGCTACCTGCAGAGGCTGTGGCTGATGAAACCTTGCGGTGGCCTCAGACTGCAGCAGAGTGACGGTATAATGAGGCTCATGCAGCAACTCGTAGCTTGGTGGAGCAGACCATCGGGATGCTGAAGATGAGGTTCCGGTGCCTGGACTGGTCTGGTGGAGCCCTGCAATACAGTCCACAGAGGGTGTCATACATCATCATCATCTGCTGCGCCCTTTGCAATGGGCACTGCAACAGGGAGAGGAGCTGGCTGAGGGGGAGATGGAGGAGCTGCATGTCTCCACTGATGAGGAGGACACCGACGGGAATGAGGGTGAGGAGGTCCTCGGTGATGATGATGACAAGGACGATGCTGTCGCACTGGCTAGACGAGGTAAGCACACTCAGGAGGACCGCATAGCTGCTAGATTTGTGGAGGATGATGACGACATGCCCAAAAGTAATCCACGAGTTTGAGACTGAAATACCAGAAATCACAGGCTTCTTGGGTGAGGTGAAGAATTGCAGTTCCTCATTTTGGAATGGTCATCTAACAAATTTTAAATTAGATTCAGGTGCCAGCTTTACAATCCTGTCAGACAAGGAACCATGGCTCAAAGAACAGCAGACACTCCACTTTAAGGAACGGGGGAGACTCCCGGTCATCGGCATGATCCTGAGGCATGACGGAAAACAGATCTTTGAGCTGAAGCGCATCACACATGACCAGCTTTTCCCTATCCTGAGCAGAGATGCCTGCGTAGCCCTGGATCTCCTCCAGATGGCAGAGGATGTCAAGGCAACCACTGTCATTAGCCAGAACAGCACGGTCCTGAGTACTCAAACACTGAAGAGTATTCTGACTCGGATTTCACCATCGATCTCTCTTCTCTCTTTGTGGAACAGGTCTGTCCATTATCATTGCAGGTCCCAGAATGTTCCCAATGGTCAGATCAGCCTATGTTTACAAGATAACCACTTTGCCGCCAGGGGAAGTGATATATAAGAGTGCAACCATACAAACTATGAGCAGGAGCAGGCCACTTGTTCCCTCGAGCCTGCTCCGCCATTCATTAAGATCATAGCTGCTCTGATTTTAACCTCGACTCCACATTCCTGCCCACCCCCAACAACTTTTCCAACCCCTTGCTTATCAAGAATCTACCTCTGCTTTAAAAATATTCCAAGATACACCCATCCATTCCCCTTTATCCATAGTACATGTTGCTTTTTCAAAGAACTCCAATAAATTGATTAAACACGATTTTCCTTTCACAAAACCATGTTGACTCTGCTTGATTGCCTCAAATTTTTCCAAGTGCACTGCTTTAACATCCTTAATAATAGCTTCAAACATTTTCCTTAAGACAGATATTAAGCTAACTGGTTTCAGTGATTTCTTCTTTCTGTCTCCCTTCCTTTTAGAATAATCAGCAGTCTGAGAAGCCACTGCCCCCGACGATGACAATTGTGCAGCTGGTCAACACAGCGACCGCACTGTCCTACTCCGGCCCCCTTTCACAACTCTTTCTCCGGTACACCGATGATTACTGCGGTGCTGCTTCATGCTCTCGTCGGGACTTGGAAAAATTTATTAATTTTGCTTCCAATCTAGACCCCTCCATCATTTTCACGTGGTCTATCTCTGACACTTCCCTTCCCTTCCTTGACCTTTCTGTCTCAATCTCTGGTGATAGACTGTCCACCAATATCCATTACAAACCTATCGACTCCCACAGCTACCTCGACTACAGCTCCTCACACCCCGCTTCCTGTAAGGACTCCATCCCATTCTCTCAGTTCCTTCGCCTCCATCGCATCTGTTCTGATGATGCTACCTTCAAAAACAGTTCCTCTGACGTCCTCCTTCTTCCTTAACTGAGGTTTTCCACCCACGGTCATTGACAGGGCCCTCAACCGTGTCCGGCCCATCTCCCGCGCATCCGCCCTCATGCCTTCTCCCTCCCAGAAACATGATAGGGTCCCCCTTGTCCTCACTTATCACCCCACCAGCCTCCGCATTCAAAGGATCATTCTCCGCCATTTCCGCCAACTCCAGCATGATGCCACCACCAAACACATCTTCCCTTCACCCCCCCGGCGGCATTCCGTAGGGATCGTTCCCTCTGTGACACCCTGGTCCACTCCTCCATCACCCCCTACTCCTCAACCCCCACCTATGGCACCTCCCCATGCCCACGCAAATGATATAACACCTGTCCCTTCACTTCCTCTCTCCTCACCGTCCAAGGGCCCAAACATTCCTTTCAAGTGAAGCAGCATTTCACTTACATTTCCCCCAACTTAGTCTACTGTATTCGTTGCTCCCAATGTGGTCTCCTCTACATTGGAGAGACCAAACGTAAACTGGGCGACCGCTTTGCAGAACACCTGCGGTGTGTCCACAAGAATGACCCAAACCTCCCTGTCGCTTGCCATTTTAACACTCCACCCTGCTCTCTTGCCCACATGTCTGTCCTTGGCCTGCTGCATTGTTCCAGTGAAGCCCAACACAAACCGGAGGAACAGTACCTCATCTTCCGAATAGGCACTTTACAGCCTTCCGGACTGAATATTGAATTCAACAACTTTAGCTCTTGAGCTCCCTCCTCCATCCCCACCCCCTTTCTGTTTCTTCCCCCTTTTGTTTTTTTCCCAATAATTTATATTGATTTTTCTTTTCCCACCTATTTCCATTATTTTTAAATCTTTTATGCCCCCCCCACCCCCACTAGAGCTATACGTTGAGTGCCCTACTATCCATTTTTAACTAGTACATTCGTTTAGATAATATCACCAACTTCAACACCTCTGTGTTCTTTTGTTCCTTTGTGACATCTTTTGATGATCTGCTCCTATCACTGCTTGCTTGTCCCTACAACAACACCCCCCCTCCACTTCTCTCCCCCCCTCCCCCACCTTAAACCAGCTTATATTTCACCCCTCTCATTGTAAAGAAAAATCAGTTCTGTTGAAGGGTCGAAACGTCAACTCTTTTCTTCTCCGCCGATGCTGCCAAACCTGCTGAGTTTTTCCAGGTAATTCTGTTTTTGTTACAGCAACCGCAGTGCAGCTTCCAGCCAACATGACACAACCACAAAGGATGCTGGAACCTGGTAGCAGCCTCCCATCATCAGCAACAAAAAACAGAGGTCACCGAACCACTAAACCCTCTTCTCGCCACAGAAATGCTATTCCTCAGCCACAGAGTATAACGAGACAGCCTACATGGAGAAAGATGGAAAGAAAGAAGTGACACAGACAAATTCTATGTTCGTCCACCCTGCAAAAAATGATTCACAGTGGCAGCAACCACTGATCAATGCAACAGCCAAACCGACCAACTGTGGTTCAACATGAAGCAATGGAAGAAAAGAACGCAAGCACGTCTGAGTGTCAGACCACCCTCCGAGCCCACAGCAAGAACCAGAACCACCAGAGCCTACCACTCCTCTGATAGAATGGTGAGCGAGATAGGGAAGGGTCATAAGACCTCCAGAGTGCCTGAACCTGTAAATTCAAGGGCTTGAAGAAGGGGATATGGAATACAGATAATATTGTAGTTGTGAGAATGTAGGAACAGCAATAATGTGGGAACCACAAAGTAAACACATGAGATTGATAACAATGTAAGACATGAAGTAAACTAATGTAACTTCATATACATTGGATAAGGACTTGGAAGGAGCTGTAATTATAAGAGCCTGGCACACCCAGGGTTAATGTGGGACTGAGTACTGTACTGCCCACACAGTAAGAAGGTACATGAGCTAGACCTAGGGTCAGCCTGGTGTTGAGCAGAGATGTGTAAAGACCTAGAAGTGGAGATAGCTCCATGCTTGTAACCTTTACTGTATATATATATATAGTTACAAGTAGTTAATAAAGCCTTGCTGTTAACCCATTTATTTAAGAGGCACTGTTCTGAACCAACACCCTCCCAACAGCGTGCAGCCCCAATAGTATTCCATTTGAGCTTGGAAAAAGCTGGCAGACATTTGCTCATATCAAGACTCTACCCACTCATTCTACGGATTTGGGAGGAATGCTCCCCTGCACCCCACCCCCCCCAACTCACTCTACCCCCACCAACCCAGCAACTTCAGGAATGCATTAGTTTTAACTATCTTCAAGGAGGGTGAGAAATCATGCTGTGGAAACTAACAAGGTATTTCCCTCTTATCCAGAGCAGGGAAATTCTGACACACATTCTTCTGAATCACTGACTTCCTGTGGCTAAGGAAATCCTCCCAGAGACACAGTGAGGCTTTAGACCTTCCAAAGGAGCCTTCAACATGTCCTGTATTGCCAGACAAATCTGAGAAAAATGTCGAGCACAATACCATGTCCTCTTCATTGCATTCATCAGCCTTATCAAAGCTTTTAACTCAGTAAATCGTGAGGCTCTGTGGATTGTGCTCCAGAGATTTGGATACCCAAGAAACTTCATCACAATCCTGCAACTGATTCATGATGATATGACTGCAACTGCCCTGATTGGGAGACCTGAAACAGATGCCTTCAAAATCCACACTGGGGTCAAGGAAGGTAGTGTGATAGCCTCTGCTATTTACAGTCAACCTGACAATGGCTATTCACCTCATTAAGCATCAACTGCTCTCTAGTGTCAGTAATAAATACTACCCAGATGTAAAGCTGTTTAACTTCAGTTGCCTCCATGCCAAAACTAAACTGACCAGCATAAATATACATGATCTACAGTTTGTGATGACTGCAGTGTCATTGCCCACTCCACAACAGATTTGCAAGCCATTCATGATGTCTTCAATTTTGCACATAAGAAACTCGGTCTGTCCTTGAATGTTGCCAAAATAAAATTCATATATCAACTAACACCTGGTCAGCTAAATATCCCACCTCCCATATGTGTTGAAGGAGAGATTCTGGAATATGTTGAGCATTTCCCATATCTTGGCAGCCAACTTGTTCAAAAGGCTACCATTGATGAAGAGATCCAACACCAGATCAGCTGCTCCAACTGAGCCTTCTACAAACTATGCAGCCAGTGTTTGACAACAAAGACCCCTGAAATTCCATGAAAGCCCTAGCATACAGAGCAATTGTTGTCACCACACTCCTGTACAGCAGTGAGACATGGGCCTGAATTTCACGCTTGACGTGTGCGCCAAGTCGGCGGGAGTGGAAGTGGATGTGGAATCCGCTCCCCACCACGGTTATGTTGCAAATGTGATTTCACCCTGGATGGCCAGTTAGGTCCACCCAGCATGAATCTCGTCTTCTGAATGGCCGGGAAGGGCTGGGTGGGGGTGGGGGCCTGTCGGACACTGTGTCTAATGGCGACCCGGTGGGTACATTAAAACCAACAATGGCAGCTTCCTGCAGGCTGCCAGGGGAGAATCTTTAGAGTCGGTCTGGAGACTGGAGCAATGGCCTCTCCAGTGGCTGGAAACATAAGGCGGGAGGGAAAGTCGGGTGGGCACTCGGTCACCTGTTTCTCGGATTAGTGCCTTGCAATCCTCGTGGAGGAGGTCAGTGTCAGGCGGGACACTCTCGTACCCAGCAATGGCAGGAGAAGGCCACCGCACCAGACCAGAAAAGGCTGGGAGGAAGTGGCAGCCAAGGTCAATGGCCATGACATTGTGCGGCGCATATGGGTACAGTGCCGCAAAAGGTTCAGCAACCTGCTGCGCTGGACAAAGGTGAGAACCGTGTAGGAATGGAGAAGTGGAGAAGTGTTAAGGTCTGGCCGTCCCCCCAAGCAGCTCATGGGTATTAGAGTCTGAGTGCCAACTGTCAGTGATGCTGGAGCTGGCCACCGGGTGAGCCCTGGCTGCTTGGCCCAAATGCCTGGTGGGTCAAGGGCCACAACTCGGATGTTTCCTCCTGGGTTGGCCAGGCTGCAATGGTGCTGCAGGCAGGGGGTGGACCAATCAAAGATCCTCTGTCCTTTCAGGAGAAGAGGAGCCATAACACCATCGACAGGCGGATGCCCCCCAAACCTCCTAATTTTGACAAGGTACGAAATGGATGCATTGGAGCTGGAGAGCCACTACCCACCTTGGACAGTTGGCCGTGGAGAGACAGGGGTGCCCGAAGAAGGTAAGAGTGCAGTGCACAGAGGTGAGAGTGTGTTGGGTTGTGCAAACCTTCCTGTGTAGCCTCATCATTAATGGGAGCCTCAAAACTGGAGTCCCTATTGATCATTGAAAGATGATGACAACGTGACGCAGATCTCCATTGTCTCACCATGGTACCTGGCATACACAGTGACAGTATGATGACTTTAACTAATGACATGTCCTTGTTCTCCCTTAGATTTGCCAGCTTGCACTTGAATGCAGGACCCTGAAGAACCACCCTTGATGCCAGAGAGCCATGTGGTTTTAAATACCCCTGTGTTTCACCCCCTTTCTGAACCAGGCACCAGTGCAGATGCCAGTACCTTGGTGGGCATTAGATCGTCGGCCGGAATGTTGGTGCACATTGGTGAGGGTACTTCACACTTGCTTGAGGTGTAGGTGGAGGCAGGTAGTCCCCAGGGCGTCGGCAGTCGGAGGACTGCTGGGGACCAGGATGATGTTCAGTCAAAGGCAGATGATGAACTTTATGAGTCATCCATTAGGCAGATGCTGGATGTCCAGCGGGATGTGCGGGAGGATCGGGCAGAGATCCAAGAGGGTCTGCATGCCATGGTCTTCGTTGTGGAGGAGCCCATGTGGAGCATGAGCACTGTGTTGACCCTTATGGCTGAGCACACTGCCTCTTCCATTGAGAGAGTGGCGACTCTCATGGAGAGACAGCTCCAGGAACAGAATCAGGGGGTTCCTGGGGTTGCGCCCGGACCTGCAAGCCCTTACACAGGCAATGACTGAAGAGGAACTTGCTACCGATTGTTCAGAATGGTGAACTTGCCCATCAAGCTGCATCATGCTTTGAGTGTGAATGATGAGGTAGAGACGCAGCAAAGAAGGAATGAAAAGGAAGCAAATCCTACGCTCTGGATCCCACTTCCTCAAGGGCCATCCAGCCCCATATGGCCAAAGATCTGCAGGTCAAGAATCAGCCTGTACAGTCACTGAAGACCCACGACAGAAACTCGCGACCGTGAGTAGGTGTCATCCTTGAATCAAGGGACGAAGTTTTATCCTTCTACCGCTCTTTCCCCATAGCCCTGCAAATATCCTCCCGTCAACTATCTATCAAATTCCCTTCTGAAAGTTATTATTGAATCTGCAGGCAGTGTGCTCAGTGGCACAACAATTCTTTGATTATTTTTTCTTTTTTGTTAATGCTGCCACTGGCTCTTTTAAGTTTGTGTCTCTTGGTTACTGACTCTGCTGCCACTGGCAACAGTTTCTCCTTATTTACTCTTTCAAAACGCTTCATGATTTTGAACATTATCAAGTCTCCCCTTAACTTTCGCTGTTCTGAGGAAAACCACCCCACTTTTCCTAGCAGTTTCTGTGTAACTGAGGTCCTTCATCTCTGGTACCATTCTAGTCAGTCTCCTCTGCAGCCTCTCTAAACCATGGCATTCTTTCAACATTTGGTTTTCCAGCTAGGGCTTAGCCACTGTTTTATAAATGTTTAGCGTTAACATAGCTTCCTTGCTTTTATACCAAATGCCTCTATAAAGTCTAGGATCCCATATGCCTTTTTGTCCTTCCACCTTCAAAGACTTGTGTACATACAGCCCCAGGTTTCTCTGTTCCTGCACCTCCTTTAAAATTGTACCATTAGTTCATATTGTTTCTCCTCATTCTTCCTACTAAATACACCACTTCATACTTCTCTGCATTAAATTTCATCTGCCATGTGCCTGCTGAATTCACCAGCCTGTCAATGTCCTCCTATGGTCTCCTACTTGTGTCCTCACCGTTTACTACATTTCCAGGGCTAGAGATTTTAGTTGGCATGTGGGGGTGGGCCTGACACGCTGACGCGTAAAAAGACGTGCGATGATGTCCGGTGTGCGTCCCGACATCATCGCGCTTTCTTGTGGGGTTTCATTCAGCAGGCGAACACCGGAATTGGCTGTGTGCACGCCAATTTTTAAAAGACCTATTAAGGCCATTAAGGAAGTAATTAAGGTCAACTTTACACTGGCCTTCCAACCTTACGGTTGGCGGGCAGGCGAAAAGGCCAAGCAACCTTTACGTTTTTTAGGAAACCTCATTCATGAGTGGGATGAGGTTTCCTAAAGTTTTTATGAATTCAATAAAAAATTTCTCTGAAATATAAAAACATGCTCCATCTCATGTGACACAGTCACATGAGGGGACGTATTTAATTAAATTTTTATACCATTTATTTATTTATTTCCAAAGCGCTTCAATTTCCCAGAAGCAGCTTCGTGTCTCAGGGAGAGTGAGGCACTTTTTTGCGCGCATGTGCAAAGGAGCACTGGCCCTGACTGCCCCTTCTCCTCCTGCCTGCACAGGTAGCACTGAGTGCTACTGCTCGCGCCTTATGCTGGGTGGGCCTTAATTGGCCCGCTGCGTAAAATAGTGGCACGGAGCCAATCGCAGGTGGCACTTGGCTCCGCAATCGCCCTCACCCGCTCCCGCCAAGCCCACCCGACACTGGAAAATTTCAGGCCCAGGTCTTGTGTCATCACGGCAAACTTTGAACTTATGCCCTGTATACCCAAGTTCAGGTCATAAAAAGAGCAGTTATCCTAATGTCGACATCCAAGAAATATCAATGTGTACTTATCGTTTGGAAAAAAACATTCACCACTACTGTCTGCTTTCTGTCCCTTCACCAATTACATATCCACACCCTCAGTGCCCCTTTACTCCTATGGGTTTCAATTTTGTTAGCAAACTTATTATGTCGCGCATTAGTAAACCAGTTTTGAATGTCCATATATACAATATCCACTACACTCCCCTGATTAACACTTTCCATTACTTCATCAAAGTTTGTTTCTCTAAGTGATAACTAATTTTATCCCCTGATGTTTCCCTGCCACCTATAGTAAGATGTCTGGCTTGTAGCTGCTGGCTTATCCCTCTGCTTTTTTTTGAAAAGGGTGTAATATTTGCATTTCTTCAGTCCTCTAGCACTACCCCCATTTCCAAGGAGTACCAGGAGTACTGGGAGATTGTAGCAAGCACCTTTGCAATTTCCACCCTTACTACCCTCAGGAGTCTAGGCTGCAGCTCATCCGGACTGGGTACTTTTCTACTTTGAGGACTGTCAACTTTTTAAGTATTGCATTGGAGAGATTGCAGAACAGGTTTACAAAAATGGTTCCAGGGATGAGAAACTTCAGCTATGAAGATAGATTGGAGAAATTGGAGAGGAGGAGGCTAAGAAGAGATTTCATAGATGTGTTCAAAATCATCTCAAAATTGACCCAATTGATTGACCAAATTCTCCTAGTGGACCAGCAGTAAGCTATTGCACCTACCCCAGTATTATACAAACAGTGTCTGGCTCTACAGACTGAATTTGACCTTCATTTCACTAAACACACAGGAAAGCTTATACTTAGATCACGTGGTACATTTTACGAACATAGTGAAAGAACTGGTAGGCTCCTGGCTCACCAGCTTGGCCCGTCTGCTTCCTCTCAACTTATAGCTGAAACTACCACTCCAACCACCACCAGTCTTCAGGAGATCAATGATCAATTCAAACATTTCTATCCCATTCTTTATACTTCAGACTCCTTTTCAAATCCGAGTTTATTTCACAATTTTTTTTGGTAACATGTACATCCCATCTCTAATGTCTGAATCTGTGAATATGTTAGAAGTGCCCCTTCCCCAAGATGAAATACTAAAGGCAATTAAATCCATGCAAAGTAATAAGGCACCAGGGCCTGATGGATTTCCAATAGAATTTTATTAAAAAATTTTATCAAAGCTTTCTCCATTATTATTGTCTCTGTTCTCAGGATGCTTTCTCTTTAAAATGCTCGCTCCTATGCTGTGCAAGGCACCTTTGTCTATTCTTGTAAAGAGGGATAAGGTTCTTCTGCATTACAGCTCATACCAACCTATTTCCCTCTTAAATGAGGATGTCAAAATACTAGCTGAAGCCTTGGCCCGCCGACTTGAACCTGCCCTTCCATCTATTATCTTTCCTGACCATTCAGGTTTTATACAGGGCAGGCAATCCTCCTCTAATTTAAGGCGTCTTTTCGATATTATTTATACACATTCAACCACTCTTCTCCCTGAGGTTCTTTTAGTGATGGATGCAAAAAAAGGCTTTTGATAGAATGGATTTCTTCACACTTCAAAAATTTGGATTTGGACGCATTTTTATAAAATAGATAGAACTGTTGCATTCCTCACCAGTTACTTCAATACGTACAAATAATATCCACTCTAAACTCTTTGACTTCCATCGAAGCATGAGACAGGGCTGTTCTCTTTCCCCCTTATTTTTCACAATTGCTACTGAGCCCCTGGGAATTTCACTGTGGACCTCTGGAGATATATAGGGTGTTACACAGGATGTTCCCTATATGCTGATCACCTGCTTCTTTACACCTCTTATCTGGCCTCATCTCTTCCACAAATTTTCTCTATTCTTGTGTGATTTGGTCATATTTTGGGTTTTTAAATTAATTTGCAAAAGAGTGAAAGTTTTCCTATTAATTGTATTGCAAAAATTTACCTTCTTTCTCCCCTCCCTCTCAAGGTCTCAGTAAACAGTTCAAAATATTTTGGAATTTTAGTTACTCGATCTCTTGGAGACTTTTTAAGCTCAACTTTGACCCTTTGTTGGAACATACAAAGCAGGACTTAGCACGTTGGTCTAGCTTACCCCTTTCTTTAGTTGGTTGTATAAATTCTGTAAAGTTGAATATTTTGCTAAAGTTTCTATACTTTTCTCAGTACATTCCATTGTTTATTCCCTAGCGTTTTTTTTTTTGTTGCAATAGACCAATTAATTTCTCCCTTTATTTGGAATAAGAAAACACCCAGAATTTGTAGAGTTTTTCTACAAAGTCCCAAGCATTTACGTGGTTTGGCACTGCCAAATTTTCAGTTTTATTATTGGTCTGCTAATATCCATAATATTTCTTTTTGGCTTCATTCGGACTCGGCTAGTTTAGCATGGGTGCAATTGGAGGCAGCCTCCTGTCAATCCATATCGCTGTCTGCTCTGTTGTGCTCCTGTGTTCCTTTCTCAACCAGGCACTTTTCTTAAAACCCTATTGTTAGACAATCACTTAAGATTTGGACCCAGTTCGGAACATACTTTGGGCTGCAGTCTCCCTCTTTATACAGCCCTATTAATGCAAACCATTTATTTCCACCATTTCTATTAGGAGATTCCGCCTTTCGAGCCAGGCACGCGAGAGGTGTCAAAACCGTTGCTAACTTATACCATTGATAATATTTTTGCTTCTTTTGACTTTCTCTTTCGGAAGTATGTTCTGGCCACACATACTTCTTTTGCTATTTACGAATCAGAGATTTTGCGCGCAAAAGCGTCACCCAGTTTCCTTTATTGCCCCCTAAATCACCGATAGATATTATGTTAGAATTAAATCTTTTTGTTAGGATGTTCATTACAAAATTGTATTCTCTAATTTTTTTGCTACACTGCCCTTTGCTTTCTACCTTAAAAACTCTTTGGGAGTAAGATTGTGACTCAGATTTATCAGAAGATAACTGGAACCCTATTCTATCTCGTGTATGTTCCTCATCTGTGTGTGCAAGACATGGGTTGCTACAATTTAACATCTTACATCGTATCCATCTATCCAAGGTGAAATTATCTAAGATTTATCCAAATTTTGATCCAACCTGTGGTAAATGTCATACTGCTCCAGCCTCTCTAATTCATGTGTACTGGAATTAGCTTTGTTTTGGACACAAATTTTGAGATCACTCTCACAATAGCAATAATGAACCTTCTCCTTTTACAGCACTCTTTGGAGTGGAGCCAAATGGCATTGCTATTGCAAAAATTCAGATTGATGCCCTTGCATTTTCAACATTATTGGCTAGATGTATTATTCTATTAAATTGGAAACAGTCTGCCCTACCTTCTTTTATTAATTGGATACGGGACCTTATGCAGAATCTTAAACTTGAAAAAACAAAGCGCATTATAAAAGGCTCCACTGATGGATTTTATGTAGCTTGGCAACCTTTCTTAGATTACTTTGAGGAACTACAGCTCTCTACTTTCATATAATTAACCCTATTTAGGTTGTATGTATTATATCAGGTGAAACTATATCTGACCTATGATTGTTGTTGATTTTCTTATTTTTTTTGGGGGGGGGTTGGGGGGTTTCTCTTTTTCTTTTTCCTCTTACTCCTATTTTTCCTTCTTTTTCTTCCCCTTTCAAATGTAAGTGTATTGAATTATTGCTGTGCAGTAAGCTGTATTTTGCATGGTTACTCATTATGACTGTTGTGAAATTTTTTTTCCAAGCCAGACTAAGTAGATAGAGAGAAACTGTTCCTGCTCGTGAAGGGGTTGAGAATGAGAGGGAACAGATTTAAAGTGATTTGCAAAAGAAGCAAATGTGATGTGAGAAAAAGCTTTTTCACGCAGCACATGGTTTGGATTCTCGAATGCACTACCTGGAAGTGTGGTGGAGGCAAGTTCAATTGAGGCATTCAAAAGGACATTATATGATTATTTAAATAGAAACAATGTGCAGGGTTATGGGGAAAAGGCAGGAGATTGGCACTGAGCCATAATGCTCATTTGGTGAGCAGGTGCAGGCACAATGGGCTGAATGGCTTTCTTTTGCACCGTATCTGTTCTGTGATTCTGTGATTTCCTCTTTATCTATTTTTATCCTATTCAATTGCTCTACCACTTCCCTCTTTACTGTGACATTGGCAGCATCCTCTTCTTTAGTCAAGACAGGTACAAATTTTCCAAAGTGCTATCATTTCCATCTGATTCTGCCATCAAATCAAAAAGAAATTTTGCTTAACACAGAAATGAGGAACATGGTATATGAATTTCAGTGTCGGTGTGGGCCCTATATCCCAACAGCTGGTGGATTTTATCAGCCCATCGACTCACAGTAGCAGCAGTGTGTACCATCTACAAGATGCACTGCAGGAATTCACCGAGACTCCTTTGACGGCAACTTCCAAACTCACGACCACTGCCACCTAGAAGGACAAGGGCAGCAGATAGATGGGAGCACCATCACCTGGAAGTTCCCCTCCAAGTCACTCACTGTCTTGACTTGAAAATATATTGCTTTCCTTCACTGTCACTAGGTCAAAATCCTGGAACTCCTTTCCTTTCCTAACAGCACTGTGGGTGTATCTACACCACATGAACTGCAGCAGTTCAAGAAGGCAGCTTACCACCACCTTTTCTAGGGCAACTAGGGATGGGCAATAAATGCTGGCCAAGCCAGCGAGGCCCTCATCCCGTGAATGCATGAAAAAGAAAGAGCGCGCCCCTTCGGCTGTTCGCAATTGGCAGAGTACTGACTGTACTCAACCAACCTCAACTCAACCAAAACTCAGAACATATTGTCTAACATTGGATGTGATTCTGTGATTGGACAGCACTTGCTGAAAAATCTCAAGTGTGCGAAGAATTACAATTGCTAAGAATAGCAACCAGTTTAAGATTATCAGTTAGGCTTGCAATGTTGCTCACTAATGCCTTCTAGAAGCTACATATATTCATATGGAGGGACCTGTCCTCTGCAGGCAAAGGAATATATCCAAGTATTGCACCTTTTTTGAATAAACAGAAGCATGGGGGAGCAATAGTTCCCTGGTGCATTTGCCATGGCAGCATCTTGACCAATCAGAACTGACTTGCCAATCAATCATCAACTCTTCTCTCATGCAATATAAATTGTTGTTTCCTTTGAAATTTGGCATTGTTGCATCTGACAAGTACAAGATAAAAAGCATTGACAACATTCTCTCTTTCCAGCAACACAGCTGCAAATGATTCATTTAGTGCCTCAGACATGTTCTCTCCCTTTACAAGATCTCCCTTTAGTCCCTATCCAGTGCCATCCTTTCTTTCACTCCCTTTTACTATTTATATGTTTATGAAGATATTTGGGTTCTCTTTTATGTTACCCACTAATCTATTCTCATAGACTCTTTTTGCCCTCCTTATTTCTTCTTTCAGTCTTCCGATGTACATTTTGTATTTAGCTTGGTTCTCTACTAAATTGTTATAGCCACCTTTAACTGTTTCATTTTAATTTCTACATCTTCAGTCATCCAAGGTGCTTTAGTATTGCTTACCTTTCCTTCTCATGGGAAAATGTCTAGTTAGTACCCAAGTTGTCTTCTTTTTGAAGACTTTCTTTGCTCATTTATCTGCCAAACTTTGATTTGAATCCAACTAGACCAGATCCCTTTTCAACTCACTTGAGTTTAGTCCTCCTCCAGTTGAGCATTTTCAGACCTGATTGTTCCCTGTCCTTTCCCATATCTCCTTTAAACCTGATGATATTGTGGCAAATAAACTAGAAAATGTGGTGGAAATTATTTATATTAGATTAGGGAGCCTAGTTCCAAAGCATATGGGCACAGAAGTAGCCACTGTACCACCTGCACTTTCATTGCTTTTGGTGCCATTTTTGTGTCAAATGTGTCAATGCAGTCCATACACACTCCTGATGCAGCTTGCACTGGATCCCATTTTGGTGAGGGCATCAGTGCGATGCTGATTTGATTCTATTGCTGTCATTTCTGACCTCACTGCTCCAGCTAATGACTTCTCATGTTTGTAGATGTGATCAGAGTGCTTTTCTGCTGTGTAAAGTTAATTAAGTCAACATGAAACAGTACTGCATGAGAAGAAGGCCTTGATTCTGACTTCAAGGGTTCATGTCAGACCATTTGCTCCAAGTCATGGGTGCTATAGTTACCAACCCCCTTGGCTTGTAGTGTGATGGGGAGATGGAGCAAAAGCAACACAGAAGATAATAAGCTGCTCGCAGGAGGTGGAGGAAGAGGAGGACAATGGCTTTCAGCAGGAGGCCTTATCTACCCAGGGTCAGCTTCCAGGAGCATTTCTCTTACTTCAATCTAATTCAGAAATAATGTGCATTGTCTGCATTTTATGAAGGAGGTGCTCATTGAAATCTGCCCATTCCTCCAGGCAGACCTGCAGCCTCAGAACAGGACAGGGACAGTGCTGCCAGTGGCTGTGAAGGTGACCCTGACTATTAATTTCCTTGGACCTGGGATCCTTCAAAGCTGGAGTAGGTGATACCCCTAATATCAAACAGTTCATCATCCACAGCTGGATTAGGGAGTTGACAGACGGTCTTTATGCCAGGAGAGGGGAGTACATTGTGTTCTCTCTGACCTGTGAGAAGCAGGCAGAGCATGCCTGTGGCCTTGCCAGGATAATGGTGGAGTGCCATTCACTGCACACAGGTGGCTTTGCAGGCTTGCACGTAAGAATTTTCTTACACACTTTAATATGCTCCATCCTGCACTCACATTCACCTTTGAAAGGGAGCAGTCTAAAGAGCTCCCTTTTCTCAATGTACTAGTTGAGAAATCCACTACTACTACTGGTGACTGCAAGTCCATCTTCACTGGTTAATATATGCATTGGGATTCCTCCAGCTGTAAAATTGGCCTTATAGGCAACTTTGTGAATGGGGTCCAAGCAATTTGCTCACCGTGAAAGCTTGATGCCAAAGTAAAGCACATCAAATCTATCTTGTGGGATAATGGCTACCCTGATCAGATCATTGCTTGCTGTAAATCGTGCAAACTCATGAATGGGCCCAAGGCTGCCACTTTCAGTTCTGAAAAGTGCCCTGTCTACCTCAAATTACCCTGGAAGAATAAGGTATCTCAAAAATTTGAGCAGTAGGTGAAGTTAGCCATTTCACGCTGCTACTATGCAGTAGCAACTCAGGTGGTATTCTCCATCAACAGGATGGAGACAAAAAAAATCACCCTACCACACAATTGAATAATGTGGTATGTGAATTTCAGTGCCAGTGTGATCCCAAGTACGTAGGTTGCATGTCCCAAAGACTGGTAGATTGCATCAAACTGCATGTCCCTTCAGCTGTTCACAGCAGATGGCATATTGACTGTATTCAACCAACCCATGCTTGTAAAACTCAGAACATAGTGTCCAATATTAGGTGTGATTATGTGGTTGGACAGCACTGGCTGAACAATCCTAAGTATGATAATATTTACACTAGCAACCAGTTCAAGATTATCAGTTAAGCTCATTATACAGCTCACCTACGCTTGCTAAAAGCTACAGAGATTCATACACAGGCCCCTGTCCTTTGCAAACAGAAAGAAAATGTCCAGATATTGCACCTTTCCAAGTAACAAAAGCATGTGGGGGGTGGGGTGGGGTGGAGGGGAACTATTCCCTGGTGCATTTCCTATTTGGCTGCCTCATCCAATCTCTCCTCCTAGTCTATTCCTCTTAATCATCCTCCTCTTCCAACCACGCCCTCTCCTGATATCCTCTCTCCCAATCTCTCTCTTCTCCTGATTGCCCCCCTCTTCTGGATCATCCCACTCTTCTGACCATTCCCTGTTCAGATCACCCCCCATTTGATCTCCCTCCTCCCAATTTCCCTTCATCTCCCCCCCTCACAAAATGAGTCCTGCCCAATCTCCCCCAACTCTTGACCACTCCACCTGATCATGGCCTCTTCATCTACCCCATCTCCACCCCATCCTGATTACCTTCCTCTCCCAATCTCCTCTTTTTCTGATCTTTGCCCCTTCTTGATTTTCCCGTTTCTCAAACTCTCACACTCCTAACCTCTCTTGATCCCAATCACCCCGTCTCCCAATCAGGCCCCTGTCTCCTGATCACCCCCCTCCCAATCACCCTCCTCTCCCGATCGCCCCATCTCTCTCAATCATCCCCCTCCTGATCAACCCCCTCTCCCGATCAGCCCCCCCTCTCCCGATCACCCCGCTCCCAATCACCCTCCTCTCCTGATCGCCCCCTCTCTCCTAATTACCACTACAGCCCACTCCTGATCATCCTCCTCATTTCAGAGTGTTGGGCTGACCTAATTAAAAACTCTACAGCCAGAAATAGCATGGAGGTGTACCGGGGAAGCAAAGGAAACTCTAATGGGGAAAGCAGAGGATGTTTGCAGGAACATGCCTTATGCATGGCACATAATATCTTGTAAGACAATAACTGTGACATGTTGGGATTTCATAGAAACCATTGTGTTAAACTTGTTCAATATTTTACCATTAATTTCAACAAAGCTCTCAGGTGATTAAATTTACCCACAGTGTCAGGTATAGTGTTCTGACTAGCTGTTTGGACTAGGGTCCTCGAGACCTAAAAAGGATTGTTTGATATTCTGGTAATCTTGCAGACTCATTGCTGCTGTGACAACTCTATTCATTTGAACTTAGCAGAAGGTCTTTCTCAAGTGATGTAGTGTGGGGGAGCAATCAGTTTCTCTATAGGCGGATGCTGGAGTTGGCTTTTAAATGGAGAAGACCTGTGAAAGCAGCTGTGAAAGGAGGCAGTCAGGCAGTAAAAGGCTGCTATTGGGTCACAATGCAGGAGCTGGCATTTAGAAAATTATCATGCTAACCATTGAAGTCAGTTTCATTTTTGACATTATTACAGAGATGAATTGTACTGTTAGACATAAATGGGACTGAGCTTAGCTGTTCCCTATCTTCACCTCACTGTGGCAAATAATGCTTCCTATCAAGTCCACCTCATCTGGTGTTCATGAGGTTGGAGATTGGAGAGATGAAAGAAGGATATACAAATGAAAGGCTAAGTACCCTGGTAGATCACAAGGAGAAGCCATTATCCCTGGGTTATTATCTTACAAGTAGGTATGGAGAGTACGAGTCAACTCCCATCAAATTAAGGTGCTCAGACCACTCAGAGGAACATCTCACACAACTTAACATGAGATGTCTAAGACCCACCTGAATTTATATCAGTAACCTATACAGTTTACACAGTAATGCACCAAACATAGTAAAACAGGAACAAAATAACACAGTACAGAGTAACATTAACAGTTTAACAAAATATCCCAACAATATAAATCAAAGCAATGCAGCATCAAGTAGAATCGCGCCAATGTAATCTTTTGTTCTGGGAGAAACATTGGCCCATCAACTTGCCCTTTTAAACCTTCCATCAGGTTTATTATCATGGCCTTGGAATAGGACAGGCATAGCGGGCTGAAGGATCTCATTCCTTGCTGTATTGTTTTATTCTATATAATAGTCCTGTATATCTTTTAGTAACAGGAACTCATCCAGTGCTCTCCAAGGTGAATGGCATGGAGGGAAAAAAGCCCATGGAACTTTGCCTTTGGATTGGAAAATTCCAAATGGAAACATATAATGATATAGCACAAGATATTCCAATTTCCTGCATTGGCTTTTTGTACGAACTATCCAATTTGTCCAACTCCCCTGCACTTTCACTATAGCCATGGAAATTTTTCTTCTTCAAGTATTTAACAAATTGCCTCTTGAATTTGCTCCCACCATCCTTTCAGATGGTGCATTCCAGATCATTACAACTCACTGCTGAAAAAATTCTCTTCACCTCTCAGGTTCTTCTGCTAATTACCTTAAATCTGCCTATTCTGGTCATAGACAACCAATGGAAACTCCACACTTTTTTTATTCTTTCACAGGACGTGGATGCCATTGCCCATCCCTAATTGTCCTTGAGAAAGTGGTGGTGAGCTTCCTCCTTGAACTGCTGCAGCCCATGTGGTGTAGGTACACCTACAGTGCTGTTAGGGAGAGAGTTCCAGGATTTTGACCCAGCGACAGTGAAGGAACGACGATATATTTCCAAGTCAGGATGGTGAGTGACATGGAGGGGAAGTTCCAGTTGGTGGTGTTACCGTCTATCTGCTGCCCTTGTCCTTCTAGATGGTAGTGATTGTGCGTTTGGAAGGTGCTGCCTAAGGAGCCTTGGTGAATACTTGCATTGCGTCTTGTAGATGGTACATACAGCTGCTATTGCATCAGGAGCTGTTCCCTGTTATTTACTTGTTGCCCCCACCATCCCCTGGATCTAAGCTGGTATAATTCAGCCCAGGCATTCTGGTCATGAACTCAGTGTTGTTTGTGGGAACTTGCTATGTGCAGATGCAGCATTTCCTACATTAGAAATATGACAACTCTTCAAGAAGCATTTTATTAGTTGCAAAGCACTTTGGGATGACATAAATAAATGCATGTCTTTCCTGCTTTCCCCTCAATGTGGTGTGACCTTCCTCAGTCTTCATTGTTGTTAATTACGCATTGAGCCAAATGTTCCGAGGAGTGATAATCACCGTCAGATTGCCACTCCGCTCCTAGTTTTTACACATTGTGGGAAGCCCACCTTTCTCACCCGGACTTCCAAACTGGTCCTCTTCAGAAGTGCGGAGCATACATGTTCTCGGAGTCCTTCCTCATAGAGCAGGATTGTCAGGGGAAGCCAAGACATGCCCATTTTTTACAGCACTAGCTGCCTTTTTTGTGTAAGTTTTCACTCACTAACACACTGAAAAGCTTTGGGACATTTAAATAGCTTTTCACTGTGTTAGTGGATGAGTTTGAGAGAGGTAGGTGGGTAGGGCTGTAGGGTGACAGGATGGGTAGGGTGTCAGGTGGGTAGGGAGTAGGTGGCTGTGTGGGTACATTAGCAGGGCGGTGGATGGCAGATTGGTGGGGGAGCAGGGTGGTAGGTGTGTAGGGTACCAGCTGGGTAGGGTGGCAGGGTGGGTAGAGTGGTGGAGTTGGGTCGGATCGGGTTGGGGGGGAATTGGAGCTTTGACGGGGGAGTCAGGGGGTTGGGGGGGAATTGGAGCTTTGACGGGGGTGTCAGAGGGTTGGGGGGGAGTTGGAGTGTTAGGGGAATTGGGGGTGGGCCGTGCTGAGTAAGGGGTTTAGTTACCCACGATGTGTGTATGGGTTTTTCCTGTCTAGTATTTCCTGGGCACCTATTCTGGTAATAAGTCAGAACCTTCCAAAGTCTCAGGATTGGAGACCTTTTGGAGTGTTCGGACACAAGGGAATTGCCCATCGGAAGTTTGAACTTCCCGGGCGATTCCTGTGGAGTCTTTATGTTGGAACTTCTGAGGGGTCCCCCAGCTCATCTTCCAGGCTATCTCCAGGGTGGCAACCATCTGGAGACCAGAAGATCTGGGGCACTGTGTTCTGATTGCCCCAATTGTACAGGACAGGCTATCTGAATGCCTGCTTCAATAAACTTAATTGATTTTGTAATATTCCTTCAAAGGAAAGAAAACGCAAATCAACATCAAGAGAGAATGTAATTAACTGAAAATTGTGAGGCACTTTGAAATATTAGAAAGTAAAGAGGCTTTTTAGGCCATTGAAGCTTGAAGGCAAATATAATGAAATTAATTTTGTATTATAAAGATACAGCCCATTTGAAGCTCCACTTCAGAATTGACCAGAATTATATAACATGAACAATTCCGTGTGTGATCTTGTAAATGCTAAAATAATTGTCCATATGATGAACCTGAGATGCAGTGAAATTTTTGGGAGACAGATATAATAGTCTTTGGCTCCTGAGGTGTGCTTTCCATTGGTTTCATCCAATTCCCTGTCACTGTATCATGATAAATCAGATTGTTCACAATCTTGATGTAGAGGTCAGCCTCAAGCTGAGGTTTTAACTTAATATCCTTTCCCATCATGAAGTCTGTAACATTATCTGTCTCTGTCCCATTAGCAGCCCATCTGCTCCTGCAACTCTCAACCATATCTTTGTCATCCCAATATTTGGTTATTCCAACACTTTCTTGGCCGACTTCCATCATCCACTCTCCATAAGGGTCATTCTGGTCAATATTTATCCCTCAGCCTACATCACATTTCTGATTATGAGACCTTGTTGTGCATAAATAGGCTGTAACAGGTATCTCATGAGTCTGAGCTGGGGAATCGAGCAGCTTGCATCCAGCTCTGCTAAAGCCACAAAGGTAGCGTCACATAGAAGCAATAGGAATGTACGAAGAAAATGTCTTAGCTGCATGAAGGGAATCAATTGGATGCTTATGGCATTGTCAGACCAAACACAGACAGGGTGACCGCTTTGCCGGAACACCTTCGGTCTGTTTGCAAGCATGACCCAGACCTCCCTGTCGCTTGCCATTTCAACACTCCACCCTGCTCTGATGCCCACATGTCTGTCCTTGGCCTGCTGCAATGTTCCATGAAGCTCAATGCAAACTGGAGGAACAGCACCTCATCTTCCGACTTGGCACTTTACAGTCTTCCGGACTGAATATTGAGTTCAACAGCTTTAGATCATGAACTCTCTCCTCCATCCCCACCCCCTTTCCGATCTCCCTTTTTCCAATAATTTATATAGATTTTTCTTTTCCCATCTATTTCCATTATTTTTAAATGTTTTTCCATCCATTGTTTTATCTCTACCTTTTAGCCTATTTCAATTCCACCCCCCCCCACCCCACCGCCCCCCACTAAGGCTATCTGTACCTTGCTCGTACTGCTTTCTACCCTTAATGTCACCATTAGCTCATTTCTTAGCTAGTATCACCACCGTCAGTACCTCTTTGTCCTTTTGTCTATGACATCTTTTGGTTATCTCCACCTATCACTGGCCCTCTATCCAGCTCTACCTGTCCCATCCGCCCTTAAACCAGCTTATATTTCACCTCTTTGTTATTTTTACTTAGTTTTGTTGATGAGTCAAACGGACTCAAGATGTTAACTGTGCTCCTCTCCGCAGATGCTGCCAGACCTGCTGAGTTTTTCCAGGTATTTTTATTTTTGTTTTGGATTTCCAGCATCCACAGTTTTTTGCTTTTGTCTCTTCTCACACTCTTTCTTTGCTTCTCTTATTTGCTTTTTCAATTTTCCTCTGAAACTTTTCTGTTTGGCCTGGTTCTCAATTGAACGATCCACCTGCTATTTATCATAAGCACGCATTTTCTGTTTCATCTTACCCTCTATCTCTTTCATCATCCAGGGAGCTCTGGATTTGTTTGTCCTATTTTTCCACTTCATGGGACTAAAGACAGTCCATTGTTCTGTTACAGTTTTGTATACTAATCATTGATTCCAATTTATCTAGGCCAGATCCATTCTTACCCCATTGAAGTTAGCTTTCCCCCAGTTTATTATTATCCTAGATCGCTGTTTCCCACAGCCAACCTAAACTTTATGATACAATGATGACTTTCCCTTAAATGTTTCCCCACTGTCACCTGATCCACTTGGCCCATCTCATTCTCAAGAACTAGGTCCAGCAGTGCCTCCCTTCTTGTTGATCAGGAAAACATACTGCTGTAGAAAATTTTCCTGAACACATTCTAGAGAACTCTTGCCCCTCTCTGCCCTTTACACTATTATCATCCCAGTTTATATTCAGATAATTAAAGTCCCCCATTTTAACTACTCAATAGGTGGGCAGCACCCAACTTGATCGGATGTAAAATTGTGCGAGATGATGTCAGGCAAGTGTTCTGATGTCATTGCGCTCTCGCATGATATTTCGCTCGGTGGGCGGGTGCAGAAGGCGGAAGCACGCCCACTGACAATTAAGACAGAAATTAAGCCCATTAAAGGTGTAATTGTCTCCAATTTTTCATGGTTGATGGGCAAATCAGCCAGGCGGCCTTTACATTTTTCAGCAAACCTTATTCAAGGGCGGGATGAAATCTCCATTATGAAATAAAATAAAAATAAATATCTGTGGACAGCATTTTTATGAGATATATTTTCAGAGGCTTGATTGTGATGCTTTTTAAATCTTCATTTAATCATTTGAAGGTCCACAGCTCCATGAGGAAGCTGTCTGCCTTCAGGGAACTCTCTCGCAGTGCTCACCCGTGCCTGGGGTGATGTCATCGCCTGCCCTCTCCCTGTCCCCACTCCGGCAGTGCTGAGCTTTTCAGCACGCATTTCACATTGGCTGCCCATTAATTGGCCAGCCAGCATGAAATCACGGTTGGAGGCCGATCGCATTCAGTGATCCTTTTCCTGGCTGATCCTGGGCCTGCTGATCGCTCATGCCCACCAAAGGTAAAATTTAGGTCTATAATTCTGACACCTCCCTGTAATTTTCTTGCAAATTTAAAAAATAATAAATATAAAAAAGAAACAAATGTGATGTGAGAAAAGACTTTTTCATACAGTGAGTGGCTCGGGTCTGGAATGCACTGCCTGGCAGTGTGGTGTAGGCAGGTTCAATCGAGTCTTTCACAAGGGGATTAGAAGATTATTTAAATAAAAATAATGTGTGGGGTTACGGGCAAAAGACAGGAGAATGGCACTAAGTCATAATGCTCATTCAGAGAGCTGGTGCAGAGATGATGGGCCGAATGGCCTCCTTCTACACCATAAGGATTCTGTGATTTGTTCCTCTACATTTTTCCCTCTAGTTGGTGGCCTACATACTACAGCAAGCAATGTAATTGCACCTGTTTTGTTCCTTAGCTCTAGCCAAATAGATTCTGTCCTTGACCTCGCTGGGACATCTTCTCTCTTCAGTACTGCAATGTTCTCCTTAATCAATCCTTCACCACTCTCGTTTCCTTTCTTTCTTATCTTTCCTGAACACCTTGCATCCAGGAATATTTAATACCCAGTGCTGCCTTTTTCGGGCTGAATTTTCTAGCTGGCGAGGGGGGGGTGGGGCTGTCAAATGATGCAGGTTAACGTCAGACATGTGTCACTGCACGTCATTCTGATCTTTAGTTCAGCGGGTGCGCACCGGAGTCAGCTGCACACCCCCTGAACTGTCAATGGCCACTTAAGGCCTATAAAAAAGTAATTAACCTAATTAATGGACCTGCCCGTTCAACCTTAAGGTTGGTGGGCAGGCGAAGAGCCCAGGCGGCCTTCAGAAAAAACATGAAACCTGATCCATGGGTGAGATGAGGTTTCATGAGGGATTTAAAATGTGTATAAAACGTTTAAATAAAAGTAATTGACATGTCCCTGCTCATGTGACAGTGTCACATGAGGGGACATGTCAAGAATTTTTTTTCTCCCTTTAATAAAGCTTTCAAACTTGAGCTGAGCTCCCTGAGGCAGCACTGAGCACTCCCCACCTGCACAGGGAGCATACAGGGACATCACGCTGGGTGGGCCTTAATTGGCCCACCCATGTAAAATGGCAGCGCACCCCTGCCCGCAACACCCGCACAATCCCCCCGACAGGGGGAAAATGCTGCCCCAGGTTTCTGTTATTGCTGCAACATCATATTTCTCCATAACTATCTGCATTATCAACTCACCAATCTTATTTATTACACTCTGCGCATTCACATACATATGCAGTATCTCTGAGTTAGACTTTATTAGTTTCCCTCTTACGCTCAACCTACCTAATTGCTATTTCCTTGCTATTTCCTACTCTAGCACTATCTGTCTCTCCTATTATTCTTTGCATCTTGGTATTCCTCTCTGATATTACCTCCTGGTTCCCACACCTCTGCCAAATAAGTTTATACTCTCCTCAATAGCACGAGAAAAACATCCCTACAAGGAAATTGGCCCTGGCTCTAATTTGGTGCAATCCATCTGGACTATACAGGTCCCATCTCTCCCAGAACAGATCACAATGTCCCAAGAATCTAAAGCCCTCGCTCCTGCACCATCTCTCCAGCTACAGGTTATCTGCTCTATCCTCCTATTTATATACTCACTTTTGCTTGATACCGGGACCAATATAAAGATTACTATTTTTGAGGTCCTGCTTGCTAACTTCCCACATAGCTCCCTAAATTCTGACTGCAGGGTCACATCCCCCTTTCTACCTATGTCATTGGAGCTGATGTGGACCACAACTGCTGGATGTTCATCCTTCTCCTTCAGGGTGCTCTGCAAGCCATTCAGTGACATCCTTATTGTCATGGTGTCTACTTTCTTAGATCCACCATTGTTTCTGGTAAGCTAAATGCTCATGAATGCCATAAACTGCCTTGAGGAGGAGGTAAGGCTGTGTAAGTGATGGCTGGACGCGATCTGTAGGGAGGAAGTAAGGCTGATGGGTGGGAGGGCAGGTGTTGCAGGTGTGAGGGATAGTGAAGGAATGGGAGTTTGCACTGGAGTCAGCATGGGAAGAGTTCACTATTGCAAGCCAGGTGAAGCGTGCCGGGATGAAGGCTTCATGGCTTCTTGGGAAGGCAGGTCTGTGCCTCCAGGCACCAACTGCACTTAATGATTCTCCTCCTTCTTCTTCATGGATGCCAAGAGTTCTCACCTTCCTCTGGTTCCAGTATCAGTACCCTCTGCAGCATCTTGTTATACAGGGCACAAGACACCTCTACAATAGGGGAGACCCTTGTGGGGAAACATTGAAGGGCACCTCCAGATTGGTCAAGATGACGGAACCTCATTTTGAGCAAGCCAATGCTTCCTGTATTGTTGCCCTGATGGTAACATAGTTCTTGTTGTACCTTCCCAGTGCATCTCTGCTAGATCCCTCACTGGGATCAGAAGCCAGATCTTCAGTTGGTATCACTTATTTCCCAGGAGCAACAACTGAGGCTGTCTGGAGGATGGGAAAAAGACACAATTAATGGCTCTTTATGTAAACCCATGTAGTATTCGGAACAAAATAAATGAATTAATGCTACAAATAGAGGTTAATGGGTATGATTTTATAGTCATTATGGAGATATGGTTACAAGAAGATCAAAGCTGGGAACTAAATATTCAGAGGTATGTGACTTTTCAAAAGGACAGGCAGGAAGGAAAGGGTGGTGGGGTAGCTTTGTTAGCATGAAATGGAATAAGTACGATAGCAAGAAATGATCTTGGATCAGGAGACGTAGAATCCATATGGGTGCAGATAAGAAATAACAAGGGGAAGAACACACTAGTGGGAGTAGTCTATAGGCCCCCTAACAGTTGTTATACTGTAGAGCAGAGAATCTATCAGGAGATAATGAGGAAATGTAAAACAGGCAGTACATTAATCATGGGTGACTTTAATCCTCATGTAGATTGGGAAAATCAAATTGGCAGAGGTAGCCACGAGTAATAATTCATAGAGTTTACTTGGGACAATTTCCTAGAACAATATATTGTGGATCCAACCAGGGATCAGCCTACTTTGGATCTGGGAATGTGTAATAAGGTTTAATAAATGATCTCAGAGCAAAAGATCCCCTAGGAAACAGTGAGAATAACATGGTTGATTTTAGCATTCAGCTTGAGAGTGAGAAACTTGGGTCGGAAACAACTGTGCTAAACTTAAATAAGGCTAATTACAAAGGAATGAGGGCAGAGTTGGCTGGACTGGACTTGGAAAAGAGATTATCAGAAAAGACAGTTGATGAACAGTGGCAGACATTTAAGAAAATAGCTCATGACTCATAACAAAATGAGGAAGAAGGATTCTAGGAAGGGGATAAACCAACCATGCTTAACCAAGGAAGTTAAGGATAGAGTCAAATTGAAAGAAAAAACAGGCAATGTGGCAAAGATTAGTGGTAAGCCACAGAATTGGGTAAGTTTTAAAAACCAACAAAAGATGACCAAAGAGAGGGAGAAAATAAACTTTGAGGGTAAACTAGCAGGCAATATGAAAATGGACAGTAAGAGCTTCTTTAAATATATAAAAAGGAAGAGAGAGGCCAAAGTGAACATAGGCCCCTTAGAGAATGAGGCTGGGGAAATAATAACGGGGAATCAGGATATGGCAGAGGAGTTGAATAAATACTTTGCATCAGTCATCATGATGGAAGACACTGATAGCTTTGCAAAAATACTAAATGATCAAGGACTAAAGTGGGGAGGGGAGGAAATAAATACTATAGCTATCACTAGAGAAAAAACACTAGGGAAGCTAAAGGGGCTAAAGGCCAATAATTCCCCTGGATCTGATGGGTTGCATCCTAGGAAATTAAAGGAAGTAGCTACAGAGATAGTGGATAAGGTAGTAATCTTCCAAGAATCCTTAGATTCTGGAAAAGGGAAAAGTTCCAGAGGATTGGAAAACTGCCAATGTAACACCCTTATTCAAAAGGGAGGGAGACAAAAAACAGGTAACTATAGGCCAGTTAGCTTAACATCCATTACTGGGAAAATGTTAGAGTCTATTATAAAGGATGTAATAGGAAAGCATTTAGAAATGCATAATATAATCAAGCAGAGTCAGCATGGCTTCATGATAGGGAAATTATGCCTGACAAATTTATTAGAATTCTTTAAGGAGGTAACAAATAGAATAGTAGAATAGATAAAGGGGAACCAGTAGATGTAAAATATTTGAATTCCCAAAAATCTTCACTAAGGTACAGCACATAAGGCTACTTTATAAGTTAAGAGCCCATGTTGTTGGCGGTAGTATATTGGCATGACTTAAGGATTGGCTAACTAATAGAAGACAGAGTTGGGATAAGGGGGGCATTTTCAGAATGGAAGGCTATAACTGGGGGAGTACCACAGGGATCAGTGCTGGGGCCACAATTATTTACAATAAATATTAATGACTTGGATGAGGGAAGTGAATATACTATTGCCAAGTTTGCGGATTACAAAAAAATAAGTGGGAAGGCAGGTGGTGAGGATGACAGCAAGAGTCTACAAAGGGACATAGACAGATTAAGTGAATGGACAAAAACTCGGTAGATGGAATATAATGTGGGAAAATGTGAATTTATGCACTTTGGCAGGATGAGTAGAGGAACTGAATATTATTTAAATGGAGAAAGACTGCAGAAAGCTGCAGCACAGAGGGATTTGGGGGTCCTCATGCATGAATTCCAAAAAGCTAGCGTTCTAGTTCAGCAAGTAATAGGTAAGCCAAACATAATGTTGGCCTTTATTTCAAAGGGAATGAGGTATTAAAATAGGGAATTCTTGATAAAACTACACAAGACACTAGTTAGACCTCACCTAGAATACTGTGAACAGTTTTGGTCCCTTTATCTAAGGAAAGGTATACTGGCAATGGAGGCTGTCCAGAGAAGATTTACTAGGTTGATCCCGGGTATGGAGGGATTTTCTTGTGAGGAGAGGCTGAGTGGGTTGGGTTTGTACTCATTGAAGTTTAGAGAAATGAGAGGTGACCTTATTGAAACGTATAAGGTTCTTAGAGGGCTTGACAGGGTGGATGCTAAGAGGCTGTTTCCCCTTGTGGGAGAATCTAGGACCAGAGGGCATAATCTCAGCGTAAAGGGGCACCCATTTAAGACAGATATGAGGAGGAATTTCTTCTCTCAGAGGGTAGTAAATCTGTGGAATTCTTTGCCACAGGAGGGCTATAGAGGCTGAGTTGTTAAGTATATTCAAGGCTGAGATAGACAGCTTTTTAATCAGTAAGGGAATTAATGGTTATGGGGAAAAGGCAGGAAAGTGGAGTCGAGGAATTTTAGATTAGCCATGAACTCATTGAATGGTGGAGCAGCCTTGATGGGCTGAATGGCCTACTTCTGCTCCTACATCTTATGGTCTTATGGTCTTAGGAGAGAAGAACTGGGGAGCCTGAGACTGCTGAAGGATGAACACATCATGGCAGCTCCCTGGATACTTGGCACACCCTTGAAGTTTCCTCTACCAGTGATTACGTAGCAGCTGAACATTCAGGGAGTGGAATCTCTTCCGGTTGCGAAAAATGTCTCGCTGTTCTGTCGGCACTTGATTGCTACAGCTCTCTGGACCTGGGGAAACCCTGTGAGGGAAGCAAAGTAGGCAGCCCTTTTGTAAAAGCAAAACACTGTGGATGCTGGAAATCTGAGCCCTTTGGGTTTGACTGGCCTCATCCAATTCAAAATGAATGTGGTTAGAAGCCTTCAGAAACATAAAGCATCGGTGATTCACTGATGCAGTTGTGGGCTGCAGATCACAAGATCTTACAAATGTTACCAGCAGATCCCTGGTGAGAGCTGGACAAGAAATTGAGAGCTGTGGGTTCCCGGACTGCTCCTCTTGGGTGGAAGTCTGCCTCTAAAAGGCTACAGATTTCTGCGACTTTCTTCCGCAAGAGCCTGATCCTCCTGAGACACTGCTGTTCAGAAAGGGCAAGGATGGTGACCTTTGGCCTACAGAGCTCCCTGGGTGACAAACGAGATAGGAATTAAGTTAAAGAAGAAAAAGTATGCAAATACACTTGACAACCAAGCTGAATACAGAAGGTTCAGAAGGAATGTGAAAAAGCAAATACAAGAAGCAAAGAGGGATTATGAAAGAAAGACTGGCAGCTAACATAAAAGGAAATCCCAGAGTATTCCATAAGCACAACAATAGTGAAAGAGTGGTAAAAGGAGGAGTACATCCGATTAGGGCCCAAAAAGGGGCAAGAGAGGCAAGAGGCATGGCTGAGATGTTAAATAAATACTTTGCATCTGTTTTTACCTACGAGGCAGATGCTGCCCAGGCCATGGTGTCAGAGAAGGAAACTCAGTCACTAAAAGGATTTAAAATTGATAAGGAGGAGATATTGGATAAGCTGTCGGTACTTAAAGTTGATAAAGCACCCAGATCAGATGAAATACTTCCAAGAATATTGAAGGAAGTGAGAGTGGAAATTGCAGAGGGACTGGCAATAATCTTTCAATATTCCCTGGATTCAGGGGAGGTGCTGGAGGACTGGAGAATTGCAAACATTATGCCCTACATCAAAAAAGGCTATAAAGACCTGCCCTGCAATTACAGACCAGTCACTTTAACTTCGGTGGTGGGGAAGCTTCTAGAATCAATTATTTGGGATAGAATTAATAGTCACATAGAAAAATGTGGATTGATTCGGAAGAATCAGCATGGATTTGTTAAAGGAAAATCGTGTCTAGCTATTTTGCTGGAGTTTTTTGAAGAGGTAACAGAGATGGTTAATGAGGGCAAGGCTGATGATGTGGTGTATATGAACTTCCAAAAGGCTCTCGATACAGTGCCACACAACAGACGTGAAGAAAGTTATAGGTCATGGAATAAAAGGGACAGTAGCAACATGGAAACAAAATTGGCCGAGGGTTAGGAAACAGAGAGTAATAGTTAATGGGTATTTTTTGGGCTGGAAGAAGATTTGTAGTGGATTTCACCAGGAGTCAGTATTGGGACATTTGCTTTTCCTGATATACATAAATGATCTAGATCTTGGTGTGCAGAGGACAATTTCAAAGTTTGCGGATGACACAAAACTTGGGAGAATTGTAAACTGTGAGGAGGACAGTGTACAACTTCAAAAGGCCATTGACACATTAGTGGTGTGGGCAGACAGGTGGCAGATGAAGTTCAATGCAGAGAAGTGTGAGGTGATACACTTTGGTACAAAGAACATAGAGAGACAGCACAAAATAAAGGATACTATTTTAAAGGGTTTGCAGAAGCAGAGAGACCTGGATGTATAGGTACATAAATCATGAAAGGTGGCAGGACAGATAGAGAGAGCTGGTTCTAAAGCATCCAGTATTCTAGATTTCATTAATAGGGGCATAGAGTACAAGAACAGGGAGGTTATGTTGAATGTATATAAGACACTGGTTAGACCTCAGCTGGAGTACCGTGTACAGTTCTGGGCATCACACTATAGGAAGGATGTGTACGCATTGAAGAGAGTGCAGAAGAGGTTTATGTGAATGGTTCCAAGGATGAGACACTTCAGATATGAGGAAAGATTGGAGAAGTTGGGACTGTTTTCCTTGGAGAAGAGAAGGCTAAGAGGAGACTTGATAGAAACTTGATAGAAAGGGGCCTGGGAAGAGTAGATAAGGCAAAATTGTTCCTGCACGTGAATGGACCGAGAACCAGAGGGCACAGTTTTAAAGTGTTTTGCAAAAGAAGCAAATGTGAGGTGAGAAAAAACGTTTTCACAGAGCTGAGTAGTTAGGGTTTGGAATGCACTGCCTGGAAGTGTGGTGGAGGCAGGTTCAATTGAGGCATTGGATGATTATTTAAACAGAAACAATGGGTGGAATTTTTTCCTATGGCGGGCAGGTGTAGAGCCGGTTGCCACCCGCGATTGGCTCCGCACAGCCATTTTATGTGGGCGGGCCAATTAAGGCTCCTGAGAACAGCGGGAAGGTGTGGGCAGCAGCAGGAGTCCAATGACTGCCAGAGCCAATGGCCTGTTTAAAAACGGTGCAGGCAATCTTCCAAAGGCTGCCAATGATGGCGCATAAAAAGATGTCGGAGAGTGCTCTTGGAGAGCAGGCCGGCCAGGTAGGAGGGCAGGTCGGTGGGACAGTGTGCCCGAGATTCTCAGATGAGTGCCTCGCTAACCTCCTTGAGGAGGTGGCAGCACGGTGCAACATCATAGAGCCAAGGAACAGGAGGAGGAGGCCCCACCACATGACGAAATGTGCCTGGGAGGACGAGGCAGAAGGGGTCAGCTCCCACGATGTGCTGAGATGCACCTGGGGGCAGTGCCGCAAGCGGTTCAATTACCTCCTTGTTGGCATGGGTCACTGAGCACAGCAGCCCACTCCTGGCACCGCCCCCCCCACCCCCCACCCCCCCCCAGCCCCACCCCCCCCCCCCCCCCCCCAACTCAGAATTTTGTTATTGCATTCGTTCATTCATGGCATGTGGCCTTTGCTGGCTGAGCTAGCATTTATTGCCCATGCCTAGTTGCCCCTGAGAGGGTGTTGTTGAGCTGCCTCCTGTATCCGCTGCATGTGTTGCAGGTACACCCACTGTACTGTTTTGAGGGCTTGCTCCAGGATCTGCACTGCACCATACGCAATGCTGGAAAGCTGAAACATTTCAAAGTCAGGATGCTGAATGACTGGAGGGGAACTTCCAGGTGGTGGGGCAGCCATCCATCTGCTGCCCTTGTCCTGCTAGGTGGTAGTTCTCCTTGCTTTGGCAAGGGAGGGTCAGCCCTGGCTGCTTGGAGTGAGTGTATGGTGGCTCCAGGGTCACAAATCGGATGAACCCTGCTCATGTGGGGGTGGCAGGGATGCAATGGCAGTGCAGGTACAGGGTGCACTAATCAATGCTCCTCTCTCCTTTCAGGAGGAGACCGCACACAATAATGCCAAACAGATGTGGACTGGTGGAGGGCAGCCCCACCCACTCACCGGATATGAGCAAGAGGCTCTCAAGCTGGAGAGGCGCCATGTGCCCAGGTCTACCGGCCACAGTGAGGTTGGGGTGCCAGCGGGAGGTAAGAGTGCCTTCCACTGAGATCACAATGTCTGTCATTGCAACCATTCCACTGTTGGTGTATTTTGATTTCAGCATCCAACATGGGTTTCCCATTGATAATGGAAGTAGGAGCGGATCCTGATCCGGGTGATAGTAATGCACTTTAACAGTGTAATGACTTCTACTAATCAAATGTCCTTGTTCTTCCTTTCAGCCTCACTGGAGCACGCCCAGACTCAGGAGGCAGAGGGACCATCTCTGACCCCTGAGGGCCCTGAAGATACACACGCGCCCAGCGTCACACCATCTCAGTCAGGCAGGCACCAGCACCTTGGTGGGGGTAAGATCGTCGGCTAGCATCTCGGGGCACAGTGGTGAGGGCACTTTACAGTCGCTTGAGGTGCAGGCGGAGGCAGAGTGCCCATGGCGCCGGCAGTCGGAGGACTGCTGGGGTCCGGGAACATGCTCAGTTGGTGGCTGATGATGTGCCTCTGGGTCTCAGAGGCAGCAGACGCTGGAAGTCCAACAGGGTGTGTGGGAGGACCTGATGGAGATACATGAGGGAATGTGTGCCATGGTCTCCATTGTGGAGGAGTCCTTGTGGAGCCTGAGCAAGGCAATGACCCTCATGGCCGAGCGCACTGCCTCCTCCATGGAGAGAGTGGTGATTCTCATGGAGAGGCTCCTCCAGGAGATCAATCAGGGCTCCTTGGGATGCATTTGGACCTGCAAGCCCTCACAGCAGGTCAGTGTCAGTGTGGTAGATGGATTGGGCACCCAGTATCCCAGCTAGGTGCCCATCCATCAATGGTGGGCAAGGAGTTTCGGAGCAACCTCATGTTGGTGCAGAAGCTGCCTGTCGTCTCTGTGGGCTCCTCTCAGGGCGCTCCAGTTAAGGGTAGCAGCTCCTCTGCCAGTGACCGTGGCATCTAATGAGGCTGTGGCAACTGGGAAGATGACAGCCATGCCACTGGCTGCTCCCTCCCAGGCTGGGCCAGCACAGGCTCCACGGGCCAGAGAACGCCCGCCAAGGTCATCCAGGCCAACAGGACAGCAGAGTCAGCAGGCTGTCTCCAATGCCAGTGCCAGCGAAGGGGGGAACACCTAGAGGTAGCACCCGCAAACGTAAACTTAAGGCACCTTAGACACACCATGGACTTCTCACTGGTGGTTTTCTGTTGCCCCTGTTTTAGTTGCTTCTCATTCAGTGTGCAGCTCAACACCTCTTAATGCATTTTCATTTCTGTTTTTTAGTATGCAATTATGAAATGTTTTAGTTCTCAACAAGTCTCTGGGTGCTTCATTACTTCTGCAGGTGGAAGGGAACCCATGATGTTATGAGTGACTTGGTTGTCATTGAACTTTATTGACAAGGCACATAGTTAATTTTCCTAACCAGGCAGATGTTGCTCTCAGGTACCAAGTATGGAGCCTGCAGACCTGGTGTGTGTTGGAGGTCCATCTGTGGTAGGCTAGCTGAAGGATCATTGGATCAAAACCTCCCGGGTGTTCCTGCCTCCCTGGAGGTTGCCCAGGTTAGAGTCTATCACCTCAGCGTTCTCCTGACCGTGCTCATCCTCGGACTCACTACTGGACTCATTGTCTGTAGCCAGAATATCTGCATCTACATCTTCTTCCTCAACTGCGTCCCCCCTTTCCAGCGCCAGATTGTGGAGAGCGCAGCATGCAGCCACTATCAGTGACACACGATCTGGGGGGTACTGGAGTGCGCCCCCTGAATGGTGCAGGCATCGGAAGCGCATCTTGAGAAGACCGATGGTTCTCTCCACCACAGCCCTTGTGAAGGCGTGGCTCCTGTTGTACCGCTGATTGGTCTCTGTTCTTAGATGGCAGAGAGGCGTCATGAGCCCACTTTTGAGTGGATAGCCCTTGTCACCCAGCAACCATCCATCCAGCCAGGCTGGAGCATTGAAGAGCCTGGGCACCTGGGAGTGTGTCAGTGTGTAGGCATCATGGGAGCTGCCTGGGTACCTGGCACAGACTTGTAGAATCAGCATCCTGTGATCACACACTATCTGCATGTTCATGGAGTGGAAGCTCTTCTTGTTGATGAAGGCTCCCGGCTCACCCACTGGCGCCTTGATGACCACATGTGAGCATTCAATTGCATCCTGGATGCAGGGGAACCCTGCCTCTGGCTCGTTCTGCCCGGCTGGTCTCACCAAGCGGTAACGAATGAAAGTCAAAGCACGCCTGAACAGGGCGTCTGTCACCAGCTTGTCACAAATGTGGACAGCTGATTGGGAGACTCCGCAAAGATCACCCTGAAAAGAAGCGGAAGCATAGAAGTTGAGGCCGCCATGACCTTCAACGCCACAGGCATGGGGTGTTCACCCACAAAGTTGGAGCTGATCTCAGGGTCTATCATCTGACAGATAGAGGTCACTGTGTCCCTTGAGAGGCGGAGCCTCCTTCGGCATTGCACCTCAAACATATTGAGGTAGCTGCATCGCCGCCTGTAAACCCTGGCAGCAGGATAGTAGCATCTTCTGCGGCCCCTTCTGCCTTGGACTACATGTTGGCCCTGCGCCCCTTGTGTCTGTGCCTGTCCTCCCAAAGATGACTCTCCTGGAGGCTGAATATGGACTCCTGGCCTCCTCTCCCTTCTGGTCCTCTCTTCCTCCTCAGAGGAGGTGCCTCCAGATGACAGCACAATCCCCATTCCCAGGATAGGGGAAGGCTGCCTGAAACCTGCAAGGCCCCAAGAATTATGTTTCCTCCAGCATCCTGGCCTGAAGCCTGTTATTCCTGTACAAGCAGCTCAGAAGAAATTTGAAGTTCTCGTGTTCAGGCAAGCAAGTAGCAATAAGTTTTTAAAGTAAATGACTAACAATTCGCATTAGCGAGCCCACTCACCCCTCTTAACCCGCCTGTGGATGAGGTTTTTAAAAATGTGGCCTACCCGCTTGCCCATTGCGCCCATGCGATTTTCAGAGCGTATATTACTGTCTCAAGGTCCTTAAGTGGCCCGTTAATTAATGGAGGGCACGTCTTGGAACTCATAGCGCGCCCACTCTCTGAAATATCGCGATGGCGCATGGTGATATTGGGACACGCCCAACGTCATTGCGTGTCATCTTATGTGTCAGTGTGTTGGGCCCGCACCCGCATGCTGACGTCAAAATTCTGCCTATAAACTATGGGGTGCCCATATTCAACTCTTGATGCAGTATTCCATCCTTTTATATTTCTTAATTCTACCCATAAAGTCTCCACAGCTTACTTCACAAAATCACAGAACTGTTCGACCCATTGTGTGTGAGATTGCTCTCTGTAGGAATTATTTGCCTAGTACCTCTCGTTTTATCTTCTCTTAACACTGAAGTGATTTCATCCTTAATAGCTAAGGTTATTCCTTCCCTTCTACCATTTTCCCTATCTTTCCCATAGACCTGATAATCTGGTAAATTTATTTCCCAGTTCTGAATATCTTGCAGCTATATCTCAATACTGGCTACCATGTCATCCCCTCCAAGTTGAATTTGTGCCTGCAATTCATTCAGTTTGCCCCTCCCTTTGTTACCGCTGGACTCGACTATTCTAATATACACCTGGCTCGTCTGCCACTTTTGACTGTTTGTAAACTTGAAATTATCCAAATCTCTGCTGCCCTTGTCTTAACTTGCCCTTAATCCCATCCACCTCTCACCCCTGTGCTCACTGAATTAGTCAAGCAATGTCTTGATTTCAAAAATTCTCATCCTTATTTTCAAATCCTTCCATGGCCTCATGTTTCACTATTTCTGTAATTTTCCACAAAACCCTCCTAGGTACTTGCACCCCTCTGATTCTGGCCTCTTGAGCATCTCCATTTTAATTGCTCCATCATTGATGGTCATGTCTTCAGTTGCCTGAGCCCTAAGCTCAGAATTCCCTCCCTAACCACCTCCTCCTCTCTACCTCGCTTTCCCCCTTTAAGACACTGCCTAAAGCTTACATCCTTGAACGGGCTTTTAGGCATCTGACCCAAAAGCTACTTATGTAGCCCAGTATCATATTTTGTTTTATAATACTCTTCTGAAGTGCCTTTTTATTATGTGAAAGGAGATAAACAAATATAACTTGTTGTTGTTCTTACAGTCCGTGCTTCTGTGTAAACAGTGTTAAATTGGACCGCACACTTTCATCTCTCTGGGCTCCCCCCATCGATGCTGTGCAACCCCTGTTTCCTCTCTCTCTCACACTCTCTGTCTCTCCTGCTGCAGCCTAGAGCCACAGGCCTACCTGCCCAGCAGGCAGCCCGACACCTGGCCCATGACCGGAAAATAGAGTCCAAAAATTATACCCAGATCCTGGCATTAAGTTTGGCAGGACCTGGGGGAAGTTAGTTCTTCCTGGTTTTCTGTCCTCATAACTACCCTCCCGTTCCCTCCCAGCCTCATTAGCAATATTGGGTCCAATGTTTCAGTTTTAGTCTGGTCTCTTTTGAAAAGCAACAAAATAACTTCTGGACACTCGCAGGGTAGTCTCGTATACTGGACCATTTTGAGCTAGGACAGTAGCCTGAATAGTCAAACCAGGGAATGCAACCTGCCCTTGAAGGGGGAACATTCAAAACATATCTTGGAAAGAATGGGCCTGACATGTTTGAAGTGTTTGCGAACATTGCGGGGCAGGGGGCAGGGGGCAGGGGGGAGTGTGATGCTGTTTTAGTATTGATGGTCACCATGCTTCTCGTCTGAGGTCTGGGCTAGGGTGACCATGGCACCACACATTCTGATCTGATTCTGAAACCCTCCAAAGTGCAGAAGCTAAACTCTCATCACAAGTACTGTGATCAAATCCTTTCTCACTGGAGGGTAAGAAAGCAACTTTGTGCAATGAGCATTTAATGCAGTTCTTGCTTGACTTTTAAAGAGTCCCATGAACTGCTGTTGTGTTTTCATCTTGGTTTCAGTAGTGAGTTTTTGGAAACCCAGGAAACTTGTCAATACTCTGTGAAGTTTGAATGTCAGCTGGCATATTGCTGCAATGCAGTGATTAACATATTTAAAATGTTAACCTGTCTCTCTGGAGGGGCTTATGTGTAGCCAACCAAGCATGCCCGAGTTAGACCTGGAAGTTACTGTTGTGGAGCTGGCTCCCAGAAGCAAATGTATTTTCAGCCATTTTAACCCCTCCCGACAAAACCTAAATCTAAATCCATACACTACTCCATGTTAAAATTCTCTCTAATAAATCAGTGAATAAACTGATTAGTCTACAGAACATCTTCCCTCGTGACAAGCAAGTGGTATTGATTCATTCAAATGCAAATTGGGTAGATTTCTTTTTGTAAATTAATATTTAACATGAATAATTTGAGATATGACACCATTAGACTTATCTGCATCTCATGTCTCTCTCAGTTGTATACTGATTGATAGTAATTAATTGCCATGATTAGCCATTTTATTATATCATGTGACTACGATGCTGAGAAAAGGTGAACTAGATGGACCCTAGTCTTTTTTGTCCAGTATATGTAGCTCATGAGTATATGCATCTTCCTGTTTAATAATAATAATTATTATTGCGTCTTCCTCTTTGTCTGTTTATTAAAGTTATCTAGGTTTATATAAGAAGGGGGGAGGGGACGGAGGCAGGAGTGGGTTTGGGGGGTGTGATGGAGTGGGGTGCAAGGAAGAGAGTGGAGTAGTGAAGGACTGTCTTGGGGCAAGAGATAGGATTGCCCAAGGAGGAGTCACAGACTGTCCTGGGGCTGAGGGCACTCTTTCAGGGGCATTTGAAGACACCGTCCCTCGGCTGAGGATGCAATGTTAAGGGCTTAGGCATAGTGAACAGACTGTTCTGGGGCTGAGGTCTGACTGTCAGGAGCATATTGAAGATACTGTCCTGAGGCTGTGTGGGCCATGTTAGAGGGCCTTGATCCCAGTGTTGGGCGTGGGAAGACCTCTCTGGGCAGTGACGTTTTGCACAGTATGATGTTCAGGGCTTGGTCAGTGACCTTAACAATTTGGTCTTGGCGGTTAGAGGCATAGTACTCTCTGGCAGATGGCACAGTCATGGTTAGGGGAGGAATCTGCAGCTCATAAGTTGGGAGTTGAAAAGTCATGGGTGGGTATTGTATGGTCTCATAGGAGGGGTTCTGGAAAGTCAGAGGACATGTGGCCTTGAAATGGGGTGGGGTCAGGTCAACAAAAGACATGGAGACATCAACATTAAAGGGTTCAGGGAGAAGGACAAGAACATCAGCATGTATAACGATATGCTCAAGGGCAATAGGGAGATGCTGGATATTGATAGGAGGAAGGAGCATTAGGATGCATTGAGGATAGAGGTGGAAGTCAGAGACTTGTGGGTGATAGGGGGAGTATGGAAGCTGGTCTCCCTCAAGAACGTAAGCAGCACTATTTTTCAGCTCACATTCCAATGATGCTGTTCGGAAATAAAGCTTGAGAAAAGTCACTTGGGGAGGGGTCTCAGGCCATGTGGGAGGAGCTCAGTACAGCAAATCTTGGCTATATATAACTGTCTTGCTGAAACTATGGAGCCCATGGCTCAGCTGAGTGCTGGACTCAAGGCTCTCATGCACAATGAATGAGCTTAGCTCCATTACTAATGGTGCATATTCAGGTGAGGATCCATTAAGTTTTGGTGCTGTGATGCATATGTTCTTAATTAACATCTGCTCCTTTCAGAGGCATGTCAGAATGGATCTAGGGTCCAATAATCAATGGCCATGTCTGCTGCACAGGGGAAGCATAGACCCTTCAAACCTCCATGTTCTCAGTGCATTGGTCATGGCACTCAATGCACCATGCTTACAGTCAGGACATAAATGCAAGGACTAGTTACCATAGTTGTTGGAAAGGCCACTGGAGGAAACCAACACAAGGCTGAATGTGGTTCCTAGGACTTGTGTCTTTTGACCATCAGTAAGATCCTTGCTGTGAATTCATAATCACATCTGAGTAGACAGATGATCCACCTGCTGTCCTCCAGGATGATATTTTACTGCAAGGGGTGATCTTGGTATGCCATGTACAGATTGAGGGCAAGTCTATGGTTAGAGACTGCATTTGTGCCTTATATATGGAGGGCTCCATTCAAAGGGCATGCCCATTGATTGCTCAATTGTATCCATTCATAGATAGAAACTGGAGTGGAGAATGCACGCTGCAGGCAACGCTGCCTTCCTGATTGACTTGATTAGATTGAGGAGAAGAAGGGTACATCACTGATTGGCACAGCTCAGGGAAGACCATCACCCTGAAGATCAAGAGGTAGTGGGGCCCCAGGAAGTCCCAAATGCTGACAAGGGGGGAACAAATTCATAAAGACCTTTGAGCTGCCAAGGGTCTAGAGAAGACACAGATCATAAGTGGAGATGAACAAGAGACATCTCTTCCCTTGTCTATAGATGTGGTGGCTCATATTTACCACATTCTCCGTGAAGAACCCACGCCGCATGGACTTGGAGGGTGTCAAATGCTGGTTTTACTGAAGGCTACTGCAGCACTGAGCTTCTTTGCAAGTGGATCCTTTCAGGGCTCCACTGGGGACTTTTGTAGAATTTTACAGTGGACAAAACACAAATGCATAGGGGAAATGATGGATGCCCTTTTCAGGAAGCTCACCATCACATACAGTTCCCCATGGATGAAGCAATCCAGGCTGCCAGAGCTGTGGCATTTGCTGCGATCTTAGGCTTCCCACAAGTGCAGGGCACCACTGACAGCATACATGTGGCCTTGAGAGCTCACTGGCAATGGCCAGTGCAATTAATTAATGGAAAAGGATTTCACTCTCTGAACATACAAATAATTTTTAAAATGTATTTGTTTCATGGGATGTGAGTGCTACTTGCAAGGCCAGCATTTGTTGCCCATCCCTAAAAGCCCTTGAGCTGAGTAGCTTGCTAGGCCATCTCAGAGGGCAGTTAAGAGTCAACCACATTGCTGTGGATCTAGAGTCACATGTAGGCTAGGCCGGCTAAGGATGGCAGATTTTCTTCTCTAAAGTGAATTAGTGAACCAGATGGGTTTTTACACTAATCAATGACAGCTTCACTGAGGCAAGCTTTCAAATCTAGATTTTTTTAATTAGTTGAATTAAAATTTGACTAACTGCCATGGTAGGATTTGAACCCATGTCTTGAGAACATTAGCCTGGGCCTTTGGATTACCACTACACTGCCATCCCCCCCTTTCTATAGCTTATGATTTGTAATCATAGAAAGCAGATCCAGCATGTTTGTGCTAGATATCCAGGGAACTCTCATGACTTGTACATTCTGAGTCACCCCCAGGTGCCCAGAGTTTAGAGGTTTGGCTCCTCTGTGATAAAGGATATCACAAAAGACATGATTAATGATGCCTTTTTGCTGTCCACAGAGTGCACCTGATGAGAGATACAATGCTACATATTCAGCCTCAAGGTCCTTAATAGAGCAGACTATTGGCACCTTAAAGATCATTTCAGATGGTTGGACCAATCTGGCAGGGCTCTCCGGTACTCTCCACAGAGGGTCTCATGCATCATCGCCCTGAAGAACTTTGTGCTGCAAAGGCATAAAGGGATTTTGATACAGGGAGAGATGGAGGAGCCAGATGTCTCCCCGAATGGGGAGGACGTTGAAGGTGATGAATTTGAAGAGGGCAAGGATTCAGATGAGCCACATGAGGATGCTATTGTATGGGCTTGATGTGGAAGCTGTGCTTGTGACAAGCTTATAGCTACAAGATACCAAGATGAATAAAGTTGAAGACAAGTTTTTATGAGCATCATTGTCTTCATGCCTCAATGCAGGGGACACTACAACATTGTCATCTTCAACATGCCATGAGAGATTAACAATCTCACAATGACCACTGGTAGCCTTCAACCGTAATGATGGGGTCATCTTTGGAAGGCCCAGTAGTCTAGGAAACATGTTCACTGTGGAATGTGCTTAGCACTACACAGACGCACATCCACAAGCAACTGTAGACCTTTCAACCATGGGGCCAACAGTGTCCATGGCATCCTTCAAGAGGCTGAAACACTATTGGACCTATATGCATTCCCGTACACATTACAGCAGTGCAGCAAGGGGGCTCTAAGAGATGGAACATTTGTCAATGGTTAGCGCTGGACCATCTCGAGAGGGAGGTAGATCCACACAGTCCCACCTCTCCAAATGTCAGCTCTCAAGCATTAATAATGCAGAGGCCGCATCTTGAAATGATGCCCCAAGATGCCATCGGACATCAGGACACAGTATTCAGTAACGTGAGAGTATGCACCCAAAGACGGAAGTTGAGTTAACATTGACCTCGCTGACAGTAGTTCAGCAGGACCATCATGTGATTACTGACAGTCATATCCCTACATTAGTTGGAAGTGTGTCAAGTTTACCCCCTGTATTGCCTTGGCATTTGGGAAAGACATGGCCCAGACAGCTTTGACACAGCAATCAATTATAACTTTTTCCCTTCATTGATGCTGCTGAGCACTCATCAGGAGATGTACCAAAGCATTGCTTTCATACTACTGCAGTCCTTGGTATTGTCCATTTCACAAAGATCAATCATTCCTAAAATCCCTAAGTCAATGAGTGAACGGTCATGCCATTAATTAAATTTTGATTTGAGTTCTGCACCGCTAGGCAACCATTCAGGTGCAAAGTATGATCCTCAGAGCTAAGTGGATGGGTTCATCAGGATGACCAGACACCTCTGACATCACACGCTAACTCCCCTCTAGCAGACACTTCAAATGTCACTGGTTGGAACCAAATTCCATAGCTTTGTGTCACTCATGGGGAGAGTGGGGAATAGTAAAGGAATAGCGTTCAGCCTTAAAAGTGGAAAAGAAATCACATTGCTCGGAGGCAAAAAATGGCTGAGAGGCTTGGCGATGAAAACTACTTAAACCAAAATCACACACAAATAGAATAAAACCCATTGCAAGGTGCATTTTTGTGAAAAGGCTGCAACGTTGCTGTGAAAAATACTTATTGCATCCACAAACTACAAGTTTTATTGTGACAACATCAGGATAACCGCTTACCGCGATGAAAAATTTGCAGGAAGTACATTATCTCTGCCTTAGATGCACAGGTTACATGTGCCTTGTAGAACCATCATTTTGATATGGGAAGTGCCTTTGTTCATGTCGCTGATGTGGAACTAAAGGCGATTCACTGTGATGAGATTGAGATTGAGTGATACTGAATGAAACGGAGCAAAAGGAGGGAACATGTTGTAGGGGGGTGTGCAGTGGGGATCTGTTTTGTACACTTGAACGCAGGACCTTGGATCACATCAATTAGCCATTCAATACTTGAAACCTGAGGATGAATAAATGGGAAATATATTTACAATCGTGAAGAATATATGCAATAGATGAACACCCATGCCACCATTTTGTATTCAAAACTTCTAATTTTCCAAACTCTACCACTGCATCTAGGTGTTGACCCAACATCCAGAGCAGAGGTGGAGGCAGCCTGCTGACTACCATGTCCGTTGTCTGAGATGTCCCCTGGAAGCCCGAGGCCTGGATGGTCTCAGCCTGCTAAAGGTCTCCTGCTCTGGGGAAAGTGCCCCCCCACCCCACCCCATCCTCAGCTGCTGGAGTTGATGGAGTCACACGCAGAGGGGGGCTGGAGTGACAGGAAGCCTTTGGAGTGTCCTGTGTGGATGCCCCCAGGCTGACTGGCTGGTGGTCTCCTCATTTTGGGTGCCTAAGGGCCCCTCTCTGACTACTTGAGGAGAAGGAACACCTGGCGGGAGGTTGAGGTCCCTGTCCTCCTCTTCCCAACCGCTACTGGAACACACCCATGGCTACAAGGATAATGTGCAGGCCCGAGCGCAAATCCAGCAGAAACTGAGATAAAAGCAAAATACTGCGGATCTGGAAATCTGAAACAAAAACAAAAAATGCTGGAAAAACTCTGCGGGTCTGACAGCATCTGTAGAGAGCTCTGAAGAAGAGTCATACGGACTCAAAAAATTAACTCTGTCTTTCTCTCCACAGATGCAGTCAGAACTGCTGAGTTTTTCCAGCATTTTTTGTGTTTGTTCCAGCAGAAACTGCTGAGCTTGGCTGCCACCTTTCTCATGGAGACTTTGATGCGCTCACACTCCAGAGCCACAACATCAGACAGAACGTGGACGGACTCCTCCAGCCTTTGGTCCAGTTTGCGGATGGCCTCTGACAACTCTGCCTGATGTTCTCCTGCCTTTGCATCTCCAACATGTCTCTCAAGGTCAATCGCAGAGGCTCGTCATTGGACTTGGACTCGGCAGGGTCCTGGTCTCTAGCAGTCCTCCGAGTGTCAGAGACTTCAGCTGTCACTCCCTCTGCCAGCTGTGGAATTGTGTCTGCACTGTGTTCACTGGATAGTGAATCCAAATGTACTCTAGAACTAGGTTCCACTGAGGTGTGTGTATCTGTGCTGGTGGAGGGTGCAGGTGAACCTAGTGATGGATCTTCATCTGATGGTTCCTCAGCACCCTCATCGGAGTTGGTCTGCGGGGGGGGGGGTGGGGGCGGGGGAGTGCTGAGGCGCTTACCAGTGCACGTCCTCTGCCTTTTCTTGTTGGTACCAGGAATAGAGAGAAGAGAGAATTAGAGATTGGCTAGGCAGATTCCTACATTTTAGATCACTCACAGTCAGTGTCCGCATGTTATCCATGTACACTGGATGCATCCTCACTGGCTTGCTGTGGAAACCTGACCTTGTGTACCTCACATGACAGATTTCTATCCTCACCAGCCAACTCAGTGGCCTGCTCTTCAAAGGCTGAGAGGATCCGCAACTCTGGGGTCCTCCCTATGGTTTTGGATATTTCCTTTTATTTATGGGCGAGCTTGTCCTGCAAACAAATAGATAGATTGACTGTGAGCACATTGGATGAAAGAGCAGTTCAGAAGTGTGTGTGTCTTCTGTGTGAGCTGAGCTCTTTCCAATAAGGGCTGGAGATGCTGTTTGTGCAGGCTCTTACATCAGATGATGATCATAAAGTGGCTGGCAGACATGATTATCCCATCTGATTGTCCCATCTGCTGGTAGTGTGTGACATCCATGTGGACCCTAACCCTAAGACTGCTTGATGCTCTTATGGGAATATGAACTTGGAGTAAGTAGAAGGTTCATTTAAGCTGGTGGACTGCATCAGATCATTTATTCCTCTCCTGCACTGCAGGGCAGTCCTTCTTTGTTTGCCATGGGTGCTAACTTCCCTGGCAACCTCCTCCAAGTCCACCTCCTGCTCCCATCCCAAGGAAAGAGGACCTCCCACCTTTCCTGGACTCCCTGGAGGAGAATCCCCAGGGAGTCCTCGGTGAACTGTGGAGCAGATGGTTTGCTTCGTTTAGTTGGCATGGGTTCAACACACACCTGGCCTGCAATGAGTGAATGTCTGTGTGGCTGTGGTTAAATATGGTGCCAGCACCTTTGACCCTATGAGGTAACGGCGGCACAGACGAATCGCTGCCTGACCCACCACGAGATTCAGCGAGCAGCTTGCTGATGCATACTAAATGAGCTGAAAAGCGGAAGATTGAATGCAAAAACCCACCCCGCTGCTCAGCAGGAATCATGCCCATTTTCCCGCCCACCACCCATTTAGTCTCCAAAATGGAACATTCTGCCCAAGGTGTTTTATCCCCTTTGAGTTTAATTAGTTGATTTAATATATCACCTCTTTTTATTCTAAATATGGTTATATAATTTCTAATCCGACCTTCTGATATTATTTTGACCTCATTTGTCTCCCTCGTAAACACTGAAGAAAAGTAATTATTTAAGCGAAGTAAATATTGAATATTTCTGCCATTTCACTATTATTGCTTGTGGTTTTATTGTGTTCATTGTGAGAATGGATGTTATTTTTAAAATATTTTAGGAGAATATTGTGTATTTCTGTGAAAAAGGCTGTGTGTCTGTGTGTAAGCAACGCAAATGATTTAATTAAGCTGAGAAATGTTACTAGAAGGGCAGATTGTCTGGGGAATTTAAAACATAAAACAATAGAGACATTAGTTTTAGGGTACAAGTGAATAGATTGAACCTAATATTTTTATTGTTAGATAAGTCAAGCATTCATTTTAATATAAAAGGGAAGTCAGAGGTATCAAGAAACATGTTTGCATCTTGTAGGAGTTACATAGATAAATAGAAGAGGATATATTACATTTTATTGACCAAAAGCAGAGACAAAATCGAAACATAAAAGATCTTATATTTGGAAGGGTGAGTTTCAAAGAGGTGTGGGAACAATAGAACCTGAGATGAAAGAGGAAGAAAGGTAATTTTAGAGTTAGCGTGGAAAGCTTAAAGGGGCTGTTAGCTGTTGGTGGCTGTTAGCTATAGCTGTTGACCTGTTGCTGCAACTCTAGGCTGGGAGAAGATGCAGTTTGAGTCAGCCATCAAGTTGAGCCAGAAAAGTCTTGGGCTGCAAAAAGCAGTTTTGTTCTAAAGTCTTGGATTTCCACAGCAGAGTTTAAGAGGTCATCTGGTATGTCTTTATTAAAACTACAGCAGCTTGCCTTGGGTAATATTATTGGATTTTTATAGTTAAACATCCATAAAGGATTGTTGCCTGGAGGGTGTTTACTTGTGGGTCTAACCATGTATGGAGTCTTTTGGGGGAATGTTTTGTTAAGGCTAATTTTTAACTGTGCAACTGTAATGTGTGCTTAAGTTTTCTTTTATGCTTATTAATAAAACTTTTACTTTTAATTCTTAAAATCCCAGAAGTGTTACTGGACTTCTTGCTGCTGAGATCAGTACATTGTCTTCTCATTTTAAGAAAACAAAAAACAAGCGTAAGCCAAGTTCCCCTCTGGGATGTGGTCTGTGCAACAATTAACATTGGCTGTGGTCATAACTTCATCTCTTTTTGGCCCTATTCCCATCCTGATTTGTCTTTTGATGTGCTTGTAAAATATTTTTCCATTTTGTTTTATGTTCCTTGATATTTTGGTATCATGATTCCGCTTTACCTTTATAATTTTTTTTTAACTTCTCTCCTAATCACTTCATACTCTTCCTTGTCATGCTATTCCTCCTGTCCATGTATTTAGTGTGAACACCCATCATTACCCTCAGTTTTTCCTCAGGCCTTTATTCATTCATGGTGTTGTATCAGTGTTTGATTTCTTGAGTATTGCTGAAAAAGGGCACTTTGTCAAAGCTTTTCATTTTGCACTCAACAGGACAATTGCAAAAATACCAATGTCAGGGGAAGCAGCAACTTTATACTGTATGAGATACTGTATACAGACTCTACATGAGACTGTACTCTTGGGCAGAATTTTGCCCTTGGTGTGCGGGCTCGGCGAGGGCGGTTGGGAAGCCGACCGCCACCCGCGATTGGGCCCAGAAGACAATTTCATGCTGGTGGGCAAATGAAGGCCCACCCAGCATGAAAGGTGAGCGGCAGCGCTCAGCGCTGCCTGTGCAGGCGGGAGGGGAATGTGTGAGTCAGGCGAGCACGGCCTTCGCACATGTGCGCAAGTGCGTACTTCGTAATCTCCCTGAGGCACAGAGCTGCAGGGAGATGAACTGATTTAAAAAAAAAGATTTTATAAATGCTATGAAACGTGTCTCCTCATGTGACTTTGTCACACAAGCAGGGACATATTATTAATGAAAAAAAATAAAGTTTTTATTTGATTTTTATTTGCTTTTGGAAACCTCATTCCGCCTGTGGATGAGATTTCCAAAAAAGTGTAAAGGCCGCTTGGCCTTTTTGCCTGCCCGCCAACTGTAAGGGCAGACAGGCAGCGAAAAATTTCTTTTAAATTAACTTTTTAATGGCCTTTATATGCTTTTTAATGGTCAGTGGGTGCACTCCTGACTCTGATGCCCACCGGCCAACCGAAATATCGCACGAGTACGCGATGACGTTGGGATGCATGTCTGACATCATCGAACATCATTTTATGCTCGGTTGGGTCTGGCGCGCACCCGCCCACTAAGCTAGAAATTTTACCCATACAGTATAAAGTTGTTGTATCCCCTGACATTGGTATTCTTGCGATTGGCCTAGTGTGGCGCAAGATGAAAGGCTTCAACAAAATGTCCTTTTTCAGCAAAACTCAAGTTTTGTACTACCAAACGACTGTTGGTTTATTTTATTTTTATTTTTATTTTAGTGGAATATATTTTTTCTGGACCCTGTCGAACCCTATTTCAAATGTTTCCCATGTGGTTCTACTTCTGGCTTGCCCAACAGGCAGCTGGTGGGCCAGAACCTGGCCCGCCACGCCTCTCTATCCGGCCAGGGAGCAATGCTGGGTCTGGAGTGAGAACAGGGCTTACAGCTGGAGTGGGTCCAGGAGCTGGAGCAGGAGCAGAAGCACAGCCCCATGCTGGAGCAGGAGTGCGGCCTGGAGCTGGAATGGGGCCAAGAGCGGGAGCGGGAGCTGGAGCTGTGCCCAAAGCTGGAGCAGGAGTGGGACCCAGAGCAACATCTGTTGAATGGATCCAAAGAATTGAGCACAGAGACAAAAGTGGCGGAAGAAGAGTTCAGCGTCATGCCGAGCCCGAGATTCATTAAGGTGAGGGAGTAAGGATATGAAACTGAGTCCTTTGCTGAGTGAAGAACATTCAGCATCAGAGAGGGGAAGGTCAGAGGGTATGGTGAATTCACAGCAAGGGCTGGGGTTTGAAGAAGGGATGGGGTCAAAGGGATGAGAAGGGGTGGAGGGTCCTGGTTGGTATCAATAAGTTGTTGCAGTTTGTGTTCCTTAACACCTAAAAGGGAGAGAAAAAGTTTCTTGTTAAGGCGTCGGATGAGACAATGAATAAAATGAAACTGGGGATAAGGACAGCTTTGAGGTAGGATGAGTCGGTGCTGCTGGAGGGAGAGGTTGAGTGTGCTCAAGCGGTGGTGCATGACACTAAGTGCGGATCTCAGGATGCGACGAGAACAGCAGTCCGAGGAACGTTGTATTTCCCGGAGATTCCTGCAATCCTGGGTGGATTCAATACATAAGGGTTGGAACTTCAGTTGGAATCCACATGGGGTAAGTCGGAGATGGAGGCAGTCGCTGAGGAAGGAAATATGGCGGAGAAAGCGAGTTTTAGTAAACACCTTGCCAAACACAAGGAGGGAACTGGAAAGCAATGAAGGTGAACAGGGGGAAAGAGACAAACAGAAATCCCGTCAGAGAGAAGAGCAGTACTTCTTTAAGGTAGGCACTCCTGGAAGAGAAGTGGCAGTCAATTAAACACTAAGATAAAAGCAAAATACTGCTGGAAATCTGAAATAAAAACAGAAAATGCTGGAAAAACTCAACTGGTCTGACAGCATCTATGGAGAGAGAAACAGAGTTAACATTTCAAGGCTGTATGGCCATTCTTCAGAATTGAATTTCTCTGGCAGACTAATTCCGCATAGACTTAATCATGGTCTGTCTGGTATCAATATAATTGGCAAAACCAGAAAGGTAATTTTCTCTATACCATCAGATCAGGAAGATACCATTGAAGTTCTGCTGTCAAATCTGAGCCTGTTCATTTGGTTGGTGCATCTACTGCATAATGTTTAAATGAACCATTGTACGTTGCAAATGGAAAACAAAAAATAAAATACTGAAGCTGTATGCTGCAATACCAGGAGGACTGATTGTCATAACTCTGCTTTGTGGTTCGTTTTGATTGATTGAAATGATAAGGTGATAGGGGCAGCACACGGCCATATCCACAGGCCGCACTGAATGCCCCAATTCTGAAACCCGGCCGCTGTCCCTGATTGGATGGAGCTCCTTGACACAGTGTCCTAACTGGCCGGCTATGGGGAGATGTACCTGACAGGCTCACCAGTGGCATCGCTTTTTATCAACTATAAGAATCGGTTTCCTGCATACTACATCTTAAAATCAACTCTTTTAATTTCTGTAAATAATTTTCCCTATTGACCTGGGAAATAAATCGTTCAAACCACATTGCTTTCTGGGAATTATGGTTCTCCGGCCTTAGGTTGGACAATGGGTTATTTTTGAAAGCACATTTCTTAATAAAACAGGGCATTCATTTTTGGATGGGAAATTGTTAGTCTTGACGACACACAGGACTTCTGAACAGCCGGAGTTTGGCCAGACCCTACTCCCACCCGTCTTCTGTGTGCAGAGGCCACAAGCATCTCAGACGAAGAGGCTGCAGTGCTGGAACTGCCTCAGCCCAGTGCTACAATGATGCAGCTGAAGGGGGCACATGAAAAATGCTTGGTCTCCATTTGCATGGGTGCAGTTGGTAGGTCACGAATAATGATCTCTCCCATCCCCCAAAGAAAACCACAAAACCACATTTTAGCCCAATTTCTTGGAGGAACAAAACTGAAAAGAATTGATCAGTTTGAAACTGCTGAAAGGGAGAATGTTCAGCTTGAATTTCTAAACGTGTAGATTAGCTAGGCTCCAATAATGGGAAGAAATTGATAGGAAAGAATTGCTTCATCATTTATAAGTTATTTACAAAGATTTAACTTAGTTCGTAAAGTAGAAGTTTTTTATTGCATTGTATAGAGTATAATATTGCTATGTTATAAGGTTGTAAAACAAAGAAAAAACTTTAGCAGTTTCCAGCATAGGGTAGAAAGATGACCCACATTCTTCTCAAAGCTTGTTGTTCAATGTTGCAGTTCAGATAGAATAGTTTCCAAGCCAGCAGTGCCTTGAGCGGAGTCAGGACCCGGAAATGGTCCTGGCTCGTAATTATTTCCTAAGTCCAGGAGAGGAGAAAATCCAGGCTGAAAGGCAGCCCGTTTCTGACCCCCACTTTTGTATGAACTCTGCCAAGGCCAGCTCAAAGTGTGTGGCACCAGAAGTGAACGCAAAGTTGGTGTTCGTTAAATTCAGCTCCAGACCTTGCCCTTGTCCCGTCCATCTTCCCTGGTGACCAGGAATAGGGGCCTTTAGCCCTATTTCTTAAGTGAAAAGGCAAAAAAGTTTTATGAGTTACATCCGCTGTATGGCACTTTTTAATGGTCACTTTTATTAATCACTCTTTCTTTTTGAATTATCAATTTATTGCTTTGATTTTTATTGCTCAGTTGCTTCATTTTTTGTTTTGGTATTCATTTTTAATGGTGTGCCCAACTGATCACAGTCAGCTGCTGCTGCGATTCTTGCTGAAGGGGAATGAGAGACTCACACAAAGTCTGAATGCTTTTTGGAGGGCTGACAAAAGGGGTTATTTTTGCTCCAGTAGAAATGGGAAGTGTTGAAAATGTTCAGCCTGTCTGGCGGCATCTGTACAGAGAGAAACAGAGGTCAGTGACCCTTGGTCAGATTTAGTGCAGATCAGGAACTGAAGCGTTCGCTCTGTTTCTCTTCCCACAGACGCTGCCTGGCCTGCTGAATATTTCCAGCAGCTTCTATTTATATTTCAGATTTCCAACATCTGCAGCACTTTGATCTCCTATTATATGCTCCATCTTGGGCATTTGTAAGTGTGGTTAGTTTCAATTTAAAATGAGAAAACACATCACTCAATGCAAAGTGCAATTTTTCTGTTAACAAAGATAATGTGTGGATAGCACATTATTTCAGGTTGCTGCTAACTTACTGGAAGGTTTTACCATTTTTAAACTTGGAAGTGAACCCAGGGGTGGAATTTTCTCAGAATTGAACTAAGTGTGGTAGCGGGTGGGGGAAATAGAGTCCCACCTGCGGATGAAAATATTGGGTTTTCACGCTGCATTGTCCCAAGTCCGCCTCATTATTTATGCATTCCCAGGAAACATGTTTCCATGGCGGGTGAGCTCTCATTTGCCCGCTTGCCGTCACCCCGCTGTTGTATCATGCTGGCCTCCATCTTTAAAAGGCAGCTGCCAACAAAGGGCTCATCGCCACCGCTGTCCAGAAGGCATGGCCAGCCAAGGCAAAAAGAATGCAGCCCCCTGCTTCAACAACGGGCCCCTTGAGTGACTGCTGGATGGCATGGAGGCCCAACGGGATGTGGCCTACCCCTGCTCTGACCACAGGATGGGTAGCAATGTTACCAACCCGGCTTGGGGAGGCGGTGGCAGAGTCCTCTCTTTCTCTCAGAGGAGGACAGCCACCCAGTGTCGCAAAAGGATGAATGATTTCCTTCATTCTGCCAGAGTGAGTCATCCTTTTCATCACTTCCAGCTTACACACTCACAAACCCATCCCACATCCACAGGGCCCTCACTCACTGCCAGTGCAAGGTATACCAGCATTCACTCTTTCACACACACCTTCATGGTCTTCATCCTGTCCATGGGACCACTCACCACCCGCACATACCAGGCATACTTATCATTTGGCCCAGCAGGCATCCTGACACACTCTCCCCATCTCTATCCATGCAGGACAAACTGGCTCACAACAGGAGGGAAAGGTTGCAGACAGGTGGAGGGATGCCGGAATTCAAAGTTCTGACAGAATTTGAAAACAGAGCCATCCAGCTGGCCGGTGATGACTGGGACCAGTCCTGTGCTGACGGTGAGGTCAGCGCTGCTGTACCAAGTGAGGACCCAGCAGTGCAACATCCATCAGACAACCATGCCATGAGTGATCTGTCCTCTTTCACAGGCCACTGCCATGCACTAATTATCTCCCCTTACTTTCTCAGGCACATCTGCCAAACAGCCGACAGAGTCCATGACCCAGGGCCTCCAATCAAGCTCCGAGGAAACCTCTGAAGAGGAATCTGAAGGCACCCTCCCTGAAGTCCTGTCACAGCGCCCACCCACACCCTCCACCAGCGCAGAGACACACACCTCAGTGGGACCTAGCTTTAGAGTAGCCATGGGACCACAACCTGGTGAACACATCACACTGTCTGATCCGCAGCAGCGATTTCCCAGGTCCCCAGCACTCAGAGGACTGTTGGAGGCCAGAACGTTGCTGAGTCCGAATCAGATGACGAGCCTCTGGACTCGGTCATGTCACAGTTGCTGGAGCTGCAAAAGCAAGCTCAGGAACATCAGAAAGGGATGTCCGCTGCACTCCTCAGTTTGCAAGGCACGATGGAGGAGTCCGTCTGTCTTCAGGCTGAGGTGATAGCACCGGCATTGCAACACACCAAAGGTCAACACTGGCAGGATGGTGGCTGCAATGGAGATCTTGGTCCAGGACATCACTGCTGCACTGCTGCACTAGCTCCATCGCTGATACCATAGTTGGCCTCCAACAGTGTGTATGTGAGAGGGATTCTGGGCAGCCCGATTCCACTCCAGCTACCTCTTCCACTGACGGAGTCAGCCAGGGACCCTCAGGAACCCATAGGGAGAAGGATCAGTAGGTGCATACTCCAGGGCCATCCACCAAGGTGGCTCTGGAAGTGACTGGCCCATCCAAATCCTATCTTCCTGTGACATCTGCAGATCCAGCTTCACAGGCTGAGGAGGATGCCACTGCCACACAACAAGACCCTGAAAGGAGGCCCAGGCCCTCCAGCGGATGCCCACCAAAGTCATCACAGTCAGGGCGTCACAGTCAGCAGGTTGCCTCCACCTCTGCTGAGAATGTCCAGGGAGCACCATGACATAGCAGCAGGGTTAGGAAAGTTAGGTAAAAGTAGTTGCACAGCCTGGGTGTTGATCACTTGTACATACTGTTCACTATTGTCAATAAACTCCTAAGAATGTCTCCCTGCCTGTGGGTCTTTGTTCTGATGAGCAGTGTTCTTGTTACTCAGATGTGAAACCTTTCTGCACAAGATAAAAGGCAGGTGTCACAGTCCAGGGCCTCTTCCCTGTGCTCTGTGCAGCCTTCAGACCACAGTGATGGTCCGGCTTCACACTCCCTGGAAACATTACTGATGCCTGTTCCTTAGCAGTGCTGGTCATTGCTGCCAGAATGTAATAGGCAGGTGCCACTGAGTTCTCTCATACTCTCTGTGTGCTCTCAACACCTTTAAGGTAGGGCTGGCTCTCATCACACCAGCATCTGCGACCAGTGATGCAGTGCACCAGCTCCTGAAGGGCTGAGGTGCTGGAGGCGGACACAGCAGCAGATGTGTCTAAAGTTTCATGGTTGCATCTCTGAGATGCCCCTGATCATGGAAAGCAAAAGAGCTGCCCTCGGCCAGACAGGAGTCAGACATTCTCAGAGGCTATGTGAAGATCTATGGAGTGTCCTCACTGCATGTTGTCATTATTCTCCTGTGCTCTGGTGACTATTATGGCCTCCACTGCATCTCCTTGACAGGAGCATTCTCACACAGGGTATTGGTGCTGTGATAAGCCAGACTGGAGTCAAATGTCCACAATGTGAGGATCTACGGGGACACCTCACCGTAGTCATCATCCTCCACAAATCTGGCAGCTATGAGGCTTCCCAAGTGCTCCTGCCTTGTCTAGCCAGTGTGAAAGCCTCATCCCTGTCTTCTTCACCACTGAGGAACCCCTCAGCCTCATCACCATCAGCGTCCTCCTCATCGATGGAGACATGCAGCTCCTCCATCTCCTCCTCAGCCAACACGTCTCCCAATTGCAGCGCCAGGTTGTAAAGGGCACAGAAGATGATGCATGACATCCTCTGTGGACTATATTGCAGGGCTCCACCCTGCACCCTTTGTGGAATCTGGAAGACTGCAGGGATCTGTGAGCGACTCAGGATGTAGGCGTCGTGCACACTCCCTGGAATCTGTGCACATACCTGCAGGATGCATTTCAGGTGGTTGCACACCAGCTGCACGTTTAGTGAGTGGAAGCCCTTGTGGTTGATGAAGTCCCCTGACTGTAGCAATGGAGACCTGAGCGCCACATGAGTGCATTCATTCGCGCCTATGGGAATCCCAAGATCAAGGCGAATCCAATGGTTCTTGCATCCTGGCTGTTCCAGTTCCAGGCGAAATGCACAAAGTTGTGTACCATGGAGAAGATGGAATCCGTGACCTCATGGATGCATCTGTGGGTGGTGGATTGTGAAATCCCACAGAAGTCACCCGTGGAGGTCTGAAAGGAGCCGCTGGTGTAGAAATTGAGCACCGCAGTCACTTTCACAGTCACTGGCAGTAGATGCCCTCCATGTTCCCTTGGTGCCAAGTCCTGCAGCAAGCGGCAGATGTGAGCCACCAGGTTCCTAGCCATTCTGCAGGGCTCGTCCCAAAGTAACAGTGGTTGCCTGACAGACAGACAAGGAACATCAGTTGTGTCTTACTGATGAACCTTTGAATTAATCATTTTCTGAAGTGTTGATTTTAATGCAACTGATAAATCATGGAACAGATTTACCAAATGAGGATATATTATGTTGATGTAGCATCAAGATTGTTACATTGTCTTTTGTATTTACAAGTACTGACGGAAGTGTGTATTTCCATAATGTTGTGCTCTATTTCAGTCTGCATCATTTGATGATTCCCCCACTCCTCACTACTTCAGATACAGTTATATTGGCCTAAAGGATGGGCAAAAATGCTGGCCCTGCCAGCACTGTCCACAACCCAAAAGTGAATTAAAAGAAAGTAATGGGCAAACAACGTAGTTGTAATGAAAGAAGGTTAGAAACATCAGGCAGAAATTAGGAAACTAATGGCATGCCAGAGAAGTACTTTGGGATCTTGAAACATCACACTGATAATGCTTCACAAGAATAAGGGGAAAACAACAATTTATACTGTATGTGAAGAGAGTGTTTATTGGTTGGCAAGTGGATTCTGATTGGTCGAGGCATTGCCATGGAGAGTGCACCTGTGATGGTGACTGTCAGTTAACTGCCAAGCATTGTTTGAAATTTAAACTAGGCAGCTTGAACCTGATTGGTCAAGGCATTGCCCTGAGGAATGAGTCAGTGAATGGCTGTCACTTAATTTGTTTAGCTGAAACAGGCACAACGTGTGTACATTTTCTTTCTGTCTGTAAAGAACAGGGCCCTGTGCATTAATATATGTAGCTTCCAGTACATGTAAATACACCACACTGTGAGCCCGACTGACAATATTAATCTGGTTGTCAGCATAATTCTGAGCACATTGAGGATTATTTAGTAAATGTTGTCCAATCGCAGAATCACAACATTTGTGTGATATGCAGAATGACTTTTTGGTTGACAGTAGCGAATTCCACTCGTGTTGCTACTGCATAGTAGCAGCATGACGCATGTGCAATTGTAAGAATCCCAATGCGTGTAATGACCAGTGAAGGTAGGCTTGCGGTAGACTGTGGTAGAGAACCTGTTGGCAGATTTCTCAACTAGCACATCAAGGAAGGGGAGTTCATTTGTCTGCTCCATTTCAAAAGTGAATTTGAGAGGAGGATGGAGCCCATTAAGACATGTAAGGAAATTATTACATGCAGTTATAGACTTAAATATAGCAAACATATCATCCACATATTGGAAATATGCAAGGGGTAGGAGGTTAGATGTCATTCCATTGAAGACACATTTCAATGGAACCCAACAAAGATGTTTGCGAGAGCTGGGCCTAGAAGGGATTCTATGGCAACACCATCTATTTGGGTATACATTGTGTCATTAAAACTGAACTGAACTGTGTGATTTGCCAAGTCCATAAGTTCAATGAATACTGATTCACGCAATGGTGGCAGGTCTAGATTACCATGATATAGTGCTGCAGTGCAAATATCTATGGCTTCCTTAAGTGAATTGGTGAATAGGCTAGTAATGTCTAATGAGCACATGGACATAGCATTGCTATCGATATACAAGTCCTGTATGGTCTTCGCAAATGTGAAGGGGTCCTTCACTGTGTATGTGGAAAACTTGGTCAAAGCTGTTTGTAACAATTCACCTAACCATTTGGCCAATTCATGTTGTGCAGAAATGGTCACAGATAAGATAGGGCACAAAAGGGACATCCCTGTTAGGTGTCTTGAGCAGCCCATACAGATGCAAACATAGCGAACCATGAGGATAAACTCTGTTATTTATCATTCGGTAGCTCATTGCTCTTACATAAATCCAAAAGCTTACTTTTGAGCAAGGCTGTCCAGTCATGTTGAGCAGCAGGTCCAATGGATACGAATTCGGACCTGTCATTAAGATTGGTGTGCATTTTGTTGATATAGTCATGCTTGTTAAGGATGACTATTCCTATCCCTTTGTCAGGTTTACTGATGTGTGTGTCTGGGTTGGTTTTAAGGCCCCACCGCGCTGTAAGACATTCGTGTTGCATGTGAAAGTCAGACAGGTCATTTGGAATTCCCAATATGTGTGCACTAGATCAGCTTTCAAGGATTCAGTGTCATCAGTGGCTGCTGGTTTGTTGGGAGTAGAGGAATTCAAACTCAGCAAATACATCTTCCCATTTGATTTGGGATGAATGCACACCAAAATTGAAACCATGCACAAGAACAAACTCCTCGTTTTCTGAGAGTACATGGTCAGAGAGATTTGTTATGTGTTTTGTGGCATAATTAATTGCATTGTCAAACCGCTTCCACTTAAATGAGTTTATGGTGTGGATGTGTTTCAAGAGGGTACTATTTAGGATGCTGTCATCTTTTGAAGCAATATAGCGACAAAAATGGATTAAATCAAATTGCCCCGATGAGTGCAAGACAAAATGCTTTGACATGTCTCTTTTTTAGCAGTATTCAAGTTCTGTACTACCAAGCGACTATTTATACTGATAATAGTGGAAGATTGTGAATAAGTTCCTCTACATGCTATGGGGCCAATTTAGGAAATACAAGCTGCTATGGGAGCCTCGACATAAAATCCATAAAATCAGCCTAATGATGATATTCATGACGAAGATTTGCAAACTCATTGCTGACAGTGTGGGAGGAAATCTTCCTCCTGCCCCCATATTTTATAGCTTTAAATATAAACTATTGTACATCAGAAATAAAAACAAGGAGAATTCTAACAAATGTAGGCACAATGAGGGAATGTTTGAAATGCAAATATGTATATTGCTGATTTTATGATCACAATGCAGTCTTTTGCTGTCACAAACTTTGACTAGAGCTATGTTAATTTAATTAATAGCCCAACAGCTGAGACAGACTGCAGAATGGACTGCTGGTGGATGAGATTAGTTAACTAGAAATTACTAGAGCACACACTGAGACCTTCCAACACTCATCAATGTGACTAATTGCTTAATTAAAAATACAATAAATGAAGGCTGTCATTTATCAATGTGATAGTCACAAGAATGTGCTCTCAGAAAGGATTAAATCAGTCTGGCACAGGTTTCCTTTAATTAGAATAACAGTGGCGTAGCTATTTTCCACTCCTGTTTGTGACTTGCAACTGTCCATTTGAGGGAGTCCAGAACCAGGGTCTAAGGATATGGGTTAGACCATTTAGGACTGAGATGCTCCTATTTTCTATGTTTCTATGTTTCTATCAAATATCTAGAGGAACCTGACTGGCTTCCTGCTGCCAAATTCATACGCACTGAATTTGGTCATCTCACTGAAAAGAAACCAACAATCAGCATGTACCTACAGTAATAGACATAGGGACAAAAATGAAACAACTGGCATCTAGTTTTAGCTAGGTAGCGGTTTTGTTAATTCATTCATGGTGATCAGGATTTTATAAACTAACTGCATTGACTTGAACCTTAGCTCAAACCTAAATCAATACCAATATGTTGATAATTGTTGAGCTGTCTCTGGACAAATTTGCTCAATTGAGGAACCATGCCACAGAGTTCAAATTAAACATGCCATGTGATTGGTTGTGAAATATGTTTAGTTGAAAGCTTCTTTTGAATTTTAAAGATAAATACCCATAAAATCTGTCCAGTTCATTTTGAAAATGCATGTTTGTGTTCATCAAATTTAAGCAGAGGCCAATGCTAAGGAATGGAATTCTTCTCTCAGGAAACCGGTGTCAGCATCAAGCAGTATTGCCAAATTCAGGGTAAAGCTTTCTCTATCTGAAGTTTGGAATCTGGTTCACTGTCATCCCTCCTCCACTCCACCAAAGAAAATAGAGACTTGAACCTTTGTGCCTGAATTGACAAAGTTTGCACAACTTTTAGGTATGGAATTTAATTCCTAAATGTCATACTAAATTGTTCCTAGGGTTACCATCTGCCTTCAAGTCCTATGTCTTTGACCTCAATGTTTGCGCAACTCCTCAAATCCTTTAGCCAATCTCAATTTGGGTACAACTTCCCCTGCCCTCATGTGCAAAGTTCTTCAGCACATTTTGTAGGATAATAGCACTACATAACACTGTTGTTAGTTTGACAGGTTTTTAAAAAAATCATTGTTAGGATGTGGGTATTCCTAGCTGCTCTTGTGATGGTGGCGGTGAACCTGTTTCTTCTTGAATCACTGCAATCTGTGGGGGGAATGTGCTCCTACAGTGCCGTTAGGGAAGCAGTTCCAGCAACTTGACCCCAGCAACAGTGAAGGAGTAACAATAAGTATCCAAATGGGGAGGTAGTGGCATAGTGATTTTGTTACTGGACTGGTATTCTAGAGACCTGGGGTAATCCTCGGGGGACCAAGGTTCAAATCGCACCACAGCAGATGGTGAAATTTGAATTCAATAAAAATCTGGAATTTAAAGTTCAATGATGACCATGAAACCATTGTCATAAAAACCCATCTAGTTCACTAATGCCCTTTAGGGAAGGAAATCTGCTGTCCTTACCTGGTCTGGCCTACATGTAACTCCAGATTCACAGCAACATGGTTGACTCTTAACTGCTCCTCTGAACAAGGGCAATTAGGGATAGGCAATAAATGCTGGCCTAGTAATGCCCACATCCCATGAACGAATAAGAAAATAAAAATAGATGTTGTGACTCAGAAGCAAGTTTGTGGGTATTCTGATGCATTTTGTCCAGCTACTTGGTGGAGATTATGGGCTGACTAGTAACCTTAAGGTACTCCAAATGTAATTCTGTATCAACACAGATAACATTTTGTAAAATAATCTTACTGAAGGCGATGTGCTTTAATCCCATCCTGTAAAAGTGTACAAAAGCTAGTGCAGCACAATTACCCATTTATGGGAAGATACTGCTGACAATATGGGCACATTTCATTTATACAAAAGACATCTTCCAATAACAGTGGCTGCAGTTGAAGGACAGTAACCCTTTAAGTAATGGTTGCTTGCTTTTATTGACGCATTGATTGCTTTGGTCATGGAGTGTAATGACAGTGTAATTACAGCAATTAACAGTTCTTCTGTTTGGTAATAAGAGGGTTGTAAAAGAGAAAGCTCAGGCTTCAGCTAGAAATTTTGATATGAAGTCATCTATAAAAAGACATTTCCGATGTCACCGCACTCAATGAGTAGGGAGACCTCTCACCCATGAGGAATGCTGAAAATGTTTCTCATCAAAGGTGATTGGGAGCCTCACTCTATATTCATGTGACTTTCTTCCCCGACTTGTAGAACAGGTCCCATGAAAACAACTTAATGATCAGAACTGGAGCACATTAATTATCAACAGCATTACTTTCACAGGTGAATTAACAAAGTGTACTAATGCCCCAACTAGATGAATTGCATCCATAAAGGCAACTTCTGCTGTCTTTCTAGATGGTGGTGACCAGTAGTTTGACAAGGAAGTTTAACAGCACAGTGCACCAGAACACCCAGCATCATTATTTACACTTACATTAAATGCCAGTTACCATTTCAGAACTCTGCAGTTGTGGATGACTGTTGATAATAGGGTTCCTATTGATGTGGTAGTAGCACCATTGGTGAACCATAACTCATAACGTGGAGTTCATTGAAGAATGGTGACTTATATTGGTCAGGGGGAATCTGAGAACCTTAGAAATGTTCAATTGTTTGTCTTTTACCAGGTGATTGGCCTTCTAGTAGTGGCCCACAGGCATGAAAGCAGATAAGTGACAGAGGTGTACATATGTGCTATGTTCCAGCACCAAGCGCTATAAAGATGACTTCCAAGTACAGGGACAGCCCAGATATCTAAACATTAGAGCCTTCTGACACTGATGAAGGTACATTAGGGTAGTCAGTGAAAATATTGAAGCTCTGATTTTCCTGCGGGACATGTGCAAAAGATTGGAAATGGTATCCAATGCCTGAGATTTCAGTACTTCCCTGAGGCAGAGTAGATTAGCTGCACCTACAAAAGATTGAGACAAGGGGCAGCCATGGTAATAACGTGAGAAGAATATTCTTGACTGATCACAGAATTGTTATAGTTCAGAACAAGGCCATTCAGCCCATTGTGTCTGCATCGGCACTCCGAATAAGCAACTTGCCCTATACCTTACCCTGCCTTCTCCCATAACCCTGACTGATCCCAATGCACTGTTCTTCTGGGTTAGCTGAAAGAGCACTCAACAACAATAGCTTAGGAAGTGATGGTGGCTGTGCCTCTGGGGTTGGCAGCAAGCCAAGACAGGGCCAAACAGTCAATGCAAGCTTCTTTTCTCAACCTCCCCATTGGTCATCCAACATGAGATTGTGATGTTCTGTTTTATGGACTCCATTTTCAGACACAAGGCCCTTCCGAAGACAGGCCTGTTTGGGGCGGCCTACCAGTAGTAGGATAATGGCCTTAGCTTGGGAATACTGGTGGGTTCGGGCCATTGTAGCTGGAGTGCACACTGGATGTGTTCCACCCTCCTTCTGTCAAGACACAGTGAGGACAGAAACGATTTAACTCCTGTGCCTCAGGAATAGGAGCAGTCACTGTCTCCTTGTCTTTCTTCTGGAAGTTATGTAAGTCACAACTGCTGACATCTTACTCACTTATACAAAGAAGGGAACAGCTCACGGGTTGTAACAAAGTGTTAACTGTGGCTCTCTGAGTTAGAAAGTGATGTGTCCGAGTTTCACTCCAGAGGCCTGAGTGAAAAATACAAGCTGACACTGAATGAGTACTGCACTGACAGCGGTGCCATCTTTCAGGTGGACATTTTAAACTAAGGCCCTAATTTCCCTCTCTGTTGGATGAAAAAGATCCCATGCTTGACTTTGAAGAAGAGTAGTGTCTCTGCTAATACTAAGCACTCAAGCAATATCACTAAAACAGGTTATTTATTTGTGGGACATTCCTCATGGGGTGAGGGGTCCCCCTGCTCATTGAGTGCGGTGACATTGGAAATGTCTTTTTACAGATAACTTCATATCAAAATTTCTAACTGAACCCTGAGCTTTCTTTTTCACAACCCTAATAATACCAAACAGAAGAAACGTGTACGCATAACTGCTGCTGCACTTCACACATTACAGTCAAGGAAGGGTATGTGAAGTTATGGGATACAACCCGAAGCTGAAATATAATGCAGAGGGTTTTTGGTCTGGTCCATTTACTTGCTATAATTTACCTCAATATTGTATAGACAGTGGCAAGCTTTGAGTCCCAGAGAACAAAGGATCACCTCTAGGATTGGCTTGAGGAATTGAACCTGAGAAAAATACCTACAGCGTGAACCCAAAAATATAAGTCATTGTTTTTTCTTGGAGTAGTAGTATATAGGTTTGCATCTTATTATCATAAAGGTGCTACTAAAAGTTGGAATTATCTTCAGAAAACAGGATTTAATCACCTATTGATTGTAAAGTTGTGAAAGACATCTAAAAATTAAAGGAAAAGAATTTCCAAAGAGAAAATCAAACAGCTTGAGATTATTTACTGCTTTTATGCAATTGAAACGAACGAAGCAATACAATATCCAACAACAGTAAATTCACCATCTCAAGAAAAGACACATTTCAATACGGGAATATACAAATGTAGCGTGATAATTATATCTCTCCAGTTACTGTAATGAGACAAAACAGTCTTGTTTCATCAGAAATTTCAGTTGCTGAATCCTGGCTCTTAAACATTTGTTAAAAAAAAACTGATGTGAAATAAATCGCACTATTCAATGAAAGAGAAGGAGGATTTCCTCTGTGTGTCATGTGCAGTGAATCATCAAAGCATTCTTTAGAAATGCTTATTATAAAAACAGAAAATGCTGGAAATGCTCAGCAGGTAAGGCAGCATCTCTGGGGAGAGAAACTGAATTAATGGATGGAATCTTGTGGAGGTGACGGGGTGGGGATCTTGCCTGGAGAGTGGTCAGAGACCTGCGTAGCCTCCTCTGGAGAAGGCTCAGCGAACCACGAGCCAATCAGGCAGTGTAGAGGCCAGTGGAGGGTCTTTACCTGAAATCAGGACCCTGGGGTTGGAGGTCCTGCCTATCAAGAGCTGTTGGCTAATCAAAGGCTGGCAGCTTTTTGCTCTATAGCACCACAAGGAAGATGGTGACTGCTGCAGGAAAGGCACCCACCAGAGGCCCAGGATCACAGAGCAACCCAGGCACAGGTAAGTAATGGTGGGAGGGGTTTCACAGGGTGGGGGTCATGGGCTAGGGGACTATAGGGAGAGTTGTCAGCAAGGCCAGGGAGGCGGCTCTCAGTGCCAACCCCCCTCCCCTTCCTGGTGCCTGATCCCTTGATCAGACACTCAGTGCCTTTGAAGGAGAGACCCCCCCACCCGGAGATGACAAGCAGTTCACATAGGTTTACTTGTCATGCATGCTGCATGGTGACAGGCTCACCTGCTACTGGGTTAATACCAGCAGTAGTGGAGAAGGCCTTAAGTGTTCATTAAATGTTCCACCTAAGGGCCTCAATTAGCAATGGGGCTGGAAGGTTGACCACGGGCCTTCTGGTCTTGGACTTAATTGGGTTGGAGGTGGGAAGATCGCGGGGTTCTTGCCCCACCAGCCTCCTGCCTGATTAAGTGCCCTCCCGCCTCCAAACATGCCATTCGCAAAGGCAGTAGATTCTGCCCAACATTTCAAGCCTTTCTTTAGAACTCTCCACAGATGCTGTCAGATCTGCTGAGCAGTTTCAACATTTTGTGTTTTTATTTCCGATTTCCAGCATCTGCAGGTTTTGCTACTGCTGTAGAAATGTTTACATTTTTTTTTACAAAGAATGCTCATTCTTATCTTCAAATCGTTCCACAGCCTAAACCCTCTCTTGCTCTAAAGCCTCCTTCCCCTTTATATTCCATCCAGCACTATTCATTCCATCAATGCTGCTCCTTGTGTACCCCTATTTTCTTCACCCCACTGGCCCAGTTCACTGGACCTCTTTCCCGAAATCCATCCGCTTTTCCACTGCTCTCTCCAGGTACAAAAATCTTCTTAGAACTTTTTTCAAGTAACCTTTTGGTCACCTCTCTTAACCCTCAAGCCAGGTCTCATGGTTCATTCTTTCATCTTTTTATTACCGCTCTCTGGCATGTCTTAGGGCGTTCTTGACGTCAGTGGTGCTTTTTCTGTACATTTTCACTGCACATAAACCACCAGGAATTTTTCCTCCTTTTTGTTGTCATTACAAAGACATTGAAACATTAAGATATCAATTCTCATACACTGCACACAATGCTTGCAACAGAAAAATCAATGCTGCTTACATGCATTGTGGTTTGGTTTTGTCCATTGAAAAATGTTACAAGTTAAATATTAGCAGACATTTCCACATGCTACAAAACACTCACAGAAGAAATTACAAACCTCCAAGATCAAACTTAAAGGCAATCCCTTTCCTAGGTTAAAACAATGGGCTGGTTTTTATTTTTATCACCTTTGGTGTTAAGCTTCACTTGGGTGGAGCGCAAAAAGAGACTTGCACATGAACAACAACTTGCATTTATATAGCGCCTTTAATATAACATTCTGAGGCATTTTACAGGGCCATAATCAATCAAAAAACTTGACATTGAGCCAAAGAATAATAATGGCAGGAAGATTTAGGGAGAGAATGGCAGACCTAGACACCTAAAGGTTCTGGGATGTGCAAGAGGCCAGAGCTGGAGGAACGCAGTTATCTTGGATGGTTTTAGAGCTAGAGGAGATTACCGAGATTGGAGGCAGTGAGGATAGGGAGGAATGGGAACACAAGGGTGAAAATTTATCATGCTATGACAAGGGAGATGGGTGAACTGGACTTGGTATGAGTTAGGATATGAGTAGCAGAGCTTTGTATGTGTTCAAGTTTATGAAGGATGGAAGAAGGGAGGCTGGCTGGGAGAGCATTGGAATAAATGAGTGTGGATGCCTATGAGGGGACTCAAACCTCATTCTCTATATTTTTTTATAAAATATAGACATCCTCATGGCTATTGTTGAAATTTTAAAATCTGGATAAAACCCTTTCAAAATAGTTGAACCTATGTCTGCCTGTGACTTTCGAACAAAAGGAGCTACCTTGCAATATCAAAGAAACTTGCACCTTGTTATCCCTGAAGAGACACTAACAGCCCCCCTCCAGGCTGCACAGACCAAATTCAAAGAGAGCTATACAAAGGCCATTTGCATTTCATCCAGGTTGGCCAACTGGAGTCGACTCATTTGCTAGGATAATGGACCCACAACCTTCCTTTCAATTCTTAATGGTTAAGACATTTAACCATCTTGGGGATCCAGACAAGTAATACACACCCTTTGTCAAAGCCAGAGTGGAGAGGTGGGAGCCGTGAGACATAGACCCCTGGCTGCAAAACCAGTAATATTGTCATGCAGAACTGAAAACTCAATATGCCGCTTTAGCATCTAACTAGCAGCATCACAGAAAAGGAGCTCCGCCCAGCTTGGACACCTGGCCCTATCTACACTATTTCTGCTGGAACTTCTCTACTATCGTCTTTAAGACTGATTCAGCTCTGTATGCCTATCTCATTGCATGAAGTCAACACCACCAAAAAAGTAAATTATCCAGCACCGGTTTTCAACCTGCCGACTTTCGTGAAGGGGTACCTCATTGGACTTTGATTCTGAACTCTGGAACTCACATGAAGCAATAATTCTTTTCTCTGTGGTCTCTGCACTGTAAATCTTTCTTTTCTCTATCCCTCTTTTACTGTATGAATCTAAAGGAGGCAATGTTGCTACCCTCCTCCCGCATTTTGAGGGTGTGCAAAATAAATTAACCGTTTGAGTTCATCCTATCTTGAGTTTGCTGTGGGGCTATTAATAGAAAATGGGATCACACCAAAACTGAGGGATTTGGAAATACGCCACTGCTTATAAAGGGGGAAGCAAGTGAAAACACCTTTCTGTTTTATGGACAGCTGGTGAGAGGAGAAATTAGTGCTGTTTAAATTAACCCCTCTCCTGTCCGTAACAATGCCAGTAACAGAACCCACCCTGTGGCCCTTCCTTCCAGATGAAAGCTGCCTCAAAATTTCATGTCATTCTTAGATGATATCATTTAAGATCATAAAGCAGATTTTTGAGTGCAGATATTACTCAGGCGGAAGAAACCTACTAAGTTTCAACATTTCATGAATCAGGCATCTGCATAGAGTAGCTCCAAGGCACGAGCTGCTTGCATATTCAGACCCTAAGTTGAAAAAGATCAAAGGAATAAAAACTACAAGACCTTGCTCCCATCATGGAGCCTTGAAACAGGTACATGAGACAGCGATAGGGCCAAGACACCATTGGACGACTTCTGTGTCTTGTGCCTAGTAAGGGTCTGAGCCAGAGCCTGACAAAACTCCTTCCATTGAATACTGGCTTCACATGTTATACGTTAACTGCATTCAGACTTTGTTCACCTCTGAACTAGGTAGATCAAATGATTCTAATTATCCCCAGGCAGATGCAAATAGCTTTTTAAACATGGGAATAATCTTTTCTCATAGCTTTCCCCTCTCTGAGGGAACCTCATCACTTAGGGGTTAATAAAGGTATCTGAAAGTATGCATCTCTTGTTTCACTCAGCGAATGAGGAGTATAGTACACAGCCTACTGAGCAGAGAGTATTTCATAACACAAAAAGCCTAAGGAACTTGGATATGCTTGTTGTGGGAATCATGATGTGTGATCAATATGCTCCTGAATGAGGTGATGAAGACAGCATGTAAGCTTGTGCTGCCTGCTCGTTTCTATGATTGTGGCATAATGTCCAGTGCTATAAGTGCTGCCGAGTTGTTGCACAAACAGCAGGGAGCCCCAGGATTGTCTGAGGCTAACATGAATTACAGTTAGCCTGCACATTTTAAAGCCAGCTTGCACTTGTAAGGGGATGTGCATCCTGGCTGCAGCTGGTGCTGGAAGTAGCTATGAAAAATTGTGTGAGCAGGAAAAAAGCTGAGAAATTGAGCAGCAGGACAGAGACAGGGCTCCCAGATTCTCTGATGCAGTGCTGGAGGTGAAAAGGAAGCCCTCCAGACAAGTAAATAGGAGCAGTTAAGCACAGAGGTTAATGCTAGGAGTTTGACTCTGAGGACTCGGTTACAGTATAGAAAAAGTTCAATGACCCCTTGCGAGCAGTTAAGATCAGTGAATGCACCTTCTATTGCCAAATTCTACAAACCACACCACCAACTTCATTGCTCAATGTATCACACCCCCATCACTCACCCACCAGCAATGTCTAGCAATCAGGACCTATGTCTAACATTCATATGCTCCACCTGGTCCTCACATGCTTACCACAGCTGCGAGCCACACCCACATCTTGTAACGTCCACATATTGTCAACTATTCAGCTATGACTGGCATGTCAGTCTAACACATTGCAACACACTCACTGACACTCTTTCCTCTATCTTGCAGGACAATGTGTCGCAGGACAGCAGGGAGCAGCAAAGAGCAGAGGACAGGTATGGTTGCATCTCCTAACTTCCCAAGACTGTGCTCTGCATTATTGGTGCAGCCCTCTGAGAGACTGTTGCTACCAGTGTTGCTGCAGGATGACAATATGTACATCCCTTATGCACCTTTACAAATCCCGCTTTGCCCCATCTGCCAGGATGGTCTGAAGTACAAACAGTAAATGGTGTAACCTTGAGCCTTTCACTTTCCTCCTCATCCCCTTCCCTCAATCCAACCTTCTCCAATTATAATTATGCTCTCAGATACCCATGAGCAGCTGCCTGGCTAACCGGTGGTGTGTGATGATAAAGAATGAGAAGAAACATGTACTGGCTCCAATTGGCACAGGGCTGCAGGCAGAGCTTGGAACCCAGTATGGAAGTAGTGCTAAATCAATGACACCACTGGCAGACCCAGCTGTTATCCAGCATTTGGCAGTCGATCTCTCAGCTTCCATTGCAGTAAAAGCAAAAGCCACCTGGCTGAATGAAGTGGTGAAGGCTCAAATTAAAGTCATGAGATCTATGCTTATTGCCATGCAAGCCTAGATTGTTGTCATACAGGCTCAAGACTGGGCTCAGCCTAAATAGCCAAATGGTTATGGTACTGGGTTTGTAACCCCAAGATCAAGAATTCAAATCTCACAATGGCAAACTATGAAACAATGTAACTTCATCTGAAACAGATGGAAATGGGTTTGTATTCGAAAGAGTTACAGGCTCAAACTACTGACATCATCGCTACAGATAGCAGTGCTCAAAGGGGCATGTAGCAGCTCACAGCAGTCCAGCAATCTGGGCTGCAGCATATTACTAGGATAGTTGAATTGCCAACCAGGGGAGTGGCAGTGGTTCCATGATGTGCACCACTGATGTCCTCTCAGGATGACAACACTCATACTCTGCAATACTGTCATTCTACCAGTGCCCCTGCTGTTGCCTCTCAAACAGCCAGCCCAGATTGCTGCTGTCCATTCTGCAATGGTACAAGGCAGGTCCACAAGGCCCACAGCTGCTCAAGGTCATCTGCAGTTTGCCGCATTGAAAGTCATGGGAACATATGAACAAATAGGGCAGGATGAGGCCACTTTGCTCCTCAAGCCTGTGCCACTATTTAGTGAGACCATGCCTGATCTGTGACCAAACTCCTTATAACCTGCCTTTGCACGTAAGGTCCCTTAACTTCTCTGGTCAACAAAAATCTATTAATATCAGATTTAAGATTAACAGTTGACCTAGCATGAATTGTCATTTGCAGATGAGAGTTTCAAACTTTGACCACTCTTTGTGTTTAGAATTTCACTTCTGCAAAATCTGGCTCTAACTTTTAGACTACACCCTCGTATTCCTAGCCAACCAGTAGAAATAGTCTCTGTCTGTCTGTCTGTCTGTCTATTTATCTATCCTCTTTAATATATGATCAAATCTCACCTTAACCTTCTAAATTCCAAGGTATTGAATCGTAGCGAGTGTAATCTCTCCTTGTAATTTAACTCTTGGAGTCCAGGTATTATTCTGGTGAATCTATGTTGCACTCCCTAAGTGTCTAGCCTTCCACCAGCCATGTTGCAGCTACTGGGGTAGCACTGCATAGGAGCACTAGGCCAGACAAAGTCACTAAGAGAAAGCTCAAGGATAAATATTTGAGAGTAATATGTATTATTAGAAGTGTTGTTTAGATGTAATTGGTATGGACTGATTGTTTTGTGGTATTCATTTAGGACTTTGATTTAGGATTTTGGTTAAGAAGACACAGTGATGGTCTCTGGCAGAGGGATGGAAAGGTGGGGAAGTGTGGTGCAGTGGTGATCTGAGTATTTTTTCAGCAGCATCAGGGTCTGATGAAACTCTCATTGCCAGATAGATGATGTCCCAGATGCCTGCTTTCCACTGCCTCTTCCTGCTTCTGGTCGTTCCCCTCCTGAGGTGGTTGCCAAGGCAAGGGCTGCACCCTCAGATTGCCAGCTTGTGAAGGACTCAGCAGAGCGACATGAGTTTCAAAATTTGTTTTCCCTGCATGTAGCAATGCAGGGAAAACAGAAATGTTGGCAACATTGCCAGATCCAGCCTGAAACGATCCACTGACAGAGAAATTGAGGGCCATCATGCCTTTTACAGCCTGCAAGTCTAGTTGGAGAAGATGGCACAATTCTGTGAAGATTTTCTTGGTGAAACTTAGCCAACACAGATACTGCTCCTGGCTGAGATAGGGGTAGGTGAAGGCTCTGGGTGACTAAGTAATCTTGTCGATAGCAACCACCGTCCTCTCTCTGTGAACAACTTCTCTCTGCTGCCGCTGCTCCATCTCCTTGTTATGCTGCAGCTCAAGAGGAACTGCAGCAACAGCTTCTGTGACTGGCAGCAAGTTTTCTGCTCAGGGCCTTTTAGATCTGCAGCACTCCCTTCTGTCAACTTCTCCAACAATATTGTGCTTCTACTAAAGAAGTCCATGTCCAAATGCAGCAAGACCTGGACAATATCCAGGCTTGGGCTGAAACAAGTGCCAGGCAATGACCATCTCCAACAAGAGAGAATCTAACCATTGCCTCTTGATATTCAATGGCATTACACGGTTGAATCCCTCACTATCAACATCCTGGGGATATCATTGACCAGAAATTGAACTGGGCTAGCCATAGAAATACTAGAGCAGGTCAGAGGCTAGGAATCCTGTGGCAAGTTAATCACTTCCTGACCCCCCCCAAAGCCTGTCCACCATCTGCAAGGCACGAGTGTGGAGTGTGATTAAATACTATTCATTTGCCTGGATGAGCGAAGCTATCCAGGACAAAGCAGCCTCCTTGATTGGCACCCCTTCCACAAACATTCCCTCCCTCCACCACCAATGCATGATGGCAACAGTGTATATCTTCTACAAGAAGCACTGCAGTGACTCACAAAGGCTCCTTAGACAGCACCTTCCAAACCCATGACTGCTGCCATTTAGAAGGACAAGGGCAGCAGACACATGGGAACACCACCACCTGGAAGTTCCCTTCCAAGCCACTCACTATCCTGACCTGGAAATATATCGCCATTCCTTCACTGTTGCTGGGTCAAAATCCTGGAACTCCATCCCTAACAGCACTGAAGGTGTACCTACACCACATGGACTGCAGCGGTTCGAGAAGGCAGCTCACCACCACCTTCTCAAGGGCAATTAGGGATGGGTAATAAATGCTGGCCCAGTCAGCAATGCCCACATCCCATGAATGAACAAAAGAAAAACTAACTCTGCTGCAGCAAAAGAAAATCAAAAGCGCCTCGGCTGAAAGCTGAATGGTGGTCCCATTAAACAGCATTACTGGGAGGGACCCCCTCATGTAGTAGAACACATGTTCACTTGTGCATGTTTAAGAGTGTTGGCAGAACCTCTGAGGTCCAAAATGGCAGGTTGGTTGCCAAATCATCATTAGACTCTGACAGATATCATGGGGAACATTCTTCCCCCATCGGGGGGAAGTGCGGGAGCAGGCGCCGGTGGCCGGCCTTCCGATTGGCACCCCTGGTCGGGGGCACACCGCCATTTTAGGTGGGTGGACCAATTAAGGCCCGCCCAGCGTGACCTCCACCAGGAAGTGCTACGTGCTCCCTGTGAGGGTGGGGGGGTGGGGGGTGTGGGGGGTGCTGGGGATTCCCTCAGCTGGGAGTGAGCTCTTTCGTGCATGAGAGCAAAAGAGTGCACAGATCTCCCTGAGGCAAGTTGCAGCATTAGGGAGATCGGCTCTGAATAAAAAGTTGAAAGAGAGGTAATAAAAAACTTTCCCTGACATGTCCCCTCATGTGACACTGTCACATGAGTTGGGACATGTCCTTAACTTTTATTTAAACATTTGATAAACATTTAAAAGCCCTCATGAAACCTCATCCCACCCGTGGGGTTTCATGCTTTTTCTGAGGCCTGCCTGGTCTCCCAGCCTGCCCGTAAAACCTAAGGCTGGACAGACAGGTCCCTCAATCAAGTTTTTTAATGGCCTTAATAGGCCGTTGACAATTCAGCGGGCGCGCAGCCAAACTGAAAATCTAACTGACGTGGGGTGACGTCAGGACTCCCGCCCCCGCTCGCCGACCGGAAAAGCATGCCCCATGATCCGCCTACTCTGCAGGCTTTTGGTGCCCACACAGGATGCCCAGGCCATCATCTATCCAAGCATGGCAGTTGGTTGGGGTCATGCCAGAAGTTGTTTGGGCAGTTTCCCCTGCCACTTTTTCATGTGCCAGGTCCCCTGGTGCTGCAGCCAGAGCCACCAGTGCAATCAACCCCCGTTAGTCAAACTGGCAGAGACTGAAAACATGACTCTCCTTCAGAAGGGTTTGAGTTTGTGCTTCTTCACAAACTGATGACCTCCTGCTAGGAAACCATTAAAAAATAATGTATTAACAGCTTGTAACACTGAGTTCTACTCTACATTCATTGACTGTTGTCAAAATTAATATAATGCAGCATGACTGGGTACCAACTCTGCTTCGATAATTCATGCAGAAATAAGTTCAAAAATGTATAACCTCATGACAAAATAGACAAGCTTAATTTATGGTTATGCCAATGCAGCATACTGTTTTGGAAAACCTCCATGCAGAGAATCTTTCTAATCTGCTGTTAGATGTTTCATAGTTCAGGACTTAATGACCTGTCTTTAAAGTTCTCACTGAAGTAATCATTGAATTTACAGTCAAAGTGTTTGGGATGATGTATTAATGGAGAATTTAAAAAAAATCCATGTTCATCTTTCGCCTGGAATATATGAGGTATATAAATTATGAGATGGCACAAAAGGAATAAAGCCAGAATATCACTTCTAATGAAAACTGAAATTTATGAGCAGAAGGCATTATATTAAATTACTGCAATAAGTTTGAAGCAGATATTAGGAAAATGTTCTTCATTCAAAAAAATACTTTCCAGGTCACGGAAGAGTGGGATATATATGGAATGTTCAAAATACAGCCAGATGTGACAATGAAAGCATGAAATACTTGAGCGGTGCGCTTCAATAGGAGATTTAGCTTACTGGAAAGATGCACTGAGAAAGGCGGGATACCAGAGGAATAAGCTTTGATGGGTGAGAGACAATTGGAATAGGCATTAATGGAAGTACCAGAATAACAAGCTTCCTTTAAACTATTTCATGAGAAATTTAATTTCCAATTTACTTGCTTAAGGTAGCATTACTTGTGTTAATAATTTCGTTATGTCAATGAGTTAGAAACAACATGCTGCCATCTGTACAGTTTTTTTCTTCATAGAGGAAATATAGAGATTTATAAATTGGTAGTCCTGACTCAGAGCCTCGATAAATTCTGTAACTCATGCTGACTTCTACACCCAAATCCTCAACCTGTGCTTCTGTCATGTGACGTTTTATGCTGGGAGTGCTAATTCATAATGTTTACCTCAGAATTTATTTTATGTAAAAATGTAAGTTCTGGCATTTCGCAAACCAATTATTAATTAGCAGAAATTTTGATTCACAGCATAAGATAACTAAACATTGACACAGATTGGAACTCTGATATTGTATCTTTTCAGGCCTCATATTCATCCCAAGGACAACACATGATAGTCTGTTTCATATTACTTCGTAAATACTCGAATAGACTTCAATCCAGGTCCCAAATATTTCTAATTCTTTCACAAGGCTAGTACACAGTTTAATCATAAGAAGGAATATTGCAAATATAATAGGGCCAATGCCGCAATCTTTAGTCCAAACACAATGTGTTGATCAAAGAATTTAGACTCTAATGTTGTAGTCGTATCTTTAACACATGTTCTTTTGATTGTACTGTCAATGCTAGGAAATACGTTTGTGATTGTAACTTTAGATTTTGACAGCACAAAGTGGGGACAATAGAAAATATGAGCGCATTTGGAAGTATAACTACAATGCAAGGCTGAGCAATTTCTAACAGTAAGAGTTAAGAGGAGAGAATATGGAAAGACATATCTTAAGACAGATAGACTTAAGTTGAAATAAAGTATTGTGAAGGAAAGTAAAAAAAAAAGCAAATTGAGGAATAGGATTGTGTCAGGGTTGCAGTGCTTATAGTGTTAATTTCATAATCATGACAAACTGTGGCAATCAGTAATAGATTGTTATAGTCCTATCTATTTTGACAACATTTGACCTGGAAGTAGTACAGTAAGGAAAATTTGTAATTTCTTTAAATTTCTTTAATTGTTTTTAAGATTGTTAGAAAAGGACTTATAAGAGTTTGCATTAATTATAATTTTCTTGGATAATAAGAAATACCGGTCCATGTGACCCACGACCCTTGACATGGAAGCCGTACCAACAGGAAAGAACTTAAGAAAGAAGTTATGCAGCTGGCAGACACAGAAGAGAGCTGCAGACTAATGGAGAGCAACAAGCAGAGGAGCTGGAGGGTGAAAGTGATTCATGCACAGATGCAAACACAAAGAAAAAAAACAGACAGAGACAGAAAGAGGAACACAGTATTCTTGTGAGGAGAAAATGCAGATCACTCTCAGAAAGAGGTCAGTTTTTCTGTTTGGTAGAAAGAGAGACAGGAGTTCTTGGAGGCATTGTGCGAGCTGGCTAAAAGGGCTTAAAATCTGAAAAGCTGTGTGAACAATTTGGAGATGCTTAAGAGCTCGGGGGTTTTCCTGGAAAAGGCCAAACCATAAATTGGGCTGTTGTTGGTTGGTTGGTTGAAAAGGAACACTGGAAAGCTACACAATCAGGAATGTCATGACCCAAGGAAGAGAGGGTTCATAGAAGCCTTGCTGATGATCATTTCCATGAAATTCAAACATGAAAGCTGTTGTTGGATAGGATTCCTGACCTACCCTGCATGAATAAAGAACAGAATGTTTTGCATAAAAGAAAACTACTGCAGATGTTGGAAATCTGAAACAAAAACAGAAAATGCTGGAAAACCTCAGCAGGTCTAGCAGCATCTGTGGAGAGAGAAAAACAAAGTTAACATTTTGAGTCCATATGACCCTTCATCAGAACTAAAGAGAAGTGGAAATGTGATGAAATTTATACTGTTTAAGGGGGGTGGGGCAGGTGGAGCTGGATAGAAAGCCAGTAATCGGTGGGGACAAAGGAGAGATTGACAAAGATGTCATGAACTAAAGGACAAAGGGAGTGTTAACGGTCATGGTAAGGGCTAAAAAAGATGCAAAAAGTGGCATAAAGGTACGAATGCAGAATGTGATAATAGCAGAACAAGGGTAGCATTGTGTGAAAGAACAACATAGAACAAGTAACATATAGTCCTGAAGGGGATGGGGTGGGGTGGTGGGTTAAAAAGGATAGAAAATGAGATAGAAGGGGGATAAAAAAGAGGATAAAACCATAGATAAATGAATAGAAATAAGTGGATAAGAAATAAAAATGAATGTAGAAAAAAGGGGATTAAAAAAGGGGTGAAGATAGAGGAGAGAGTTCATGGTCTGAAGTTGTTGAACTCAATGTTAAGTCTGGAAGGCTGTAAAGTGCCTAATCCAGTTTGCATTGAGCTTCACTGGAACATCACAGCAGGCCAAGGATGGACATGTGGGCATGAGAGCAGGATGGTGTGTTCAAATGGCAAGCGACAGGGAGGTCTGGGTCATGCTTGTGGACAGACCGAAGGTGTTCCGCAAAGCAGGCACCCAGTCTGTGTTTGATCTGCCCAATGTAGAGAAGACCATATTGGGAGCAGTGAATTCAGTAGACCAAATTGAAGAAGAGCATATTTTGGAACGGTTTAGCTACATAGTGCCACATGTCAGTGGGGAGTGATGAGGGTACTTGTGGCTGCAAAGATGTATCTTGGCTGTATTGACTATTTAAAGTGAAATTTACCTTTTTTACTTGAAGTATCATTTGCCTGTTAATTCATGCATAATTCACATTGATTCTGATACATGTTGAAGGAAAAGCTCATAAAGCAAAATCTTGTCAGTAATTCCGTCATTTTAGGGTCATCCAGTAAATTGAGTTTTTTTGGTTTATGGTTTCACCACAGGGTTCTTAACATTATAATCTGCATTCCAAAGGAGCATGGATTCCCTCCTGGGCAAACTAGATTACAGAATTAACCAGTTTTCTGCAAATATGACAAATAAAAAAACCATTAACAGTAAGGCTGGGGGACAAGTGGCACTAATTGGAATGGAGAGACATGGCCTTTGAATTCCTGCTAGCTGGCACTGGGCTTTGCAGTGCAATTCACTCAAAATCTGCCAAATCAGAGCATAAGATTGAGGATTTTCAATACAAGTTACATCCGGGGTAAATTAAGCTCCGGTGACCTTTTGTGCTGTTTTTGAAAAATCATACTGAAATCCGACCCCACCCACAAAACCTGTCACATTCCCAGATCAAATTAATCACCGTGGAAAGCTTCTGTTCATTGTGCCCATTTATGGCACTTTAAGAAAGTTCTGAAGTTAAGTGTTATTTTTGGGCACTTTAATTTTATTTAAATATTAAAAAGTAGTTCATTTGCTAAGAAATTGACTAGTGTACATCAATGAAACTAGCAAATCATTGTGTACAGCTTTATAAAGTCATCTACAAATATTTAAAAATGAGTACTCACAGGTGGAGCAGGAGAGTTTTATTAAAAATGCTTATTTTTTTGTGATAAATCTATTTTCAGCTGTCTTTGTAAAACTTAACTACATCAAGGAATGTTTTTTTAACACCAAAAAAGTTGCCTTCTAATTCCTGATTGTGTCAAGTCACAGAGGCTTTTATGTCCAACAATATGCAAATGATTTTGAGTGGAAGCCTGATCAAAAATTCCTATTGGAAAGCTAACAGAATTTTGAATGCAATTGGTGTCAGGATTGTTACGATGCCCAAAGTGCTCAGAGGGCTACATTATGAGGACGGGTTACACTTGTCTCCTATTTTCTTGAGTTCAGAACATTGAAGTGTGAGCTGATTGTGGTGCTTAAAATGATAAAAGGTAGGTAAAGAGCACCAATTTTCTCTGGTGGGGGAATCCAGAACAAAGGGCATGATTTTAAGATAAGAGCTAGACCACTCAAAAGTGAAATGAGGAAACAATTTTCACACACAGTCAAAGAAATTGGAAATTCTGTATCCAATGCTTGTGGGTTATTAAGAAACTAAATTTTTCAAGACTGAGACTGATAGACTTTTGTTGCGTATAGGGTTTAGGTGGTACTGAAAAAAGCTGGGTAAATGGAATTCAAGTCCAGTACACGGCCATAGCCTAATAGAATGATGGAACATAGTTGGCGAGTTGAAAACCCACTATTGTTCCTACATTTCTTGATAGAAACTTTGAGTGGAATCTTCTCAACTTAGCCCCTGCTGGAACAGCAGGATTATTTGCGGGTCAGGGACCCAATTCACTAAGTGGTGGCCTTTGTCAAGGCTCTCTCTCGGAGTGGAGAAACTTGAGATGTGAAGATATAGATGCAATGGGAGTCATTTTGACTTTGGTCAATATTGTAAAACAGGATGACATAGGATCAACCACCTGTTATATATCCTTCCCAAGTTGAATTCTGATTGAACATAAGACTATAGGAATAGCTAGAAGAAGAAAAAGAATACAGTCCATCTAGTTTACTTTCTACCATCCTGGTCATCGCATGATTCAGCGAAAATGGAGTTGTTGATGAATCTGATCGATCATTTTCTATGAATTAGCCTAAACAGACCCAGGCATATTTTCTATGAATTAGCCTAAACAGACCCAGGCATGAGGTGAGGAAAACACCATTGGCGGAGAGCTATGGGAACCAAAGTCAATGCAAATGAAAATTGTGAGTGAGTTTTATGGGCGACTGATTTGATATCACCCATTTTACACTACTGCCCAAAGTTAAAATTATCTTCATAGATTGTTAAAGAGAGGAGTACATGTAATCAAGATCCTTTCTACAAAATAAATTACTAATGTTGAACTAATACAAGATGCTGACTTGGCTACAGTTGACATACTACGGCAGTTCAGGGCACCCTGATTGTATCACAGATATTAGAACCAAGGAAAGTTATAGTAATGTAAGATTCTAATCAGGAAGAAAGACTTGAAAAAGTGGAGCTTTTTTAACAAAAATAAAATATTGCAGATGCTGGAAATATGAAATAAAAATTGAAGATGCTACTAATAGTCAGCAGACTGTGAGTGGAAAACAGAGCTAAGGGGTGGAATCTTCCTGGTCCTTGGGAGGTGGCTTTGGAGGTGGGGGGGGTGTGGTGGGGGGGTGGGGGGACTGGGAAAGTATCAGAAAACTCCACTGGGATGGTTCCCTGATGCTGTCCCACTTCTGGACAGATTTCGCAGGGGCAGACTGCCAGGAGAATCAGTAGGTGGCTCCACAGAGGTGGGCAGCCAATCAATCCAATTAAGCACCCAATCAAGGCTATTATCTCACATCGATGGAACTTTCCCAGCATTGGACCAGCCCTCAGATGAGTCTGGAACTTGGCAACTACATGGAGGTGGCCTCCTGGAGACAAGCCAAAGGGTAATTGGAGCCTCAACTAAAAGGATAGAGCCACAAGGCTGCAACGACCACAGCCACAATCATTCAGAGGAAGAGTTCCTCCTCCATAATGATGACTCTAACCACTCTGGGCCGCCTTTTCAAATATTCTGCTGCCACCCAATAGCATCTCCATTTTGAGGTGCCTGTGCATTCACTTACTTCCCTGAACAGCACCCACCTCTGCCAGTTATCTAGTGCTGCAGGTCCTTTCAGTGGGGCCTCCAGCATCATGGTCCCACCTATCTTCCTTAATTGGCTGCCACCCATAAGATCATGGTACCATGGGAACGGCAGGGTTGGGACCTGGAAATGATTCCGACCCTTGATTGTTTCCTATGTCGGGAAGATTCCACCCAATGTTTCAGGTCAATGACCTACTGTCAGAAAAGGAAAAAGTTAGAAAAACAAAAAGGTTTAAAGCAAGTACAGAGGCAGGGAAAGGTGAGGGGAAAGACAAAAGGGAAGACCTGTGATAGGGTGGAAAGCAGGAGAGACTAAATGACAAAGGGATGATGGAGCGAGGCAAAACAAAATTTTTTTTTGGCAGAACACTGTTTTTCAATTCGCAGGCAGGACATCAGTTCCCAGTTGCTTGTCATTTTAATGCCCCACCTTGTTCCCTTGCTGACCTTTCTATCTATGGCCTGCTACGGTGTTCCAGTGAAGCTCTAATCAAACTTGAGGACTAGCGCCTTTCTTTCGACTTGGCAAAGATACAAAAGGTGTCTCTCCTCAAGGTAGAAATGAAAACAGAATTATCAACTCCCGCTGTCTAAAATACAAAAAAAATACAAAAAGAGAAAGAAACTGTAGGCAATGGTAATGATCTGAAATTATTAGACTCAGTGTAGACTCCAGAAGGCTGTAAAGCACCCAATCGAAAGATGAGGTGCCGTTTCCTGAGCTTTCATTGAGCTTTATTGAAACAGCGTAAGAGTTAAAGTGACAGGTGGCCGGAATCACAGGGTCACAATTGTGAACTGAATGGCAGTGTTGTGCAAAGTGGTTGCCAGCCCACGTTTGGTCTCAACAATTTAGAGGAGAGTGCATTGTGAACAGTGAAAGCATTACAGTAAATTGGAAGGAGCACAAATAAATCACAGTTTCATCTGCAAGGAGGGCTTGGGATCCTGAAAAGTGAGAAGGGAGGAGGTAAAAGGGCAGGCATTGTATCTTCTGCATTTGCATGGAAAGATGGCATGGTAAGGGGAGGGGGTATTGGTGTTTGCTGAGGAATGGGCCAGAGGATCACAGAGGAACTGTCCTTTTGGAAGGCTGAAATGGTAGGAAAGTAGAAGATGTGTTTGGTGGTAGAATAAAGGATGGAAATTCAGTTGGAATTCATGTGGAATAAGCCAGAGGTGCAGACAGTTGCTGAGGAAAGAGATGTGGCCGCAAAAGCAGTTTGGGAGATACCTGATCAAACACAAAAAGAGAAACAAAAAAAAAATAAAGATGAACAAAGCAAAACAGGCAAAGAGAATCCTGTCGGAGAGATGAGCAGAACTTCTTCAAGGAGGGCATTCCTGGAAGAGAAATGGCAGTGAGTTCAACACTAGTACAAAAGCAAAATACTGCAGATGCTGAAAACCTGAAATATAAACAGCAAATGTTGGAAGTGTTCAGCAGATCTGGCTGCATCTGTGGAGACAGAAACAGAGTTAATATTTCAGTCTTACTTTAGACTGGTAAAATTTAGAGATGTAACGTGTTAAGCAAGTATATCGGCAGGGAAAGAACAAAAGGGAAGGTCTATGATAGGGCGGAAAGCTGGAGAGATTAAATGATGAAAGGGATGTTTGTGCAAGGCAAATGGAAATGGTAATTGGGCAAGTAAAGATATAGATGATGTGTCTAGAGGAGGTGTAAAAGGAGAATGCAAAATCATCAACAACTGCCATTTTAAAAAAAACAAGAAACACATGAAGAAAAAACAAATTGGGACAGAGGTTATCTCAAACTGTTAAACTCAACATTGAGTCTGGAAGGCTATAAAGTTCCTAATCGAAAGCTGCAACTCGTTGTTGAGCTTCATTTGAACAGTGTAGGAGGAAGGACAGAGAGGTCAGAGTGGGAGTAGAGCAGAGAATCTAAATAACTAGCTAGCAGAAGCTTAAGGTCACTCTTATGGACTGAACTGAGGTGTTTTGCAAAGCGGCCACTCAATCGGCATTTGGTCTCTCCTATGTAGAGACCACATTGTGAGCAGCGAATACAATGTTCTAAATTGAAGAAGTACAAATAAATCACTGTTTCATCTGAAAGGAGTGTTTGGGGCCTTGGATGGTGAGAAGGGAGGTAGTAAAACAGCAGGTGTTGTTTCTTCTGTTCTTGCATGGGAAGGTGCCATGGGAAGGGGAGGAGGTTTTGAGGTTGTTTGAGGAGTGGTCCAGGGGTGGTATGGAGGGTATGTTCCCTTCGAAATGCTGAATGCAGAGAGTGGAAGAAGATGTGTTTGGAGACAGCATCAAGTTGGAGGTGATGTGAATGGCAGTAAATTATCTGTTGAATGTGATGGCTGATGAGATATGGGTGAGGACATGGGGAACCCACTGATGGTTCTGGGAGCAGAGGAAGGGACGAAAGCAGAAGTGAGTGTAATGGAATGGCTACAGCTGAGGGTCCTTTCAACAACAGTTCAGAAAAAGCAAGACATATATGAAGTGCATGTATGGAAGGTTGCATTGACAAGACAAGTGTGACAGAGATGGAAATACTTGGAGAATTGAGTAGAGTCTTAATAGGAAATGCTGTGTGATTTTTATTGGAGTACTTTGCTCTGGGCCATTAATGGATGATTAATGGAGGTTTTCAACAATAAGGAAGGTTTCAAGGGTCAAAGAGTAAAAAATGTTTCTGCTACCTGACAAATTGCTAATAAGAGGGTATGTATGGCCTGACAATAATTACTCAAAAATTAAGGAAAAATTGGGAGATTTCATACAGTTTAATAAAACATGGAATGTTTTACCACAAGCACCTCCTGAGATAAGGGGTACAACATAATTTAAAAGGCAACTGAATAATCATTAGAAAAAGAATAATTGAAAAGAATATGGTAAGTGTGTAGGGAAATATGATTAGAATAAATATTCTGGCTGGAGAACTAGATATAGCATAGGTGACATGAGCTGAATGATTTGCTTCTGTGCTATAATTGCTACGATTTTATAAATTACCTTGAGTGTAAAGTCAGTGGAAAAATATGTTCAAAACTGAACCAGAGTGAGAAATATAGAGAGAGGGAGCTGGAGAGGCGGTGGACCTATGAGGAAGCAGCCTGGAGTGGGAGAATATAAATCAGGACCGAGACTTACCTTGGGAGTTGGAGAGGTGGTGGCCCTATGAGGAAGCAGCCTAGAGTGGGGGAGGCTGTGTTGTAGTGGTATTTCCACTGGACTGATATTTCAGAAACCCAGGGTAATGCTCTGGGGACCTAGGTTCAAATCCTACCACAGCATATGGTGAAATTTTAATTCAGTAAAAATCTGGAATTAGAAGTCTCGTGATGACTATGAAACCATTACGGACTGTTGTAAAAACTCATCTGGTTCACTTCTGTTCTTTAGGGAAAGAAATCTGCTGACCTGGCCTGGCCTACATGTGACTCCAGCCCCACAGCAATGTGGTTGACTCTTAAATGCCCTCTGAGATAAAAGGGCAATTTAGGGATGGCCTAGCCAGCGAAACTCACATCCCATGTGTGAGTGAATAAAGAAAATATATAAATCAGGACTGAGGCTTGAGACTTGGAAGTGAGTTCAAAAGGAGAGTGAGGAAAAACAAATAGTGACATCACAGGAAAACATTAAGTTCATTTGTTAGTGAGAAACTCCTGTTAGGGACTGTCTTTAAATTACTGTGAATTAGAAAAGCGCATTATTTTTAAAAGAGTAGATATACTTGGATTTTAATAAGAAACACCAGGAATAAGGGAAAGTCAGGGCCAGCATAATCAACTAATATAAGTAAACCGAAGTAAAATAAAGTTAAGACATGGCAGGGCAGCTTGATCGAATGGAATGTGTGGCCTGTAATGTGTGGGAATTCATGGATGCTACTGGTGTCCTAGATGACCACATGTGCCGGAAGTGCTGCCAGCTGAAGAATCTTGATCTCTGGGTTTCAGAGCTCGAGTGGTGGCTGGAGTCACTCTGGCACATCCATGAGACTGAGTGCTACGTGGCAGCACGTTCAGAGACGTAGTCACACTTCAGTTTAGGAGCTTGGAGGCAGAAAGAGAATGGGTGACCGCCAAGCATTCCAAGACAACTAGGCAGGTAGTGCAGGAGTCCCCTGGGGTCCTGCTCAGAAATTGGACTTCTGCCTTGGAAGCTGGTGAGGGCACTGATTCCTTAGAGGAGTGCAGTCAGTGCCAAATTTGTGGCATCATGAGTGCCTCGGCTGTACAGGAACGGAGGAAGAAGGAAGAGCAATAGTAATAGGGGATTCATTAGTCAGGGGAACAGACAGGTGTTTCTGCAGCCATTGACGTGACTCCAGGATGGTGTCTTGCCTTCCTGGTTCCAGGCTCAAGGATGTCACAGAGTGGCTGCAGGAAATTCTCCTGGGAGAGGGTGATCAGCCAAAGGTCATGGTCCATGTTGGTACAATGACTTAGGTAGGAAGGGGGATGTGGTCCTGTGATCAGAATTTAGGGAGCTAGGTTGAAAATTAGCAAGCAGGATCTCAAATGTAGTAATCTGCAAATTACTCCCAGTGCCATGTGCCAGTGAGTATTGAAATAGGAGGATAAGGCAGATGAATGTGTGGCTGGAAAGATGGTGCAGGACTGGACTGGAAGATGGCACCTGTACAAGCCGAATGGGTTTCACCTGAACAGAGCCGGGACTGAGTTCCTTTTGCTAGTGCTGTTGGGAGAGCTTTAACCTAACTTGGCAGGGGTGTGGGAACCATGAGAGAATACTAGAGAGGAATACCAGGGTATACCAAATACTGGGAGAGACAGATAGCACTAGTATAGAGAATTGTAAGTTAATAGGTGGAGTCAGAGTAAGGGAGAAAGTCATGAAGCCTAATCCAGGGTTACTGTGCATGTGAATGCACGGAGTATAGTAAATAAGGTTGGGGAGTTACAGGTGCAGATTGCCATGTGGAAATATGCTGTTGTGGCGATAACAGAGACCTGGCTCAAGAAAGGGCAGGATTGGGTGTTAAATATTAATGGATACAAAATGTTCAGGAGAGATAGGGAAGGAAGAAAAAGGGAGGATTGGTGGTATTGGTTAAGGAGAGCATTGCAGCATTGCAGTGCTGGAGAAAGACGATGCCCCAGAGGGTTCAAGAACAGAATCAATTTGGCTAGAGCTAAGGAACAAAAGTGTGTAATTACATTGTTTGGTGCAGTCTAAATACCATCAACAAGAGGAACAAATCTGCAGGGAAATTACAGAGAGATGCAACCATTATAGAGTAGTTACAATGGGGGACTTTAATTACCTGAATATAGACTGGGACAGTGGTAGCGTAAAGGGTGTAGAGGGGCAAGAGTTCCTAGATTGTGTGCAGGAGAATTTTCTACAGCAATATGTGTCCGGTCCAACAAGAAAGGATGTGCTGTTGGACCGGGTTCTTGGAAATGAGGTGGGCCAAGTAGATCAAATGTTAGTGGGGGAACATTTAGGAGACAGCGATCATTGTTTCGTAAGGTTTAGGAGGATGGTAGGAAAGGACAATGTGCAATCCAGAGTAAGAATAATTAACTGGCGGAGAGCTGATTTGAATGGGGCAAGAACGGAGCTGGGCTGGATGGACTGGAACCAAAGGTTGGCGGGAAAAACTGCAGCTGAACAATGGGCTACCTTCAAAGAAGAAATGGTTCAGGCACAGTTAACGTATATTCCCTCAAAAAGGAAAGGTAGGGCAAACAAATCCAGAGCTCCCTGAGTGAAAAAGGAATTAGAAATTAAGATAGAGAAGAAAAAGTGTGTTTATGACAGGTGTCAGGTAGAAAATACAATTGAAAACCAAGTGAATACAGTAGGTTCAGGGGGAGGTGAAAAAGCAAATCAGAGAAGCAAAGAGAGTTTATGAGAAATGACTGGCAGCCAACATAAAAAGGAATCCTAAAGTCTTCTATTGACACATAAATAGTAAGAGGGTGGTAAAAGGGGGAGTAGGGCCGATTAGGGACCAAAAGGGGGATTTACACGTGGAGGCAGGGAGCATGGCTGAGGTGTTAAATGAATACTTTGCATATGTCTTTACCAAGGAGAGTAATGCTGTTGATGTGGGGGGCTTTCAAAAGACATTCAATACAGTGCCACACAACAGACTTGTGAGAAAAGTTATAGCTCGTGTAACAATAGGGACAGGAGCAATGTGGATACAAAAATTGGCTGAGTAATAGGAAACAGAGGGCAATAGTCAAAGGATATTTTTCAGGCTGGAGGAAGGTTTGTAGTGTGTAGGGGTCGTTATGGGGACCCTTGTTTTTCCTGTTATATATTAATGGTCTAGAGCTTCGTGTGCAGGGGACAATTTCAAAGTTTGCTGATGTTACAAAACTTGGAAGCATTTTAAACTGTGAGGAGGACAGTATAAAACTTCAAAAGTACATAAACAAGTTGGTGGAATGGTCAGATAGGTGGCAGATGAAGTTCAATGTGGAGAAGTGTGGGGTGATTCATTTTGGTAGGAAGAACATGGAGAGGCAATATAAAATAAGGGGACAATTCTTAAGGGAGTGCAGGAGCAGTGGAACCTGGGTGTATATGTGCATAGATCATTGAAGGTGGCAGGACAGGTGGAGAGAGCAGTTAATAAAGCATATAGTATCCTGGGCTTTATCAAAAGGGGCAGGGAGGCTATGTTGAGCTCATATAAAACACTGGTTAGACCTCAGCTGGAGTGTTGTGTATAGTTCTAGGTGCCACACTATAGGAAGGATGTGAACGCATTGGAAAGAGTGCAGAAGAGGTTTACGAGAATAGTTCCAGGGATGAGAAACTTAAATTATGAAGTTAAAGTTGAGAGGAGAAGTCTAAGAGGAGATTTGAATAGAGGTGTTCAAAATCATGAGGACAGTGCAGATAGGGAGAAAATGTTCCCGCTTGTAAAAGGATCAAGAACGTGAGGGCACAGATTTAATGTGATTTGCAAAAAAATCAAATGTGATGTAAGAATAAACGTTTTCAGCAGTGAGTGGTTCGAGCTTGGAATGCACTGCCTGACAGTATGGTAGAGGCAGATTCAATTGAGGCATTCAAGAGGGCATTAGATGATTATTTGAATAAAAACAATGTGCAAGGCTACACGGAAAAGGCAGGAGAATGGCACTAAGTCATAATGCTCATCTGGAGAGCTGGTGCAGACATGATGGACCAAATGGCCTCCTTCTGCACTGTAACAATTCTGTGGGAGAGAGATACACAGAAAAAGTGTAAAAGAGAAGGGCAGATGTAGTGTGCCATGTAGTAAATGGAGTATTTATAGCTTGGTGTATAGTTCTGATAGGTCTCCACCACCAGAATTTTCTTCACATTAGGATTAGGACTACTGTAGACTAATTGATAGAGATTGATTGCTATGATTAGTCAACAACTCCATTCTCACTTTATCATATAACTACAGCATGGTAGAAGTTAGACTAGATGAACCTTGGCCCTTTTATTACACCACTATTCATGTATATCTAGCTGCACAGAAGAGGAGACAAAGAAAGGAAAAATGTACAAAAGAACAATGAAGAAGTTAGAGACAAGTACAGAAAAGGAAAAAGGAAGCATATGAGAGTCGTACTGAGAGAAAGAGAAAAAGGATAAATGAAGACAAAAAGAAACAGAGACTAGGAGGCAAGTGTAAGAAAACAGGCTTTTTTGTTAGCATCTATGAGCAACTTGGTGAGCCATCAACTATCAGGTGTAAATATTCTTTGGAATCTACCTTTCCTCAAATAGGCTACAAAGACAACTAGTAAAATGATTGTACTGACACTTGATCCATATTCAGTCCTTTCTTCTCTCAATTTCCTCTCACATGGTTGAAACTTTTTAGTCTTGCTGCACCACTGGATTGGGAAAGGAGATCAAGAAGATGGCAATCATCCAGGGTAGTTGGGAGTCAAGCAGGGAGGAGGTGGGGGGTGGTGAAGGCAAACGCTTTGATCTTATCACATAGGTGAATGCCACCATCTAGCAAAACATGTATTAGAGCAGAGCCTCAAACAGATGAATTTCTGTTGATTAATCTCTAATAATTAATCTTTAAACCAGAAAATTGGTAACAATATTCCATCCATAATTAGCCATAATTCCCAAGGGGCTGTAGGCATCTCTCTGTTCACTGCAATCCTGCATGCCCATCTCATCCCTTCCTCAGTCCAGTTTCTGATGCTGTCCACCCATCCAATTGGACCTAGTCTCTTCTCTTCTGATGTTTCACCTTTGCCAACACTAGACTCTCATCCCGGCTTTTCAAGTGGTTGTACTTTCTCAATAGTAATCAAAACCCTATGAACTCAACTGTGAAATAAATTAAAGCATTGTTATTTAGTTATGCTAAATTCACTATATACATTTACAAGTCATGCTTTTTTTTGCCTAGTAGGGCTTACTTTGTTTAATACGGTGTAAAAAGCATTAAACACTCTTAGGAATGATTTTCAACTTTGTACAATCGCTTTAGAGTGAAACTTTATGAACACCGTGTTTTATTCTTTTATCCAACTCTTCAAGGACAAGGTTTTCGCTCTGCCTGCAGGTATTTTTGTCTGCTCGACTTGTGCTACAATTGTTTGCAGCCTCCGAGTTGCTAGTCACGGGATCTTGCCCGATTTTGTTCTGTGCTGTTAAAATGAATTTGTTGGAAATCCGATGAGAATAGGTCTCTCGGTGCTTGACTTCAGAAGAGCACAGCTGAAACTTGAAGGCAGCCTGAAAACCTCGTCGAAAATTCTTGTTGAAATAACCATAGATGATGGGGTTGACACTGCTGTTGCAGAAGGCTAACCAATGGGCGAAAGGATAGATGTACAAATTGATTATTCTCAACTGACTGTGCGAGAGCCTTGTATAGTCAGACAGCATCATTAGAGTCCAGAGAGGGAGCCATGACAAAGTGAACAGCAGGGCTACAGTGGCCAACATTTTGATCACCCGTTGCTTTTTTTTAGACACAGCATTGCCATTTTCCTGGTGAGACCCTTCACCAACAGGTATGCTGGTTTTAAACAATGCAACTCCTATCCTTGCATACATAATAACTATGAGTGACAGAGGAGCCAAGTAAATGTTGGAAAATAACACTGTGGTGTAAATCTTTCTCATTTTCAGATTTGGCCATGCCTCGTAACATTGATAGCAAGGATACATTTTCTTACTACTTTGGATAATCCTTACGTTGTCAGGCAGTTTGGTTACTTGTAGCATGATTGCAGAAGGACATATTATTGAGACAGCAAGAACCCATATGACAGCGATGATGATAGTTGCAACAGTCATGTTAAGTTTTTGTTTGAAAGGGTAGACGATACACCTGAACCTGCAAAATAAGTAACAAAAAGGGTAAATTTGTTTAATATCTAAATAATTTCCATGAGTTGTATTTTTGAGGTATATATTCACACAGTAATGTACAGGACTTGCAAAGCAATCCCTATGGCTGATCTCAGGGTGGAATGGCTCACTCAGTAATCACATGATAACACAGCACTATGATATCATTCACAAGGATGTTTGCTTACATATGACCAGGTCCCCCTCCAACCCCCGGACTGATAGCAAAGCCTGATAGCTTGACCAACTCTCTCATATAACATAGCCTTAGGCTTTGTTGCTTCTTAACCTAGAGATGAGGCTGGAATTCTTTCCCTCAGTATTTTTCAGGGGTAGGGTCCATTATTTTGAACAACTTTCTATCTCTATTTTTTTTTAATACTGTGGTAAAAGTGAGGTCTGTGATCTGATTCTAAAATGAGTAGCCCTGGCAATTTTAGAGCATAATCATATCCATGAACTCAATTAAAAATAAATAAAAAATGAAAGAGAAACTTTGCCAAGTTTAAAGAATAGCCTCGACATGCATGTTTTGATTGTTAAGAGTGCATAGTGGAAGTCTGAGCAATATATAATGCATAGATAACTTTACAAGTACTCTCCTAAACTCTGCATCTGAATTCCCACACAGACTTGTGCAAGGTTCTGTGGGAGAATCCAAACTTTATCGTTCTGAACCTGAAAATGTCCAAAACTGGAATGATTCTATCCTGTTGTTATCAATCAGGATGATTAAGTCATCAACTGGAATTAGGTAAACCATAAATGCCCCTCTTTTTAAAGGGACACACATTCCAAATTGTAATCAAAATATGATAAAAAAAACTTAACAAATTCTAAATGTGTATCCGCTGTGCACATCAGTCTCTCTGTGCCACAGGAATGATTTCTTCCTGTGCAGACAACACTTCTAAGGAATTATAAGCTGTGGTGAAAAATTATTTTGTTTTTCAGGAAAGCTGTTTATTCCAGCATTTAGAAGGCACTTTCAGACAGCTGAAAGAATTGGAATGGACATGTTGAATAATGAAGTCTTAAATTGTGCAGCAGAGTGATAACAGATTGGCATCTGCAATGCTAAACAGCTCTATTATTCTCAAATAAATTTGTTTTTATTTTTGTTTTTATCTATTATTCTCATGTGCTTTTCATGGTTCGTTGTGAATGTTCACGTATTTTAAAAACCTTTTTATTATTCAGAGATAAAAGATACTGTGTTCCGCTCCATTTATCCTGCAGAGCTGCTGTCAGCAACAGGTCTGGATACAGCAGTAGGGGTTAGCGATATAAATGAATGGTGCTGCCTTTTACATTGTGCTAGCACTTTGCCAGTATTGCTGTGCATGGCTGGTGTCAATGCCCAGATTCAATAAGGTTAGTGGCCAGGAAGGCACATTAGAAGAAGAAAAACCGGAGCCTTTGTTGACGACACGCTGCTTGAAAAGTTTCATGGAACAGATCCTCTGTTGGGTCAGGTTCTAGGATGTATTAGAATTGATCCTGCAATGCTGATTCTGGAACTGCTTCACATGAACCACTGTGCCTGATAGCACAGCACAGGCTGGGCTCACAACATCTCATGAACATTATTTACTTAAGCTTCCTGCACAACTGCTGCCTTACACTTGGGGAAAAGGTATGGCATTCTTGTGAGCTAATCAAAACTAAGGATGCAGTTGCTTAAAGGGAAGCAGATGAAAATGGACATAAAAATGTTGGAGAATGCTGGGCATATCAGAGCACTGGGGAGCTTCATGCTTGAATCCCTCTAATCAGGTTTCATAGTCGTGAAACTGCTCTTATCAAAGTCACAATGACATCCTATGTAACTGTGACAAAGATAAACTATCCCTCTTCATCCTTAGCAAACTGCCTGCAGCCTTTGGCACGGTTGACCACAGCATCCTCCTTCGATGTTTCTCCACTGTTGTCCAGCTGGGTGGGACTGCACTTGCCTTGTTCCATTCTTATCTGTCCAATTGTAGCCAGAGAATCACCTATGATGGTTTCCCTTCCTGCTCTGCCACTGTTACCTCTCATGTCCTCAAAGGATCTATTCTTGGCCCCCTCCTATTTCTCATCCACATGCCACAGCATCAGAATCCACATGTACGCTGATGAAACCCAGCTCTCTTTAACCACCATCTCTCAACCTCTCCACTGTCACGAAATTTTCAGACTGCTTGTCCAAACTCCAATGCTGGATGAACAGAAGTTTCCTCCAATTAAATATTAGGGAGACTGAAGCCATTGTTTTTGGTTCCTGCTCCAAACTCTGTCCCATAGGCCATCAGTCTCCCTGGCAACCCTCTGAGGCTGAACCAGATTGATCACAACTTTGGTGTCATATTCGACCCTGAGGTGAGCTTCTGACCACGTACCTGTGCCATCACTAAAATTGCTTATTTCCACCTCTGTAACCTCTGTCCCTGCCTCAGCTTATCTCCTGCTGAATCCCTCATTGTCACCTCTCGGCTGGACTATTAACATGCACTTTCCCGAAGAAGCACTTACCATCTCCCCTTGACATTCAATGACATTACCATCACTGAATCCTCCAGCATCAACATCCTGCGGGGTACCAGAAACTTAACTGGAGCAGCCATATACATACTGTAGCTACAACAGCAAGTCAGAGATTGGGAATTCTACAGTGAGCAACTCACCTCCTGACACCCAAAGACCTGTCTGCACTCTACAAAGTTCAAGTGTGGAGTGTGATGTCCACTTGCCTGGATGAGCACAGCTTCAACAATATTCTAGAAGCTTGACATTATCCAGCACAAAACAGCCCGCTTGATTTGTCACCCCATCCACCACCTTAAACATTCCCTCCTTCCACCACTGGTGCACAGTGTCAGCAGTGTGTACCACCTACAAGATGCATTGCAGCAACTTGTCAAAGCTCCTTCGACAGCACCTTCCAAGGGGACGCCACCAACTGCAAGTTCCCCTCCAAGCCACATATCAACCTGACTTGGAGCCATATTACCATTCCTTCCCTGTCACTGGGTCAAATCCTGGAACTCCCTTCCTAACAGCACTGTGGGTGTACCCATGGCCTAATTCGGTTCAAGGAAGTGGTCATTACCACCTTCTCAAGGGCAATTAGGGATGGGCAATAAATGCTGACCTAGTCACCAACACCCACATCCCAGGAATGAATAAAAACAATTCTTAGCCAGCCACTACATTCCATCCTTCATAAGAACTTAAGAAATAGGAACAGGTGAAGACCATACAGCCCATCGTCTGCTCCGCCATTCAATGCGATCATGGCCAATCTCTGCCTTTAACTCCATTTTTGTGCTAACATATCCCTTGATTTCCTGAGAGAGCAAGTCTATCTATTTCAGCCTTAAGTATATTCAATTATGGTGCATGTAGAACCCTCTGGGATGGATAATTCCAAAGATTCAAAACCCTTTGAATAAAGAGATTTCTCCTCATCTCAGCTTTGAATGATTGACGCCTTATCCTGAGTCTGTGCTCCTGTGTTCGAGATTCCATAGCCAGGGGAAACAACCTCTCAGTGTCTACCCTAACAAGCCCCTTAAGAATCTTGTATGTTTCAATGAGATCACCTCTCCTTCTAAACTCCAGAGAATATAGACTCAATTTATTCAGGCTTTCATCAAACAACAATCCTACCATCCCAGAGACCAATCTAGTGAACCTTCGCTGTACTGCTTCCAATGCAAGCATATCCCTCCTTAAATAAGGAAACCAAAATTGACGCCTACTCTTTGGGTAGTGGGGCGGGAAACCCTGCCTTCCAAAAATCCTGCCCCCTGTCTCTGTAAACTTGAGGTCATCCAAACATCCGGTGCCTGTGTCCTAACTTGCACCAAATCCCTTTCTCCCATCACCTTTGTGCTCGCTGACCTACACTGGCCCTCAGGTAAACAACACCTCAATTTTAAAATTCTCATGCTTCTTTTCAAATCTCTTTTTGCCTCTTTTCCTCCATACCTCCATAATCACCTACAGCCACACAATCGTTTGAGATAGCTGCGCTCTAATTCTGGTCTCATCAGCACCCCTCTTTTATTTGCTCCATTATTAGCGGCCTAGGCTCTAAGCTCTGGGACTCCCTCCCTAAATCTATTCATCTCTTTGCCTCTTTAAGATGCTCCTTAAATCCTGCTTCTTTGACCAATCTTTTGGTCACCTAATATCCCTTTATGCCTTCAGTGTGAAATTTTGCTGTATAATGCTCTTGTGAAGTGCCTCAAGGCACTTCTATTACATAAAAAGGGTGCGATATAAATACACACTGGGGGAGTAAGGGAAGGAGTAGCCTCTCCCAAAATCACACCTATTACCATACTGTTCTTACGTTTTGTCACCTGAGTCACTCACTTGCACACAGACATCTACAGAACTACATGAATGTGACACACAGAAGCCTATAATGCAAGCTCTATTTGGAGACATGTCTCGGAGCCATCATTCTAACATTTGCCCTTTTTCTATCATTCTATAGGCCACTAAGAGTAGAGTGCCCGCAGTACCTGTGTCCAGAGTGTCAGTTGCGTCTCAGTTAGTGGTAGACTCACTTCTGAGTAGAAGGTTGTGGGTGCATGTCTCATTAAATTGTGAACATAAGGTGGAAACACTGATGGAGGCATGGTGAACAAGTGAGTAGAAAGTGATGGAGGCAAAGGAAGAACAAGGCATCTTCTACAATGTCCTACACTCTGAGTAACTCTCATACCCAGTAGAAGATCTGGGCCTTGTCCTGATAATGGCTCTCTTCCTTGGGAAAAAGAATGAAACAGTTGACCCTTGTAAATAAGACCTCTCTCACATGCTTGATACATCCATGGATAGCTGACTTATTAAATAGCCTTATGTGTGGTATCTTATCAAAGCCTTTTGGAAATCCAAATATATTACATCTACAGTTTCCCCTTTATCTATCCTGCTTGTAACCTCCTCAAAGAATTCTAATAAATTTGTCAGGCATGATTTCCCCTTCATGAAGCCATGTTCACTCTGCTTGATTAGTTTGTATATTTCTAAATGCTCTGCTATTGCATCTTTTATAATAGACTCCAACATTTTCCCAATAACAGATGTTAAGCTAACTAGCCTATAGTTACCTGTTTTTTGTCTCGTTCCCTTTTTGAATAAGGGTGTTACATTGGCAGCTTTCCAATCCTCTGGGACTTTTCCAGAATCTAATTACTCTTGGAAGATTACTACCAGTGCATCCATTATCTCTGCAGCTATTTCCTTTAATATCCTAGGATGCAACCCATCAGGTCTAGGTGACTTATCGGCCTTTAGCCCCATTAGTTTCTCTAGTAATTTTTCTATAGTGATATTTATTGTATTTATTTCCTCTCCACCTTTTGCCCCGTGATTATTTAGTATTTCAGGTATGTTATTACGGTCTTCTACCATGAAGACTGATGTAGAGTATTTATTCAACTCCTCTGCCATTTCCTGGTTCTCCAATATTATTTCCCCTGCCTCATTCTCCAAGGGGCTTAAATTGACTTTGGCCCCTCGCTTCCTTTTTATATATTTAAAGAAGCTCTTACCGTCCATTTTTATATTACTTGCTAGTTTACCCTTAGTTTATTTTCTCCCTTTTTATTATTTTTTGGTCATCTTCTGTTGGTTTTTAAAACTTTCCCAATCCTCTAGCTTACCACTAATCTTTGCCACATTGTATGCCTTTTCTTTCACTTTTATACTGTCCTTAACTTCCTTGATTAACCATGGTTGGTTTATCCAACATTACAACAGTAACTATGTTTCTTAAGCACTTAATTGGCCGTAAAGCACTTAGACATATCCTGAGGTTGTGAAAATTGCTAAATAAATGCAAGCATTTCTTTCAAAAATAAATTCTTTCACTTCCAAAGAAGAGTGATATTCGACTTGAAATGTTAACTCTGTTTCTCTCTTCACAGATGCTGCCAGATCTGCTGAGTTTTTCCAGCACTTTCTCTTTTTATTTCAGAATTCCAGCATCCTCAGTATTTTGCTTTTATTCAAGCATGTTTTTCATGTTTAGGACCTGGTTCTACATTGCATACTCTATTCTCAATGATATCCCAATACTAATACTGGTGATGGGTCATGGAACTCAAGTGAGCTGTGTGCACCAAATTTTCCATGTTTACCTACCTGTCCACTGCAATAGCAACTAGAGTAAAAACTGAAGCTGAAACAGAAATTCCTTGAACCAAGCCACTTATCTTGCAAACAAAGTTTCCAAAAGGCCATCCTGTAAAACAGAGTACACTTCATGTCATTCATCCTGGGGGAAAATAGCAGGGGTGATTGTTTTGAGATTAATTTGTACAGAAAGACTAACAACTACTAATTTATTTTTCACCCCAAACCTTATCACATATCAAAGACAGACGCTGCACTGGATAATTAAAATAATCAGTTCGAGAACTAATTCGAGAAGTGTAAACCCCTAGACAGTCCAGACCCATACAAGTAAGTGATCCTAGTTAAGGAGTTGACACCCAGTGTTCCAGATAGTCATGGGATACCATCACTGTGGTTGCCATAAATGATACACCCCATTCCCCCACCTCACAAAAATTACCGTTGGGAGCCAGAGAACTTAGCAATTGGCCCATCTAAAGAGAAAATCAGAGTCTTTTCATGAGCCAACTTGCCATGTTTCGACATTACTGATGAAGCAGGCGTGGCACATCTGGTGGCAGCTCAGCCATAGAATAGCTGCTCTTGACTCTACTTATCTGCCTGGGCCATTACTGCACCCTCCAGAAATCAGAACCCCTTCCTTCCCACAAAAGTTCATTCTTAGGTCCCTTGAGCTTGCCTGTTGGGCAGCCTGACGTTGTTGTCAATACGACTTAGGACCTGCCCTGAAAATGAACATGACAGCCTACCGGACGGCCGGCCACACCAAATCCACTCCTGTGGAGAAACTACTCTATGGATTCAGTGCAGAGCTCAGGACACTTGTAGCTAGGAAAACATACTGGATAATAGCATTGGGAAAATGTAGTCACTCATGAAGGACCTTCAATGGGTAGTCTGGGAACTGAGTCCTTTCATGGAATTTGAGCACAAAATCTCCAGGCAGAATTTTCTGCTCCTGCCAGTGGCGGGAATCATGGCAGGTGAGGGCACTAAATTTGGCATGATGGAAAAAGTCAGTTTTCAGCCAGTGGAAAACTAGTTTGGAATTTGTTCTCCTGACCTTTGATGGCAGGTTGAAGGCAGGTTGTGTTTCCCGCTGATCTATGTCGGGAGCCACATTTGCATTCATTTCCATCTCATGAATGCTCACCAAAAGGCCAACTTGCTCGAATTATGTTACCCTTCCAAATTAACCACTACCCCCCACCAGCAAATAATTAGAATGGTCTGTTTCACGATTGTACATAAGTGGCGTGCACTTGCCAAGCTTCACTCCATCAATGACTTCGAGGTACGTAGGCATTGCTTTTGCCTATGTTTAGGAGTGTCACTTTAAGATTTCCAGTGCTTGTATTACAGGCAGCTCCAAGGCTAGATAGGGGAGGTGGGTTTATGGGAGAAGATGTGAGGGGGTATGTCCGGGGATAGGAAGGGGGTTTGGCTGGGGAAGGTGGGGGTAGGGGGGTGGGTGGGGGGGGGGGGGGGGGGGGGGGGGGTTGGTGTCCAGGGTAGGGGGGAGAGTCTTATAGGGTGGGATCATTGTGTCGACAATGGGGTCCTGGGGGGAGAACTCGGGGTGGTGTTGGTAGGAGGAAACAGTCACAGTCAGGGAGGGATGTGGCAGGTTCACAGTGAGAGGTTGGCAGGCGAAGACATTATTAGGTGGGTCATGGAGGGGGCAAGACAGGTGGCTTGGACAACGGGAGGAGTAGGGTCAGGGTGGCCATGGGGACGGTAATGGGTATCGGCCCTGAGGGGAGGAAAAACACGTGGAGGTGGATGGTTCAAGGATGACAAATGAGAGAAGATTGGCAATATTGGGTGATGAGGGGAAGCTGGTGGGTTACAAGGGGGATAGTAGGTGGTGGACCAAGTCTGAAAAGTTTCACGCACCACTTTCTCAAAGCTGCTCTTGGCAACACAGTTGCTCTGTATGAATCTGTGTGAATCCTTGAAGTGGGAGGAGGGTCGTTTCAGGTAGGTGGAGTTCAAGGTCAGTACTAGTGGCTACTAAAGACAACTGGATGTCAATGAGGCTCACTTGTGTTCTCTCTTTGGTGATGCCCACATTGCAGCCGGTTTGTTCCTGACTCATGGTTCTCATAACATCGAGTTCCCAGCAAAGGGTGGAGCTGCCATTCATTCTGTGCCATTTGCCATCAGCTGCAGTCAGAGGCAGGGATGAAGGGAGGGAGGAAGGTCAATGCCTCCAAAGGACACAGATGATGGAGGCCAGCCAACCTGTGACTCTAGACCTCCATCCTCCCAGGTGAATGGTTATGGCTGACAAGGGATCATGTGGTTAGCCTTTATCTGCTGCCAAGGCAAGGGTCTCTCTATAAAGTCTTGAGAGTAGTGGAGGCAAGCAGAATAATGTCAGAGGGAGGTTTCTTGCGCATGGCTCTCATCATCCTGGTCAAAGAGCAAAGTATACGTGTGCAGTCATGTATGATTGGGAGGAACACCCATCCCTGGCCCTCCAGGATGTCCTTTACCTGGAAGATGGGGATACCATGTCTAGACAGAGGTCAGGGGAAGGGCTTACCACTTGCCTGCTGGCTTTCAGATGGAGGAAAACATGTAAAGGACATGCTCACTAAATTTATCGCCGCAATTCGTTCACACATCCACTAAGGCATCGATGATGCAGGCTGCATCAACTCTGCCTTAGTAATAGCTCTCATCCAGATGAGGAGATGTCAGGTCTGTCGCCAGTTGGCACAGGGCCAGGAGGAGCAAGGGCCTGAGCAGCAAGAGACAGCATGGCCACTAGAAGGTCAGAGGGCTAGCAAATATGGACCACTACAATGGGGAGAAGTGGCCCGAGGGTGTGTGTATTGCCAGTAGTGCTCTTATCTAGAGATGAGTAAAAGACAATGTCTAATGTTCTCTTTGTCTCGGGATGCGGTTGCTCACAACGTCCAGCTTCTCCAGTATGAGTTGCGGACACAAGGTCTCTGGAGGAGTAATGCGGATCTCCTGGTCTGCAGAGTTAATGTCCATCTGGGTGTCTTTTAAATATGGTGCCAGGGCCTTTGACCCTATGAGGTAACAGCTGGGTGGGCGACTTCCTGCCCGCCCCACCACGAAATTTGCTGAGCTCCTCGCTGATGCATAATTAATGAGATGAAAAATGGAAGATTGCACATGTTCACCTGCCCCGCTGCCCAGTGGGAATCACGCTGCACCATATTTAGTCTCCAGAGTAGTAAATTTTGTCCTCTGATTTTGACTGATTTGTGCACAAGTTATAATGTACATTTGTAATTGGGAATTTTTTGTTGATACGCTTATCAGGAAGCACCAGCTGTGATGTTTACGTCTTATTTAAGCTGAGGTTATTTAATTAATGTACTGTTCTGTGGTTTTCTGTGCACAAAGATCTCAGTGTCCAAAAAGGCTTTAGTAGGACCTTCCACTAATATCACACTGCATCATCAACAGGGATACACTATCAAGGCTGTGGATAGTGATATTAATGTGGGATTACTGGATGAGGCAACCTATGTAGGGAAGGCATGGGAAGTATTGGAGGCTGTGGAAAGGCCAGGAATCATGGTGTGGAAGTACTGCTTGCTGACTGTCAGAACAGAGGGGTTTTAGGATTTAGACCTCAGAATATTCACGGAATATTTACAGAATCACAGATCTTCTTTCAAAAGGAGAACATTGCACCAGACCAACCATTGACTTGCAGCAAACATTTCAAATTGGTCTGGATAACACAGAAATTCTGCCACTTAGAACTGGGTAACCATAAGCAATGAGACTGGCGTCTATAAAGACTGAGTGTTTGCCCTGAACACCATCGCTAATCACCTCAGTTACTTGTCATTGTGGAAGACACTTCTGTGTAAATAGCATTTTTCCTTTGCTTTGATCCCAGCTGAGATTACCTCTGAACAGACCTGATCTCAGGTTGGAACCCAGCTTGATAGATCCTAACTTTTATTTGTTTGTTTAAATACGTGGAGAGTCCTACTGAACGGAGTCACAGAGGTCAGCTGATAAACTTTTAACAAAAGAATAAAACAGTTATTAAACAAGATGACCTATATTACAATACTCCTTCACTCACAACTATACCATTACAGATATATACAGATTTGTAAGGAGAACACAAGTTACAAAAGATAGCTTATACCTTAATGACCACAGTAAGTACACAGTCCATGTAAACCTATGGCACCCTGTGGTCAGACACACCACACTCTGAAACCAAGTGACAGATGCCACATCAACCAGATGCTATGGATCTTTCCTCAACTCCCCTCAAACACTTGTTACACCATGGGCCAAGTCGTCTCACTGAACCCCGTCCTTCACACAAGGGTTTCCAATCCCCACTTTCCAAGAACTCACCTTGGAATCTTCTTCCAAACTAACACTTTCTCTCAGATGCCTTCCGCAAGGGTTCACTTCCAGAGTTTCGAACTTTTCTTCTGATGTTCCTCTCCCCGGGTCACCACATACTTCAAGCTGTCTTCCATACACTCTCTCTCATGGGCTCAGCTGTCAACAATACATTACTGCTTCACATGTCCATAGCAAAGAGTTACAGACCTTCTCTTTGGGCCTTCTTGCCTCTTGCAATCTGTTCTCACTTTAAATCTGCTTTCAGTAGCTTTTGTCTCTTTAAATCTGAAGCTTGGGCCTTTCTCTCTGACCCTCACTCTTAACTTCAGTGACAGAACCTTTTACAGGTTTCTGTCCTTCCGTTGACTTTCTCCTGTTCCATTCCCCTGGTCTTTTCTTTAGCTTGGGACTTGCTATCTGTCCCCTTTGCTCCAGTCTCTCCTGGCAGCTACTTTCAAAACCAACTGCTGTTTCTCATCTTGTGTGTGTGTGTGTGTGTCTGTGGGAGGGACCTGCCTCTCTGGACCCCTGTTGCTAGGCAATAGCCCAATTCCTCTACTCTTGTTTGTTTACCTTAGCTGCAACAGTCGTAAAAACCTCATTAGAAATGTAAGCACCTTTTAAACTGAAACTAAAACTTAATTTGAACTTTCTTAACACACAAACACATAAATACAAATGAAACTTAAACATTAAAGCTAAAACTCATTCCTAAGGCCCACAAATATAAAGATAACTTACTTAAACTATCTCTATTTCCTGATACCGTAGCCAGAATTTTGCCCGCTCTGTTGCATATAATGTGATGGAGGATGCTCCAGGACATTTAGTGGCTATTTTAGTAAATTTAGAATACAAGTTGTAGGCAATTATTATCCAGGAATATGGAAACCTAGTGCAAATACTTGCACAGAACATGGGATGGTTTCTTCCCATCCCTGCGGCGGTGACTTTGGAGGCTGGGAGGATGTGGGGAAATTCAGATATTTGCATATTGGGACAGTTCCCCGACACTGTCCTGACTCGGGGTGGGTTTTGCAGATGGTGAACCAATCCCATGAGGCACCTGGAAGCTGGCAACAACTTAGCCTCTCTGCAGCAGGATGGAGAGCCATTGGTGTTTCGTCACAATGGCCCAATGAACGTGTTGCAAAAATGAAAAAATTGCAGCCTCAGCCATAGCCATTTATATGGGGGGGATTTCCCCTCCACACTGATGGTCCTAAAGACTGCGGATCTTGCTTATTTTAAAATTTTCAGCAGGTTTCCAACATTTTGTGGCGCCCTTGCACTTTCTTACCAGCCTCAGCAGTACCCAGTTTTCCCAATGGGGCTGTCATCCATCCATTGCTGTGGGCTCTTCTATTCAGCCTCTCACCTTGGAAACCTAATTGGATGGTGAACAGGGAGGCGGCCTTTTATCTCCTGTAAAATTGCACCGCAGTTCACACAGCAGGAACAAATGGGGTTGGGAACCAGAATTAATCTCGAAACCTGAAAATTTTTAATGTTGATAAGATTCCAGCCCTAGAGCAAACTGAGGGCTTGGGATTTGACAGAATCAGTGAACAACAGCACAAGAGCCAGTATCTAATGGCAGAATCTTGTTGAGGCATTGGGGGGATCTTGCCTGCCGGTTGGAGAGCTGACAAGAGACCCGCATTGCCTCTTTTCGTGAAGGCCCACTGAACCATGTGCCAATCAGGCAGTGATGAGGCCAGCACTGGGCCATCCCCTAGAATCAAGACCCCAGGGGCAGACTTCTCATTTACCGAGAGCTGCTGGCCAATCAGAGGCTGGCAGCTCTTGTACTCAGCAGCACGACAGGGGAGGTTGTGGCGGATGCTGGCAGGACAGGCCCTGGAGTCCCAGGGTTGCAGAGTGATCCAGGCCACAGGTAAGCAATGTTTGAGTATGTGGTTTTGCAAGGTGGGGATTGTGGGAAGAGGGGTGTAGTGGGTCAGCAGCAAGGGCAGGGGGTGGCTTGAAGTGGGCCCCCCCTTCTTCCTGTCAAGTTCCTCGATCAGGAACTGAGTGCCTTTGATCGAGGGACCTCCCAACCCCAACTCCCCAGAGATGACAAGCTGGTTGCACAGTTTTAGCTGTCGTGCACACCGAATGGTGATAGGCCTGCTTGCAGAGGGGTTAATACCAGCAGTGATGGAATGAGGCCCTTAAGTGGTTATTAATTGGTGATTTAAAGGCCTCAACTGGCGGTGGGTGGGAATGTCGACCATTGGCTTTCCCGCCCAGAGCTTAATTCTTGCAGAGGAGAAGGCGGTGGGATTCAGGCACGCCAACATGCTGCCTAATTAAACACCCTTCCATTCCTTCAAGCTTGCCATCAGAGAGAGCAGAAGATTCCTCCCTAATCTGTCCTATACGAGGCATATAATAAACTTTAAATAAGTGAACAAACTGCTGCTGGACCATATTTTGTGGACTTATATGGCAGAAGATAGAGATTCAAAGTCAGAAGAATCCTAAAGCCATACACAGATCATGTTGCAATCCAACTTTACACTCCTTCCTCTAAGGGTATATTGAAAAATAGCCCATTACATAGAATAGTTGCTGGTCCATCATATTACAGATGGCAATGTCACAATACTGCATCACAGTTACATATACCATAGAAACTAACCATTATTGCCAATAAATACTCATTATTGAATTCTTTCAGTGCTGTCTTTACATTAGACTTATTGTGAGTATCTGCATAAGGATCTCTGGCGATGCTATGGTGCAAATAGAAAGATCAACAGACGATTATTACAGGCTCTAAAACTGGACTACTACTTGGGACCTTGAGGTGGTCTACAGTGAAAAGAAACAAATGAGTTCATGAAACACCAGTCTTCCATGCAGCAGTGCACATTCTTCCTCTTTAACTTCCTGCTACTCTTCACTCAAGTCCATGGTTCACTTTTTCCCGTGGGTTTAGGGAACCCAAAATTAGTGACCATATGTAGGTCACGAGTCCATGCTTGTTGCCAAGGCAACCGCTGGTGCAACTTTACATGAGGCGGGCTTCTTAATTCGTCTTCTGTCTAATAAAGGATGGTCGGTGCTGCTGAGGCAGAAATGGGGATGAGAGGGCAGCTCAAAATGGAGGTACTCTTGGAAGCCTGCTGAAAATGTAAAATTAAAGAAGGCCCACAACTGCTGGGAGCATAAAAGTGTAGAGGGAAAACTCCTCCACTAGGAGAGTTATGACTGCAGAAGTGGCCTTTTTGCACTTGTGGCTCATTCATTGGATCAGGACGAGGCACCAATGGGCCTTTGCCTTGCTGCTGGATAGCTACCTCCAAGCTGCTGTTGTCCTCTGGATCAGAACTGTGCCAGGAAAATGCCAGTGAGATTTGAAAATGGCCCCTAAGTGGAGCCTTAGTTGGAGAATGGAGAAGGTTGCCAATTCTCATGGCCACCTGTCATTGAGTAACTCCATGTTTCAAAGCCACAGAGGAGTGTCGACCAGGCATGACATTTCAGCAATGTTTTCTTCTACACAGCCTTATTCTCTTTGCTGTTAGAAGCAAAATCATTTTGTTGAAAGCACTCTTTCCACTTCAATTCTTCTGATAATTTCAGTGATATATTTCGTATCTTCTGTAATGATTTGACCAAGGTACACAAATTTGTCCACTCGTTTTATATTGGTTTTGTCAATTGAGGTTGTCACCTTTTATTTTGCAGGTTTCTTACCAGTTATTATTTTGGTTTTCTTAATGTTTATTTTCATACAAACTCTTCATCAATTTTGTTAACTTCATCTATGAAGCATTGTAATTGCTTTTTAGTCTCAGCCAACAACAGTGTTGTCTGTGTATCTAAGGTTGTTTATGATTCTATTACCACCACTTAGACCTTTAAGGCATTCAATTCTAAATATAGCTTAGTATAGAGATTAAATAATCTCTATACTGATAAAACACAACCCTGAACACTCCTCGTTTGATTTGTATTTCATCTTATAAAAACTCTTTGGTTCTATTACAAATGTCTTACTGGCCTTAGGCCCTTTCCATTTATTCCTGTGTTCTTCAGACATTTAGTACGTTTTTAAAAATTCATTTATGGAATGTGGGTGTCACTGGCTGGGCCAGCATTTATTACCCATCCCTAATTGCCCTTGAGAAGGTGGTGGTGAGCTGCCTTCTTGAACTGCTGCAGTCCTTGTGGTGTAAGTACTTCAGCACTGCTGTTAGGGAGGGAGTTCCAGGATTTTGACCCAGTAACAGTGAAGGAACAGTGATATATTTCCAAGTCAGGATGGTGAGTGACTTGGAGGGGAACTTCCAGGTGGTGGTGTTCCCATCTATCTGCTGCCCTTGACCTTCTAAGTGGTAGTGATCGTGGATTTGGAAGGTGCTGCCTAAGGAGCCTTGGTGAGTTTCTGCTGTGCATCTTGTAGATGGTACACACTGCTGCTGCTGTGTGTCGGTGGTGGGGGGAGTGAATGTTTGTGGAAGGGGTGCCAATCAAGCGGGCTGCTTTGTTATTAATGATTCACACGATCAGATGCCTTTTCATAGTCTATGAAACATATATACACTTTATTCATCTCATAGTATCACAGATAGTTCTCATGTTAAAGATACCTTCCCTGGCACCTCTGCCAGATAGAAAGCCACTTTGTGTTTCACTGACTTTTTTTCAATTATATTCTTGTTTCTAAGAAGAGTTACTTTCAGTAGGATTTTAAGGATATGACCCATTGGACTAAATCTTCTGTAGTCTGTGCAATTATTTGCCTCTCATTTCTTTGGTAGCCTAATGAAAATTAGGTTCATGTCATTAAGTATTACACATGTATTAATTGTTAATACCATTGCATAGCTTGTTGATGGTTTTTATGCCTACTTTATCCGAAGCTTGAATCATCAATATAGCTATACTGTCAATACTTTTTGGCTTAGATGGACTCAAATGCATTAGGAAATTGTTGAAGTTGTACATGAAGGAAGAAGGCAATGCTAGGAAGATCAACACTGGCCATTATAACATCAACCATATCAGCAGTCCTTGTCCAACCAGTGACCAACTGCTTCCACAGGCTTCAAGCCAGTGAGGAACCAAGTGAAGAGCTTTGCCATAACTAACGATGAGCAACGTGAAGAATCTCACTTAGTGACAGTCCTTTCTAATTTGTGTGACTGCAGAGTTCACAGTGCTGAGCTCTCACTGCTTTGGTGTCAGTTCAGGCAAGCTCTCTCATGTAGCGATAAAGATTTTCTTCAGGAGCCCACTGTTCTGTCAGCATTGTAACTTCTTAAACTTCATGACGTTGTCAATATAATAAAAAGATACCTTAGAAAACAGAAATTTTCCACTCAGATTCTAGTATTAGGCGCAGCACTCTACTATTTACAAATAACCAGGTGGGTGATTTGGAGTGATAACCGGCCTTATCGATTTCCACTCTGCAGCTCTTGTGGATACGGGAGAAATTCCTCACCACACTCTCTCATTTAACAACCATGCTACTTAGAATAAGGAAATGAGGTAGCCCTGTGATTTGTTAAGTCACATGCTGGAAGCACTGCTGGAAATTTACCAGGCCTCTGGCAATGGGTGAGGTGAGGGGGCTAGCATAAATAGTGCTGGAAGGTGTTGAGGAGGCGTGCCCAACATCTTCCCACTGTCATGTCATTTTGCCAGGGTGGGAAAGTTGGTGGACAAGTTGCCTGCTGGGAGCCCAATTGAGTCACTTAAGTGGCAAATTGACGGACAGTTCTTTCATCTGCTGGTATTTTACCCGCATTGGAGGGGATTGCCAACACATGCAGAGACCGCTCAGTGAAACTGGGTGCCCTCCCACTGGGCTCCCAGGAGCGGAGCTGCTTTTTGAGTACTCCATGCCCCACAGAGGCCAATCCCCACACCTCCCCTAGCCACTGGCAATGGCGGTCCCCACACCCATACTGTCGTCTGTGCCTCACAACACCAACCCCACCCCCCTTCCTGCCTTATCGCTGGGACTAGCTGCCTTGTCTCGGCACCCCTCAAACCCACTTACCCATCTTCCTGGCCACTGAGGTGCTCTTTCCCTGTAGCTGCAGCCTCAGAAATGGCTACCGCTAGTGGAGGCACTGCTGACCTGCAGCCTTCTGATTAGGCCAGCAACTTTTGGGGTGGGCCACTGTCCCCAGTTGGGGCGGCAGCTCTGGCAGTGGCCACTTAATTGTCTACTGCCAGGAATATGCCTCCTTGGGTCCCACTGCTGCCTGAAGCTGGGTTGCCTTTTGCTCTTGGCCCCAGTGACAGGACTTCAACTGTCATATGAAAATTCAGCACACAGTTCTCATCTATAAGCATTTATATTAATTTCAGTTGGCTTTATCTGCGTCACTTCTCTGATTTTGAATGAAACTGATCACTGCATACTCATACAGTCCAGAAATCACATTTGTGCTGAGTCAGAAGCTGTGACCACAAAACCCTGCTTCCGACAATTGCGCATAGAATTTGGTTGGTACTTTTGTAGCACTGAAGAAGCAATACGCTGTTGGAGCTCTGAGGTGACATTGTTCAACTAAGATTATGCCTCCCCTCTCTGGTGAATGTCAAACATCCCACAGCATTGCTTGAAGAAGATCTGCTCATTATCACATGGCTGTTTGTGGGACCTTGCTGTGAACGAATTGGCTGTGGTGTTTCGCGACGTTACAAAAGTGACTACACTTCAAAAGTACTTCACTGATTGTAAAATGATTTGGGACATCCTGAGAATGTGAATGGTGCCATATAAATGCAAACCTTTCATTTTCTGGCAGCATGATCATCCCAGAAGCAACAAGCTATACACAAAATAATGATTGCTAAAATGTGTTCAGAAAGCTTATTAATCTTACCAGTTCTGGAGTAATTGATAATTTTGGTAGAGTTTGGCTCAAAGTACTTGTAGTTTTGGAACAACATCTTGGGGACTAATTGAGATCACCATATCAGCATCCCTGGGATTTACGTTTGCATCCATGCCAGGATATGAGGCACTGAAGTCATCTCCTCTACAGCAGGTGTAGCTGATAATTTTGCAACGAATTTGGCCAATCATAACATGTTACTAAAATTGTCAGTTTTGGATAGTTTACACAAATTGCTGAATGCAAATAAGGTGTGCTGCAATTGGTACTGAAACTTATTTGAATAGATCTTCACTGTGGGTGATAGTTGGGATGAACGACTCTCCCATATTTTAAGGGATTGTCCCTTATTTTGACTGTTTGCCACGTGTCTCTTAAGGGAGATCTTTTGTCCCTTATTTCTAGGGCATCCTGTGGGAGACTGAGCCTGGGAGTCTCCTCTTTTGTTTGCCTCTTTGTTTTTTTGTGCGCGTCTGTACTGTGGCCAGTGGCCACCAGGGTGAGTTATGCTCACTACATCCCCTGGACCCAGGGTCGATGTATCCCCTTATTTTTAATTTCTTAAGAGTTGGTCACCCTGGTGATAGTGTAAAGCAGGTGATAATGAGTCAGCAGTCTGTTCTACGTCTCTCCTATTTGTCTTCAATGGAAATACAAGCCAGGACTATGGGCTACTGACTAGCTATTGGCTGTTTTATACTATTGCCCAAAGTCCAGATCTACCTTTTTAAAATTCTTTCATGGGATGTGGATGTCACTGGCTAGGCCAGTGTTTATTGCCCATCTCTAATTACCCTTGTTCAGAGGGCATTTAAGAGCCAACCACATTGCTGTAGGGTCTGGAGTCACATGTAGGCCAGACCAGGTAAGAACAGCAGATTTCCTTCCCTAAAGGGGCCATTAGTGAATCAGATGGGTTTTTTTTAACAACAATCCACAATGGTTTTGTGGTTGTCATTAGACTTTTAATTTCAGATTTTTATTGAACTCAAATTCCAACTACCATGGCAGGATTCAAACCCACATCCAAGAGTATTAACCCTGGGTCTCTGGATTACTAGTCCAGCAACAATACCACTACACCATCGCTTCCCCTCATTGTGGGGAAAAGAACAGGAAATTATTCAATACATTACAAATTGCAAAAATGTTACCTACAAATCTTCACTTTGATGAGTACAATTTTTTCACCCAAAATTGAAACAGGAATTTTGGACTTTTATCAAAAGCTGGAATTTACATAAATGATACTAGAGAGACCAGTTCTGCTACGTAACACATATATCCTTTCTTCCCTGGAATTCTCAGAATGATGCTCACAATAAGATTATTGAAAAAATAATGAGCATTCCTCCACTTACCCGTCAGGATATTGTCCACAAGAGTTGTAGGCATGCAGAATATCCCAACAAGGAGATCGCTAATGGCGAGGTTAAGGATGAAGAGGTTGGTGACTGTCCGCATGTGTCGGTTCCTCACCACAATAAAACAAACCAATCCATTACCAAGCATGCAGAGCAGGAAGATTAGAAGGTATGAGATTATGAAGACTGTGGCAATAGAAGATATGTGCTGGTAAAAGGGAAGATAGGTAATGTTGCTCTGAAGGTGAAAATATGAAGTCGACCCATTTAAAAAGAATGAGTGAAAGTCTTGGGCTGAGACGTTCTGATCCAATTCTTTGTTCATTGTTGTGACTCTATATTACGTAAGAAGGCAACACAGTTAGTGATATGAGTTATCACAACACAGCTACGTTAATACATCAACAAATTTCAGCATTGTCTCTCCAACCTGTACCACATATACAGTAGTAGAAAAGTCAAGCTGTGCCCATTTCCTGTCATGTACTGCTTCATACGTTACATCTAGGCATCTTAGTTGAGTATGTCCAAATTTCTTGGAGTGGCTGACTCAAATTTGACCACTTGCAAATTGGAAATGAGCAGTGAGGACAATCTAGCAATGAAAGGGCAGAAACTGTCAAACAATTCAAAATATTTGTTCAAACCTTTTTGGTCACCATCTTTGTCTTGTCTTGGAAAAAATGTTGAAAATTATGTCCATAGCATAATAGGGATAAAAATAGCACATTTAACAATAATATTTCAGAAGGATGTCATTGAGCAATTGCAGGGCATTCTGCAGAAGGGAAACAGCCACTAGTTGTGGTCCATGTTGGAACAAATGACATGGGTAGAAAATGTGTTGAGGCAGAGTTTCAGGAGCTATGGAAAAATAAATAAACAGGACCTCAAATGGTAGTCATCTCTGGATTACTTATGGTGTCACCTGCTGGTCAATATAGAAACTGGAAATTATTGCAGGTAAATGCATAGTTGGAGAAGTGGTGCAGGAGGGAAGATTTCAGATGCTTGGGCCATTGGGTGCAGGGTAAGGAGCACCTATAGAAGATGGGCAAGCTGCACCTGAACAGTACCATGACCGGTGTCCGAGTATTGTTGGGGAGTGTTTAAACTAATTCAGCAGGAGACGAACCAGAAAATAGCAGATAGGAACAGCAGTGAGATCAGAGGACAGAGAAATATGAATAGCAGTAAAATGAGAAATATTCCAAAGATTCAACAATGAGATTGAGGAAAATAGCAAAAGTGACAAAGGAGGTGTTAAATTGTATGTACATCAATATCTGTAGTGCAAATAATAAGATTGGGTGAGCTACAGCCACAAATTGCCATACAGGATGATGACTTGGTTGCATTAAAAGAAATAATGGCTCAAACAAGGGCAGGAATGGGTTCTTAATATTCCTGAAGCTCCAGTGTGAACTTCCAAACAAACCTTCCCCTGCCCACCCTTTTCAGCATTCAGTAGGGACTATTCCCTCCATGACACTCCAGTCCACTCCTCAATCACTCCTAACAACCACTCCCTTCCCTATGGCACCATTCTGTGCAAGCAAAGGAGAGGCAACACCTGCCCTTTCACCTCCTCCCTTCTCACTGTCTAAGGCCCTAAACACTCCTTCCATGTGTAATAGCAACTTACTTCTACATCTTTCAATTTAATATACTGTATTTGCTGTTTATAATGTGATCTCCCCTACACTGGCGAGACCAAACATGACCATTTTGTGGAATACCTTTGTTCAGTTTGCAAGCAGGACCCTGACTTTTTGGTTGCTTGCCATTTTAATTCTTCACCTTGCTCCCACTCTGACCTTTCGGTCCTTGGCCTGCCACTGTGTTCCAGGGAAGCTCTGTGCAAGCTCAAGGAACAACACCTCACCTTTCGACTCAGCACTCTGCACCCTTCTGGACTCAACATTAATTTTAACAACTTTAGGTCATAACCTCTGTCTCCACCTTATTCTAAGTATTTTATTTCTCTATTTTTTTGTTTTTGCAGTAATTGTGGTTTTATTTAGTAATGTACCTTTCAGAATAATACTTGTCAAGGAAGATCACATGATCTATAGTAACCAATAGCAGAGTAGCATGGGCTACCTCAGAAGTCAGTGTAGAATTAGAGTTGGAGTTGAAGGCACATGTGTAGTTGCTGATGAGTATATCAAAAATAAACTTAAAATAAACCCATTAATAGCACAACTTGGCCACCCTACAATAAACTGGTGACAAGGATAAAACAGGATTAAACAGAAGAAATCAAGTTAGGAAGAAATTGGTACTGTACTTTACCCAGTGATTGTAAGTAGCAAACTCTGTTAGAATTGAAGAAGTTATCCCCTGTCAAAATGCTACAATTCTGGAGAATTGATCCTTTTGAACCTGCCACAGACTATTGGTCTCAATACATAGAACATCTCATGTTCTTTTTTCAAGCGAACGAGATTACGGGGCAAGAGAAGAGGTGAACGATTCTCTTGAGTATTTATGGGAGTAAAACCTACAGTCTGATTCAAAGTTGGATGGCACCCAGTGCCCCAGATTCGAAGAAGTTCGAGGAATTGGTGGAGCTCGTGAAGGGTCACTTTCAACCCAAGCCTTTAGTCACGATGCAGAAGGTCAGGTGTAATTCACAAAATAGAGCCCCGGGTGAGACAATTGCATGCTATGTGGCAAATTTGAAGCAGTTAACAGAACTTTGTGAGTTTGGTATGACTCTGAATGACATGCTCAGAGATCGTTTAGTGTGTGGTGTGATAGAGGACACTTCAGAAAAGATTATTGTCTGAAGTGAACTGGGATTTCAAGGTGGTGCTAGAGATAACACTGGCCATAGAAAGCGCAGTAAGAGATTCAAAAGCAATACAGGATGTGCAAAATGGTGCCGTCCTCCACATCGAGCAGGAAACTTCTGCTGAAAGTGGTGCGAAAAAGCGAGATTCCGCCGAGAAGCAGGAAACAGCCCCCGCTAGCTGAAGAATAAATAAAAATAACTTTGCAACGAAATCAAAAAATAATTTTAATAGAGGTGGAAACAATCAGTCTTTTAGCGATTGGCAGTTAAGAAAATTGAATGTTACTATTGTCACAAAAATGGACATATGGTGAGGCAGTGCAAGGAACGATTCAAGCAAGCTTGTAAACATAAGAAGAAGCCTAATGAAATCTACAATGTAGAAGAGCCTGAAACAACAAATTCAGACATTTACTTGTTGTTTAATCAGAAAGTTGGAAAGACAGAACCAATATTTGTCACATTGAAAGTAAATGGCAAACCTGTTAGAATGGAAGTGGACACAGGAGCTCCCACTACAGTAATTGGGGGACATACCTTCAGATATTTGAATAATAGTGAACATCAATTATGTTTAAAAGAAACAGCTGCGAAGACATTCAAGTAAAAGGCATAAGCAGAGTAACTGTCCATTATGGAAACCAATCAGCAAAGCTACCAGTGTTGGTATTGAGAGGCAGAGGACCAAGCCTTCTAGGGCGAAATTGGCCAAGGGAAATCAATCTTGATTGGCCACTGAGGTTCCAAATGGAAGCTGGAAGCATTCCTGTTTTGAAAAAGGAGTGTGCAAGGACTCAACAACCTGAAGAAATGCTGGCTGCCTTAAGCCAAAACCCGGAAGAACAGCAGAAGGAACTCGAAGAGACCCTGCTAGATGACAGAGTTTGAGGTGAGGTGAGCAACCTTCGAAGGAAAAAGAAAACCTGTTGAAAGACCTTCACTCACTACAAGATTCCCTCAGGTCAAAGTTTGTATCTCTGGAAAAGCATGAAGAGAAAAAGAAAGAATTCAACACTTTTATGAATAAACTAAAGAATCAGTTGCCAGAGACGTCACAACAATGTCCAATTTTCCAGGAGGCAGCAAACAATACAAAAAAGAGATAGAACAGCTGAAGAATCAGTGAAATGAAGCCAAAGGGGTTTTGGAAGCAAATGCCGCAGAATTTTCCAAGAAGCAGACAGTTAATAAAATTTTGGGAGACTCAGCCACTGAGCTCAGACAAGTTGAACTTGCATCTGAGAGAAGTCTGGCCAATAGTGAAGTTAAAAAGAGGGCCAAGATTAAAGTCTTTGCGAAGAAGAAATGTGCATGTTCCAAGTGAGGGAGGTAATCTATTTGGGTCACTGGGTAGATTCACAAGGCCCCCACCTAGCTGAAGAGAAGGTGAGAGCCGTAAGAGAGGTATCTACATCAAAGAAAGCCTCAGAGTTCAAATCATTCCTAAGAATGATCAACTATTATGGGCATTTCTTACCCAATTTATCTACAGTGCTGCCCCCCCTGCATTCTCTACTCAAAAAGAACTAATATGGGTCTTGGGAGATGCCCCAGGAAGAAGCTTCTATAAAGGGGAAACATTTGTTTCACTCGTCCAATCTATTAGTGCATTATGACCAAATGAAAGAATTGGTGCTGACATGTGACGCATCTCCTGATGGAGTGGGAGCAGTGCCCTCTCATCAGCTGGACGAAGGCATGGAATGGTCAATAGGTTATGTATCAAGAACGCTCATCACAGCGGAAAAGGGATACTTGCAGATGTTCACCATCTTGGGTGTCAAGAAATTTTCATCAGTACCTACATGGCTACCATTTTACAATCGTTTATGACCACGCACCATTGCTAGGATTGTTTAGTGAGGACAAGGCTATACCGCCCATAGCCTCAGCAAGAATACAATGATGGGCTTTATTTCTGGCAGCATATGAATACACTTTCATACATAGGTCTGGCAATCAAATTGCAAATGCCGATGCCCTTAGTTGTTTGCCTTTACAAGAAAATGGTGAGCATTTCCCAGTTCCACATGAGCTTGTTTTACTGTTAAATTTCTTAGATTCCTCGCCAGTATGTGCTCAACAGATCAAAGATTGGACAAGTCGGGACACAGTCCTCTCTCAAGTATGAAGACAATTGCTACATAGTTGTTCACAGGAGCCCGTATCTGATGAAATGAAATGGTAATTGAACAGAAGACATGAAATAACCAGCCAGGATGGCATCTTATTGTAGGGAGCACAAGTGATAATTCCTGCAAAGGAAGGGAGTCACTTTTAATTGAACCACACAGTGCCCATCCAGGAATTTCCCGAATGAAGACCATAGCACGCAACTATCTATGGTGGCCTGGGATGGATGGCGAAATAGAGAGTTTAGTAAAGCACTGTGTGCAATGTCAGCAACTGTAAAAGTTGCCAGTGACAGCTCCATTACACCCATGGGAGTGGCCAGGTAGACCCTGGGTGCAGTTACACATTGACACAGACGTTCTGCTGAAGGGTCATGAGGACTCGAAACGTCAACTCTTTTCTTCTCCGCCTTTGCTGCCAGACCTGCTGAGTTTTTCCAGGTAATTCTGTTTTTGTTTTACACATTGATAATGTTGGACCTTTCCTGGAACAATGTTTCTGCTCATTGTCAATGCCCATTCAAAATGGTTGAACGTATATGAGGTGAAGTCACCAACGTGGCCCTACAATTGGGAAAGTATGTCAGAGTTTTGCCATTCAAAGACTGCCTGAAGTAGTCATTTCTGATTCCAGCATGGCATTTACGAGTGCTGAGTTTCAACGATTTATTAGTCTCAATGGTATCAGTCATGTAAAGACTGCACCGTACCATCCTTCCACAAACGGACTGGCTGAAAGGGCAGTTTGAATGTTCAAGGCAGGCATGATAAAGCGAACTGGTGATTCCTTGGCAACCAAGCTAGCACGCTTTCTTTTTCATTATAGGACTACCCCTCACACTGCAACAGGTGTCACACCTGCAGTGTTATTGTTGAAACACTTTCTCAGAATGAGATTGAGCTTAAGGTGCTAAATTTGGAGGGGAAGGTGGAAAGGAGTCAGAGAAGCCAGTAAACTAGACACGACTGGCATAGTCATGAGAGGAAATTTACCGTGGGAGAGACAGTAAACGTGAAGAACTTCTGGGAAGGACCAAAGTGGTTACTGGGTGAAATAAGTGCGGTGACGGGACCTCTATCTTATCACGTAGAGGTGGAAGCCACTGGATCATCCATAAACATATGCACCGTTTAAGGAAGAGTAGGACAAATCACCAAGATTTGGTTCCACCAGTGATCATGACCGGGTCTCTGTTTCCTGTTGAGGATACTCAACCCAGGACAAACATGTCTGATGTTCCCGTAAGAGTTGAGGATACAGAACTGCAAGTGCGCACCGAAGCACCTGATGTTTAGGCAACTCCGGAAAAGGAGGTTCCTGACAAAGAATCTGAAGTTGTGGAGTTGCGAAATTCCACACATACCAGGAAACCACCTGAAAGACTGAGCTTATAAATTTCTTATCCAATGTAAATATTAAGTTGTCTTGAAAAACATGTACTTGTAAATGTAATATGTATAGCTGAATTAAAGTATTAAGATTGGGCCCGATCAGGTAAGGACAACAGATTTCTTTCCCTGAAGGGGATTAGTGAACCAGATGGGTTTTTACAATAATTTTATGGTCATCATCACATCATGAATTATTGAATTCAAATTCCACTATCTGTCACAATGGGATTTGAACCTGAGTCCCTGGGTTACTAGGTTTTGTGACAATACCATTATGTCACACCTCCCCTATAGTTAATGACTGAAATCTAAGGTTCACTAATTTAGGGCTTAACCTAGTACTGGGAGCCGGGCTTCTTCTCACCCATGTCCAGATAATTCTATAAACCAATATTTTAGCTGTGAAGTGGTTCTGGATGTGCAAATAACAGGGAGCTTACCAGTGTTGTGTACCTGCTTTCTGTGCGTTTGTAGCTGTTTAAAATTGAGCAGTATATCGTAACAGGAATAGGTCATTCAGCCCCTTAGTTTATTCCACCATTTAATTAGATGATGACTGATCTGTATCTTAGTTCCATATACCCATCTTGATTGCATAATCTTTAATACCCTTGTCTAACAAAAATCTATCAATCTCAATTCTGAAATTATCAATCGACCTAGCCTCAATAGTGTTTGGGGAGAGAATTCCAGATTTTCACTATTCTTTGTATGAAGCAGTGTTGCCTGACATCACCCTTGAATGGCTTAGCTCTAATTTTAAAGTTATGTCCCCTCGTTCTGGACTTTCTCATCCAAGGAAACTGTTTCTCTTTAATAACTCTATCAAATCCTTTAATCATCTTAAAAATCTTAATTACATCACTCATTCTTTTATATCTGAGGAATTATGTGCCTCATTCATGCCCTAGTTTAATTCTGGTGAACCTGCCTTGCACCCCTTTAAAGGCCAATATATTGTTCCTGAGGTGCAGCCTCCAGAGCTGAATGCAGTAATGCAGAGGGGGTGTAAACATACTGACCACCTCTTTGTATTTCAGTCCCCTTGAGATAAAGGCTAACATTCGAATCATCATTTTATTTTTTTTGTGTTTGCTAATTAGTTATTTGTAATTTCTGTATAAGGACCCCTAAGTCCACATTTCCTAGCTATTTGCCATTCAAAAAATACTGATCTATGTTTCTTAGGTTTAAAATAGGGCCCTGGGAGAGTCCATCACAACCTTTGTAGTGAACCTTAAGCAGTTGCCAGAACACTGCAACTTCGGAGACACATTAAATGATTTGCTGTGTGATTGATTAGTTTGTGGAGTTCAGCACCATTTACTCACTGAGGTCAACATCGATGTTAAGGGCGTCCTAGAAATCTCCCTCACCATGGAAAGTGCTGCGAAAGACTCGCAGGCTTTACAACACGTACAACATGGCACCATTCTTCATGTGGGGTGGGAACCTATTGCTGGGCATGGCACAAAAACCAGACCCACAGTATCGAAGCAAAAGGCAATGTCCACTGTTAGAAACATGAAAAGGCCTAGTAGAAACGCTTCAGCAGTGACTTAAAAATTAAGTTGTTATAGATGTGGAGGCGACCATGGAGCAGACACCTGTAAATTCAGGGAGGCAGAATGTCATTACTGCCATAAGAAAGGTCACATAGTAAGGCAATGCCAGGCAAAATCGAAACCGCCTGTAAAGCAGCAAACTAACATGATTGAATTTAAAATTATAGCAGAACCTGAAGCTGCAGACAATGACATTTATTCCCTGTATAACATAACCGCTGTGAAAACCAAACCTATCACTGTCGCAGTCAAATAAGAAGCCACTAATAATGGAGGTGGATACGGGTGCCTCAACTACAGTGGTGGGAGAGCACAAATACCTTAATGAATGTAGACAGCCAATGAACCTGGAGCAGACAACCACTAAATTGAAGACGTACACAGGAGAATCTATTCAGGTAAAGGGCATCACCACGGTACCACTATAAGTGTCTTATAGGCAACAGACAGCCTAGATGTCTGTGATAATAATGAAAGGAGAAGGACCCAGAGTTTTAGGCCGAGACTGGTTACAGAAGATCAAGCTCAACTGGTCTGAGATATTTCACCTGAAATCAGGAGAAGCTCCTGAACTGCTAAGGAAATACAACATTATTTTTGGGATGAACTAGGGGAGTTAAAAGGCTCTGAAAAAGGACTCAAAATGTTAATCCTGTTTCTCTCTCCACAGATGCAATCAGGCCGGCTGAATTTTTCCAGCATTTTCTGTTTTTATTTCAGATTTCCAGCATCCACAATATTTTGCTTTTATTTAAGTTAAAATGTGCGCAGGACAAGATAAATGTGGATCCTCAGGTGATACCACGTTTCTTTAAGGCCACACCTGTGCCTTATGCATTGAAGGAGAACTTGGATGCAGAGCTGTGCTAGAAAAGCAAGGCATCATCCAACCTGTCTAATTCTCGAAATGGGCAGCGCCCATAGTTCCAGTGGTTTACCAAACCATATGTATTTGAGGAGACAGTGCTTTCAATGTCACTGTAAATGCCTGGCCACAAGACATAGCTTTGTACAAGAATTTTCACCTTTGATATGTCTGGATGTGCACTGTGAAGCTTTGTCAAAAGTGGTCCTCCCCCTTGTGATGAGACGACAACTCTTGATCCCCACAACAAAATTCAAGCTTTCAGGCATGGAATGGTCTCAAATCTTCAGATACAGATGAATTTGACCATCCTTGCAAAACAAAGTCTCTGATTTTCAACAGTATCGGATCTCTGCCATCCAATTTCTAATTTGCTTCATACTCTGGTCCTAGACTCTCCCACAAGGAGAAACAACCTGTCAGCATCTACCCTGTCAAACCCCCTAAGAATCTTATGTGTTTCAATAAGGTCTCCTCTCATTCTTCTAAACTCCAATGAGTACAGGCCCAACCTACTCAACCTCTCCTCATAAGAAAATCCCTCCATATTTGGGATTAATCGAGTGAACCTTCTCTGGACTGCCTCCAATGCCAGTGTATCTTTCCTTAGGTAAGGGACCAACATTGTTCACAATATTCTAGGTGTGGTCTAACTAGTGCCATGTATAGTTTTAGCAAGACTTTGCTATTTTTATACTTCATTCCCTTTGAAATAAAGGCCAACATTCCATTTGCCTTCCTTATTATCTGTTGAACTTGTATGTTAGCTTTTTGGGATTCATGCACAAGGACTCCCAAATCCCTCTGTGCTGCAGCCTTCTGCAGTCTTTCTCCATTTAAATAATATTCAGCTCCTCTATTCTTCCTGCTAAAGTGCATACCTTCACATTTTCCCATATTATATTCCATCTGCCAAGCTTTTTCCCACTAACTTAACCTGTCCAAGTCCCTCTGTAGAGTCCTTGTGTCATCCTCATCACTTGCCTTCCCACCTATTTTTGTATCATCTGTAAACTCATGCACATTTGCACCAGGTACCTTGGGAGTTCCCATGACTCATACATCCTGAGATACTCCCAGGTGTTTACAGGGCGTCCTCTGGATGGCTAAGGCCTGGAGGGCCCCAGCCTGCTTTGGGTCTCCAGCTGTGAGGCAGGTGCACTCTCCTTGGCCTGTGCAACTGGAAGTGATGGGGTCATAGGCAGAGGGAATTGGGATCGACTGAACACTTGTGGAGTGGATGGCCCTGGGGTATCCAACTGCTGGTATTCCTCCCTGTGGGTGCTTCTGGGCTCCTCCTTGACTCCTTGAGGAGAAGGGGCACCTGGAGGGAGGTCAAGATACCCTGCCCTCCTCTCGCCTAGCCACTGATGGATACAACCAATGCCTGTAGCGATGGAGTGCAGGTCTGATTGTAAATCTGGCAGAACCTTCTGGACCAAGGTCTCCAAGGCGGCTGCCACCCTTCCCATGGAGACTTCAAAGCACTCACATGTCGGAGCCATGACATCAGACAGAACGCGGACGGACTACTCCATCCTTCGCTCTAGTCTATTGACCGCCTCTCGCAACTCTGCCTGATGTTTCACCACCTGTCTTTGCATCTTCAGCATGTTAGCAACGGCCTAAAGATGCTCACTATCTGACTTGGACTTAGCAGGTGTCTGATTTCCAGCAGTCTTCCGAGTACCAGAGACCTGGGCTGTCACTGCCTCCGACTGCTGTGGAGACGTGCCAGTGAGGTGTTCTCCAGAAAGTGACCCCAAGCCTAATCTAAAGTTATGAGCCACTAGGGTGTGTGTCCCTGCGCTGGTGGAGGGTGCAGGTGAACACAGTGACGGGTCTTCTTCAAATGGCTCTTCAGCATCATTCTCTGTGGTGGCCTGGGACACTGGGGCTTACGTTGCCTGTGCTGGTCTCTCTGGACCTGTTGCTGCCTGTAAGAGGGAGAAGATGGATTTCGATCATGAGCAGGCTGAATATAGCATTTCATGTCACTCACTGCAAATGTCAGGATGTGATCAACTCAAGGAGGTCTCATCCATACTGGGCTGCTGGGAGAGACCAATCTCGCCTTCCCCCTCAAGAGCAATCCCTATCCTACCCAGCCAGCTCAGCCTCGAAGGGAGTGAGCTCCAGTATGTTGGCCGCCCCTTCTCTGGTCTAGGATCTTCCACTTGTTGAGGGCAAGCTTGGCCTACATGAAAACAAACAGAAAGGATGTGATGAGAAGGGATGGAGCGGAGGTTGGGAAGCATGCATATCCACTGTGTATGCTGAGCATCCCCACCCAGTAAGGGCTGAAGATGCTGTTTGTGCAGGATGATAAATGAGATGCTGGTGAATAGGCTTTCAACACTGATATCTTGCTGGCTAATATTGTGTGAGATCCCTGACGCTTTGCGTGCATAATGCCATTATGAGAGGGTGAGCTTGGAGTGAGTTGAAGGCTGACTTATCCTGGTGATGCGGATGAGATCATTCAGTCTCTTCCAGCACTGGATAGTGTTTCTCTGACTGTTGCCCGTGGAACTCACCTCCTTCGTGACTGCTTCCCAGGCCAGCGAGATGAGGTTGGTGGATCTCCTGCATCCATCCCCGGGAAAAAGAACCTCCCGGTGCTGGCGGGCGCCTCTAAAATTAAAGCCTCCAGGTAGCCATGGCTAAACCTTGGCGCACTCTTCTTGTTCTTTGGAACCATCTCAGGAACTCCCGGCCACACAGCTGGGCTGCAGAGAGTAATGTGTGTGTTCGGGTGGCGTTTAAATATGGCACTAGGAACTTCAACCCCATGAGGTGACAGTGGGCGGACGAATCAGTGCCCGCTGTGCCACGTGATTCATCGAGCAGCTCACCTATGTATAATTACCGAGGCTTCAAGTGGAAGTTTGGACATGAGAAGCTGACCTGCTGATCAGCAGGAAACTCGCCACCAAACCTGCCCATTACCGCACTTAGTCTCTGCAGCGGAAAATTCCACCTTTGGCTTGTAGTGTTCTGTTCGTCTCAAAATTGAGTAAAACATGTCACAATCAGACATGGATTGTCTACTATAAGATAAAAACAAAAAAACTGCGGATGCTGGAAATCCAAAACAAAAACAGAATTACCTGGAAAAACTCAGCAGGTCTGGCAGCATCGGCGGAGAAGAAAAGAGTTGAAAGAGTCAACTCTTTTCTTCTCCACCGATGCTGCCAGACCTGCTGAGTTTTTCCAGGTAATTCTGTTTTTGTTATTGATTGTCTATTGTTTTGTAAGACATGGGCCGGATTTTCCAGTCCCGCTGGTGGCAGGGATGGGAAAATTTGGAGACTCCTCAAATTTTCTTATCCCGCCCGTGACTGCTGGCGGGACCAGAAAATCCCAACGGATGTATTTTTAGCACTAATTCACTTAATTACTTATTGATTTTAGTTAAGGTATTTTTGGAAAACCTTTGTGCTCACTGATGTAAGCGATAACTTGAAAAATTTTTCCACTTGCTTATGAGGATAGATTTTATGCTTTTGTACTCAGAATTTGGGAATTCAGCCATAATGGATTTTGGATGAAAACTCGCTGACTTCTGGGCCTGAATGTGTGATCTTCACTCACAAACTCTGTACTGGGAGAGTGAATTTCTGAAAATCTTTCCTGTACACTGAAACACCAGTACAATGTGGTTTAACCTCAGCCTCAGAAAGATATTGCATTTTCTGTGACTTAATTTTAAAATTTGGTATAATCCCCATCCCTGTCCCTTTACTAGTGAAGTGCCCTTCAGAAATTATGGGCTGGATTTTACAGCTGCAAATTGGGTTGGACCTGTGCTTAAATAAAATACTGCGTGATGACATAGGGTCGACAATCCTACGTCATCATGCCAGTGTCCACTATTATGGAAGGTGACCGGGTGCTAAAATTGGAAGCCCACCTGATGTTTTCAAAACAACAATTAACAAGCTATTGATAAAAAGTACTGCAAATGGGACCATGGCTGTAGCTGTATGTAGCAGCAGAGTCTGCTGGTGAACGTGACAGTGTTTGGCTGGTAGTAGACTTAATTTCTTCAGTTTTTTTAGGCTGACTTCATAAATAAGGAGAGGGTGGGAGGGCCTGGCGCCTCTAAATTGGTGGCCGTGATGACTTCCAGTTCATAGCCTAACCCCTCTCCTGCCCTAGATGCCCGATTGGGTGTGGTGACCCCTTTACCAAGACTAATTGGCCATCCGATGCTTGATTCGCCGTGTTGAGACAACCCACTTGGGGCGGGAACAAGTGGGCCACACACTTCCCGCCTCCCTCACTCTGCTGGAATCCATTAAAATCCAACCCTAGTAGTTTTCTACTTTGATGTTTGTTCTATTTGGGACTGTTATGTTACTTGGAAGGAGTACGTTGCTTGGCACTGGTATGCTGGTTGAGGACGTTATGTTGATTGAGTTTGGCATGTTGCTCAGGTCTGGCATATTGATCAAGGATTGCTTGGGACTGACATTTGCTCAAGGCTGGGGTTAGAATGTTGCCTGGGGTTAGAATGTTGGTGGGTATCAAAACTCTTTTGAAATATTCCAGCAGAGAGGATGTTTTCATGGCATAATAACCAAACCCAGTGCTGAAAAGACAGTTGGCTACAGTTGGTTGCCCGCATGTCTGATTTTTTTTAGTTTTCCAAGACTGGTGTATAGTGCCCGAGGTAAAATTGTACAAGAGCTGTGTGAACATAGAAAACTCAAAGATAGAAACAGGTCCTGAAAAAACTGGTCCCAAAAGATTATACCCCTACTCCCTCAATTATCTTTCCAATTTTCCCTTCATTTTTTCCATAATATCTGCTTCCACTATTGCCCTTGGTTGGCACATTCCACATTTTCACCCTCTTCTTAACATAAATTAGTTAAAACTATTTATACAGTTCTTTATTCTGAACTTGAACTCTAGTTCACTGGTCCTGGAGTTTTTAATTGTGGAGATTTTAAACTTATTGTCAGGTTCAATTTTTCAATTCTCTTAAGAATTTAGTACAATAATAAAATCTCTTTGATGCCTTTAGTTTGGTTACCCATTCTACAGTGTCTCCAGTGGCTCGTTATTCTTGATGTTGTACAATGACTACATTTGGAAACAGTATTCCAAGTGTGACCATAATAGTACAAAAGCAAAATAATGCAAATACTGAAAATCTGAAATATAAACAGAAAATGCTGGAAAAACTCAATAGACATGCAGCATACATGGAAACAGAAACAGAGTTAATGGGCGCAATTTCCAACTGATGGTCCCAGCCAACACAGTGGGACCTGCAGGGGATCAGGAACCTGAATGCTGCAGGAGCAGGCTTTTCAGTGACTGCTTAACTCAGCCAAAGCATTAGCATACTGCTTCCGATTTCCCGAACAGTGGGATCACAGTCTGGATCTGTCAATGAAGGCTCTCTATTTAAAAGGCCCCCAGTAGCGGTGTGAATGGCTGAAGGGAATCTTTCTGTGGAAGGATGCAACCAGCTGAATGTTGGGAGCAAGGCATGGGAAGGCTGCCCTCCCCACATCTTGGGCTTGTCCTTGGAGGTCATTATAGATGCAGTGAAGGCCACAAAGAGAGAAGTTCTTTTCCCTGAGGATTGGAGGAGAAGGCCATTCAACTTTAAACAGCAGGGAGGACTGGAGACATCAGAGGCTGAGAGCGGAAGGAGTATGATGCTGAGGGCAAGAATACAGGGCCACGAAAATTTAATGACCTCATTATGACCAACAAGGTGAGTGTCCTATGCTTTCAGGTGGCCGTCATCTGTCATTTCTCTGACATTCTCCTGCACAACACCCCTCTGACCGACACATCTTGCTGTCATACGCATTCCTTTCTCTCCAGCCTCCTCCTCAAATCTCCCTCTCTAACAGGCAACACTCACACTCATCCTTGGCCCTCTTGCACCCATCCTTCATATTCATCCTCCACAAATGTTCTGATTCCAATACCCCCAACACATTCCACTTCCCACTCTCATAACTCTGCCTTCCCTCACTGCAGAAAAGAGTCCACAACTCCAGGGAGAGGCAGAGAATTTGGGTGCACCTGCAGCTCTGGTCACTTTGACTGCATTGGAGGAGAAAGACCATGAGACTGGCAGAGTGGCACATATACTGAGCATTAGTAATGGAGAGAAATGGTTTGCCTAGAGACATGGTGACAGCATTAGGTGATGCATTGCCATTTCATAATTACTCATGTTTAATTGATGTTAATGGTAAGTGAACTGTCGTGATTTGCATTATGCTAAGTTTGTACCCTTTCTCCAAGTCAGCACAAGCTCATGTCTTTTGTTTTCCACAGGTCTTTCATGGGGCATGATTGTGATGATGAGGGACAAGGCCACAGAGTGTTCAGAGGAGTTTGAGTATTCTGAGGATCCATTGTCACATGATTCCTGTGCATCCTCCACCAGCGCAAATACACAACTCAGTGGGTATTGCAGTTGAGCTAGCTAGATTGTCATTTGGCGAATAACACATTATGTATGAGCAGGAGCAGCTGCTAGAGACAGGGACAGCTTTGAAGAGTCCTGATTGGAGGGCAGGACACTCCAAGCTCTACTCAGCTGGACGTAGATGCTGAGCCTTGGGGGTCATCCATGAAAAAGAAACTTGGGGAACAGCAAAGGAAATTTGTATGCTTCTCTCAGTATTTCCAGAGGCAGTGCAGACAAAATGGAAGAGTCTATCTCTATCATGAGTATCATGACATCTCAGGCATTTGTGTCGATGTCCAACTCTATTGAAGGAGTGGCTAACTGCGTGGAAAATCTGATATGGCAGGACACTGGGTGCCCATATCAATGGCCTGCACACTCTGGCTGCCAGTTTACAGATGATGGAGTAAAGCTTTGTTTTGGTGGGTCACACCTCACTGACATACAGCCAAGTGTTCTTCCACTCTTGATTAGCAGGGAAGTGTGGGTGCATCCTCAGAGGGAAGGTAGAGAATGGGTGCATGGCAGTGGGGTCTCTCCTCAAGGACCTCCACTTCTTGGCCCTTGCCCTTCCCTCAACAGAGCCGCACATGCTGCCTGCTGCCCTGATAACTGAGTCTGCCTCTCCAGAGATAAAGGCGAGATGGGGAAGACTTTGGTGGGGGCCCCCATAGGCTCCAAATCCCAGGAGATATTAACAACAGTCATCTCATGTGTCAGAGCAGGGGAATGAGCAACCTGCCTCCAGCTCAGCTGAAGCCACAGGGGTAGCACCATGTTGGATTAAGTGGAAGTATAAGAAGAAACCATTTTGGACTGGATTTTTGCTCCCGAGGAGCCTTACAGCTGGCGGATGAGCAAATCGCCAGGTGGACTTTGGATTTTTTGTGAAACCTCATCCAAGGGCAGGATGAGGTTTCTGTTATTAAATAAAGAGAAATAAAAATATATGGACAGAATTTTTATCATGTCTATGTTCAGGTGACTGATTATGATGCATGGACATTTTTTTCCAGATTTTAAAAACTTTATTTATTGGTTTTAAAGTCTTCAGCCCCCTGAGGTAGCTCTCCACCTTCAGGGAGCTTTTGTTTAGCGCTCACCCGCACACATACTTATATCAGCGCTCGCCCTTCTGCCGCCCTCACCCTGGCAGCACTGAGCTTCACGTTAATTGGCCAGCCAGTGTGAAATCGGGGTCAGGGGCCAATTGTGGGAGATGGGCCATTCCGTGGCCAAAACCAGGCCCGCCGATCATGCCCACCTGCCGACCTAAAAATCTTCCCCATGATTCTGCTAAAATCCACGCCCTTAATTGCACAAAGGGATTCATCACCGGCTGTCCCTCGATTCGAGGATGACGTCTACTCGGGTTCTTGAGTTTCTGGCATGTATCTTCATGTGATTGAATAGGCTGATTCGCGACCCACAGGTTTTTGGGTACATGGGGCAGGATGTCCAGTGAGGTAGTGGGATCTGGGGTTCATGAGCTGCTTCCTTTTCTTTCCTTCTCTGCCACTGCTTTGCCTCATCATTAAAAGGTTTTGACTCAAAGCGGGTTGCAGCTTGATGGGCAAATTGTTGCCATTCTGCAAGCTCCTTCCAGTCATTAATATCAATGCTGCTCTGCTTGAAGGAGAGCCTCTGTGTGTTTGAAGTGTTTTCTTTGTCCTCCCCTGGAACGCTGACGATTTGAAAGTTGAGGCAACAGGACCTGGTGGGGGAAATGCTTTTTAGCTGTCCAGTGTCCAGTTCATTGTAAATGATTTTGCAGGAGTTTTTCCTGACTGCTTGGGGAGTTGGCTTTAAGAAAGATACTAGTGCTTGCTCAAAGGTCCTCCCATTGAATCCAGAGGATGTGGCAGAGGCATTGCTGATGGAATTTCTCTCGCACTCTTATGTGTCGCTGATCTATAGTTCAGTTCTCACTGCAGTACAGGATTGTGGTGAATATTGCTAGGACTTCTGTTGACTTGCAGAGGTCTTTGCTGTCAAATACTTGTTACTACAGTTTGTAGGAGGCTGGGCTGTGGAATCACTTGGGCCCATTTAATTTATCAGGTTTGTTGGGGGGACCATGGGGTTTCTGATGAAACTCTCAGATGGCCGCGTGCAGATATATTAAGTGAAGCATGCCTGGATGAGACTGTCGCAGACTCCTCATGGCAGCCGGTGTGCAACTGCTGGAACTGTGAGCACATCTGTCTTCTCTTTCTCCTCCTCCTCTTTCATCCTCTCTCCCCTCCTCCTTTTCCTCTTCCTTCTCAGATGCCCACCATTCTCCACCTTTATCTTGCTGTAACACCACTCCTCTCTGCACCATCATGTTATGAAGGGCATATAGCAAACAATAAAATTCTGGGGGCCTTTGCTAGGCCATATTTTGGACACCTCCAGATTTGTCCAGGTACCTGAAATGCATCTGGGGCAACCCGATTGATGGTTCTCTTGCTGCCTTGTGATGATATAGACCCTATTACGATTCTCCTCAGTCTCAGTAGTAGAGTTCCTTACAGGAGTCAGAAACCAGGTCCACAGAGGATAGCCTCTGTCTCCCTGAAGCTGCTCATGCTGCTTGAGGAGGGAAAACCTGCAAGCGATGTCACTGTCACACAATTAATAAATCACAGCAGTTCCCAGGATACCTTGTGCAGACATGCAAGATCATCTTGTGGTAGTCACAAATTAGCTGGACTTGAAGGTCATTTTTAAACATTCATTCATGGGATGTGGCCTTCCTTGGCTGGGCCAGCAGTTATTGCGCATCCCTAGTTGACCTTGAGAAGGTGACTGCCTTCTTGAACCTCTGCAGTCCATGTGCTGTTGGGAAGAGAGTTCCAGGATTTTGACCCAGTGACAGTGAAGGAACGGCAATATATTTCCAAGTCAGGATGGTGAGTGACTTGGAGGGGAACTTCCAGGTGGTGGTGTTCCCATCTATCTGCTGTCCTTGCCCTTCTAGATGGTGGTTGTTGTGGGTGTGGAAGGTGCTATTGAAGGAGCCTTGGTGAATTCCTGCAGTGCATCTTGAAGATGGTACACACTGCTGCTACTGTGCGTCGGTGGTGAAGGGAGTGAATATCTGTGGATGTGGTGCCAATCAAGTGCGCGACTTTGTCCTGGATGGTGTCAAGCTTCTTCAGTGTTGTGGGAGCTGCACTCATCCAGGCAAGTGGGGAGTATTCCATCACACTCTTGACTTGTGCCTTGTAGATGGTGGACAGGCTTTGGGGAGACAGAAGGTGAGTTACTCATCGCATGATTCCTCGCCTCTGACCTGCTCTTGTAGCCACAGTACTTATATTGCTAGTCCAGTTCAGCTTCTGATCAATGGTAACCCCCAGGGTGTTTTTTGTGGGAAATTCAGTGATGGTAATGCCATTGAACATGAAGGGGTGATGGTTGGATTCTTTCTTGTTGGAGATGGTCATTGCCTGGCACTTGTGTGGCACGAATGCTACTTGCCACTTGTCAGCCCAAGCCTGGATATTGTCCAGGTCTTGCTGCATTTGGACATGGACTGCTTCAGTATCTGAGGAGTTGCAAATAGTGCTGAATCATCAGCGAACATTGTAGTGTACTGAGCACAAATCTTCAGCACTATTGCTGGAATATTGTCAGGGCCCATAGCCTTTGCAGTATGCTGTGCCTTTAGTCGTTTCTTGATATCACATGGAGTGAATCGAATTGGCTGAAGACTGGCATCTGTGATGCTGGGGACCTCTGGAGGAGGCCGAGATGATTACCCACTCAGCACTTCTGGCTGAAGATTGTAGCAAGTACTTCAGCCTTATCTTTTGCACTGCTGTGCTGGGATGGGATTGAGGATGGGGATATTTATGGACCCTCCTCCTCCAGTGAGTTGTTTAATTGTCCACCATCATTCATGACTGGATGTGGCAGGACTGCAGAGCTTAGATCTGATCTGTTGATTGTGGGATCACTTAGCTCTGTCTATCACTTGCTGTTTATGCTGTCTGGCACGCAAGTAGTCCTATTCTATAGCTTCACCAGGTTGACACCTCATTTTTAGGTATGCCTGGTGTTGCTCCTGGCATGCCCTCCTGCATTCTTCATTGAACCAGAGTTGATCCTCTGGCTTGATGATAATGGTAGAGTGGGGGATATGCTGGGCCATGCGGTTACAGATTGTGCTCAAGCACAATTCTGCTGCTGCTGATGGCCCACAGCGCCTCATGGGTACCCAGTTTTGAGTTGCTAGATCTGTTCGAAATCTATCCTACTTAGCACGGTGGTAGTGCCACACAACACGATGGAGGGGATCCTCAATGTGAAGGCAGGACTTCGTCTCCACAATGACTGTGCGATGGTCACTCCTACCATTACTGTCATGGACAGATGCACCTGCAGCAGTTTGAAACCCTTCTGGTTCATGAAGATGTCTGGCTGATCCGAGGATGTTTTTATTGCCACATAAATATAATCAATCAACCCCTGGACCTGTGGAAATCAAGCCAGTTCTAGGAAGCTGACAGCTTTCTGGATGCTCTAATGGCTTAAGCTGTGGAAGAGTTGATATAGTTGACAGCCCTGGCAAACAAGCCATCGGTGACCTGGGTGATAAGCTTGTGAGCAGCAGACTGTGAGATCCTTGAGATATCTCCGGAAGCCTTGGAAGGAGCCGGATGTGAAGAAATTCAGGGCTTTGGTAACCACAATAGCCACTGGAAATGCATGCCCACCCGGTCCTCTTGGGAGCAGGTCTGGTTCTAGGTGGCTGCAGAGTCTGCCATGACCTGCCCCAAGACCCTGAGCTTCCTGAGGCACTGTTGCTCTGACATGTTCAGGAAGCTCACCCTCGGCCTATATACCCTAGGGCTATAGCCTCCTCAGAGCTGGAGCTCTCTGTTCGTTCACTCAATCCTGTGGAGTGGTCTATAGATGTGGAGGAGGCAATGTTCCTGGTGCTGCTCTAGACCTTAACTGTAGCATATGGGACCAAATGTGCAGCAAATCCTAGACCTATGAGGAGGGGCAGCAGGAGCAGCCACAACCAGTGTGGCTTGACAGCCTTGGCAAACAAAACAGCGGCAATTTGGGTGATGCACTTATGAGCAGTAGACTGTGAGATCCTTGAGATGTCGCCTACAGACCACTGGAAGGAGCTGGAGGCAAATAAATTCAGGCTTTTGTTGACCTTAACAATCAGAACTGCCAGTGTGCCTGCTCCTGTTGCTTCTCCTCAGAGATCCAGGCTGCTGCAGCATAGTTTGCTCCCAAGCTGCAGTGAAGGCAGACAGCAAGGGAGTTGAGATACAGGTGAGTGGACTCCAAGACACTTGAAAGTAACTCCAAAATCACCTCTGAAACTAATGACTCCAAGCTACCTGAAGTAATCCTGCAAGCATAAGCCCCTCATTTAGCTAACCACAAGTTTGCTGATTTCAGTCTTTAAAGGCTTCTCAGCACATCATTTTCATTAGCATTCACTCTCCGCTATGATCTCACCTCTTGCACCCTGGTGTGATGCTGTTAAAGCAGAATGCAGGGTTTGAAGACACACTTAGTTGGAGCTTATTTGAATTAGCTTCCCAACAGCTGTTTGCGGGTTCCCCATGCCTTTCCAAACCTATTCAGAAGAGGGTGGGATAATGTTGGGATATTGGCCCAATATCAGTTTTAGAAAATTTAACACCCCGTGTGCACCCAAACCTCCCATTGCTCGTAAAAATTTCCCTGATGTTTACAATTGATGAACTTACATCAAAACAGCCCCGTTCTAAAGAAAGCTCATCAGTCTGAAATATTAACCCTGTTTCTCTGTCTCCATAGATGCTGTCAGAGCTGCTGTGCAATCCCAACATTTTCTGTTTTTATTGTGACCGTAACAGTTCTCATACAGAGTCATCATCTCCTGGGACTTGTAATCATTGATCTGGTTTGCTTTCTTACTGCTGCTGCATATAGCACGCTTCATCAATATCTTCAGATTCCTCTGCTGCCTTGTAGCTCAGAGCCTTTTGGTTCATGTTCTCATTATCTTGCATTTGTCTACATTAGATGGTTTATGAGACTTTACTTACTTACCACTGAATAAATGACATTTTATCTTACCAGCCAGCTTTCCCAACCTATCCAAATCCCACTGTATGGCTGAGATTCTCCACTCCCATTTGCAGCGGGATTAGTGGTGGGCGGGAGCGGAAAATATCGCGAGAGCAAAAAAAAAGTCCATTTTGAATTGGCGGGAAAAGAAGGTGCGATCATCCACTCCTGACTTCAATGATGGCGTGTGTTTCCCACTGTGCCATGTTGGGAACATCATTTTAATATATTTGAATATCAAGTATATTCATTATCATGGCTGCTCACCGGAATCACCACACTCCCCACCCCGTCACCACGCTGGATCAAAAGGGCAAGTCAGTGTCTAATTAGATTGGCGTGTTTCACAACCATATTTTAGCGACTCACTTGTGACTTTGAGGTTTATTCGCACACTCTTGCATCGTGCAACCTCAAACTCAGCGCCAGGCTTTGCAGGCAGGACCACATCGATTTGAGGGGGTTTCACGGACAAGGCCCTACCTACCAGAGCAGCAGTAAGGTGGGGTAGCTTGTAATGTGCTGTAGGGCAAGGGCTCGACTGGGGAATGCGGAAAAGTGGACAGAGTCAAGGGAAGGGGCCACAGGGCAATTGCTCGACTGGGGAAGAGGGGAAAGTGAACAGGGTCAAGGGAAGGGGCTATAGGGAAAGGGCTCGAATAGGGGTGGGGGGTGCAGAGTGGCAAAGTTTGCACTCAGTACATAACTAGGGGGGGTGGGGGTTGGAAGTGGCTTCTGGGCCAGAATGGGCAAGAGTGTCTTAGAGAGGGATATAAGCAAGTTGGGGCCAGAATGGGAGGATGGCAGAGTGAAGAAGTGCTTCAGTTTATGTTGCTGACCTAGCAAAGACTGTCCTTGTCCCAGTCCAGGGAGGGGGAGGGCATGTCAATGCAGTGTCAGTCGTGCCCAGCATGTAGTACGCAGGGCTTTGTTGTTAAATCATACATGTTGGCTCGGGGGTTTTCTGGCTTAATAATGGGCCGTGGATGGCAACTCAGTCACGGGAGGCCTCTTCAGGCTATAGATGGGGAAAAGGTAGTGTAGGGTCATTCAAAGGTCTCATGGAGGGGGTGGGGCTGTTGGGTGGTGTCTCAATATCTCACTGTGCAATAGGCCTCAAGATGGGGAGGGTAAGGTCTAAATGAGGCAAAGGCATATCTACCTCAAACCATTCGGGGGTTATACAGGAATATCTACTACAATCATAATGGGATCAAACATTGGAGGAGGAGGCTTGAGAGTTATTGGAGGGAAGGAAACCTTAATGTTATGCTCCTCCGGGATGATGGGAAGGATTTCCACACTCACACAGGAGGGTTCAAGCTGGCCTGGTAGTGAGACCTCGGTACTACCATCTTGTAACCTGAAGCAATGGTGCAGCACAAAACAGAAGAAAATTCTGCTGGTTGGGGGGAGGGGGGTGGGGGGTTGTTTGGGTGGGAGAGGGAGTGGGGTGGGGAGGTGGGGGTGTGCGGTTAGTTGTGGGCAGAGGAGCACTTTGAAATGTTCCTTGTGCTGGCTATCGTGGGCCCACATGAACACCAGGGTTGCTATCCCTCTCATTTCAACCATGCAGCTCAATCTGAGAGTGAGTTCTTACACATCTGGCTAAACATTGACCTGTCCTGTTGAAGGATGATGAAGCCTCGGGGGCATGTGTTCTTGCTGAGATGAGGTGGTAATTGGAGGAGGCCATCCCGGCATCAGATGTCAGGATGTACTGCCTCTTCTAGCATCTCTGAAGCGTCCCAGTCTCCAAGCCAGCCTAGCAGAGGCAGGAGCTGCTTTAAAATCGTCAGTGGACTTGTAGCTGTATGCCTTCAGTCTGACAAAGCTCCTCAAGGGGATCCATCTTCACCAACGGGACAATGCATTCTGTGTCACCTCAGTAATGAAACTGAAAGGTCACACTTGGGCAAAGGCAGCCAAGGATGTTCTGCAGGTCTTAATCCATTGGGATATCACTTAGTCCTCTATGCTACCTTCTCCTCCATCACACTGACATCCAGCACTCTCAGTTAGGGATACAGACCTGCATTCATTCTGACCTTTCCATGGATGTGGACCACATGAGGATCACAATGTTCACACACTTGCCTGCCATACATTAAAATGCCTCCTCTTTAACACAGGCAGTCTGCCCTCATGGCGAGCCCTGGCCTTGCAAACTCCAAAATGCTAAGACACCATGAGACCCTCAAGGTCACGCTTTGTTGATAATAAATAGTACATTTCAGCTTCACGACATCCCCGCTCCCCTCAGCATTATCTAAAGCTCCCATATGTGCTTCCAGAGCTTGCTCAAGGGCTCTGTTCACTGCAACACATCACCATTTGGATTTATCATCACTGACACCACGCAGAATGTATGGCAGAGCTCTGCATCCCTACATTGCAATGAGAGCCTTGTGGCCACAATACAGACAACTACAAGATGAGAAAGGCTCAAGGCTGTAGGGTTGAGCACCAGCACAACAATGTGGCTCCGTCACATTGAGGTGGGAAGGTGCTCACACTTATCGGTGAGCTTAGCAGATGTGCACTCAGAGAGTTGGCAATGTACAAGGCAGGCAGTAGCTCTTATGAGCTCGGAGTAAGGACTTATAGATTGAAAATCCTGCCAGATGACAAAAAGTACATGGGGGTTCCGGGATATATGACCCTTCTCCGTGCATTAACACATCTCTCCTTGGACACAACACATTTACCTTTCGATAATGCAGACAAAACAGATGAACACCTCAGCCTCAACCTTAAACAGCCAAGACTGAACATGACATGATCCAGCAAAGCACGTGAACGATGTTCCTTCCATAAGTACACTTTACATTCAGGACGAGGCATCACTGACATTGGAAATGATCTGAGAGTGGACATAAACTGTGGGGATATGGAAGCCGACAACATCGACCTGAGGCACATGATTGCGACATGTGCAATAAGTGGGGGGAGGGGCCATGGTGTCACACCTGATGGACAACAACTCAGCTCAACATAAAGAGGAGGCTTACACAAAAGGGATGTGAAATGGGTATGATTCTATTTATAGTGATGAACATTATCTACATAAGGTTAACACCCATGCCACCATCGTGCTCCTAGTACTTCCTAATTTTTCTTACCCTATTGCTACATGTGGGTGCATCCCCGACATCCACAGCAGAGGTGGAGGCAGCCTGCTGACTGCTATGCACTGTGTCTGTGATGACTTTGGTGGGTATCCTCTGGAGGGTCGAGACTCAGAAGCCCCGGCCTGCTTTGGATGTCCCGCAGTGTGGCAGGTGCACCCCCCTTGGCCTGTGGAGGGGTCAAAGGAAGATGGGATTGGGATCTGCTGGACAGTCCAAGAGTCAACTGGGTGGATGGTCCCAGGGTGTCCATCTGCTGGTCCTCCTTATGGGTGCCCGAGAGCCCCTGACTGATTCATTGAGGAGAAGGGACAGCTAGAGTGAGATTGAGTTGCCCCACCCTGTCTTGTAAAGGCACTGATGGATGCCACCAATACCTACACTGATGAAGTGCAGCTCCAGGTGTAGTGCAGGACCTATGTCCTGGACCAAGGTCTACATGGTGGCTGCCATACTACCAGTGTTGAATTTGTTGCATTGGCAGGTTGGTGCTATTACCTCAGACTGAACAGGGGCAGACTCCTCCATCGTACCTTGCAGTCTGTGGAAAGCAGCCGACAACCCTTCCTGATATTCCCCTGACTTTCGTTGAAGCTCCACCAACTGGGTTAGGACCAAGTCTGGAGGCTTATCATCAGACTTGGACTCAACAGAATCCTGGCCTCCAGCAGTCCTCCAAGTGCTGCAATACCTTGTCCCTGCGTCCGCCTGCTGTGGACCAGGTTGTGTGCTGTGCTCACCAGATTGTGACTCCGAAGCTACTCTAGAACTAGATCCCACTGAAGTAAGTGTGTGTCTCTGTGCTGGTTGAGTGTGTGGGTGAGCGCTGTGACAGATCTTCTATGGTGCTCTCCTCTGGTTCCTCATCAGAGATGTCCTTGGGGCTGGAGATGAGGACCTGGCTTGTTGATGCCCTCAGGCACTTTACAGAGGCATCTATGAAAGAAAGTAGAGATATTTAGTGCATGACAGGTGAGTGGAAGACATACCAATGGACTCACAGTATCGTTATCTGAGGGATGAGCTGGTGCGGGATCCTCACTTGGGTGTGCGCTCCTGATCTCACCATTGCCACATGCACAGTCCTTGTCCTGTCTGGCCAGTGCAATGGTACACTCCTCAGAGGGAGTGACAGTCTTGATTTCGGCCACTGCAGCCCCGGTCTGGGACCTTTCCCTCCTATTGTGTGCAAGCTTGTCTTGCATAAAGACAAATGGAAAGAGTGTGAGCAGGAAGCATATCAAGGCTGAGGATGAAGATGCCTGCCTTGTGTGGGTGGTGAGTGGAGCAGTGCACAGTATGACGACATAATCTACTCAGGAGATGAGCCCAAATGCAGATGTGAAGGTGTGTGTGAGAGAGTGAGTGGTGATGGCCCTTCAGCTGGCATTGTGTGAGATCCCTGTGGAATGTCAAGCTGCAAATGCCTGATGGGCTTGTGAGTGTTTGAGTTGAGAGTGATGAGATAGTTAACTTACCATGGTAGAACGAATGAGATCATTTATCCTCTTTCTGCACTAGATTGGTGGCCTTTTCTGCGCGGTGTTAGTGCTGACCATCGCTGACACCGCTTCCCAAGCCAGAGTGGTGGCATTGTTGGACCTCCACTGGCCATGACGGCAGTTGAGGACATCCCAGTGTCCAGCAGGTGGCCCAGCAAGGCACCACTAAAATTTGGAGCAGTATGCTTCTTCCCTTTGGGAGCCATGTCTTCCACGGGCTGTCCTGGGCTGCAAGAATTGAGAAGGCTGTGTGTGGGTATGGTTCAACTATGGCGCCTGGAGCAAAGGACCCCTGAGGTGACGGCAGGGCGGGCGAATCGGAAGCCGTCTGCCTGCGACCTGACGTGTATCTTGCTGATGCACAATTAATGAGGTGGGAAGCAGACAACACGGTGCAAAATCCCACCATTGCGCCCACAGGAAAAACACAGCTTTTCCCACCTGCCCACCGGAGTGTGGATGGGAAAATCCTGCCCTATGTATTTCATTTGTTTATGGGAGACAGTTGATCCTGGTAAGGTTTTATTGCTCATTTGGTCATAGAATCATTGAATCATTTACAGCACAGAAGGAAGCCATTCAGCCATTGTTTCTGTACCAGCTGAAGGAGAAATATCCAGCTTAATCCCATTTTCCAGCTCTTGACCCGGAGCCCTGAAGGTTACCGCACTTCAAGTGCATATCCAGGTATTACACTTTCAGGCAGTGAGTTTCAGACTCTGCCATCCTCTGGGTGGAAAGATTTCTTTTCACCCCACCCCCCATACTCCATTTACTTTAAATTTAAGCCCCCGTTATTGACTCCTCTGCTAATAGAAATAGTTCCTTCCTATCCACTATATCTCGGCTCCTCATAATTCTATACACCTCGACTAAATCTCCCTTAGCCTCCTCTGTTCCAAGAAAGTAGCCCTAGTCTATCTAATCTTTCCTCATAGCTAAAATTCTCCAGTTGTGGCAACATCATCATAAACTTCCTCTGTATCGTCTCTAATGCGATCACATCCTTCCTGTACTACAGTGACCAGAACTGTACACAATACTCTAACTCTGACTTAACTAGTGTCTTATACAGTTCTAGCATAACCTCCGTGCTCTTGTTTTCTGTGCGTCGGCTAATGAAGCAAAGGATTCCGCATGTCTTCTTAACCACCTTATCTACTTGTCCTAATAGCTTCACGGATCTGTAGACATGCACTCAAAAGTCCCTTTGTTCCTTTACACTTTTCAGTAACCTACCATTTATTGTGCATTCCCTAGTCTTATTTCCCCCCCACCACCCCCTGCCCCTCCCACCAATTCATTACTTCACACTTGTCTGGATTGAACTCCATTTACACTTTTCTACCTACCTGACTAATCCATTGATGTGTTCCTGCGGTCTATAGCTTTCTTCTTCACTATTATCCACACAGACAATTTTTGTATCATCTGTAAACTTCTTAATCTACAACTAAAGGTAAATAATTTTATATACCATGAAATGCATGGTACCCAGCACTAAATCCTGTAAAATTCCACTAGGAACAGTCTTCCAGTCGATAAAAGACCCATCAACCATCATCCTTTCCTTTCTGTACTGAGCCAATTTTGGTTCATAACTTGCCCCTTTCCTTTGTGTCCCGTGGGCTTTTAATTTGCTGACCAGTCTGCCATGTAAAACATTATCAAAAGCCTTGCTAAAATCCATGTAGACTACATCAGATGCATTGCCCCTCATTGACATTCCTTGTCAGCTCCTCAAAAATTCAATCAACTTGGTTAGACAAAACTTTCCCTTAACAAAAACAGAAAATGCTTGAAAAACTCAGCAGGCCTGACAACATCTGTGGAGAGAGATAAAGAGTTAACATTTCGAGTCCATATGACTCTTCTTCAAGCTGCCAGACCTGCTGAGTTTTTCCAGCATTTTCTGTTTTTGTTTCAGATTTCCAGCACCCGCAGTATTTTGCTTTTATCTTAGTGTTTAATTCACTGCCACTTCTCTTCCAGCAATGTCCACCTTGAAGAAGTGCTGCTCTTCTCTCTGCCAGGATTTCCATTTGTCTCTTTTGCCCTGTTCACCTTCATTACTTTCCATTTCCGTCCTGGTGTTTGACAAGGTGTTTAGCAAAACTCGCTTTCACAGCCATATTTCCTTCTTTAGCAACTGTCTCCATCTCTGACTTACCCCATGTGGATTCCAACTGAAGTTCCATCCCTTACGTTTCGAATCCATCCAGGATTACACGTATCTCCGGGACATACAACGTTCCTCTGACTGCTATTCTGGCCACATCCTGAGATCGACACTCCGTGCCATGCTCTGCCATGTTAACACACTCGACCTCTCCCTCCAGCAGCACTGACTCATCCTACCTCAAAGCTGTCCTCGTCCCCAGTTTCATTTTATTCTTCGTCTCATTTGATGCCTTAATAAGAAACTTTTTTTCTTCCTTTCAGGTGTTGAGGAACGCAAGCTCCAACAACTTATTGATGCTGGAAATCCAAAACAAAAACAGAATTACCTGGAAAAACTCAGCAGGTTTGGCAGCATCGGTGGAAAAGAAAAGAGTTGACGTTTCGAGTCCTCATGACCCTTCAACAGAACTGATTTTTCTTTACAATGAGAGGGGTGAAATATAAGCTGGTTTAAGGTGGCGCTGGGGTGGGGTGGGTGGGGGGGGGCGGTGGAGAGAAGTGGAGGGGGATGTTGTTGTAGGGACAAGCAAGCAGTGATAGGAGCCGATCATCAAAAGATGTCACAGACAAAGGAACAAAAGAACACAGAGGTGTTGAAGTTGGTGATATTATCTAAACAAATATGCTAATTAAGAATGGATGGTAGGGCACTCAAGGTATAGCTCTAGTGGGGGTGGGGGGGCATAAAAGATTTAAAAATAATGGAAATAGGGGAGAAAAGAAAAATCTATATAAATTATTGGAAAAAAAACAAAAGGGAAGGGGAAGAAACAGAAAGGGAGTGGGGATGGAGGAGGGAGCTCAAGAGCTAAAGTTGTTGAGTTCAATATTCAGTCCAGAAGGCTGTAAAGTACCTAGTCAGAAGATGAGGTGCTGTTCCTCCAGTTTGCATTGGGCTTCACTGGAACAATGCAGCAAGCCAAGGACAGACATGTGGGCGTGAGAGCAGGGCGGAGTGTTAAAATGGCAAGCGACAGGGAGGTTTGGGTCATTCTTGCAGACAGACTGCAGGTGTTCTGAAAAGTGGTCGCCCACTTTACGTTTGGTTTCTCCAATGTAGAGGAGACCGCATTGGGAGCAACCAATACAGTAGACTACGTTGGGGGAAATGCAAGTGAAATGCTGCTTCACTTCAAAGGAGTGTTTGGGCCCTTGGACGGTGAGGAGAGAGGAAGTGAAGGGGCAGGTGTTACATCTTTTGTGTGGGCATGGGGAGGTGCCATAGGTGGGGGTTGAAGAATAGGGAGTGATGGAGGAGTGGACCAGAGTGTCCCGGAGGGAACGATCCCTATGGAATGCCAACAGCGGGGGTGAAGGGAAGATGTGTTTGGTGGTGGTATCATTCTGGAGTTGGCGGAAATGGCGGAGGATGATCCTTTGAACGCGGAGGCTGGTGGATGATAAGTGAGGACAAGGGGGACCCTATCGTGTTTCTGGGAGGGAGGAGAAGGCGTGAGGGCAGATGCGCGGGAGATGGGCCGGACACGGTTGAGGGCCCTGTCAACGACCATGGGTGGAAAACCTCGGTTAAGGAAGAAGGAGGACATGTCAGAGGAACTGTTTTTGAAGGTAGCATCATCAGAACAGATGAGATGGAGGCGAAGGAACTGAGAGAATGGGATGGAGTCCTTACAGGAAGAGGGGTGTGAGGAGCTGTAGTCGAGGTAGCTGTGGGAGTCGGTAGGCTTGTAAGGGATATTGGTGGACAGTCTATCACCAGAGATTGAGACAGAGAGGTCAAGGAAGGGAAGGGAAGTGTCAGAGATGGACCACGTGAAAATGATAGAGGGGTGGAGATTGTAAGCAAAATTAATAAATTTTTCCAAGTCCCGACGAGAACATGAAGCATCACCGAAGTAATCATCAATGTACCGGAGAAAGAGTTGTGGAAGGGGACCGGAGTAGGACTGGAACAAGGAATGTTCCACATACCCCATAAAGAGACAGGCATAGCTGGGGCCCATGCGGGTACCCATAGCCACACCTTTTACTTGGAGGAAGTGAGAGGAGTTGAAGGAGAAATTGTTCAGCGTGAGAACAAGTTCAGCTAGACGGAGGAGAGTAGTGGTGGATGGGATTGTTCGGGCCTCTGTTCGAGGCAGAAGCTAAGGGCCCTCAGACCATCCTGTTGGGGGATGGAGGTGTAGAGGGATTGGACGTCCATGGTGAAGAGGAAGCGGTTCAGGCCAGGGAACTGGAAATTGTTGATGTGACGTAAAGTGTCAGAGGAATCACGGATGTAGGTGGGAAGGGACTGGACAAGGGGAGAGAGAAGGGAGTCAAGATAATGAGAAATGAGTTCTGTGGGGCAGGAGCAAGCTGACACGATTGGTCTACCAGGACAGTTCTGTTTGTGGATTTTGAGTGGGAGGTAGAAGTCCGAGGTTGGGCGACTATCAGGTTGGAAGCTGTGGAAGGAAGATCCCCAGAGGAGATGAGGTCAGTGACAGTCCTGGAAACAATGGCTTGATGTTCAGCAGTGGGGTCATGGTCCAGGGAGAGGTAGGAGGAAGTGTCTGCGAGTTGACCATCATTTTCAAGTGGTCCATCTCTGACACTTCCCTTCCCTTCCTTGACTCCCTGTCTCAATCTCTGGTGATAGACTGTCCACCAATATCCATTACAAGCCTACCGACTCCCACAGCTACCTCGGCTACAGTTCCTCACACCCCGCTTCCTGTAAGGACTCCATCCCATTCTCTCAGTTCCTTCGCCTCTGTCGCATCTGTTCCGATGATGCTACCTTCAAAAACAGTTCCTCTGAAATGTCTTCCTTCTTCCTTAACCGAGCTTTTCCACCCACGGTCGTTGACAGGGCCCTCAACCGTGTCCAGCCCATCTCCCGCGCATCCGCCCTCACGCCTTCTCCTCCCTCCCAGAAACATGATAGGGTCCCCCTTGTCCTCACTTATCACCCACCAGCCTCCACGTTCAAAGGATCATCCTCCGCCATTTCCGCCAACTCCAGAATGATGCCACCACCAAACACATCTTCCCTTCACCCCCCCCCCTGTTGGCATTCCATAGGGATCATTCCCTCCGGGACACTCTGGTCCACTCCTCCATCACTCCCTACTCCTCAACCCCCACCTATGGCACCCCCCCCATGCCCACGCAAAAGATGTAACACCTGCCCCTTCACTTCCTCTCTCCTCACCGTCCAAGGGCCCAAACATTCCTTTCAAGTGAAGCAGCATTTCACTTGCATTTCCCCCAACTTAGCCTACTGTATTGGTTGCTCCCAATGCGGTCTCCTCTACATTGGAGAGACCAAACGTAAACTGGGTGACCACTTTGCAGAACACCTGCGGTCTGTCCGCAAGAATGACCCAAACCTCCCTGTCACTTGCCATTTTAACACTCCACCCTGCTCTCTTGCCCACATGTCTGTCCTTGGCTTGCTGCATTGTTCCAGTGAAGCTCAACACAAACTGGAGGAACAGCACCTCATCTTCCGACTAGGTACTTTACAGCCTTCCGGACTGAATATTGAATTCAACAACTTTACCTCTTGAGCTCCCTCCTCCATCCCCACTCCCTTTCTGTTTCTTCCCCCTTCCTTTTGTTTTTTTCCAATAATTTATATAGATTTTTCTTTTCCCACCTATTTCCATTATTTTTAAATCTTTTATGCCCCCCCACCCCCACTAGAGTTATACCTTGAGTGCCCTGCCATCCATTCTTAATTAACACATTCGTTTAGATAATATCACCAACTTCAACACCTCTGTGTTCTTTTGTTCCTTTGTGACATCTTTTGATGATCTGCTCCTATCACTGCTTGCTTGTCCCTACAACACCCCCCCTCCACTTCTCTCCCCACCCCCCCGCTCCACCTTAAACCAGCTTATATTTCACCCCTCTCATTGTAAAGAAAAATCAGTTCTGTTGAAGGGTCATGAGGACTCGAAATGTCAACTCTTTTCTTCTCCGCCGATGCTGCCAGACCTGCTGAGTTTTTTCAGGTAATTCTGTTTTTGTTATTGATACCAATACCCATCCAGAACCCTCCACCCCTTCTCATTCCTCTGACCCCATCCACTCATCTAATCCCACCCCTTGCCATGTATTCACCATACCCCCTGACCTTCCCCTCTCTGATGCTAAATGTTCCGCACTCAGCAAAGGACTCAGATTCATACCCTTACACCCTCACCTCAATGAATTTCGGGCTTGGCATGAGGCTGAACTCTTTTTTCCTTTGCCTTCATCTCCTTGCTCACTTCTTTGGGCAGGAGTCCTCCCCCAGTTCTACGGATCCTTTCACCCGCCTCCAGTCTTCTCCCTCCACCTGGACCTTCACTCTGGCCTCTTACTTGCTCTGGATCTTTTCACTGAGAACTGTCAGCGTGACATCGGCCGTCTCAATTTCTCTGCTCCCCTCACCCACTCGAACCTGTCTCCTTCTAAACTTGCTGCACTCAATTCCCTCAGGTCAGGTCAGACTTTGTTATCAAACTTTTTAGCACTGAAGAAGAGTCATACGGACTCAAAACATTAACTCTGTTTCTCTCTCCACAGATACTGCCAGACCTGCTGAGTTTTTCCAGCATTTTCTGTTTTTATTTCAGATTTCTAGCACCTGCACCAGCACCTATTTTGCTTTTCCCTTAACAAATCTGTGCTGATTGTCCTTGATTAATCTGTGCCTTTCTAAATGATGTCCCTTTCTAAATACTGTCCCTCAGAATTTTTTTCAATGCTTAGCCAAAAAAGGTAGGCTGATAAGTCTGTAATTAGTCAGTCTATTCCTTTCTCCATTTTACAATAATGCTGTAACGTTAGCAGTAGTCCAGTTCTCCAGCACTATGCCTGCAGGTAGAGAAGATTGAAAATGATGGTCAGAGCTTGCACTTTTCCCTCCTTGTTTCTCTTAACAGCCTGGGATATATTTCATTGAGGCCTGCTGATTAATTGATGCTCAAAGATCTTAAACCCCATATGATTCCCTTATAAACCCCTCAAGTAATAAATCCCACCCAGTAGTTCACATACCTTTTCCTCGCTTGCACTCAAACTAGAAAGGGATTGCAAATTTCACCTCCACGAAAGGTTTTTGTAATAATCCAATCACATTTGTCTGCCCCCCTGCTGTTTAACTCCAATTTGATGTCACCTGCAAACTTACCCTATACTTCGGTTACATCTCCAAATGGTTCATGTATGCTATAAATTACAGTGATTCCAGTGGTGATCCCTCAGGCAATCTGGTAGGCAACACCGTGCCATCTCCATTCAGCACTCTTCAAAACCAGCCTTTGCTTTCTCTGGTTTAACTAATTTTCAGACATTCCACAGAATTTCTTCCTTTAATGAGGGCCATCTAACGAAATATAGCTTAATTTCCTAAGTTTTATGCACGAATTGTACTGTAGTTCAGCCTGTCGATAAAATTGACATTTCTACATAGTTCTGGCTTTTTGGGAAATAATCTCTTGAAATTCAATGGCTGGTATTTTACTGCAACTACAATTGTGTAAACAGACATTGTATATAGTTCGCCCCTTAGCCTGAGTCTTTTTGGAGGCAGGCAAAGATGAATCAAGGCCGCCAGGGATCTGTCTTGTACCAGGAGTGTGCCTGCCCTTATCCACTGAACCCTTCCAAAGACCCAAGGGCATTGATCTGAGTTGGTCAGAAGAGAACTGCCTTTCCAGGCAATGTGCCACCTCCTGTGAGCTGACCTGCAGGGAGCCTCAATTGCAAGGGCAGAACTATCAGTACTAGTCAAAGTCACAATGGTGCTGAATGTTTGTGCCTCAGGGTTGTGGAGAATATAATAGACCAGAATGAAAAGGTCAACTGAGTGATTGTGGTGGTATAAACGATTAACCTTTTAATTGTGAAGCATGATGATATAATCCATAAACCACAATGCCTTGGAATAACAAATCACTGTTTAGTTACTAATAGCAGATGTGATTTTATAACTGGTAGTGTATGATGCTGCATTACTATTGTAGTAATTATGGTTTTATTTAGTGCATAATGTACCTTTAAGAATAATACTTGTTAGGAAATATTACATGATCTGTTGTAGCCAATAGGAGAGTAGCGTGGGCTACCTCCGCAGTCAGTGTTGAGAACGTGCGTGTAGTTGCTGCTGAGTATTTTGTAAATAAACTTAATGTTGCCACTCAAGAAGTGTCTGCAGATTAACTCTATTACATATAGGCAACTCGGCCACCCTACAACAAACTGATGATGAGGATAAAACAGAATTGAACAGAAGAAATCAAGTTTAAAAGAAATTGGCACTGTACCTCGCCCAGTGATTGTAAGTAGCAAGCTCTGTTAGAATTGAAGAAGTTATGCCCTCTCAAAATGCCACAATTTGGGAGAATTGATCCTTTTGAAATGGCCACAGATGATTGGTCTCAATACAGAGAACACCTCACGTTCTTAATTCAAGCAAACAAAATTATGGGGGAAGAGAAGAGGCAAGCGATCCTTTTGAGTACTTCTGGGAGTAAAACTTACGATTTGATTCAAAGTTTGACTACACCCAGTGCCCCAGATTCAAAGAAGTTTGATAAATTGGTGGACCTTGTGAAGGGTCAGTTTCAACCAAAGTCCTCAGTCACGATGCAGAGGTTCAGGTTTAATTTACAAAACAGAACCCCGGGTGAGACAATTGCATGCTATGTGGCAAATTTGAAGCAGTTAACGGAACATTGTGAGTTAAGTACGACTCTGAACAACATGCTCAGAGATCGTTTAGTGTGCAGTGTGAGAAAGGACACTATTCAGAAAAGATTATTGTCCGAAGCGAATCTGGTTTTCAAGAAGGTGCTAGAGATAGCACTGGCCTTGGAAGGCACTGTAAGAGATTCACAAGCAACACAGGGTGCGCAAAATGGCGCCATCCTCCACACCGGGTGGGAAACCTCAGTCAAAAGTGACATGAAAAAGCGAGACTCTGCCAAAAAGCGGGAAACAGCCCCTGCTAGCTGAAGAATAGATAAAAATAACTTAGCCGTGAAATTAAAGAATAATTTTAATACAGGTGGAAACAATCAGTCTTTTAGTGATTGGCATTTTGAAAAAAATCAGATGCTACTATTGTCACAGAAATGAATACATGATGTGGCAGTGTAAGGAAAGATTCAAGGAGGTTTGTAAACAAAAGAAGGGGCCCAATTAAATCTAAAATGTAGAAGAGCCTGAAACAACAAATTCTGACGTTTACTCCTTGTTTTGTCTGAAAGTTGGAAAGACAGAGCCAATATTTTTCACAGTGAAAGTAAATGGCAAACCTGTTAAAATGGAAGTAGGCATGGGAGCTTCCAGTACAGTAATTGGTTGGGGAACATACTTTCAGATATTTGAATTATGGTGAACATTAATTAAGCTTGGATCAAACAACTGGCAAACTAAAAACGTACACAGGTGAAAACATTCAAGTAAAAGGCTTAAGCAGAGTAACTGTCCATTACAGAAGCCAATTGGCACAGCTACCCATGATGGTGGTAGCAGGTGAAGGGCCTAGCCTCCTTGGGTGAGATTGGATAAAGGAGATTAAGTTAGACTGGTCTAACATTTTCCAGTTTAGAGCAAATGGGCTACCAGAGCTACTTAGAAAGTATGTCACTGTCTTCAAGGACAAACTGGGGAAAATCCAGGGCCTGCAGGCCAAGATTTATGCAGATCCGGAATCAGCCCTTTGCTTCATGAAGGCAAGACCTGTGCCATATGCCCAGAGAGAAAATGTTGATGCTGAGCTGAACAGGCTAGAGAAACTGGGTATTCTACAAGCTGTTCAGTTCTCAGAGTGGGCAGCATCCATAGACCCTGCCCTTAAACCCGACCAAAGCATCCGAATTTGTGGGGGCTACAAATTAACGGTTAAAAAAGTAGCCGAACTGGACAGGTACACCATTCCAAAAATTGAATGCCTGTATGCCAAGCTGGCAAGAGGGACAATGTACACAAAGCTTGACATGAGTCATGCTTATCAACAACTAGAGTTGCATAATGCCTCCTGGGAATTTGTCACAATTAATACCCACAAAGGGCTGTACCAATATACATGATTGCCTTTCAGTGTCTCCTCAGCTTGTGCCATCTTTCAGAGGACAATGGAAAGCTTACTGCAGGGCCTTCCTGTTGTAGTCTATTTAGATGACATATTGGTGACAGGATTCACTGAAAAAGAGCATTTGGCAAATTTAGAAGTCTTAAAGTGTTTCTTGCAAGCTGGAATGCATCTAAAATAAAAAGTGCATGTTTCAAGTGAGGGAGATAATCTATTTGGGTTAATGGGTAGATTCACAGGCCCTTCACCCGGTTGAGTAGAAAGTGAGAGCCATAAGAGAGGCACCTGTGCCAAAGAATGCCTCAGAGCTCAAATCATTCCTAGGAATGATCAACTATTCTGGGTGATTCTTGCCAATTTGTCTACAGTGCTGCCCCCACCCCCCCACCCACCCCCTGCATTCTCTACTCAAAAAGAACCAATGCTGGCCTTGGGAGGTGCCCCTGAAAGAAGCTTTCATAAAGGTGAAACAATTGTTGCACTTGTCCAATCTATTAGTGCATTATGATCAGATGGAAGAATTGGTGCTGACATGGGATGCATCTCCCTCTGGAATGGGAGCAGTGGTATCTCATTGGATGTATGACGACATAGAACAGCCGTAGAACATAGAACATAGAACATAGGTTACATATCAAGGAAGCTTACCACAGCAGAAAAGAGATAGAAAATGAAGGTCAGTCCATCAGTTTTGGTGTCAAGAAATTTCACCAGTACTTACAGGGCCACCATTTCACAATCGTTTTGGACCACAAACCACTGTTAGGTTTGTTTAGTGATTCCACTCTGACTGTCAGTGTACCTGCCTGCGAAAGCTTCCTGCAGGCAGCCAATTAAGGGGCTTCCTCCTGGTCCACTGTCTAATTAGAGTGGGCCTGATCCAACCACCTGTCACTTGCTGTGGAGCAGCTTTTGCAAAGGTCACTTTGGCACAATGGAGGTAGAAATTGCTATGTGTTTTGCCAATTTCTTGGATGGAAAATGGGTTGAATGCGTACTCATTTCTAGCCACTAGGTCTTGTCCCTAATCTGTGCTGGTCACATTGGCCCTCATTGTTTTCAGGCATCCCTGGTGGTTGGCTGAAATTAATGTTAGATCAATTGCAAGGAAGTGTCCTGCAATTGTTTCAGGATTTGTGTGAAAAATGTGTGAAAAATTATGTAGAGCCATGGGCTGACTGCTCCTTTAAGTAATTGCTGGAAGCCACTGAAGAAACAGTCGGGAAAGAGCACCTCTCCAGGTTCTGCAGCTCTGTAGTGGGCTGCCGCTGGCTCATCTCACTTTCTACCACCCACATTGCAGGATTAATGGCCACGTGGAAGTCCAATATATGATCTTGAACACTGAGGTGACCTGTATGTGGTGGCACACCAAGCATCTCAGCTCAATTCTATTATTACAATGACTTCTGAGGCTCAATTTTGGATGAGCCTCGGGCCCCATTTAATGGCATGTGCTTGGATTTAATTTTCTCTCCTCCACCCCACCCCAGCTCTTTTATTTCTGTGGGTTTTAACATGCAGTTCTTCAAAAATCTCCTTCAGAAAATGGTTTCAATGACATAGCTGTTTCCTGGGCAACAACATAGCACGTTTTAAGAGCAGGGTCACTTACATACTGAGCATTATCAAACATTGATTGCTGCTGTTAAATGATGGTGCTACAGCAGAAAATCTATCGCTACATTACTTTGCTGTGCACCTATTATATTTCTCACTATGGTTTACTTCATAATGTTTTTGCGCATAGTGTTCTTTCACCATAGCTACCTACTATTTACAAATCAAAAATGCTGGCTTGCTATTTGTGGCTACAGAGAAATACAAAATGAAGTTCGTAACTCGTGTGCAGAGATTCACAAAATATTTGCAGTCAAATTACTATTTTAATTGCAACCGTAGTCCTTTAAATGTGGGATTTCTAGTTATTCTTTCACTAAAGGTTTTAAGAAAATCAGAAATTCTCACTCTGGAAAAAACTGCACAAAGCTGCCCATGTGTAAAAACAGGCCAAGGAATATAAATACCAATTTTGTCAAGAGTCTGACCTTGTGACTTGCTTATAGTCATACAATGTGAAAGTCTAATTAGGAGCTGTTTTCTGATTTGAAAACGCAAGTTTACAGCTGATGGGCTCAATATTGTTTATTGAAAACACTCTACTTCCTTGAAATCTGCCTGTTGTAATTTCAGCATCTATCACTGGAGAAAGCAGCTTTCTAACTACCAATCTTGTTCCATTACAAAATCCTTGTTTAGGATCCAAGTTTCATGGCAACATTATAACTGCTCCCTCTTTGAGCCCAGGTTTGTGCAATGCCCATTGGAGTTAGACTCCCTGGACAGTATATACCAGCAGTTCCCAAACTGTAGGGTGCAACCTCAATTGGAGTCACAGGCCTGCATTTTTAGCTTGGCGGGCGGGCAGGGGCGATTGGTGGGTCTGGGATTGGCTGGGAAACGGACTGCCAACTGCGATTGGCCCCAACCGCGAATTCACGTTGGCTGGCCAATTAACGACCAGCCAATGTGAAGCGTGTGCCGGAAAGCTCAGCAGTGCTGGGGTGGGAGCGGGAGGAGGGTGGGCAATGATGTCAACGCAGGCGGGGGTGAGCATTGAGAGAAATCTCCCTGAAGGCAGAGAGCTGCCTCAGGGAGCTGCAGACCCAAAAATGTTTCAATAAGGTTTTAAAAAGCAGAAAAATAAAATACCTGAGCATCACAACAAGGAACTTGAAAACATAAATGATAAAAATGCTGCCCACAGATTTTTATTTTTATTTTCTTTAATTATGGAAACCTTATCCCACCTTTGGATGAGGTTTCATGAAAAATATTAAGGCTACCTGGACGATTTGCCCATCTGCCAACTGTAAGGTTGGACGGGCGATGAAAAATAACAGACAATTGTGCCGTTAAAGGGCTTAATTGCCCTCTTAATTGTTGGCAGGTGCGCTTCCGACATTTGTGCGTGCCCAGCTGAGCGAAATATTGTGTGAGTGCGCAATGATGTCGGGATGCTTGCCTGATGTTATCTTGCGCGATTTCACGCCCGATCCAGTTGGGCGCGCACACCTCCGATCAATGTAAAATTCAGCCCACAGAAACAGTGAATGAGTTTGTCAGAACCCCTTTCTCAAAGACTGTAACCTGTACCAACACCGAGGCCCAGGTGGCATCCAGCCCTTGCTCTGTCTCTTGGCTTCTCTCTCCTGAGCCATAGTCTCCTGCCCGTGGCTATTTCACTGATTCTCAAAGCCCAGCCTTGACCATGGACCTGATGGTGATGTCTCAGCTGCTGAGCTGTAGCCTATTCGAGCCCAATCCCATCACCATGGCAATGCAGAACAATTTGGGCTCCAACATCAGGCAGCTCAAGACTTTCAACCTGCATTTCAGCATTTTCCTCGACCACGTATTGGAATGGCTCAGATGAAGCAATGGAGGACTGAGTACAACAAATTTTTACAAGTACTTTAAAAGCACGGATTTCCATATTTATAATCTATAATATGTGAACTTTAATAATTATGTACTGAATGTTACTAAGCTGCTTTATTGCTGTTTTAATTTTGTTGGTGTGCAGGGTCATGTTAATTTTCAAGTGTTAAAATGGAGGCACATTGGAAAATAGTTTGGGAAGCACTGGTGTAGACTGTTATCAACTGTTTATTCTTTCATGGGATGTGGGTGTCACTGGCAAGGCCAGCATTTGTTGCCCATCCCTAATTACATAAGAACATAAAAACATAAGAACTAGGAGCAGGAGTAGGCAATTCAGACCCTCAAGCCTGCACCGCCATTCATTACGATCATGGCTGATCTCATTTCGGCCTCAACTCCAATTTCCCACCCTCTCCCCATAACCTTTCAACCCATTACTAATTAAAAATCTATCTATCTCTTCCTTAAATTTATTCAGCATCCCAGCATCCACTGCACTCTGAGGTAGTGAATTCCACAGATTCACGACTCTTTGAGAAAAGTAATTCATCCTCATCTCTGTTTAAATCTACCACCCCTTAGCCTAAAACTATGGCCTCTCATTCTAGAATGCCCCACAAGGGGAAAAATCTACTCCATGTCTACTTTGTCTATCTCCTATAACATCTAATATACCTCAATTAGATCTCCTCTCATCAATTGTCCTTAAACTGAATGGCTTGCTCAGCCAATTCAGATGGCAGTTAAGGGTCATCCACATTGTTGTGGAATCACATGGAGGCCAGACCAGGTAAGGATGGCAGATTTCATTCCCTAAAGGAATTGGTGAGCCAGATGGGTTTTTACAACAATCTATGATAGTTTTGTGGTCACAATCACTTAGTTTAATTCCAGATTTTATTTACTGAACTTAAATTCCACCAACTGCCATGGTGGAATTTGAGCCCATGTCCACAGAGAATTCACCTGGGTCTCTGGATTACTAGCCCAGTGACATTATCACTATGCCACCATCTCCCCTAGATGAGCAATGCTGATATATTTCTTTACTTCATCTAACAGGTTTTTGAAAACTTTTGCATTCAAATCTAGTGATCTTCATTTTTAGCACAAAGAATAGCTTTCCAATAAGTTATTGGAATGGGCTTATTGGCTCATCGGCAAGGGTACCTTAGCTCAGCTTGTTCTGCATAGTACTACAAACTCACCTTTTCGTGGTCTTTCTCATCCACATGGACAAAAAAGGGTGTACAGTCTGCCACTACTCTGACATACTGTAAAGTACCTTTCAACTTAACTGTAGGATTCAGATTTTCAATGCCCACTCAAAAAGCAATTTACACTTGAACCAACAACAACTCAGGATCAAAGCCAGTTTAACTTTGTAAGGAAGCTATTCAGGATTGTTGTGCACCAGAGATAAAAACAGAAATTCCAATTTCTGCACCACATTTTCTAAAAAGATACTCAATCCATCTTACAATCAGTTAGTGTTCCAACCTTCCCAGCTTCAGTTGGACTCTTCTCAAATTAAGGGTCTCAGTTCTGGGCATTGACACAGGTAACTGGGGAGGAAGGGTGGTTTTATTGCCACTTTAAGAATATGCCACAGTGCTGCAGTGTGCGCTGTGCGGAAACACCGGGACACTGATCTACCTCCCCTTCAATTTACATTCAGGCTCCAGCTACATGGAGCTCCCAGATGTGTAACTTCCTGCGGCAGTCACAGGGAGCCTGGACTGGCTGTTTTTGGGAGACAGGGGAACCTCAGGGCTCTTAAATCCGTGGAGCCTTGGAAATTGGGATCCTCAGGAAATGCCTGTCATGGGCAGGCCCTGAGAACTGAGAGGCCTCAGGAGTTGAGATGGAGATGCAAGCTTGTGAATGGGGGCTCAGGGAGAAATTGTTACTGGGGAATGGAGCTCGGGAAGGCATTGTTACTGGGTTGCTCCCAACCCCTCAGTCTCCTTTTCTCCTCAACCCCTTGCCATTATGCCCAATCTCCTAAACACACTCACCCAGTCCCAATCTCTCAAAGCCCCATTTTCCCCAGCCCCAACCTCCTGAAGAACACCCACTTCCCAGAACCAAATCCTAATCTCTTCCCTGCACCTCTCCTTGTCTTGTGTGTCTTTTTCTTCCCTCCGTGGACCTATCTTGGTCACTTCTGAGCAAGACACAAGCTCTGTGTCATCAGGAAAGGGGGATTTGGAGGGGTGGGTAGTGTTAATGTTTGGGATCGGGCCGAATTTTTATGGCACAGAATTTAAAAGGCACAGTTCTCCAGGACACTGCTTCAAGCTCAGCGATCATAAGCAAAGTGCACCATGTTTGACCCCCTCCCCACCCCTCCACCCCCCGCCGATCCAGGTACTGCAGGCACACTCCAGCACTGATTTGGGAGAACTCCCTATATAGCCTAACAGGCCATCACTCCTTCCTCCGAATTCTTTCATCGGTGTCCTAATTGCTGAATACATAAAGCAAGCAGCTGCACCAGCTTCCCTACAGCAAATCTGTGAGCTGAAGTGACCAATGGATTGTGTGCTGGGAGCTTGCACCATGCAGTTATTTAGGGGTAACTCCAGAGTCCGCTTGGGGCACAAATCCCAGGCCACAATGTTTCTACAGCATCCGCACACTTCAGGATAATTACAAAATCCATATATTTTCCACAGGCTGTTTTAATAGGTTTTGAAATTACTTCCTGTGAAGAAATAATTGAGTTTAAGATTGACTGACAAAGGTTCATCGCCCTTGGTCAAGTCATCGTGGTAGAAAGTGACATGTGGTTCACCCAATTGTTGGTCATAAAATGTATGTAAATCATAACAATTAATAATGGGATGGCCTGTGTCCAATCTGTACAGATATTGGTCTCACTGCTAAATCTGTGGAGACCAAAACACCCTGGGCAAAGCCTAAAATAGTATTTTTGGCCCATTATGCTAATGAGGGACCTGATGCATGTTTAAAAAGCTCTATATATAATTAGTTATTGACGAAAGAGGCAGATGCCTGGTCTGCCCCTGCTCAGGATTCTTCAGTGACCCCACTGCTGCCAAAAAAAGATCAGTGGTGAGAGCTTAAATAAATAATTACATTTTCTCAGGTGGCAGAAGGAGTAGAAGTGTTCCCCATCGATTCCACAGTTCTGGCAATCGTCCTGTATTGCAAGACTCAGCTCCTACTCCCACCAGTCCCAGGACTTATCTGAGGACCGCTGCCTAAAATTCATTTTTCTGATGGGGTCAGGTGCCTGTGGAGGTGCAACAGAAGTGAATAGATCATCCCAAGTATGTGGGTGATGCCTGAAGGTCTCTGTTCTGGCACACACTACATGACTGCTTGCACAACATTCACGCTGGTCTAATTTCTATTCCATAAAGTACGACACCTCATGGTGATGCTGAGCTCCATTATAAGTGAAGAGAAATTTAAAAGCATGACCTTTTCATGTTTAAAAGGTACACTTGTAGGCCAATAAACGTCAGCAAGGAGACACCAGGAGCATTGATGAGGGAACATTTTTCATCATTAAAATGATTCCCATATTTTTGAATAATTTCAAATGTTGCTTAAATGCAGGGCCTAAATGAAATTCATACTTTCCTACTTCTCTGCCTCAGACACTGTTGTTTCTCAGTCCACCCGCTTTCATAGCTGATAACAATTGGAGTTAGAGTTTGTTATAAAGGGTGAATTTTTCCTTTGGGGTGGGTAACAGGAGCCGGGACAGTTCTGGGCCCCGAGGCTGCCCCGGGTGGGGTAAGGAAACATTCACTCATTGGGATTTTGACAAGGGCACCCCCTTAATTAGCATGGAGATAGGGTTTCTGCCCAATTAAGGGTGGTGGAAGGCTCTCGAAGCTGCAGGGCCAATCAGAGGTCTTCCAGTCCAATTCAGAGGAGCACCCAGCTGTAGTAAAAGGAGAATAAAAGTGAGTGCACTTCAACAAAATGGTGCCCTTTCAGCCATTTAAAAAAAATACATAGCCAGGCCACCAGTGTGGGCATTGGGTGGGGGTTGCTGGGTGGGGGTTAGGGGTGAGGGGAGGGGGGTGTTGGGGGAAATTCCTCAACAGGGGAGCTTTTGGCTGCACCCACACCCTCTCAGGGAGGGAGGGCCTTTAGGCCTATCTGGAGTACTGGCAACTAGCCTGCCGCTGGGTTCCCACCTCCAGGCAGCTGATCTGCACATCACATCAGGAAACTAGAGACTAACTGAAAAATGCATGTTGGCCTCCATAACTAACCTTTAACAAGGCTCTTAATGAGCCTAATTGGCTGCCAGCCCTGAAATCACCTCAGCCAAAATGGATGACATCAGAAACAGGGTACACTGGCCAATTTGGTATTTCTGAGCCCTGTCTGCCTCCCTTCCAGGCTTCAGCAGGGAACCAAAATCCTGCCCATAATGTGACACTGTCCTCTCCATCTCCAGGAACAACTGTTTGTCACAATAAGAACTTTTGATTTCAACTTCAGTCTTATATTTTTGACAGACATTTGCCTGAACCTTACGATCTGTGACAATGTTGCGTGCATTGTCATTGCCCACAAAGGTTACCCCAACCCGATGCTGCCACCAATTTCTTCCGATCCCTGTTGCAACAGAAATGGGCAGTGCAGTGTCTCCCAGGAAACTCCACCGTCTCGCAGAAGAGTGGAAGGAAAAGAGGGCTACAAACCAGCTGCCGCATTCAGGTAAGTTTAAAGGTCTAGTCCTGGAGAGTGGGTTAGTGAATGGATGAGTGAATTGGTAAGTGAATGGGTGAGGTGTATGAGATGGGTAGGTGTGTGAGATGGGTAGATGGGTAAGATGGGTAGGTGGGTGAGATGGGTAGGTGGGTGAGATGGGTAGGTGGGTGAGTGCGTAGGTGGGTGAATGGGGAGGTGGTGAGTGGGTAAGTGGGTGAGTGGGTAGGTGTGTGAGATGGGGAGGTGGGTGAGTGGGGAGGTTGGTGAGTGGGGAGGTTGGGTGAGTGGGTAGATGAATCGGTAAGGTGGTAGGGGGTAGGTCGGTGAAGTGAATGGGTAGTTGGGTTGAGAAGGTAATCCAGTATGGGGGGTAGTCAGGTGGTTGGGGTGTGTAGTCGGGTGGTTGGGGGTGGTTACTTGGGCACTTGGCTGTTAAGTTACTGAGCTGTTAGGTCAAGTTTTAAACTGTCTAACATTTCTTGGGTAGCTGTAAAAGTGATGTGGAAAAAATCATTTTCACACAGTGAGTGATTAGGGTCTGGAATGCACAGTCTGAGAGTGTGGTGGAGGCAGGTTCAATCGAGGCATTCAAGAGGGAATTAGATGATTATTTGACAAGAAATTATGTGCAGGGTCACAAAGAGAAGGCAGGAGAATGGCACTAGGCTCATTCGGAGAGCCAATGTTGACAGGATGGGCCAAATGGCCTCAATTCTGTGATTCTGTGATCTATGTTAAAATACTCAACAACCCACTGGTTCTTTTGTTAATTATCTTGAAACTCTGTCCTCTGATTACCAACCCACCTGCCAGTGGAAACGTCTTACCTATTTACTCTACTTCACTCCAGTCATAAAAACATCTGTTCACTCCTACTCTCTGCCTCCTTTCTCTTAGCCAATTATATAGCCAAATTACCACTGTGTCTTTAATACCAAGATTCTATTTTCCAAATAAGTCTGTTTTGTGGCACGTTACCAAATGCCTTCTAAAGTCCACATTTACAACACCTATTACATTGCCTTTGTTAACCCTTGTTGTTCCTTTCTCAAAGAACTAAATCAGGTTAGTTAGACACAATTTGCTTTTAACAAACCCATTTTGGCTATCCTTTGTTAATCTATGCTTTTGTAAGTTAGAGTTAATTTTGTCTTTGACAATGTCTGAAGTTAGACTGGTTGGTCTGTAGTTACCAGGTTTATAACATAACTCAGACAGCTGGGGATTGAGGGATATAGCTAGACTCTAATCTTTATATACTTCAAAGTTTTTAAATACAGAGACACACATCATATATCATGCGTCTCCAATTGAGCACCACATTTTCAGCCTATTCATTCAGCCCAATAAATGCTCACTACCAGAATGCAATTAAGTACATAATTCATATACAATTAACAGTTCATCCCTCTCCCGTTTTTCAAACATTTGCTATCCTCCATCCTCTGACACCACTTCAGAATCAAAGGAGGATTGACAGATTATGGGTGGGGCTTCTGCTAACTCTTCCCTAGCTTCTTCCCTCAGCAACAGAGGATCATCCCATCTGGAATGAGTGACTTATTAACTTTGAGCGATACCAAGCTATTTAGCACCTCCTTTCTATCTATTTTTCCAATAGGGAAATTGACTACTTGCCCCACACTGCCCCCTGACTGAAAAGTCTGTTGGCACTGTGCTGGCTAGAAATCTGGCTCCCTCGCAGTGATATTTGGCTGGGATCAGCCTTAATTGTTTCAGAGTGGGACTACTGCCACCATTTGGGAGGAAGGCCCACCCTGGGGAGCTTCCAGCCAATCAGATTGGCCAGTAGCCCTGAAGACCGAGCAGCGCCAGGATCAAGCGGTGGCCTCTGCTGGGACTACAGGCAGTCTCCAGAGAAGAAGTGTCACGGACCTGGTATTCAGGTAAGTCCAGGGATTTTGGACATGCCTGCCTGGCAGACCCCAGCAAAGGAGAGGGTTTGGGGTCCATGTTTTAGAGGTCATAGGGGATGGTTAAGTAGGGGTGGGGGGTATGGTCTTGGGGGGTTGCCTCAAATGGGGACAGGGGACTTCCCAAAGGAGGTACCCCACTTCCTGCTCAACAGCAGCCCACACAGGGAAAGTTGCCAGGCTGCCCACCTTGCTTCTGCCTCCCCTGCCATTAATTGGTCACAAGAACCTCCAGAGGCCCAAGGGTGTGCAGGCTGCCTGATGCCTTACCTGCCCCCCATACTATGGAAGACAGGTTGTGGTGGGTAGGTCACCCATTTGATTTTACATCCCCCTCCTTTAAATACGCTGGTTGGGTAGGCTAGGTGCTGTAAAATTCACCCACTACCTCTATTCCCTCGTCCTCTATTGTGACATTAATTTTATCCTCTCCTTTTGTGCAGACACATGCAAAGAATTCAATAAGTATGAATCATGCCCTCTGCCTCCAAGAATTTTTGTTTTTGATAAATGGAAGTTCTTTCTTTTTATTAAACTATTGGACTTAAGGGCAAATGGCCCATTTGGTAGATGTGTTACACCACAATTAGATTTATGTGTAGAGTTCTGGTCTCCCTATTATGAAAAGGGTAAAGAGACACTGGAGAAGGTGCAAAAAAGGTTCACAAGGATGACTTCAGAACAGCGAGGATATGTTTACCAACAAAGGTTGAATACGCTGGTGCTATTTTCTCCAGAAAATGGAAGACTGAAGGGGGTAGGGGGGAAAGAAAGAAATTATTCTGATAAGGTTGGATGAAGATGGGTGGGAGGAGGCTTGTGTAGACCATAAACATTGGCACAACCATATGGACTGAAAATCCTGTTTCTGTGTATTTGGACAGTACGTATTTCTATGTAGTGTAGTAATTATGGACAGAGTTGTCACAGAAAGAAATGTACTTGGTTAAAAAATAAGCTGTGGAGAAGACAGGGTAGATATTAGATTGCTGGAATTGAATGCTGACAATGACAGTAAGGAAAGGGAGGGATATTATCTTCAGCCGTTAAATGAGCAATAGTTTTTACACATTATTCTCTTAAAGCTGTACAGGAAAATTTCCTTTTTTTAAATTTGTTCATGGGTGGTGGCTAGGATTTATTGCCCATCACTAATTGCCCTTGCAAAGGTGGTGGTGAGCCACCTCTTGAACTGCTGCAATCCATGTGGTGTAGGAACACCCACAGTGCTGTTAGTGAGGGAGGGTCAGGATTTTAACCCAGTGACAGTGAAGGAATGGTGATGTAGCTCTAAGTCAGTATGGTGTGTGACTTGGAGAGGAATTTGCAGCTGGTGGTGTTCCCATGCATCTGCTGCCCTTGCTCTTCTAGCTGGTAGAGGTTGTGGATTTGGAAGGCACTGTCAAAGGTGCCTTGGTGAGTTGCTGCAATGCATTTTGTAGATGGTACAAACTGCTGTCATTGGTGGTAGAGGGACTGAATGTTGAAGTTTGTAGATTGGATGCCAATCACACAGGCTGCTTTGTCCTGGATGATGTTAAGTTTCAAAAGTGTTGTTGGAGCTGCACTCATCGAGGCAAGTGGGGAGTATTCCATCACAATCCAGACTTGAGCCTTGTAGGTGATAGACAGGCTTTGGGCAGTCAGGAGGTGAGTTACTCCCCACAGAATTTCCAGCCTCTGACCTGATCTTGTAGCCACGGTATTTATGTGGCTAGTCCAGTTCCACTTTTGGTCACTGGTAACTCCAGGATGTGGATAGTGTGGGATTCAATGATGGTAAAGCCATTGAAGTTGGAGGGGTGAAGGTTAGATTCTCTCTTGTTGGAGATGGTCATTGCTTGGCACTTGTATGGCACGAATGTTACATGCCTTTTATCAGCTCAAGCCTTAATTTGTCCATATTTTGTTGCATATGGTCATGGACTGCTTCAGTATCTGAGGAGTTGCAAAATCATGCTGAACATTGTGCATTCATGTGCAGACATCCCCAGTTCTGATCTTTTGATGGACAGAAGGTCACTAATGAGAAGCTGAATATGGTTGGTCATTGGACACTACCCTGAGGTACTCCTGCAGTGTTGTCCCGGAGCTGAGATCATTGATCTCCAACAACCCCAAACAAACCAGTGGAGAGTTTTCCCCCCGATTCCCATTGACTTCAGTTTTCCTAGGGCTCCTTAATGCTATACTCAGTCAAATGCTGCCTTGATGCCAAGGACAGTCACTCTCATCTTACCTCTTGAGTTCAGCTCTTTTCTCTATGTTTGGACCAAAGCTGTAATGAGGTCAGGGGCTGAGTTCTCTGGAGGAACCCAAACTGAGTGTCTGTGAGCAGGTTATTGCTCAGAAAGTACCACTTGATATAACTGTTGAAAACACCTTCCATCACTTTGCTGATGATGGACAGTAGATTGATTGGGCAGTAATTGGCCGGGTTGGATTTGTCCTGCTTTTTGTGTACAGGACATCCCTGGACAATTTTCTACATAGCTGGGTAGATGCCAGTGTTGTAGCTGTACTGGAACAACTTGTCCAGGAATGTAGCTAGTTCTGGAGTACTATTGCAGGAATGTTGTCAGGGTCCATAGCCTTTCCAGTGTCCAGTGCCTTCAGCTATTTCTTGATATCATATGGAATGTACTGAATTGGCTGAAGACTGGCATCTGTGATGCTGGGGACCTCAGGGGGTTGCCGAGATGGTTCATCCACTCGGCACTTCTGGTTGAAGATGTTTGCAAATCCTTCAGCCTTGTCCTTTGCACTGATGTGCTGGGCTCCCCCATCATTGAGGATGGGAATATTTGTGGAGCCTCCTCCTCCAATGAGTTGATTAATTGTCCACCACCATTCATGACTGGATGTGGCAGGACTTCAGAGCTCTGATCTGATCCGTTGATTGTGGGGTCACTTAGTTCTGCCTATTGCATGCTGCTTCTACAGTTTGGCATGCAAATAATCCTGTGTTGTAGCTTCGCCAGGTTGACATGCCATTTTTAGACATGCCGGATGCTGCTCCTGGCATACCCTTCTACACTCTTCTTTGAACCAGGGTGATCCCCTGGCTTGATGGCAATGGTAGATTGGGGGATATGCCAGGCGATGAGGTTACAGATTGTGGTTGAATACAATTCTACTGCTGCCGATGGCCCACAGCATCTCATGGATGCCCAATTTTGTGTTGCTGGATCTGTTTAAAATTTAGCATGGTGGTAGTGCTACACATCACAATGGAAGGTATCCTCAGGCAGGACTTCATCTCCACAAGGGCTGTGAAGTGGTCACTCCTTTCAATATTGTCACTGACAGATGCATCTGTGACAGGTAGATTGGTGAGGTCAAGGTCAAGTAGGCTTTTCCTTCTTGCTAGTCCCCTCAGCACCTTCCAAAGAACCAATCTCACAGCTATGTCCTATAGGGCTCAGTCAGTAGTGGTGCTATCAAGCCAATCTTGGTGATGGTCACTGAAGTTACCTACCCATTCTGTGCCCTTGTCACATTCGGTTCTTCTTCCAATTGGTGTTCAACACGGAGGAGTACCGATTCATAAGCTGAGGCAGGGGCAGGGGGCTGTAAATAGTTTATTTCAGAGGCATTTAAGAGTCAAACACATTGCTGTGAGTCTGAAGTCACAAGTAGGTATTAGTGAAGCAGGTGGGTTTTTATGACAATCAACAATAGTTTTGTGATTACTATTACCAAGACTACTCTTTTTTAGTTCCATGTTTTTATGAATTAAATCATAAAATCACAGCATTTTAACAGCACAGAGGGAGGCCATTTGGCCCATTGTGTCTGCACCAGCTCTCCAAACGAGCATTATGACCAAGTGCCATTGCCCTAACTTTTCCCCGTACCGCTGAACATTGTTTCTTTTCAAATAATCACTCATAAATTGAATTTTAATTCCACAGTGATGGTATTTGAGCCCATGTCCCCAGAGCATTAGCCTGGGCCCTCTGGATTACTAGTGACATTACAGCTATGCCACCATCTGCCCAACACCGCAATGCACCCCCCCCCCCCCCCCACCAAAGGTAGTGGTAGAGTCATTTCACACTGCTGGAACATACCTCACCTCACTGCCAACACACACTGTAAATTTGAATGCCTAAATTTCCAATAAGTGGTATTGGTAAGCAAAATTCTTCACTAGCAGCACAATGCCCAAAAACTATCCTTTCATCAGATGTAAATGTTCAATAAAGTATTTATCTACAAATGTTACATTAGGTGGTCATCTTGTTTTCTTAGAAAATGAGAAACATAACTTTTTCAGCCTTGGTTTATTGGTAACACTGTCACCTCTGAATCAGAGGTTTGTACGTTTATCCCCCACTCCGGAGACTTGAGCATGAAATGTAGGCTGACTCCTAGGATGACGTGTTGAACTGAGACCCTATCTGCCTGCTCAGGCAGATATAAAAGATCCCACTGCAGTCTATTGAAGAAGAGCAGGAGAGTCTCTGCCAGAATTTAATGAAGTAGAGTATTGGCTCATTATCACATTTCTGTCTTCTGGATCTTGCTTTGCGTAAATTGGCTACACTTCGAAAGTATTTTAAAGGCAGTGATGCACCTTGAGACATCCTAAGGTTGTGAAGGGCGCTAAGTAAATGCATGTTCTTTGCTCCTTTCTGACTTTTGGTTGAGAGTGTTAATCTTGAACTAAGGCTGGCGTATAATTATCCTGGCTAGGAGAAAATTTATGCATCAATTTAATGTTAATTTACACACAAAAAATGAATGATTAACTACTAAATATACCATTTCTCCCCTGTAGACAAATATTCCTTCAGTCTCCTTTTCCAAGCACATATGCTCCATATTTACTAGCTTATCATAGTTGATAATCTAGATATAATATCCAGTGCTATAGAGTGAAGGCTAGAAGCATGTAGCAAACCAGAGGGCAGATTTTAAAGTTACATTAAATATTTTATGGGCTGATTGGTTGTGATTGTTTTTTTTAAATCATGTAGTTCCAAGCTGTGCAGAACATTTTCAGATATTGAGACACCAATGCAACTGGGCAGCTGCCATGAGGATCATAAAAACTACAGGTTTCTGACTGGTTTCATTGATTAACCTTTCCAAGCCTTTTGAGATGCCAAACATATTTGGCGCAAAATTTATCTCCGTAGCACCCACTGTTTGGGAGCCACAAGTACATTTTATTCTAAAGTGGCAACTGCAGAATGTTTCTGGTGCGGGCTCCGCCAGATGCCATCTTGGGTGGTGCAATAGCACAGAAACCCGGGGCATGGGCCAAGAATTTGCAGAGTAGGCAGACTGTGATGTCAATCTGCATGTAACACTGATTTGATGTCCGCGCTACCATTTTGGAGCCCAGGCTTAAACACCCACAGCTGAACATGCTCTCAGCAATAGCAAGGATCCCCTATCAGTGCTATCTAAGGGGATCATCAACTACTTTCAGCTTAGTTGCCGATTGATTTCTGCCGGCTGTTGCTGCAGTGAAAATATGTGGTGATTTGTACATTTACAGTTCAGCATGTGCTGTAGGATAAAAACAAAAAAACTGCGGATGCTGGAAATCCAAAACAAAAACAGAATTACCTGGAAAAACTCAGCAGGTCTGGCAGCATCGGCGGAGAAGAAAAGAGTTGACGTTTCGAGTCCTCATGACCCTTTGAAGGGTCATGAGGACTCGAAACGTCAACTCTTTTCTTCTCCGCCGATGCTGCCAGACCGGCTGAGTTTTTCCAGGTAATTCTGTTTTTGTATGTGCTGTAGGATGTTGTCCTGACTTCAAGGATTCTGCACAAAATGTTTGCTCCCAAACATGGGTACAGTAGTTTGCATCCCCCTTTGTTTACAGCATGACAGGAAGAATGGGCAGAGGTGACACAGAGTAGGACATGCTGCTGAAATTGGGAGAGGAGGAGTGGGGGAGGAGGGCTCTCAGCAGGAGGCCATATCCATATAAGGTCTTCAGGCAGTTACTCACCTACCTCAACCTCAGCGAGGAATATTTTGTCAGACATCTCTGCTTAACTAAGGAGGTCCTCACTGAAAACTGGCAACTACTGCAGGTACCACTGCAGCCTCAGAGCAAGCAGAGGCCGACATTGCCAATGGCTATGAAGTTGACCATGAACAGTTCTGTGTCTGGCTCCTTCCAGGTTGCAACTAGTGATGTGTGTAACATTTCCCAGTTCCGCATCCACTGTTAAATAACGGAGGTCACCGAGGCTTTCTATACAAAGAGAGCTAAAAATATTTAATTCTTGTTTGCCACGGAAAAGCAGCTGGAGAGAACATGTGTCTTTGCGAGGATTTCACTCTCCCCCATGGTGCACATTGTTATTGTCACTTTGCTTTTTTTAGGTGCTATCTTTCTGAGCTATACTGGAACTGCAAGAGGTTTCACTCCCTTAATATCTAGCTGATGTGAAACGGTAAGCAATGCATAATGCAGGTCAATCTCCAGTATTCCAGTAGCAGTCATTATGCCTTTATTCTGTCACAATCTACTGCACCATTTGAATTTCAGCCACTATGGCAAACTAGAAAGTGGCAACTGGGAATAAGGGCAATCTGATGGCCACATGGCTCATACATAACTCCAGTACATAACCTCTGTACATGAGGGCAACAAACATATAACAAAAACTATGCTGTCTCATGAAATGTGCTCAAATAATGCTTCCACTACCTGGACTGATCTGGAGAAGCCCTTCATTTGCCAAAAATATATATCAACCACAACTTATAACTAACATTTATTTTTTCACCTCACCCTCGCATGCATAGTACGGCTGCAGGAAGTGAAAGGAAGAGAGATGTCTATCCAAAAGAGTGGGTGTCAGGATTTGTCATGGTCTACGACTTACCACACAACCTCACTATCATGATGGCACAGTCCTTGTCAGCAACTAAAAGCAGCGGAGAGTAGGAGGTGGTACAGGAAGAAGAGAAAAAAAAAAGGAATAAAAGAACGTGGAAGAGGAAAAGAAGGAGGAGGCAGGAGACAATCAGCAGAACACCTTTTTGGCTGGGCTGTCCATGATCGACTCATCTGCTTGGGGTACAAGTGATTACAACCCCAATTCCCCTTTCACGAGCAATCCAACATCTTACCTTCCCTCTGTTACTGACTCTCACCATGTCCACTTGGCCACATGCTAAAATGAAAGTCACCACAAAACAAACATTTCAAACCAAATTTATAAATCGTACATTGCCATGTTGCATATGAACATCAATAATCACCCTTGTGCATTCCCTTAGTGCCTGTCTTCTGTGTGCCTTTACCCAGCCTAGTGCTCCTACACAGTGCTACCCCTGTGGCAGCAGCTTGGCTGCTGGAAGGCTGCTGACATTCACTGGGCGAGACTGCAGTTGGCCTGACAAGATGCCCTTGACCAGTTCTGGCTCTAGAAGATCTGGTTTTGGAGTGCACAT